>NC_073383.1:24663465-25863465 GCF_028641065.1 Leucoraja erinaceus
TTAAGTATACACTTTTTCCAATGAAGTGTTTTATATACCATGTGTCTAAGAATCCTAAATGCTGGTACTCTGAGATAGGGTTTGATGCAAGCAGAAATAGGGTTCTCAACAAGGTTGAACCCCAACGTACTGGAGGAACTCAAGACCAGACAGCATAAGTGGAAGAATGAGAGATGCCTGCGTTCGGGTTCAGGACCCTCAGAAAACATCATCTGTCCACCCGCACACTGATTTCTACCTGAGCCGCTGAGATCCTCGCCAGCACTTTACGTTTTGCTCAAGATTTCATCACCTGCAGTTCTTGTGTCTTCAAATCCACTGCCCTTACGCCCTCATCAAATTATTTTGTCATATGACTCAACAAAAACTCAAATCAAGATCAGAGAACAATTAGACCTGCTGGTGGATAAAGCCAGGAGCTGTCCCTAAACTATCCCCATCGATTAAATGCAAGTAAATATTATCCTGAAAATCTCCTCTAAATAGCTTCCTACGCAAAGACACACTAGCCTAGCTATATTCCTGGATTTTCTTTATTTGAATTACGTAAACCAAAGAATAACATATTCTACTCTCTACTCTCTCCTCGCTTGTGTCTAGAGAGGATACAAAGATCTTTGTCAACGCACCTGCAATCTCCTCTCTTGTCTCTATGAAAAATCTGGGATAAATCCTATCAAGCCCTGGGGACTTGACCATCTTAATGCCAACATCACCTCCTCCTTGATCTCATACTGCCCAAGTATATTAGTATACCTTACACTGATCTCACACCATGTCTTTCTCCTTGGTGAATACAGAGGGAAAGTACTTGTTTAGTATTTTGCCTACATCCTCTGCCTTCGGGCATACATCCCCTCCTTTATCCATGCGTGGTTCTCCCTAATTACTCTCTTGGTTTTAATGCACATTAAAAAGCCTTGTTTTTCTATAATCCAACTGGCCATTGACATTCATGGCTCTCTCTGATTGCCTTCTTGAGTTTTTTACCACTGGCTTTATATTCCTCAAAGTCCTGTCTGATTGCATCTTCCTAAACCTTACATTTTCTTTATTTTACTTGTTGACCAAATTCAGAACCTCTCTGGTCACCCAAGATTCCCTTTTCTTGCCATTCCTTTCCCGTCTCCTTACTGGAACATGCCAGTCCTGAGCTCTCAGATGATCTTTAACCTACTCACACGTGATTGATGTGGACTTAAACAGTAAAAGCTGTTCCCAATGTATTCTCCCTCGCTACTGCCTAATAATGTTGTAATCTGCTTTACCCCTAGTAAATAACCCAAGGTCCAGATTTATCCTTATTAATAACTATCATAAGACTTTTGATCACTATCCTCAATATGTTCTTCCAGTGAAACACCAATAACCCAGCTAGGCTCGTTTTCCAATACGAGGCCCATTTGGCCCCTTCCCAAGCTGGATTATCCATATATTATTTTAAGAAAGCCACTTGGATACGCCTAACAAATTCTGCTCCATTCAAGCCTTTTGCACTCAGAAAGTACCAGTCCATATTGGGGTGGTTAAAGTCACTCCATATAACAATCCTGTTGCTTTTACAACTGTCTTCATATTTGTTCCTCTATCTCCTGCTGGTTATTGGGAAACCTATAATAGTATGTCCTCTCTGAGGGCCGCTATGATATTCTCCCAGATTCGTAGTACAACTCCTCCACCTCATTACCGCCCTCTCTATCACATCTAAAACATTGTGAACCTGGAATGTGGAATTGCCAGTGTTGTCCCTCTAGCAAACAAATCTCCATATGGCCATAATTCCAAGCACTGACCAAGTCTCTAAATTCATCTACCCACAAGACTCCTTGCGTTGAAATGAACACACATCAGCCAATTAGTTTCAGCATGTTCATTCACCTCTCCCTGCCTGTCCACCCCTTGAGGCTTACTGGTCAGAATCTCTACCTTCCCATCAGTCTTTCCATTTGCTAACCTGCTGCTTTGGTTCCCATCCCATGCCACTCTAGTCTGAAGCATCCCAAGTACTACTAGCAAACACCAATGCTTGGATATTGATTCCCATCTAGTTCAGGTGCAACCCACCCCTTTTGTACAGAACCCACCTGTCCTGGAGGAGAGCCCAATGATCCACGTATGTTAAGCCCTCCTCCTGCACTATCTCCTTAGTCATGTGCACATCTTACAATTCCTCTCCTCACTAGCAACTTTCTCCCTAAATTATCTTTGTAGAACCTCATCTCCCTTCCACTATGCAATATGAGCCAGAACCTCCGGCTGTTCACTCCCCTCTATCAGAATGTTTTGAATTTGCTCCGAGCCATCATTCACCCTGGCACCTTGGAGACAACAGACCATCCTGGAGTCTCGTTTGCCACAACATAAATGTCTGCCTGTACCACTAACTATATAGCCCCCTGTCCCTATGACTCACCGAGACTGTGCTCTATCTTGGTGTTTAACAGGCCCGGATGTGGTGCCATTGTCTGCTGTTACTATTTGCCCCTGAGAGGATTTCACCCCCAAATATATCCAAAACTGTACACCTTTGCTGCCTGCCTGCCTTTCCCGGCGGTCACCCATCTATCTGGCTGAACCTTTGGTGTGTCCATGTCCCCAAAGCCCCTATTGTTAACCCTCTGTGCCTCCCGTACGCTACTCAGCCTGTCCACCTGCCACTCCAAACGGTCCAAGCAGTCTGAGATTGGGCACACTTCCTGCAGGCATCGTGGTACATTGGTAGAACTGTTGCCTCGCAGAGCCAGAGACCCGGGTTCAATCCTGACCTAGGGTGCTGTCTGTGGAGTTTGCATGTTCTCCCTGTAACCGTGTCTTCCCACATCGCAAAGACAGCGGGTTTGTAGGTTAATTCGCCTTTGCAAATTGCCTGAGTGTGTAAGAGTGGATAAGAAGGTAGGATAACATAGAACTCATGTGAGTCAGTGAGGACACGTTGGGCCGAAGACCTGTTTCCATGCTATATCTCCTTCAAATGTATCTTTCAATTAATTTCAATTGTCGTCAGAAGCACCTGACTGCATCTGGCAGGAGGACCATATCACTCCATTGACTGCCATGTGCCCCATTACTGCTCACTTAAAAACAATTCTCGCAGATTAATTGAGAAGTAAACATCAAATACCTTACCTTGCCCCTATTTCGTATCCACCTACCCTCTTCACTAAAGCATTGTATTCACCAAAATCCACATTTGTACCTGCCAACATCACTTCCACCTCAAAGAAGCCCTTCTCAAAATGTCCACTCCACTAGAGCAATACTCCAGCATTTTGTGTCTATCTTCAATGTAAACCAGCATCTGCAGTTCCATCCTACACATGTCTATCTGCTGGAATCTGACCGGAGGTGCAACTCCAGAGCCAATAAAATCATGGGAGACCCCTTCCACCCCTGCAACGGACTGTTCCAGCTGTTACGGTGAGGCAAACACCTCCGTTGTCATGCTGTGAGAACGGAGAGGTTGAGAAGGAGTTTCTTCCCAGAGGCCATTCGGACTGTAAACTCCTATCTCATCAGGGACTAACTTTACTGAACCTTTTTCCTTCCGCCCACAATATTTAACGTAAAAGAATATGTGATTCTGTTTGTAGTTTGTTTGGTTGTTTGTTTGTTTGTTTGTCTTTTTGCACAAAGTCCGCGAGCATTGCCACTTTTCATTTCACTGCACATCTCGTATGTGTATGTGACGAATAAACTTGACTTGACTTGACTTGTATTTTACCTGCTGCTAAGGCTGGCAGGTCTGAAAAACAGCAAATCCTTATCTGCTTATGAACTTTTAAATTGCTCTGGCACCCACTTGGCTGCTCATGATCTTATGGCTAATTGACTGAATTAATTTACTCCTCTTGATTCCATATCCCTCACTGTCTTTTCTTAACAAAATAAACTATCAATATCCAGTGTTTTTGCTGTAGGTAAATGCACAATTAATAAACATACATATCATATAGCCAAAAAACAAAATAATGGGTTTTTAATTTTGTAGAGGAGCCCCAAAACACTGTCAATATTTATCTGTAGTTAGCAACACTAGATGCTGTTCCAAGATGTTCACTATTGATTAAAACCAATTTATCCTTCTTATTTCTTTAAATAGTTTAAAAATAAATTGCAAATTGATAACCCACAGGCTTTGTCAACTTAGTTAGCTTGATTATTTTTATGGAAAATAATTTAATAAAGATATATTCTTAATATACAACTAATAGAATGTTTGTTTTGTTCCGTTTGACTGCTTGAAAATAATCTGCTTTCTGCGACATAAATGTAAATTTTTAATTGCCTTTATTAGGCTTTGGAAATTTCCAATGTCATTTTAATGTTATGCTCAGTTTATCAAACTGCCAGATTACATCTGTGATGACATTTTATTCTCCAAGGCCATTATGTTTGTTATGATTATATCATGGCAAATTATGTAACATTTTCTATGACATCAAATTAACTTTAAATATCAAATCTTCTTGGGTAGTTTAGAAATATTAAAATTAAACAAAAACATTTGGAAAATTTTCGATGAAAATTACTTGCCAAATACACCTATAAATTTATAATTCGGCCGATAATTTCAACGTGATCACAGTGTCTTGCTCCAGAACCTCTCCATCATTTGTATGGAACCTCAGCTCATATACTGCTCTGCCTTTGCCACTGTCTGTTGCCTCTCCTAGCTGAAATAGTTTTGTTTAGTTTATTGTCACGTGTACCGAGGTATAGTGAAAAGCTTTTGTTGCATGCTAACCAGTCAGCGGAAAGACAATGCATGGTTCCAATCGAGCCATTCACAGTGCACAGAGATACATGATACGGGAATAATGTTTAGTGCAAGATACAGCCAGTAAAGTCCAATCAAAGATAGTCCAAAAGTCTCCAATAGGAGATGAATGAGAAGAAAATTAGAATGTAATTACTAAGCCTTGTAGATTATAACATTTGTTGATGTCCTGATATCAGCTACGCAATTGTCGAATAGGCCGTTTGAGATCCACATGGGCTGGTTGAATCAACAAGCATCTTCTCTGGGATTCCACAGTGCATAGTTCATGGCTTCTCCAGAGGAATACTGGTAGAGTTATTAATATGCCTCTGTGGCATCGTTGCCATGTAACTTGTAAGTAGAGTACCAAAGGTTGAGGAAATAATAGTTAATTGCTATGTTCTCATAAAAATACTGTAGAGACAAATGAATTTTTTAACAACGTAATACATCTAACTTCCTGGAATTCAAAAATGTACAAATAGAACATAGAATATAGAACAATACAGCACAGGAACAGGCCCTTTGGCCCATAATGTATGTGCCAAACATGATGCCAAAACCAACTCTTATATCTGCCTGCACATGATCCACATCTCTCTATTCCCTGCATATCCATGTGCCCATACAACAGTCTCTTAAATGCCACTGTTGTATCTGTTTCCACCACCACCCCCTGCAGTACATTCCAGGCAATCATCATCGTGTAAAGAAAACTAGCCCACACAAATCGATTAAATATTGCCCACGCATCTTTCTAGTATTTGATATTTCCATCCTGGGAAAAAGGTGCTGACTGTCGACCCTATCAATACCTCTCATAATTTTAGATACTTCTATCAGGTCACCCTTCACCCTCTGGTCTTGAGCCTGATGTTAAGACAGATTTCATCAATTTCTTGCTTAAACTATTTTGATTTCCTAAGTGCACCTAATCGTCAGATTTGCTTCTGGTTCTGCCAAACATCGTTAGATTTAATACCATCTTTAAAGTCCCCTTTGACCCAAATTTGGGTCACTTTTCCTGTTGTGCCTCTCTGCTCAAAGGAATACATATCCAATGCTAATCAGGTATTAAATCTTTAAATGCTAGCTATTGCTTGCCTCTTTAATTTTTCAGTCTATCAAAACCACCTGCCCGTCGGAGCTTCATAGTTCCCTTTGTATAGAATTTAAAAACCTCGTTCCAGAACGAATACATCACTTTTGTACTTAATATAAAATTCTTTCATCTTACACTCATTCTTTCCTCAGGGTCCTCTTATAACAAGAATATTTAATTAATCCTCCTTTGTTGTGCAATACCAGGTTTAAAATAGTCAATTTCTTAGCTGGTCCCTCAGCATAAAAATGTAACAATTCTTCTTCTATAGTCATAGCATAATTCTTCACGGAAACATGCCCTACAGCGCATCTCATCCATGCCGACTGTGTTTCACAACTGACATAGTTCCATTTGCCTGCATTTAGCCAGGGCTGCCAACTCTCACGCTTTGAGCGTGAGACTCACGCCCTCAAGCAATCTCTCACGCCCTCAAGCTGATCAGACATTTCTCACGCTCAGTGGTGAGAAACTTTGTGATCAACGAAAATTTCAAAACTCGGATAAACTGCATGGTCCGCGGGTGTTAGAGAGCCAGGGCTGCGGGAGGGATGGGAGCAGAACCAGCGGCGGGAACAGATGCGGGGAGCCGGGGCTGTCGAGTGTTTGCGGCACTGACGCTGCAGCTCCAGCCATTACTAGTGTAATTGTGAGGACATAAGTCAGAAACTCTGCACTTCAAGCAGTTGGAGACAGAGTCTGTGGAGCATACATGGAGATAGCAAGCGGAGACAAAGGCATTGGATATGGTCTTCCCAATCCTTTTAACTCTCACTTTTAAATTAATTATAGCACTTTAAAATTCTTTGGTTTCTTAGTTTAAACATAAGACAGTTTCCAGTCTTCACTTGAACAAATTGCAGTGATGAAGTTCACAAAAACATTTGCCAGAGGCTTTCTAACAGAATTTCAGGTTGTCATATCTATGCAAGATATTGTGAAGATGTTTAATAGTAACATAGACATAGAAATTAGGTGCAGGAGTAGGCCATTCGGCCCTTCGAGCCTGCACCGCCATTCAATATGATCATGGCTGATCATCCAACTCAGTATCCCGTACCTGCCTTCTCTCCATACCCTCTGATCCCCTTAGCCACATCTAACTCCCTCATGCCCCGTGTTTCTTCATTGTGCCCACTTTACTGACGTCTACATCTATAATAAACCCACAACCGGTCATACTGCGGCTGGAATTTGTCCACTCATTTCAAAAATATTGAGCAGGCTAATTAAATACCGTGATATTTCAGATGTTCGGTGTACTTTCATTTATTTTATTTTTTTTTAAATATATATTTTATTGGAAGCAGTTGTACAATTTTTTTTTACAATTTTACAACTCTAGCACTGCTTCAGTTTTAACATTATTTCAAACAGAACCTTAAATTAAAAAAAGAAAGAGACAAAGGAGAAAAAGGAAAGAAAGAAGAAAAACGAGGAGAAATATCCGTCGGCTCACCCAGCCCTACGATCAGTTTCCAATTTGTGTTCAACCATTGTATTGCTCAAGAAATTAAATAAAAGACCATTTTTTTAAATTGTTCCGGTTTATCGATCAAGACAAACCTAATTCTCTCTAGATGTAGTGTATCCATCATTTCTGTAATCCACATCTTCACTGAAGGGACTGCTGGCTTTTTCCAGAATTTGAGTAAAAGTTTTTTTGCTGACATTAGACCGTAATCGAAAAAGCGTTGTTGAGAGACCGTTAAGTTGCTACAAGCCTCTGATATTCTCAGTATTGTCAGTTTTGGGTCTGGCTTTAATTGAGTTTTCAGTGTTTTGGAGGTGATGCTGAATACTTCCGTCCAAAAACATTCTATTTTTGTACACAGTACAAAACTGTGGGTTAAAGTGGCTTCTTGAGATTGACATTTATCACAAAGAGGGGAAACACTGGGGAAAATCTTGCTCAGTTTGGTCTTTGAGTAATATAGCCTGTGCAGCACTTTGTACTGTATCAGGCAGTGTCTGGCATTTAAGGAGCAATAGTGGATGTATTGTCGTCTTTCGTCCCATATATCCTTGGAAATTTGTTGACCCATCTCATCCTCCCATGAATGTCTATAAACCTCAGATGATGGGGTGTCGATGTTTTGGAGGACAATGTAAATGTGGGATATCAACTTCTCTGTGTCTGCATGTCTATTCAAACACTCATCAAGTTTGTCTGGACCTGCAGAGTAGTCTTGCCCAAAGATCCTAGAGGAGCAAGATAGACCACTCCTTCGAAATCCAATGGACTGGCGTGTAGTACGTGACGGAACGTCACGGCCGCCATTTTTCAATGCGACACGCGACTTCCGGTATGCCACCCTCTGTGATCCAAAGCAAAGATCATAGAGCTCCGCTATAATCTTTGATCCAAAGCAAAGATCCTCGAGTATCTTGTAGCGGGAACAGCCCCCTCCTTTGTGAAGTTTCCCTTGCATTGTATTGCTTTAACACACACTGCACAAAATTAAATTTAACGTATACATATTTTATATATTTATATGAATGTGTGTCTGTGTGTGAGAGGCAAGTTAGAGATAGTTAAGTTTATTCTCATGGATCAGAAGCAACTTTGATTTAAATAATCACTATTAATTTATTTGTCTTGTAAGATGATATACATAAACCATAAAGGCAATTATATATATATATAGTAATAATATATATATGCATATATATATTTATACACACATATATATACACATACATATATACACACATACATATATACATACATACATACGTATACACATACATATGCACACATACAAATACACACATACATATGGATACATTTATATGCATACATACACGCATATAAACATATATATACACACATATATACACACATATACATATACATGCATATATACACATACATGCATATATATACACATACATATATATTTATACATATGATTAACATGTAGAGGAACCAAAGAGAGAGCAGGCTATTTTAGACTGGGTATTGAGTAATGAGGAAGGGTTAGTTAGCAATCTTGTTGTACATGCCCCCTTGGGCAAGAGTGACCATAATATGGTTGAGTTCTTCATTAGGCAGGCAGTGACTAGTGGGGTACCGCAAGGCTCAGTGCTGGGACCCCAGCTATTTACAATATATATTAATAATCTGGATGAGGGAATTGAAGGCAATATCTCCAAGTTTGCGTATGACACTAAGCTGGGGAGCAGTGTTAGCTGTGAGGAGGATGCTAGGAGACTGCAAGGCGACTTGGATAGGCTGGGTGAGTGGGCCAATGTTTGACAGAAGCAGTATCATGAGGATAAACGAAAGGTAATCCATAGTGGAGGCCAAAACAGGAAAGCAGACGAGAATCTAAAAGGAGACCGACAATGAAAAGGGGAGATGCAGCGAGACCTGGGTGTCATGGTACACCAGTCATTGAAAGTAGGCATGCAGGTGCAGCAGGCAGTGAAGAAAGCGAATGGTATGTTAGCTTTCATAGCGAAAGGATTTGAGTATAGGAGCAGGGAGGTTCTACTGCAGTTGTACAGGGTCTTGGTGAGACCACACCTGGAGTATTGCGTACAGTTTTGGTCTCCAAATCTGAGGAAGGACATTATTGCCATAGAGGGAGTGCAGAGAAGGATCACCAGACTGATTCCTGGGATGTCAGGACTGTCTTATGAAGAAAGACTGGATACACTTGGTTTATACTCTCTAGAATTTAGGAGATTGAGAGGGGATCTTATAGAAACTTACAAAATTCTTAAGGGGTTGGACAGACTAGATGCAGGAAGATTGCTCCCGATGTTGGGGAAGTCCAGGACAAGGAGTCACAACTTAAGGATAAGGGGGAAATCCTTTAAAACCGAGATGAGAAGAACCTTTTTTCACACAGAGAGTGGTGAATCTCTGGAACTCTCTGCCGCAGAGGGTAGTCGAGGCCAGTTCATTGGCTATATTTAAGAGGGAGTTAGATGTGGCCCTTGTGGCTAAGGGGATCAGAGGGTATGAAGAGAAGGCAGGTACGGGATACTGAGTTGGATGATCAGCCATGATCATATTGAATGGCGGTGCAGGCTCGAAGGGCTGAATGGCCTACTCCTGCACCTAATTTCTATGTTTGTATGTTTCTATTATTTTCCAAGGATCAATAGATTTACGATCAGTTCCTGTGGATTGGAGGATAGCTAATGCTATCCCACTTTTCAAGAAAGGAGCGAGAGAGAAAACGGAGAATTACAGACCAGTTAGCCTGACTTTGGTGGTGTGAAAGATGCTGGAGTCAATTATTAAAGATGTAATAATGGGGCATTTGGATAGCAGTAAAAGGATTAGTCCAAGTCAACATGGATTTATGATTTTACAATGCATTTAAGCCTCTCCCATTTTTATGAGATTAATTCCTGGAATATGTAGGAAGTTTATTGTAACCTAGTGCTACTTGCCTGAACAATGGATGATATATCACTTAAATGCAATTGTTTTCAGTTGTGTGGAGAGACCTGTATATTGAAAATGCGTTTTGCCTCTAATATGTCAATTTACCTTAAATGTAGAAGAGCTTATTAAAATCTTCTTACAAAGACCATTAAGTATTTTCTATCTATCCTCTTTTGGACCCAAGGCATAGCAGAGCTGCCAACTCTCACGAAGAGGTAAGGGAGGGAGAGATGGAAGCGAGGGAGAGAGGGAAGGGAGGGAGATCGCGAAGAGAGGGGGAGTGAGAGAGATCGAGAGAAGAGAGGGGAGCGAGAGATCGAGAGGAGGGGAGAGAGAGATCGAGAGAAGAGAGGGACAAGGGGGAGAGGGAGAAGGGGGGAGGGAGAAGGCGGGAGAAGGGGAAAGGGGGGGGACAGGGACAAGGGGGCGAGGGAGAGTGGAACGATAGCACATTATAACGCGCAGCCGTCCCATTACGACCAAAGATTATAGAGCAGAGCTCCACTAGTATATTTGATTGCGACCATCGCCGCCGCTGCTGCCGAACTCCCCGACCCACCATTGCACCCAAAGATGATAGAGCAGAGTTATATAATATTTGATTGCACCCTTCTTCACGGCGGGCTTGTGATCTTTGCTTGTGATGTCTTGTATGTATGTGAGTGTTGTTTGCTATGTCCCTATGTTCGAGGAATATAATGGGTAACAGCCGCCCATTCTCGGACTTGAATCTGAGCTCGAAAAATCTCCTGGTCACTGGAGCTAATGTGTCCGCGGGCCATATTGTGCAGACTAATCCCTTACAAAACAAAACCAAAAACGTACAGAAGTGTTAAAATTGTCTTTATTATTATGGCGAGTAAAGTCCCTAACCTGGTGGTATCTGAAAAAATGATTAGTGTTCAGATCGTATTTCTCCTGCAATTCTTGGAAGGAGGAAAGATTCCCCTTCTGATAAAGGTCTCCCACAGTGTTGATTCCCTTGTTCTTCCATTGAGCGAAAACACCATCTAAAGTAGAGGGTTTAAAAGAGGGATTGTTTGCAATAGGAAGAAGGAGAGACATGTCAACTGTTTCCAGATACAAATAGGTCCATGTATTATAGGGTTATGCTGATACATTGACTTATTCAGGGAAATTGGAGACAGGACAATCAAGCGTATGCAGAAAGGCAAGCAATCTTCTCTTTCCATTTGCCTGTTGCCTCCAGTTTGCCTGTTGATGCGAGTCATCCAGCCAGAAAATTATGGTTTTAATATTTGTGGCCCAATAGTAAAAGAGTTAGTCCTCCATTCTCTTTAGATTTGCACAGGTGTCGTTTGTGTATTCGGTGACTTTTATAGTCCCAAATGAAATTAATGACAATGGAATCAATTTTTTTGAAGAAAGATTTGGGAAGATATATCGGTATTGTCTGGAATAGATATAAAAGCTGCGGGAGAAAGATCGTCTTTACGGCATTTAGTCTGCCGACGAGGGAAATAGGCAATGTTTTCCAAAATTACTTTCATTTATATTATCCCCTGAACACCACAGTCAAGCTTCAACATTCTGGAAACATTGTGAGTAAAAAAAAGATTCTATTGTTGCTGCACATAATCAGTTCTCTCTTGTCTCCTCCAAATGTTAAGAATTTAAGCAACCAATTGGTTTTAAACCAATTCTCATGTTTTCTTTTTCAACTGCTTTTACATGTCTATTCATAGTACTAAAGCAATGAAATTGCACTCCCTGGCATTACCTGCTTAGATACAAAATGATGGGAAGCAAAGATGGAGCAGACAGTAGGAAACATTTCCCCATGACAGAAATACCTAAAACTACAGGGTATTGGTTTGGGTAAGATGCCAGGATGTTGAGAGGAGATGTGTGGATGAACCTTTACACCCAGAGAGTGACTGGAATCTGGAACACACTGTCCATCGGGGGTGGAGGACTGTAATCTCACTTGAAATGTCAATGCACAGAAGGTCACGGATCCAATGCTGGTAAATCGGTTTAGTATCTACCGATACCTGATGGTGGCAGGGACATGGTGGGCAAATGGCCTGTTTCTGTATTATTTGTCTCTGTGACTATGAGGAACTTCAGAATTTCATCACTGATCCATGTTTGGTTCAAGCATTCCAGTGATAACACTGAAGACTTGCACGGGAAATCTTCATTTCAATCTGGAGTAACAGTATTCTCTTGACACCATTGCTACAAACGTGTCCTGGTCTGTTTACATGAGCAGGAGAAGGGTTCTACACATTTGGCCCAAAAATTTACAGAGCCTCTTTATGGCAAATTTATGTAGGTAGTTTATCATCTAGGTTGTCTGAATCAAGTTCCCTGACTTGTGTTTGATTGAAATCAACTGGTATTAATGGAGACTCGTAATAAAGGCTTTCAAACAGATTGAAAGTGGCAGAAAAATTTGAAAAAAAAGCATAATAATAATAACAATAATAATAATAATAAAGAAAATGTAATTACTTACAGAACTACTTAATTTCATCTGACATTTCATGATTCATTTAAATTGCACTGCAAATGGCTAATTCCATTCTCTAGAGTTTATGTATTGGTCAGGTTAAGAAAGGGAGTGTGACTAACGTATAAGTGTGCCTGCATCCTAATAATCTCATTAGGTTACCATTTTGATATGCTAAAATAGACCATTTAGTTTCAAGAACAATATTCAATGCTAGACTGCTGATAATCATTAACAAACTAGATCCAAAACTGGCATGGTGATAGGAGGCAGAAAATGAAAGTTAAGGTACACAAAAATGCTGGAGAAACTCAGCGGGTGCAGCAGCATCTATGGAGCGAAGGAAATAGGCGACGTTTCGGGCCGAAACCCTTCTTCAGGGTTGTTTTTGTGATTCGAAGCCTGTGATTAGTGATGGGCCAGAGAAATCAGTTTCTGGGACCCTTGCTGTCTGTCATATACATTACCAATCTGAATGTGTTGCCTGGTCTATAGGTCTAAAATGGTAAGTCTGTTTTGTTTTTTTAGGTACACAGCAATCAAAAAACTGTTCCCGAATGTAACTTGTTTTATATGATACAGAAATAATTTTAATTAAATCCACAAATGGCAGTAAATGGTCACTAAAGTATGAATTCTGAAAATAACTTTCATGTGTAACAACGCAAATAAATGTCCCCTCATGTTTTCACCTGAAACACCTTGACAGGACCGTCTGCGCAAAGCAGGCTGCAGACGGCTGCAAGTTATAAAGACAAGCATACCACAGCCTGTGGCAACAGGTAATTACAATCAGTACCACTGACAAAGGGAAATACCAGAACAGATAATATAATAAGCAGAATGCAGAGACATATGTCCCTGCTGAAACAGTAAAACTCACTCCTTTTGCAAAGTTTTGCTTGGCAAAGAAATGAAACATCTGTGAATAAACATGTTGATGGATATAATTGGCATACAGTAATTTTTCTTTATCAAGACGTATATGCTCCTCATTTTTGGACTTTGATTACAGGTTTGGTCGCTTACCGTGCCAGATTTGTACAGGTGTTAGACGCAAAATGCTGGAGTAACTCAGCAGGTCAGGCAGCATCTCTGGAGAAAAGGAATAGGTGACGTATTAGATCAGAACCCTTCTTCAGACTGAAAGATAATCTTTCTAAAAGCTTCTCTATCTTTCAGTTTAAGGAAGGGTTCCGACCCGTAACATCACCTATACCTTTTCTCCACAGATGCTGCCTGACTGGCTGAGTTACTCCAGCATTTTGTGTCTATCTTCGGTATAAACCAGTATCTGCAGTTCCATCCTACAGAGTTGTAAATGGGTGGCAATCGGTTAATGAATGCCCAAATACACAATATATACAGGAAAGACAACTGTCACCATGATTTTATTTTATGCTGGAAATAAAGTTGAGATAGTTGGGCAGTTTTCTGACAATAAACCCCAAATAAATCCACAGCATGATGGCATGCTGGATCTTGCTTATCCTAGCCTTTTAGAGAGTTCCAGGCTTGTAGGTAGTAGAGCAAAAACTATTTTAATCTGAAGGGGGTTGGGTAGTGGAGAAGGGGGTAGCTGATGTTTAGCAGCTGAGGGAGGAGGGGCACAAGAACACCTTGCAGCAAAAAGAGGTGAAGGATGAGATAATCATTCAGTGATTCCAAAAACCTGCTCATTCCTTTGTTGTAAAAACTTGCATAAAAATTCCTCTGCATAAATATACTTTGTTACATCCATCAATGCTCCTATTAAATGCATTAAAAAAATTAAGCCATTGGCCAACATCAGTAGACATTCTAGCAATTCAGACTCAATGCCCCTCTTTAAAATTACTGTGGATCAAAATGTCAGATGTGATGAAATAATTGAATTGAATTCCAATCATTTCAATTCTCTTCTGAATGTCAACTGACAGTTCATCAAGTTTTCTCAAGTTCAGGTTTTCTAATCCTATCTCGCTGATATTACCCCCATGCCATTAGCTAATTGGAAAGCTGTTGTTTTTTTATTAAGAAAGCCTTTAAGTACTGCTGTATGCTTTAGTCAGGGGGTCGGCAAAGATCATCGCAGGCTTCAAGCTTGTGACTCCATGCCTCTTTTAATACCATCGCGGGGCATATGGATACCAGCACGTGCATCTGACTGGAGGTCTGTGACCAATGTTGTCCAACAAGGATAGTGGAGGGACCTCTACATATAAATAATTTGGATGAAAATGCATGTGGTCAGGTTTTTCCCTGAAAGTGGACACATAAGTAGATAGTGGTAAAAAAGATGTAGGATATTCTTTCCTTCATTGGTTGGGGCATTGAGTACAAGAGTTAGGAAGTCATTTTACAGCGGTATAAAACTTGGGTTGGGCTGAATTGGGAATACTGTGTGAAGTTCTGGTCCCCCATTACAGGAAGGATGTAGAGTCCATGAAGAGAGTGTAGAAGAGGTTTACCAGAATGTTGAAAATAGACACCAAATGCAAGAGTAACTCAGTGGGTCAGGCAGCATCTCTGGAGAAAAGGTATAGGTGATGTTTCGGGTCGAGACCCCTCATCAGATCAGAATGTTGCCTGGATTAGAGAGAATTGGCTATGAAGAGCTGCTGGGCAAACTTGGATTGTTTTCTTTGGAGCATTGGATGTTGAGGAGAGCCTTGATCGTTGTACATAAAAAAAACGAGAGGCAAATATAGGTTAGACAGTCAGAACCTTTCTCCCTGGGTAGAAATGTCAGAGACTGGAACACATACCTTTAAGGTCAGAGGAAGAAACTTTAATGGAGATGTGCGGGGCAAGTTTTTTTACACAAAGAGTGGTGAGTGCTTAAAATAAAGGCGAGTAATTTAAACTGTGCACATTGAAAGACCCTAAAGTATTTCAGGGATCCAGAGTACTACTCAGTAGATGCAGGTAAATATTATTTACCTGTATAACTGCAAAATTCTTTGTTCTTGTGATAGCCTACAGTGCTGTGAAGTATATTCTGCACTCTGTAGCTTCCCCTTTGCTCTATCTATTGTAATAGCATTTGACTTGATTGTATGTGTGTACAGTATATCTGAGCTATTTGGATAGCATGTAAAACAAAGCTTATGAATTATGATTATACCTCTGTACATGTGACAATAACAAGCCTAAACCTAAAGTATAGTGATACTTATACTGAACTGTATGCAAAAATGAATGTCACTGTACCTCGGTACATGTGACAAATAAATGGCCATTGAACCCTCCAACGTCATCAATTGAAACACAGGAATCTCTCCCTGCACTGGAGACCCGACCTTTTCTCGTCGGGTCTCAGGTGTCGTTGAGGCCGCAACGAGGAGCGGCCTCCAACGGGAGGAAGCCGGGGACTCTGGTGCTACTCACCGTCGCCGTCGCGGAGCTGGCCGAGACCGGAGCGGGTGGAGTGGTGGAGGAGCGCTGCTGCTGCTGAGTCGGAGGCTGCTACTGCGGGTCTGCGGACGGCGGGAACCGGGAGCCCGCGGCTCCCTGGAGAGAGACCGCTTTTCGGGGCTCCTGCAACGGCGACTTCCCCCGCCCGAGTTGCGGGGTCGAAGAGCTCCTGGAGCGGGGCCTAACACCACTGCCCCGCGCGGCTGGAACGGCCGCGGGACTTTGCGAGCGCACGCCGGGGGTTCCAACACCAAGACCCGGTGTGCGACCTCGCACCACCCGGCGTGGCTTCAATGGCCGCGGGACAATCGCCATCGCCAGCCGGGGGCTTCGACTTTGACTCTGACATCGGGGGGGGGGAGAGTGCAGTGGAGAGATAAGTTTTTTTTGGCCTCCATCACAGTTATGTGATGGATGTTTATGTTAAATGTAATTATGTTGTGTCTGGGGTCTATTTGTGTGTATTGTATGGCTGCAGAAACGGCATTTCGTTTGGACCTCCAGGGGTCCAAATGACAATTAAATTGACTCTTGACTCTCTTGACTCTTGACACTGCATTTCTAAAGCACAGACATTTGTTTTTTTTGGTTAAACTAATCTAAGCATTTTCTTTTACAAATGTATTTAATAATGAAAAAAAACTAAAAACTAAACACGCTATTTGGTATGCATTAAATTATCTGAACAGTCAAAGCAAATTATTGTCTTTTGGTCTTTTTTAAATTGAGATGCATGGTAATATTGCTGTAAAATAAATAATGCTAAGACTCTAAGTGATCCCAAATATTCTTATTATAACAAGGAAAGTAGAGAAAATCTTGACAGTTATATCTCCAATGATATATTACATTATGAAAACATAATTTGGCAGACAGGTATGCATTGCTTAAGTCATGATGAATCTTGAACTCATTCCAAGGATTCCTGCAACAAGTATGCTGTGCCAAGGGTAAAGTGCATGTGTGCAGTCTGACTTTGTGCATACTTTGGAACATTCGTTTTAGTATATTTTCCTAGAAACAATTTAGCAATGTCTATTTCAAGACAATATTTATTCCCCAAAAATGAATTGGTTGATGATCATTAATTGGTGTTTGTGAGAGCTTGCTGCACTGGCTGTTGAGACTCCTACAATACAACAATGGGCCGATTACACTCGGTGCACCCCATTATTCTATTGCTGGGGCTGTAGATCTGACGGAACCATGAAAACAAACATTGAATCCTATCGTCTTTGTACACATGTGTTTGGAAACGCACCAATCATCATCAGGTACTGATGGGCTGTGAGGCTCACTGAATGTGTCACAGATGTTTTGAGGTTCAAACTGAAAAAATGCAAGTTGCCGTCATTCTGGTCTGCCGTTAATGAAAATAGAAAACTTTAGAAAATAAAAGAAGTAGAGTTAATATTTGAAGTCATGCTGCCTGGCCCACAGAGTTAAGTGTACTCCAGCAATTTGTGTCCATCTTTGGTATAAACCGGTAATTGTTTATTTGTTCATAAGTTGTAGGAGCAGAATTAGGCCTATCGGCCCATCATGTGTACTCCCCCATTCAATCATGGCTGATCTATCTTTCCCTTTCAACTCCACGCTCCTCCCTTCTCCCCATAGCCCCTGACAAAATAACTCCTGATTTTCGTTACTTGACTTGTTATAATGGTAAATTTTGGATATTTTAGAGTCTTGGCATTATTGACTTACCTGCAATATTGCCATCCATCTCAATTTAAAAAAGACCAAAAGACAACTATTTGCTTTGGCTGCTGTGATAATACAATGCATACAAATTATTTTTATATCTTTGCACTAAATGTTGTGCCCTTTATCCTTTATCTTTATCTGCGCACTATGGACAGCTTGATTGTATTCATGTATCATCTTTTCTTTGACTCGATAGCACACAAACAAAAGCTTTTCTCGGTACACGATAATAATAAATTAATAGACAATAGACAATAGGCAATAGGTGTAGGAGTAGGCCATTCGGCCCTTCGAGCCAGCACCACCATTCAATGTGATCATGGCTGATCATCCCCAATCAGTACCCCGTCCCTGCTTTCTCCCCATATCCCTTGACTCCGCTATCTTTAAGAGCACTATCTAGCTCTCTCTTGAAAGTATACAAAGAACCGGCCTCCACCGCCCTCTGAGGCAGAGAATTCCACAGACTCACAATTCTCTGTGGGAAAAGGTGTTTCCTCGTCTCTGTTCTAAATGGGTTACCACTTATTCTTAAACTGTGGCCCCTGGTTCTGGACTCCCCCAACATCGGGAACATGTTTCCTGCCTCTAGCGTGTCCAAAACCTTAACAATCTTATATGTTTCAATAAGATGCCCTCTCATTGTTCTAAACTCCAGAGTGCACAAGCTCAGCTGCTCCATTCTCTCAGCATATGACAGTCCCGCCATCCCGGGAATTAACCTTGTAAACCTACGCTGCACTCCCGCAGTAGCAAGAATGTCCTTCCTCAAGTCAGGGGACCAAAACTGCACACAATACTCCAGGTGTGGTCTCACTAGGGCCATGTACAACTGCAGAAGTACCTCTTTGCTCCTATACTCGACTCCTCGTGTTATAAAGGCCAACATGCCATTCGCTTTCTTCACTGCCTGCTGTACCTGCATGCTTACTTTCATGTACTGATGAACAAGGACCCCCGATCCCGTTGTACTTCCCCTTTTCACAACTTTTCCCCAAACTAAATTTCATCATGTACTGAGCCAACAACTGCACAGTAGCTGTTTAATCTGCAAAGTATTTATATCATTTTCTTTTTCATTTCAGATTTTAAACATCTGCAGGTTTAGCTTTTCACTTGTGATGCTCCAATGTATATAATGCAACTTAAAAATTATGTAAAACTTCCTCTCCTGAATCCACAGCAGCTGCAGGTCTCTAATTGTCATCACCGACTCCCCAGTTACATCCATCCAGTCAATAGCATTGCCCTCCCACCCTTTTCTCCACCTTGCCACCACCCATAATTAAAGCTGGTGGTCTCAGATGACACCTCTGTTCTGGAGTGATTGTGTCATTCACAGATGTATCTAAATATTTCATGTAATTGAAACATAATACTCTGCATTCATGTGATTGAAACATAGTCGACTGTACATTGTGACACAAAAACAACTTTTCAGAAACAACAATTTTTTTTACACGTCCTATACTTACTTCCTATATTTTCTTCACATTTTAAGACTTTACTAATAGCAATAAGTACAATTATCCTATTAATAAAAAGATATAAAAGTGCAAATTCAAAACTCAAAATGTGTTAAATGTTTCATATTTTTCTTCATCTCATCTCATTTAAGATATAAATCACAGAGGCTTGTAAATTGAAAAGCACACAGATCCTAAAACTTTCTTGTACAGTCTAGCCTCCTCACATGTTTTCTTGTCAGGAAGAAACCTTTGAGTAACCTATAGGTTACTACATTCCTTACAAGGTCTTTGTGACCGATAAGTAATAATGGTTCCCTAAGGCACTCGCAGGTCAATTAAGGATGCTGTAATTCAATTAATAATGTGAATACCAAACATTTTAAGATGAAAAATCACATTTATTTATGTTTAAGACATGTTATGGAATAGTTACCCATGCATGTGAAACATAACTACAGATACTGTACTTCTTGCTTTACCAATTTTCTAGATGCTATGTCCAAGAAACACTACAAAGTGCAAGAGACACTACAAAGTGCAAGAAGCACTACAAAGTCCCAAGCCTGATTTGGCAATTAGCTTATCCTTGTATGTATACTTTAACATGAGCTATGGCGTATTTTTAGCAATTATCTTATAAAGTGAACTTATTTTTTACAATCTTGGTGCTTTGAATAACGTGTTCTTAGCTCTGGATGCTATAAATTGGAGCTGGACTGTTTTACCATCTTTCTCAGTGAGGTAACTAATTTCGGGACTAATATCAGCATGATCAGGAGTAAATTATTTGAAGATTATAAATATTTAATTTTTTGTTTAGTTTTGTTTTTCAATATTTTGCCGTAACTAATGGCATTAATTATCATTAGTTATCTGCAAAACCTTTCTTGAACCTTAACCATGACCTCTTGTGCAGCTGAGGAATGGGAAAAGTGAAGCATACCTAAGGTTCAGCAAGGTAGAGACTAGTGATGACCAACACATCAGCCAAGTATTAGATAATACTTTTTAGATCAATCAAGTCCTTAATTGTAAATTAAATTATTCATTATGAAAGTGTGGTTAGACATTGGGTTTAATCTGTGTTTGTGCCAAAAATATAACAAACTCTAAAATTTGACCAAGAAAAAGCAGAAATTAGAAAGAAAGAAAAGATTCAAAAGAAAGATTAGTTCCAAATGTAGCTAAATAATGCTCTTTTTCTGCTGAGAGAACTGTATGGCCAAAACTGTGATATAAATTAATATTTTCAATTGACATTAAATTACATTATAATTGAAATAAATTAGATCCAGTAAGTTACTTTACCAATATAGTCATTTAGTGAGCTTCAATACAGTAAATCCCCGTAATAATGGACCATGGGACGTGTCCTTTATTGCTGCTTGTCCACTATGACTATGATATAGTTGGGATCACGGAGACATGGCTCCAGGGTGACCAAGGCTGGGAGCTAAACATCCAAGGATACTCAATATTCAGGAGGGATAGAGAGAAAGGAAAAGGAGGTGGGGTAGCGTTACTGATTAGAGAGGAGATTAATGCAATGGAAAGGAAGGACATTAGTTTGGAGGATGTGGAATCAGTATGGGTAGAGCTGCGAAACACTAAGGGGCAGAAAATGCTGGTGGGTGTTGTGTACAGGCCACCTAACAGTAGAAGTGAAGTTGGAGATGGTATCAAACAGGAAATTAGAAATGCGTGCTACAAAGGCAAAACAGTTATAATGGGTGACTTCAATCTACATATAGATTGGGTGAATCAAATTGGCAGGGGTGCTGAGGAAGAGGATTTCTTGGAATGTATGCGGGATAGTTATCTAAATCAACATGTAGAGGAACCAACGAGAGAGCAGGCTATTTTAGACTGGGTATTGAGTAATGAGGAAGGGTTAGTTAGCAATCTTGTTGTACGTGCCCCCTTGGGCAAGAGTGACCATAATATGGTTGAGTTCTTCATTAGGATGGAGAGTGACATTGTTAATTCAGAAACAATGGTTCTGAACTTAAAGAAAGGTAACTTTGAGGGTATGAGACGGGAATTGGCCAAGATTGACTGGCAATTAATTCTAAAAGGGTTGACGGTGGATATGCAATGGAAGACATTTAAAGACTGCATGGATGAACTACAAAAATTGTTCATCCCAGTTTGGCAAAAGAATAAATCAGGGAAGGTAGTACATCCGTGGATAACAAGGGAAATCAGGGATAGTATCAAAGCGAAGGATGATGCGTACAAATTAGCCAGAAAAAGCAGCATACCGGAGGACTGGAAGAAATTCAGAGACCAGCAGAGGAGGACAAAGGGCTTAATTAGGAAAGGAAAAATAGATTATGAAAGAAAACTGGCAGGGAACATAAAAACTGACTGCAAAAGTTTTTATAGATATGTGAAAAGAAAGAGATTAGTTAAAACAAATGTAGGTCCCTTGCAGTCAGAAACAGGTGAGTTGATCATGGGGAACAAGGATATGGCGGACCAATTGAATAACTACTTTGGTTCCGTCTTCACTAAGGAAGACATAAATAATTTGCCGGAAATAGCAAGGGACCGCGGGTCAAAGGAGTTGGAGGAATTGAGTGAAATCCAGGTTAGCCGGGAAGTGGTGTTTGATAAATTGAATGGATTAAAGGCCGATAAATCCCCAGGGCCAGATAGGCTGCATCCCAGAGTACTTAAGGAAGTAGCTCCAGAAATAGTGGATGCATTAGTAATATTCTTTCAAAACTCTTTAGATTCTGGAGTAGTTCCTGAGGATTGGTGGGTAGCAAACGTAACCCCACTTTTTAAGAAGGGAGGGAGAGAGAAAATGGGGAATTACAGACCAGTTAGTCTAACATCGGTAGTGGGGAAACTGCTAGAGTCAGTTATTAAAGATGGGATAGCAGCACATTTGGAAAGTGGTGAAATCATTGGACAAAGTCAGCATGGATTTACGAAAGGTAAATCATGTCTGACGAATCTTATAGAATTTTTCGAGGATGTAACTAGTAGCGTGGATAGGGGAGAACCAGTGGATGTGGTGTATCTGGACTTCCAGAAGGCTTTCGACAAGGTCCCACATAAGAGATTAGTATACAAACTTAAAGCACACGGCATTGGGGGTTCAGTATTGATGTGGATAGAGAACTGGCTGGCAAACAGGAAGCAAAGAGTAGGAGTAAACGGGTCCTTTTCACAATGGCAGGCAGTGACTAGTGGGGTACCGCAAGGCTCAGTGCTGGGACCCCAGCTATTTACAATATATATTAATGATCTGGATGAGGGAATTGAAGGCAATATCTCCAAGTTTGCGGATGACACTAAGCTGGGGGGCAGTGTTAGCTGTGAGGAGGATGCTAGGAGACTGCAAGGTGACTTGGATAGGCTGGGTGAGTGGGCAAATGCTTGGCAGATGCAGTATAATGTGGATAAATGTGAGGTTATCCATTTTGGTGGCAAAAACAGGAAAGCAGACTATTATCTCAATGGTGGCCGACTAGGAAAAGGGGAGATGCAGCGAGACCTGGGTGTCATGGTACACCAGTCATTGAAAGTAGGCATGCAGGTGCAGCAGGCAGTGAAGAAAGCGAATGGTATGTTAGCTTTCATAGCAAAAGGATTTGAGTATAGGAGCAGGGAGGTTCTACTGCAGTTGTACAGGGTCTTGGTGAGACCACACCTGGAGTATTGCATACAGTTTTGGTCTCCAAATCTGAGGAAGGACATTATTGCCATAGAGGGAGTGCAGAGAAGGTTCACCAGACTGATTCCTGGGATGTCAGGACTGTCTTATGAAGAAAGACTGGATAGACTTGGTTTATACTCTCTAGAATTTAGGAGATTGAGAGGGGATCTTATAGAAACTTACAAAATTCTTAAGGGGTTGGACAGGCTAGATGAAGGAAGATTGCTCCCGATGTTGGGGAAGTCCAGGACAAGGGGTCACAGCTTAAGGATCAGGGGGAAATCCTTTAAAACCGAGATAAGAAGAACTTTTTTCACACAGAGAGTGGTGAATCTCTGGAACTCTCTGCCGCAGAGGGTAGTCGAGGCCAGTTCATTGGCTATATTTAAGAGGGAGTTAGATGTGGCCCTTGTGGCTAAGGGGATCAGAGGGTATGGAGAGAAGGCAGGTACGGGATACTGAGTTGGATGATCAGCCGTGATCATATTGAATGGCGGTGCAGGCTCGAAGGGCCGAATGGCCTACTCCTGCACCTAATTTCTATGTTTCTGTGTTTCTATGACAGTGTGTAATATATGGAATTTCATGTATAGAGACGAACAAGAAAATTTAGGCTGAGCAAGAAGTGCACTGACCGAGGTGCCTTTTTTTTAGCTTTTAGACTTCAGAGATACAGTGTGGAAACATGCCCTTCAGCCCACCGAGTTCGTGCTGATCACGATCATCATGTAATTAGCACTATCCTACACACTAGGGATAATTTACAAAAGTCAATTAATCTACAAACCACATCTAACTCACTCTTAAATATAGTCAATGAACTGGCCTCAACTACCTTCTGTGGCAGAGAATTCCACAGACTCACCACACTCTGTGTAAAAAATGATTTTCTCATCTCGGTCCTTAAAGACTTCCCCTTTATCCTTAAACTGTGACCCCTTGTTCTGGACTTCCCCAACATCGGGAATAATATTCCTGCATCTAGCCTGTCCAACCCCTTAAGAATTTTGTAAGTTTACCTTGTATTTCTACCCAAGGCAGATAAGGCAATCTGAATTAAAGGTAACTTTCAATTAAGTCCGCTAATGATGAATTGTATCAACATTATACTGGTATGTAAAGCTGGAGAAGACCAGACCAGCAAAATTGACGTATTACATGCTTAGCTGGATGTAGCATTGGTCAGTCAGTGGTAGAGTACTAATAACACATACAGGGTTTTATTCCAATGTTCAATTGCCACACAGTGTTAAATTCTCAACAAAGATCTCGGAAAGAAAATAGGCAAATTAATATTAGCAATTATCTGTGCTACAAGGACAATCATTTAAATGACCAAAGCTGGTGCAAAGCATAATCCAGGTATTTTGTGCAATACCAAAGCACTTCCACCATCACAATGAGAAATGTTAACAATCTAACTGTGCTTTTGTACATCTGGTAATATCTTATCCAGGTCTAAACACAATTGTTCACAATTGCAACCTGTTAAAGACAAGAATGATACGTTCTCGAAAAACAAAGAACAAGAGAACATTACAAAGTTCAGATCTATCCTGGGAACTAATCAATATTCTTCCAGTTTTCTGAGCAAAACACAAAGTGCTGAGAAACTCAATGGATCAGGCAGCATCTGTGGAGGGAATGGACATGTGACGTTTCAGGTTGGGACCCTGCTTCAGTCCAAAATGTCGCCAATCCATTTCCTCCACAGATGCTGCCTGACCTTCTGAGTTCCTCCAGCACTTTATGTTTTGTCAGTAGCTTGCTTGTTAGATGGTGTGTACCGAATATAAACATGGCATATCAACCCTAAGTATGTTTTGAAGATGCCCTATTTAAAAATATTTTGATAAGTAACCATTGACAATTCTCCTAATCATTTCTAATAGAATACTTTCAGAATTTGATTGTAGGTCAAAGAACAACCCTGGGGTTATAAAATACAACATACCTAAGTTCATTCCATTCGAAGAAATGTGCATGAAAATGAAAGGAATGCTGGAGGATTTGAAAGGTTGATGGACCCATTCTTTATCTCATTCAGCATCAGCAGCAGCAGAGGCACATGCTCCCTATCATGGAGTCTGGACTCATTCTTATTTCTGCCATGTTTGAGTCGATAAGAAGTATCTTTTTTTCTGATTAGGCGCCTTCAAGTATTTAAAGCAACAAGATTGAGTTTATAATTTGGTTCTATTTCTAAAATGATATTTTCCTTTGTAGAAAGAACATACCAAGTACAACCCCAAATAATTGAATACATTTTGTTTTATCTTGATGCATACTCTTGTGTTTGGGGCAAAACTCACAGTGGAGTCATCAGTTCCGATGGGTTTTGGTCACAAAATTAATTGTCCAAGTCTATGTCCTGATATGGCCAAATGAAGAACTTTGAGACCAAGGATGGCACAGTGGCACAGCAGGCAGCACAATGGCACAGTCGGTAGAGTTGCTACCTCACAGCGACAAAGACCTGAGTTCAATCCTGACCTCAGGTACTGTCTGTGTGGAGTTTGCATGTTCTCCCTGTGACTTCGTGAATTTCCTCCGGATGCTCCAGTTTTCTCCCACATCAAAATGTTTGTGGGATAATAGTAAGATTAAATGAGAACTTACCAGTTAGAAGTTTGATCTTTATTTTATGAGGAGTTACGATGAGGGATTACGTGAAGACCCCGCCAGCACGCATGCGCGACATTCTTCAAAGCAGCGGTGTGGAATCACAGAAATAATAATTGAAATAACATAGTAAGATAAGAAGAACTAGGATACCAGTTGACCTTTATAATTGAGGGCGGGAGCGGAGGGCACGTAATCCCTCATTGCAACTCCTCAAATAAAGATCAAACTTCAAACTGGTAGGTTCTCGTTTAATCTTACTATTTTACTTCAGAGTCACGTGAGTGACTACGTGAAGATTTTAAAGATCTGTGATTTCAAGCCGTGTAACAGTCCATGCACTCACTGCCAAAGTCATCCAAGGAAGGACATAGCTGAACAGTAAGCTTTTAGCCCATAAAACGCACCCAACATTTCTAAATAATTTATACCCAGTGTCTGTAATAGTGATGATTCTTGTATGTTCCATCTGCCATCAGTACTACATATAATGTTAGTTGCTCCCCAACCCTGAGCACTGGCATCCGTTTGTATCGTGATTGCCGGGTTACTGATAACGATGGGGCTGGAACTATGCCAAATGTTTACTTTCCACCATTGTAACTCTGAAATTGCTTTAGCTGGTAATTGCATGGGTCGATCAAAATGACCTGCATGTTGTTTTAACGCTTGCACCTTTGCTCTTTGTAAGTTTTGGTAATGCAAAGGTCCAAGTTAAGTAGCTGGAAATGCTGCTACTAATTTCCCAATCACTCTTGCCACCTGTCGAATAGATGGTTGATTAGTAACTATCAATTTGTTGCAGGCTTGCACCAATTCTGCTGCTTTGTCTTTTGGCAATGTTACAGACATGTGGATAGAGTTAATTGTGAATCCCAGTTAGTCCATAGTTGTGGATGGCGTCAACTTAGATTTATCTGGATGTATGACAAAGTATGACATTTTGTGTTTCAAACAAATGTTTGGTAGCTAATGCCGCTGATTTAGCTAATTCCAGGGTTTGCCCACTATCAAAATATCATCAAGATATGCCATGACAATATGTATTTGTTTTCTTAGTATTGCCAAGGCCGGTTTTAATATCTTGGTAAACAGTCTTGGGGCTGATGTTAACTCATTAGGCAACGCTTTATACTGCCATGATTGCCCCATCCAGTTAAACTTTAGTTATCTACGATGATCCTTATGAATGGGTACTAAATAGTATGCATCTTTCAAATCGATGCACGCCATGAAGTATCCTCTGGAAATTAATTGTTTGGCAGTAACAAATGTTTCCATTTTGAAATGTATATACCTGACAAAAGTATTCAGTGTTGTCAAGTCAATGATGATGCAACACCCACCATCTTTCTTGGTTTTTGTAAAAATATTTGATACAAATTGCAAAGAGTCATGTTCCGTTTTCTCCGACTCCTTTTGTATGTAACCTCACCAGTTCTGCATGTCCCTCGTATTTTTACCTTTGTGAGAGTGCAAACTCCCTGTAAAGTACATGTTGAACTGGTGGCATACTTTTATGGATGAATTCAATTTTGTATCCGTGAATACTTTGTAGTATATATGTCAAGAATGATAGTCCTCCATGCTTCCAAAAACAGGTGTAACCTTCCCCCTGTTAGTACAGGCCCTGCACCTTTTATGTTCTGGAAGGAACCAGACCCACCTACCCCCATGGTTACCGGTAGTGTGTTCATTTCCTCAGCTTCTGTTTCTTCGTTGGTCGAGGTGTCTTAGTGTGGGGTTGGCGCATCTTCCATGGGGTCCGCTCTGGGCCCTGGCCTAAAAAAGACCTCCAGGGATGATGTGCGGCCCCCATGTTTTCACCAACGTTGACGCCTGCTGGTGGACGCATATGGGTGCTGCCACCTGGGTTGTGTGGCTTTGCTCGTTCCTGGGCCTGCCCTCATGAGTCCACGTACTTTCGACTCCTCGTCCAGATCTTTAAGTTGTTTCGACAAATCCTTCCCAAACAGCAAGATTTGTGGTTGTATAGTTGCAGATTTACACAACC
The DNA here is from genome assembly GCF_028641065.1 of Leucoraja erinaceus. Lineage (NCBI taxonomy): Eukaryota > Metazoa > Chordata > Chondrichthyes > Rajiformes > Rajidae > Leucoraja > Leucoraja erinaceus. The sequence goes on from NC_073383.1 coordinate 24,691,080, forward strand.
CTGCAAATTTGGGATTGAGGGCAGGTCTGATGGCATCCTTCTGCAGGCTGTTTATCTCATACTGTTTGTAGCACAGTAGAGCCAGTGTGTCCTGCTGGTTATCGGTCATTTCAACCCCATCAACCGAACGAGCCTAGGACGTGATAGCTGACGTCAGGAGCTTTAAGATTTTCTGGAGCTTCACCTCCTGGGTTCTTATGCCCAACCCAATGTACCCCCAGATTTGGCTGTTAACGGCCGGTACATTGAGTGAGATGCAGTTCTCCGGAGGCGTGTATCTGTCCAACGCCTCATTGACTACCTGTTCCTGCAGCGGGTTGAAGGACAGGTAGTCTATACTGGCCGCCAGTTTCGACTGCAACGGCTGTCCCGCTCGTGGTGTTACCGCGTACCGGTTGACCACTCCCAGCAGCTCGTCCTGGTCCTGCACCTCCAGCACACTGCTGTTGTCTTCAGCCACGGACCCCTCTTCTTGACCAGCCCAGCCCTGGCCACCAACGCTCCCCTCTGTCGAGGGAGATGCGATGGACAGTGCCGAATATGGCGCTGCTGTGGGTGTGCGAGCACTCCCATGGCGGGCTTGCTCCATCTCCTGGAGCAAGTCCCGCTGGAGCATCTGCTCCATCAACCGCTCCATGCGGGATAAACGGTCACCTTTGTTGCTCTCGGGCAGCGCGTCTTCCTGACCGGACTCGTCCGAGTCTATTGGCCGGACCGACTTCTGCTTTGCTTTGCCTCCAACCCGCTGCGGTGGTTCGAGCTGAGCAGCTTGCGGCGTTGGGCTTGGCTGAGCAGAAATTGCGTCGGTGACTGTGGACCGCAGCGAGTGCGGTCCAGGTGCCGCTGGTCGCCCCCCACTGCTGGAATCCTCCATGGCCATCACAGTCAGACGGGGCGCGACCTTCTTTAGTTTCCTTCCCTTGTCCATGTTCTCTGAAAGCACAGAACACTGCAATATCACCTGTCCTGCCTCAACCACTTGGGGACGTGAAACCTTACTGAATCTCCTCCTAATCACTTACTGGGTACAGTAGTTTATCATTCACTTTCTGAATCCAATTTTGCTACTGCCCTCATATGCAGGTCTTTCTCTGCTATCCTTCCAAAAGGGATAAAGGTTTTTATGAAGCTTTAGAAACTGCTTAATTGCCCACCATTAAAGCTTCCATAGCCAGGGTGCACCTCCACTCTTGAGAACATGAACTGCTGGGTGAAAGCCTATTTGCAACTTCTCAAGCTGGAACATATAAATTATAGCTGCATCAAATTATTGCTTGACACTAGATCTCCTTTATTCAAGCACTACTATCAGTGGGGAACATTTGTCAATGTCTTAAATCACTCCTGTCATTGGGCTGAAATTGTTTTGTTGCTTTGCATAACTGCACCTTTCTTACTTTGAGTATGGTTCCAAAGCCACTCAAGTATTCTATGCAAAGTACATACATCTTATGAAATGATGCTACAAACTATATACAAGTGATGCTACAAATTAAATACAAGTATACAGCAAGAGGGGGGGCAGCAGAGGACCCTAAAATTAAAGTTGGTGGACATTCACAATTGCCCAAAGGTAAATAAATTATGAGGCAACCACTATAACTGTAGGTCTCTAATATAATAGTTTATCTAGTAAATTCTCCATGGCATAACAAGCTATCTTCAACACTGATTATAACTAAATTGTCAGGGTAGTACTTGCAGAAAATATCCAGGAAAACACTTACAACTAATGCTATCATTTGAACTACATGACATGGCTGTTAACAAGTTGACTTTACATACAAGTCCACTTATTATATACACTAAATTGACCATAGAATATTGAAGATTAGAAGATTAGAACCGTGGGGTTGAAAGCAGATATTGAGTTTCAATTATTATCTTTTCAGTTGATTTTTCTCGTCTGACAACTCCATTTTACTGATTGTCTGAAGCCTACAAGAGGTGATGAAGCTGCACAGATCAAAACATAGCTGTCTTGGGCAATAGTGGCTGTCAGACCTTCTGCAAGACAGACAGTGATATTCCAACCATCATATCATAGATACGGCAACAACCTATAGTCAGCTCAATCTATAACCTAGCAGGTGTTCACTTGAAACAAAATTGTAACCTTCTAGCCAGACACAGTACTAAATTCCATGCAGTAAAAAGTTTCAGGTAACCAGTCATTAGATAAATAACAGACCCAATCAGATCTGTCTTTACAAGTTGAAAGAAGCCAACAATACTGTTGGTGCAACCAAATAAATTACACTCTATTATCTCCAGATTTTGCAATTGAGAAAATGTTCTTGGAAATATATATTACTTTTGATGTCAATATTTTTAAAATGGCGCATAATATTGTTTATTCTATTAAAAAAAAAGTCAACTAAATAACAAGCAGGGTATATTTTAACAGAAAATAATGGTGCCTGATCAAAGTGGGCATCAATATTTACCGAGGAAATTACATCTCAAGAAATACAAATCATTACAAGTTGCTGACTTGCAAGCATCTCCACCCCTCCACTTGCTCCTCAAAACGAGTTAACCTCTTCCATGAACTTGCTATATTTGCAAATGAATTATGCTTTAAACTTGTCACAGAAAATTAATTCTAGTAATTTGTAAGGTAGTGCACATGATTGTTAAAGACTGTCAATCAACCTGTCTGATTAAGGTAGTGAACAATTATAATCATAATGTCTCATTCATTGTCACAATACAATTTAGAAGATTTTAAACACATATTATGCTTTCCTTGCTGTTAATTTTATCTTTCTTACTCCAGTATTTAACCCCACTCTATATGCTTTTGGTGCAATCAAAGAAATTAAGACCCCAAAACATATTTTTAATTTAATATTGAATTTGTTCATTCACGTTATTCAAGTTAATACTCCTTGTAAATCCTTACTCAAATTAATTTAATTAAATATAATTGGTTAAGGAAACAAATGATGTGCCATAAGCAAAGTACCAAGTTCTGGAGGAACTCAGTGGGTCTGGGAGCATCTGGGGAAGGAACAGACAATTGATGTTTCAAATTTAGACATTTCTTCAGGCTGATCGTTGGTGGTCTGGGAGATGGTGACCTGGTGTTCGTCCATAGGGTCATGGTCAAGGGGTAGGTATGAGGAGGTGTCTGAGAGCTGATGCCTGGGATCAGCACCTATGTGCCATGTTTGTTCGCCAATTACAGATGTCATGCTGCTTTCATTACACCTAAACTTCACTACAACCTAAACTTTACTGCAAACATAATTTCGTTTTAAAGAGAATTGTGCAGTAATCGTGGGGTACTAATAGGCCTGAAGAAGGGTCCCAACCCAAAATGTTGGGTCCAGAGATGCTGCCTGACCCACCGAGTTATTCCAGAATGTTGTGTCTTTCTGTGGTATAAGACTGCATCTGCAGTTTCTTGCCATTACAGGTCTAACGGTGAACTTTACAAGAATACATGCTCCACCAATATCTAATCTTAGATTGAGTTATCTCACCTGCTGTGTCTGCTCCGTTTCTCTTCAGTGACAGGCAAGGTAGCATTTGATGTCTATCTCTGAGTAGTGATTACACTTGAGAAAGTGGTGGTGAACCATCTTTTTTAAACCACTGCAAGTATTTTGGTTAAGTGGTATTGGTTAGTCTGCGTGTATGGATGCTATTGACACGTGGACTGAGATTTTGGGTGGAATGGTGGTCACAGGGACCCCAAATAGTTCAAGTTCAATCGATTTATTTGTAATAAGAATTCAAGATTCTTTTGGATGGATGGTCTAAAAACTATCTTATGATTTTCATATTGGTGTCGATTTTTATCAATGTTCTGTGTATTAAGCATTGGTCACTTGTTGAAAGAGGGACCGAATAATTATTTAGCGCCTAAACTGTAAAGTCACGTTGGGTTTTGCTGTTAATTCGCCACCGATATTAATTGTCTTCATTGAACGATTGGCATAGGTGTTGTATATTCACTCTGGCAATGTCTGTAACGTAGATTTCCCAAAGACACAGACACGTACTTTTTTCAATTAGATTGAAGTTCCTCGCTGCAGCCAATTGTCTTCACTATTCCAGGACCTCGGGCTGCCCCGCCTACCTTCATGAAGCCAGTTTAAATATTTGAATCGGAAAGGGGCAGATCTCCCAGATCATAAATTGGGCGACCCTCGACCGCACTTACACTGTTTGTGCTTGTTTTTGTTTTTCAATCCAGTGCAGACAAAAGACAATTAGGAATCCTCCGCTGGTAAGTATATAGTTCCAGAATGTTCCTCCTGAAAGCTAATTTTTAGGGCAAATTCGCAGCAACTTACATTTAAGTAGTTTACTTTGCAGAGCTGTTGATGTTCCAGCGTGCTTTCATCAGTTTGTTTGCTAGTCTTAACTTAATTCAATTCTGAACCAAAGATTACCTCAAATAAATGTAATCCGTTAATGTGTCAAACTGTGAATTGCAAAAAGCTGTCATTGCATAAGTACCGTGACAGACATATGGGTTCGTGAATCTGATCTACCGCTGTATTAACACGTTTAAATGTCGATTTATCATCAATGACAGGGAGAATGAAAGCGTTTTACCAGTTGTGGTGGCTCCTGGCTTGGGGAGGTTTCCAGCATGTTTTATCACAAGACTACGAAGAACGAGGCGACGGAAATTTGGTCAGAAGACAAAAAACTAAATATCTCTCAGTTCATCCACCAGGCGAAAACGACCAAGGTAAACAGGCCATTCGGCCCACCGAGTCCGCGCCGACCAGCGACCCCCGCATATTTACACTATCCTACACACACTAGGGACAATTTACAGTTGTGCCAATCCAATTAACATACAAACCTGTAGGTCTTTGGAGAGTGGGAGGAAACCGAAGATCTCGGAGAAAACCCACATGATCACGAGGAGAATGTACAAACTCCGTACAGACAACACCCGAAGCCGGGATCGAACTCAAGTATCCGGCGCTATAAGGGCTGTAAGGCAGCAACTCTACCGCTGCGCCCCTTATAACAGCACGGAGCGATTTAAGAAGCAATAGATAGTGTAAATGGTTGATGGATAGTGTCGACTCAGTGGACCAAAGGGCCTGTTTCCATGTTGTATAAATGCTAAGCAGTGTAGTTACTAACGGTCTGAAGAAGGGTCCCGACCCAAAACGTCGCCTCCGGAGATGCTACCAGAATCGCCGAGGTTTAGGCTTATTAATGTTACTCCACAGTTGCACCTGCACTTAATCTTTCTTTTATAAACCAGCATCTACAGCTCCTTGTGCACAGATACTATTGGTGCTTTCGTTAGCTGAGCCACTTGTGTATCAACCTGTCCTGTCTCAACCCTTGTGTAAATACAAAATCAAGATGAGTGTAAATCTTGGAAGTCGTAATATTTTATGATTCTCGTCGCCACAAGCTTTTAATTTATCTCTCTCTCTCTCTCTATATAGAATAGTTTCTTTATTGTCATTGTAACATGAACCATGTACAACAAAATTTAAAAATGTCAGCCAGTCAGTGCACCATTCAAACATTTCTAAAAGCTAACGATACATACAAGATAAAATATTAAAAGATAAACAATTAAAATAAATATCACGAAAATAGCACGCATAAACACCCAACCCTCCATCCTTCTGTCGATTTCACAGTGTACCACATTCCCTTAGTATGTCTGGCCCCTCTTTTACTTGGCGGCTACATTTAGTGCTTTTATGGCAGTGGGGTAAAAACTGTTTTTTAGTCTGTTCGGACTTGTCCTTGTAGATCTGTACCGTCTGCCTGATGGCAACAGTTCAAACAGGGAGTGTCCGAGGTGGGAAATGTCCTTTATGATACTCTGGGATTTTTTGGTGCAGCGGGAACTGTGTAAGTCCTCCAAGGTAAGGAAAGGGCAGCCGACAATCCTCTGGGCGTTGTCAATGGCTATATATATATATTAGTTAAGTTTGCAGCACGGAAACAGTCGCTTCTGCCCACCCAATCATCGATCACCTGTTCACACTAGTTCATGTTATCCAACTTTCTCATCCATTCCTTGCATATAGGGGACAAATTACAGAGACACCAACCTTCTCACCAAATCCCTACACATTAGGGGCAATTTACAGGTTAATTAACCTACAGATCTGCATTTTGTGCATGGTATGATCTCAGCAGATTCTTATATTAAATTAGGGAATTATCAAGAGCCACAATAGATGATGATATCACTCAGTCATACGGAAGGAAACCCATGCAGTCGCGGGGAGGACGTGCAAACTCCACACAGACAGCACCCGAGGTGGGGATCGAACCAGGGCCTCTGTCGCGGTGAGGCAGCGGTGCCTCTACCAGCTGCGCCACCATATTAACCAAAATCATCCGCTCTATGATCTTTGATGTTAACGGTCCTCAACGAGTGTGTGTGTTTTTATCCCCCTCTCAGAGGAGGACTGCAGCTTGGAGATCGCGTTCCTGTTGGACAGTTCTGAGAGCGCCAAGGACTACAACCATAACCGGGAGAAGAGCTTCGTGCTGGACTTCGTGGACCGGCTGCAGCAGCTGCGGGTGTCGAGTGGCCGCCGGTTGGTGCCCCGAGTGGCGCTGCTGCAGTACTCCAGCACCGTGCTCATCGAGCACACGTTCCGTGACTGGGGAGGCGCGGCGGCCTTCAGGGCCCGGATCGCGCCCATCAGCTACATCGGGCACGGCACCTACACCACCTACGCCATCACCAACCTCACCCAGCTCTACCTCAACGAAGCGGTGGCGGGCAGCGTCAGGGTGGCCGTGCTCATGACCGACGGCGCTGACCACCCCAGGAACCCCGACATCTACGCGGCCACGGCCGAGGCCAAGAACCAGGGTATCAAGTTCTTCACGATGGGCATGTCGCCTGTGGCCACCGAGCCCCCCAACGCGGCCAAGCTCCGGCTGTTGGCCAGCCCGCCCGCTTCCCGCTTCGTGCACAATCTGCAGGACCACGGCGTCCTTGGGAAACTCCTCTTGGAAGTGGTAAATCTTCTGGACTTCCAGCGCGCACACACAGGACACACTTGCACAGACTCGCACACACCGAATGGTTACAGCACAAGATTCCCGCATCTGAAACACTCTTCAATATGTAAAATATTACACTTTCCAATTTTCCCTTTCACCACCTTCAAATGAAAACATAATTGGTTATAAAAGCACCTCGTATTGCACTTGGGTACCATATTGCACTTGGGTACCATACAACTTGAACAGTTTGAACAATGAATTCGCCAATTTTAGGTAATTAACCTACACTAACCTACAAAGAAACTCTCTCCCCCACCCCACCACACACACACACACACACACACGCTTCCAAGTGCCTCACTGGACTCCCCATTTTTCCTCTTTTCCCCTCTCTTCTATCTTATTTCACAACTTTAGCCTTTTCATCTTTGGCCTTTGTCCAACCATCTGCCATCAACCACACACACACACACACACACACACACACACACACACACCCTACCCACCTATCACTCACCAGGCGTTGTCTTGCCCTTCCTCTTTCAGTTTTCTCCTCTTACCCCCAACCCCCTATGACAATCAGTCTGAAGAAATCTAGATCACAACAAATAATCCCAAGAATCCGACCCAAATTTCCAGCTGCCAACAGCCAGTAATCACATCTCTTCCAAAAATCCACATGATACAATGCATCCCTATATGAATTTCCTTTCATTAATATGATTCAGTATTTTTTTTTAATATTTGTTCTTGGAGAGAACAGTGAGCAGTTGGATAAAGTAGGCAAACTGAAGTACAGACATGTTTTTTGTCAAAACTTCAGTAAATCCGAGCCATTATTGTTTGATTCAGAGCTTTGTGTTATTCATTGAGCTTGCAATCTCTGTGTCATTGTTAAAGAAAGCTAATGTTGTACTTTATCTTTGCAGGGAGAACTGGTTGATGAAGGGGTAAGTATAATTTATGTTCCAAAGAAACTGATGTTGTCGATAGTACGTTTATGATTTAGAATACTTCAAGGGAATCTTAAGTCCAGTTGCAACTTTTCACAAGATTGAGAAAGTCATGCAAGAATTGAAGAAATAATTAGCCTACCTTTTAATAATTTAAACCCTCAGGCTGAGGTGATCATTAGCCCATTTTTCTCTGGATTCTCTGCATCCCTCAGACTTCCACATAACGGGGAAGAGTAGGAAATCCACATAGAATTAAGAAATTACCATCAAATTGTCTGCTCAATGGCAATTCAGATAAGACCTAAGAAGTCTAAAACTAATGGTACTAATCCCCAGCCTTAATTGTTCTCTGAATATATGTGACATCTTCTAAATGAACATCCCACTCCCACCAACAGAACATCCTCTCAGGGAAGGTGGAAAGGAAAATAAATTCTACCCATTTGAGGTTTGAATTAATTTAACGATTTAAATGTTCTATTTGGACCTTTCAGATAATATCACTGCTCTTAATCATTACCTGAATTAGATCCATCTAAATGGGATGGGATTATTAGGATGATAATATCATTCAGTCATACTGTACAGAAACGGGTGCTTCAACCTTTTAATCCTCTCATCATGAACCCATTTACACCTCTCCTATGCTTATCCTAGTTTATTTTTCCCATATTCCCATCAACTCCCCCAGGCTTTACCACTCGCCCACACATTAAAGGTAAAATATAAAGACAAATTAACCTACCAACTTACATGTTTGTGATGTGGGAGGAGACCAAAGCACCTGTAGGAAATCAAATCAATGTGGTCACAAGGAGAATGTGCACTAAGAAAGATGATCAACTGTAGTCGTGATGAATGGTGGAGCAAATTAGAGGAATAACATTGCGTCCTTCTGCTCCTTTATTTTATATTCATCCACAAGGTATCTCCATATTACTTCTAGATACATACCGTTTCTAGACCTCGCTAACTTCTGACCGACATCTACTATAAACCCACTGACTCCCATGGCTATCTGGACTACACTTCTTCCCACCCTGCTTCATGTAAGGATATCCCCCACTCCCAATTCCACCGTCTACGCCGCATCTGCACCCAGGATGAGGTGTTCAAAACAAGGGCATCGGAGATATCCTCATTCTTCAGGGAACGGGGGTTCCCCTATTCGACTATAGATAAGGCTCTCACCAGGGTATCTTCTATACCCCGTAACTCTGCTCTCACTCCCCTTCCCCCCACACGTAACAAGGGCAGAGTCCCCCTTGTCCTCACCTTCCACCCTACCAGCAGTCACATATAACAGATAATCCTTTGACATTTTCACCACCTCCAACAGGATCCCACCACTGGCCACATCTTCCCATCTCCTCCCCTGTCGGCTTTCCACAGAGACCTCTCCCTCTGTAACTCCCTGGTCAATTCTTCCCTTCCCACCCAAACCACCCCCTCCCCTGGTACTTTCCCTTGCAACCGCAGGAAATGCTACACTTGTCGCTTTACCTCCCCCCTTGACTACATCCAAGGACCCAAGCAGTCTTTCCAGGTGTGGCAGAGGTTCACCTGCTCCTCCTCCAACCTCATCTATTGCATCCGCTGCTCTAGGTGTCAGCTGCTCTACATCGGTGAGACCAAGCGTAGGCTTGGCGATCGCTTCGTCCAACACCTCCGCTCAGTTCGCAATCACTAACTTGATCTCCCATGGCTCAGCACTTCAACTCCCCCTCCCATTCCGAATCCGACCTTTCTGTCCTGGGCCTCCTCCATGGCCAGAGTGAGTCCCACCGTAAATTGGAGGAGCAGCACCTCGTATTTCGCTTGGGTAGTTTTCCCACACCCCAGCAGTATGAACATTGACTTCTCCAATTTCAGGTAGTCCTTGCTTTCTCCCTCTTTCCCCTCCCCTTCCCAGCTCTCCCACAGCCCACTGTCTCCACCTCTTCCTTTATTCTTCCCGCCACCCCCCATCCTCTCATCAGCTTGAAGTAGGGTCTCAACCCGAAACGTCACCCATTCCTTCACTCCATAGATGCTGCCTCACCCGCTGAGTTTCTCCAGCATTTTTGTCTTCCTTCCATATTACTTCAGATCATTATCATGGCCACAATTTTAAAGCAAGCAATCGGAGCAATATATCCCAGGAGCCTGTTGACATTCATCATATTCCCCCAGTGTTTTGAATGGACTCTACTCATTCCAAACCTCTACTGGAAGATGGGAACATAAATGATCTATTTGATCACTTGAGCCTGTATCACTATTTGGTGAGATCATAGTTAGACCATAGTTAGATTTGGTGAGACCTGTGACCTAACTCCTTGTATCTGCTCTTGGGCAGCTCCTTAACTGTTCCTGGTTATCTGCGCTCTGGACCATGCTGTTTCTTCTGCTGTGAAGTTTGTTCTAGCTATAATCAGATACAAGGCAGAGTAGGGTCTTGCCCAGCTCAAATGGCCATGCACATTGTCACCCCACAAAGGTGGGGTGGCAATGATGAGATTCACCCGACCAGCTCACCAGCTGATTGAATTGAATACTTGTCATGCATTCAAAACTGCTTGGTACTTGAAACACTTCAGAACTTCTAAAAGAATATTATTTGGAATGAGTGATTACGCACATCCATCTCCTGACAGCTCATTTCTATGATGGATTTCAATGGACTTGCTCACTTATATCAAGTTGACCTGGCATAAGTTCAGCAGGTGGGTTTCCCAGCCTGAGGCTTGGATAGTATGCAAAGTTCAAGCTGTCCTGTTGAGTTCCATGAGCAGTCCAACTGAGCTGTGCACAGTTTTCACAAGAAGATTTTTTTACAGTTTCTGGTCAGGAATTTTTCAGTTATGAATAATTGTTGCATGAAAATTACCAGTGGAGAAATTGACCCAGTATATTTGTTGAGTAAAAGTCTATCAACATAGGATTTAATATTTGTCTGTTGATTGGACTCTGTAAAATGCCCCTAGTGTGTAGGGAGTGAATGTGAAAGTGGGATAACATAGAACTAGTGTGAATTAGTTTAGTTTAGAGTTACAGTGTGGAAACGGGCACATTGGCCCACTGATTCCGCGCCGCCCAACAAGTACACTAGTTCTATCTCAGTTTCGCATCCTGCACTAGGGACAAGTTACAGAAGCCAATTAACCTACAAACCAGTGTATCTTTGGAATGTGGGAGGAAATTCAAGCACCCGGAGGAAATCCATGCAGTCATGGGGAGAATGTACAAACACTGTACAGGCAGTACCTGCAGTCAGGATCTGAACCCGGCAACTCTAACGCTGCGCCATCCTCAATTGATGGTCGATGGTGTTTGATGGTCGGTTTGGGCTTGGTGGGCCGAAGGGCCTGTTTCTATGCTGTATCTCTAAACTAAACTAAATTCAGTAACAGACCTATCATCAGTTGTCAGTTGTGCATCTCTGATTTCTGCTATCATTTGGGATATAGAAGTGTTTTGCTAACATTGCTCCTAAAGGGTTTGTCTCTATATAAAATAGATATTTTGTGTCTTGTCAGTTCCCGATCATGTTTTGAAATCTTTAAACTCACTCTTAACTTTCTGATGTCGAGGAAATGCAATGCCAGATATATAATCACTCCCTGTGTCATAAACATCCCTAAAGGTCCATGTTATGATTCGGATAATCTCTTTAGATCTCCCTTCAAAAACAATACATCTTTCCCGAAGAACTGCATGCTGTATTCCAGTTATGATCTGTCTGTTCACTAGACCTGGTTGTAATTTAATGCTTCTGTCTACAACTCTTACCATGGTTCCAATCTTTGTGTTGTTGGTGAACGTAAATATATGGTTGCCTATCCAGTCGTCTAATTCATTAATTGTTGCAGAAAATTATTAGTATTCCAAAATAAACATTATAAAATTGCACTAGTCACTTCCTGGTACAGGTATTTTGATACCTGACCATTATTTATGTCTCCTCCCTCTGAGCCAATATTTTAATATTCAAACATTTCTCTTCTTTAGTACGAGTCTGGAATTCCATATGTAATCTGTAACTTTGACCACTTCAGAAATCGCATTCAGTTTTAATGTTCTTGAGTCACAAATTGATTTTTCCTTTGTAATTTTGATTTGTATGACAGAAGCTGCATTGCATCTAATTTGATGATTTTTTAATTTGTTTCAGTGCCCCAAAACACCAAAATGCTTCTGTGAAAAAGGAGAAAGAGGTCCACCTGGTGCTGGTGTAAGTTTGCTATTCTGTCTACCATGTACAATCTTTACCAACTTGGCCTGACTTTAATTTTAAAGCCTTTCCCCGTATCCATCCCACTTTTCCTCAAAATATTTATCTGATTCTCTTTTTGAAAACTACCACTAAATCTATTTCTGCCAACTATTGAGAAGTGAATTTAAATGCAAATATTTTGATTAAATATTTTATCCTGTAGCTAAGTCCAAATATTTTTATTGATCTCTGTCTTACTTCAACCCTTTGGCCATTGGAAAATGTTTATCCTTGTTTACTTTAAGCGTTTAATGGTTTCAAACACCTCTAGCAAATCTCCCAATGGTTTTCCACACAGTAAGGAAAAGAACTCCTGCTTCTCCATTCATTCTGGGTAACTAAAATTCTTATTTGCTAGATCTTTTCAAGAACATCTTGTCCTCGGTTGAACTTGTGATTAGTTTTGAGCACCACACTTTAGAATTGCGGTAGCCAGATCTAAACACAATATTTAAATAGGGCCAGACTGCTGCTTTATTTGGAGACACAAGAGTCGGGAGAACCACTGCGTTCCTCCAACAGTCTTTTTTCTTTTTGCTGCATTGTATAGATTTTTAAAACAATCATATCTGCCTCCTTTTTCAGGAGAGTTTTTAAACCAAGAAATCACTTTCCAGAGTTCTAGTTAACTACTGTTAACACTGCTTTAAGGCTGTTTTCCTTCTCTGGAGCTGTATCCCAAAAGCCCCATTTCCCTCTCAGAAGCGATGCTGCGCTGGGTACTGACGGAAATGTCATTTCCATCCTCTCTCTTTTCCTCGTTGTTCTTTCACTCTCTTCCTTTCTCACTTTCTTCCTCTCTTCCCCACTGTTCCTATGTCAAATGTTATTCGAAATTCAGAAACCACCAAACAATACTTTCTGTTGAGTCGGATTTCAGTCAACATTATTTTAACTCATTGAAAAGTTATTTTCATTGTCTACTAATTGTGGTTACAATAGAGCTGTAAAGATAATACTGGAAATCCTAATGTTTCATGGATTTGAATAATGTTAAGAGTCACTCAGTTTGCAATAATTGGCAGAAAAACTACTCGCGGGTTGAGACATGTAGCTTCTTTGAACAATAAATACCAATGTTACTATTACAAATCATTCGGTAGCATTGATGTGACTTGTGTTTATGGAGCTAGGCAGCTGCTGTGCCACAAAACAGGTGTTGCAAAGTCAGATTCCTTGAATTCTCTCAGCTGTAATTAAAAGGTTTTAACAATTTGAACATTGTGTTTGTAGGCAAGATCGCAGAAAATCTGCGATCACTGCAAAACAATGTAATTCCCGTTTTAAAGTTTTTTCTTCCAATTTCATAGTGAGAAGCATTGTTCAAATAATAAAGTACGGTCCTCAACTGATTGAGTCTTGTTATATACACAAAAAGTTTATCTTGTACTATCTCATCAAAACAATGAGACAGTCAATGCAAGAACCATGAGTGTTTAACTGGCAATTAAATGTTTTGTTGTAACAGCTTATTGGCCTGTAAACGCAATACATAGACAATATACAATAAACAAAAAAATGAATAAATTAATAACCCTAGTGAAAAATGCCTGATGTCCTTAGTGCAACCAAAGACAGTCCATAGTTCATAGTTGAGGTTAGTATAGTGGAATATTCAAGAGTTTGATGGTTGTTGGGTAGAAGCTATTCTTGAACCCGGTGATCACGGTTTTCAGGCTCCTATATCCTCTACCTGATGATAGGAATAAAATGAGGGTGTGGCCAGGGTGGTGAGAATCCTTGATGATGCTGGCTGATTTTTGAGACGGCAGCTTTAGATCCCTTTGGCAGGGAGGTCAGTGATTGACCAGACAGTGTCTACCAATTTCTGTAATCTTCTTCAATCGTAGGCATTTGAGTTGCCAAAACAGGCTGTGATTCCAGTCAATATACTCTACCATACACCTAGAGAAGTTCAAGAGAGTATTTATACCTCCTCAATCTTCTACCGAAGTAAAGGTTTTGATGGCCTTTCCTCATGATTGCATCAATGTGCTAGGCCCAGAAGATATCTTCAGAGATATATATGTTGTTGATGTTGATTCTCTCCACTGCCAACCTATCAATGAAGACAGGACCGTGGATCCTTGGCTTTCCCCTTCTAAAGTGAACTTTACTCTTGCTGATGTTGAGAGCAAGATAATTATTTTGGCACCAATCAGATTTTCCATCCCCCACCTACTCATCATTACTCATTATTCGTGCAACAACGACAGTGCTAGGAATACTTTCAATCCAAGGTGATACTATTAACATTTTCGTGATTTAAGAAAAAGATGATGAAGTTTCAAAAAACGATTTTAATCTGTCCTCGCCACTTAGCACATATTCCTACGATTCATTGTATGGTTATGTCATGTGCTATTGAGTGATTGTTGAATGAGGATGCACCATATATAGCAGCAAAAATGATGCGACTTCTATAGTATTTACAAAGCAGTAATATGCCCCTTTGTGTTGTTATTCACCTCCATTGTTCAGAGGTTGATATCTATGTTGACCATTACAATAGTGTGGTTATTTGTCCTTGAAATGTCAGAAATATGATTTTTCATTCAAAACCATTTAGTTTAATATATTTTTCTGCTCTTTCAGGGGAAGAAAGGACGTCCTGGTGAGGATGGTGCTCAAGGTCCAAAAGGAAATAAGGTAAGGTTATTGTGTTGAGCCTTCTTGTGCCATATGTTATATTTTATTCCACAAGCAATAATAGTTGATAACTGTAATATTGTGTTTATCAGGGCGAAGCAGGTCTCAGTGGAATTCCCGGACGGGATGGAGTGGAGGTACAATTTGCACTTGTACTAAATGACTACTGGTGATGTATAGATGTATTCCCGATCTTCTAATCTACCTCATTGCAACCTTGTTTTTTTTAAATATCTATATTCTGGCCCTATACCGGCCCTCTATTCTGCACTTTGTTTATTTTGTATTACCTGTTGTCCTCATGTATGTACATGATTACACTGACGTATGGTGTGATCTGGCTGGATAATAACAAAACAAGATATTCTTTTCACTGTATCTTAGTACAGATCCACCACAGACTTGGTTTCAGAACCTTTCTGGAGTATCCATTTTACCGGACCAACTGAGGTCATGGCTTTGGGAGGGTGGGGGGGGGGGGGGGGGGGGGGGGGGGGGGGGGTGGAGGGAGGAGAGGCGAGAGAGACCGGCCTGCAAAGTCGGCCGTGGAAGTTGAATACGGGAATGGATCTGCCATAGTTCCAGAGCCCCAACCACATGTGGAACTGCTGATGCTGGTTTATGAACAATGACACAAAATGCTGAAGTAAGTCAAAGGGTCGGGCAGCAACCCTGGAGAGCTTTGATAGGTGACAATAGATACAAAATGCTGGAGTAACTCGGTGGGGTCAGGAAGCATCGTTTCTTCAGGCGCCTCAACCTGGAACGTCACCTATTTCTTGGGTGAAGTTTTGGGTCGGAACCCTTCAAGTCCAAGACCAAGTCCAAGACCCAAAATGTCACTTTTCCATGTTCTCCAGCGATGCTGCCAGATTCGCTGTGTTACTCCAGCATTTTCTGCCTTTTTTTGTATTCATTATCACTAGCTATAATTGGTTGCTCATATCAACTCAATCCTTCCTCTACCTAGATTCGATTAGGTCTTAGTTAAGCTGCACATCAACTTCATTTGTCAGTCTTTGCTGCACGTTCATACATATATTTCTCCACAATATATATTAATTTTATATCTTTCTTTCGTTAAAGTTACACCATGATCTATATTACATATTATGACATAGAAAGGATCCCTACCTTGTCATGTTATTTAAATAAAAGGTTCCAAAGAAAGGTAGTATTAACATGTGGTGATCATGCCAATCTACATTCAAAAGCCATTAATTATTTGATTGTATATTTATTTAGAGTAACACAGAAAAGACCTACTATTTTTTTCATTGTATCATATGGTAAAATGCGCACAAAAAATAACTTTGATTGTATTTTTAAAAAATGCTTATTTGGAGCTGATGGCTTTGTGTCAGGAAGTATTCTGCAATATATGCAGCATTGCTTACGTTGTTAAATATTTACATTGCTAAAGAGTTATTTTCTCATTTATAGGGTAGAGCTGGTTACAAGGGTGAACAGGTATGTAGAATGACTGAAACACTTTATTTAAAAAGCCTTGGTCCACATTGCTAGACAGCACCAGCATTGGAAATCAGCATTATTTCCTGATCAAATCAAGAAATAATAGGCGATATTTAATAAATTTGCTTAATATTTTTTTAATATGATGCTGGGTTTGCTAGTAGACTATAAGAGATATGTTATAGGAGGTGGCATAGCTAGCAATCAGTAACAATTTGCTGAAACTAGTTTAAGACCATGACAACAATTATGTTTTATTTCATATACTTGAGAGACTAAATAGGACCGATATGAAATGTTCTCATAATAGGTAGCAAATGTGAATTTGCCATATCTGTCCATTTTGTTTAATTTCATTTTCTTAATTGGGCATAAATTATTTGGTGTAATAATGTGCATTTAATTCTAATAGAAAAAGCAATGATAGCTCTTCCTTAGAAAATTATATTTGTTTTTCTGATAATCTCGCTACATGGTTTAAAAGTATTAATCTTGGTTTAAAGAAAAACTGCACTAAAAGCTTGGTTATCTGGTACTTGCCAGGCTTAACAGATGCTGGTTCATCAAATTTGTTGGCAACCACTCTTCAGCATTGACCTGATCTCAACCCTATCCTCCCTCTATAGACCCAGTGCTTCTTCTAAAGTGCTGGTTGTGGGAGAGTGAGGATTCTACCTTGACACAAATTCCATAAATGTGCAGAAACATTAATGTGAAGATTTAAAGAAAAGTTTGTTAATATGCTGATGGTGATTATATCCATCCCTCCAAGAAATAAAATGATCAAAATAAATGTGGAATTTTGGACTATATAACCAAAGGGACAATTAAGTAAGTTAGTGGAATGTAACTTTAAATTTGTCAAGTGGATGAACAGCCAAATGAATAAAAAAAACACTTTGAATAGACTTCAAAGTAGAGTGGTGAAGTTGACATTTGGAAACATTTAAGAAGCAATTAAAAAACATTTGGACAGGCACAAGGATAGGATAGATTTAGAGGGATACTAGACCAAGTGCAGACCCGTTGGGTCTGCGCCCCCAATGGTGTGATCCCCCAACCCAATATTCAATATTCCACCATGCACCCGTCTCCTCCAATGGAACTGAAGCCGTTCTCAAAAGTAAGATTCCAGCACTGCCCTGCCTCTTTAAAAAAAAATCCAATTGCACCTCCCCTGCCTGCTGCAGCAGTGAAAAGTTCAGTGTTCCTCTCTTGCAACTTTGTTTCGAAGTGTGTTGGAAGCTGACATGTAAATGGAGAAGCCTGTTTATTTTTGAAATACTTGGGGGTGGGTGGGGGGGGGGAGAAGGATTTGATTAAAAACATGTACTTCAACACGACGAAATGAAATGAGGAGCGGATACTTAGAAAGAAAAGCGAAATCTCTACCGAAATGGAAAATATCTCGGAGATTGAGCGTCTGGATTGGGCGTGGCAATGAATCAAAGGAAGAAATGCAGCCGGACGGCAGGCGGACTGATTTGAGTTTTATATATGTACTAGACCAAGTGCAGACCCGTTGGGTCTGTTTCCCCAACAGCGTTTGCGGGGGGGGGGGGGGGGGGGGGGAGTAGGGGCTGCGGCATCACACTCAAAATTACCACCCCCCAAACTCACAGGTGGGGGGGAGGGGGGGGGGTGGGTGAGAAGAGGGGAGGGAGGGGAGAGGAGGGAGGAGGAAACATGACAGATTTGGGAGGGAAAGGAGAGCGGGGGTAGGGGGTGAGAGAGGGGGGATGGGGGAGAGAGATGTGGGGGAGGGTGGGATGGGGAGGGAGGGAGAGACGGGAAAGAGTGGGGAGTGCGAGGGAGGAGGAGAGGGGTAGGGGAAGGGGGCGGGTGGAGAGAGGGAAGAGGGTGGGGTAGAGAGGGAAGGGGGGTGAGGGAGAGGGGTGAGGAGAGGGAGAGGGGTGAAGAGAGGGAAACATAGAAATTAAGTGCAGTAGTAGGCCATTCGGCCCTTCAAGCCTGCACCACCATTCAATATGATCAAGGATGATCATCCAACTCAGTATCCTGTACCTGCCTTCTCTCCATACCCCCTGATCCCTTAGCCACAAGGGCCACATCTAACTCCCTCTTAAATATAGCCAATGAACTTGCCTCAACTACCTTCTGTGGCAGAGAATAGTAAGATTAAACGAGTACTTACCAGTATGAAGTTTGATCTGTATTTTATGAGGAGTTACGGTGAGGTATTACGTGAAGATCCCAGCTCAGTGCGCAGGTGCGGCATACTTCGAAGCAGCGGTGTGAAATCACAGGATAGACACAATATTTGAAGTAAGATAGCAAAGATCATGAGACTCCAGTTTATTAGTTTGATCTATATATTGAGGGTGGGAGCGGAGGGCACGTAATACCTCACCGTAACTCCTCATAAAATACAGATCAAACTTCATACTGGTAAGTACTCGTTTAATCTTACTATTTTACTTCGGAGTCACGTGAGTGATTCCGTGAAGACTTCAAAGGTCTGTGATTTCAAACCGTGTAACAGTTTTTATATCACGCACTGCTGAAGTTTTTGAGGGAGGAAGTGTTATCGTAATCAACCCGTGGATCTGCTATCACAAGAAACAGAAAGGTATTTGTTAACAATAACAACATAAAGAGCTCCCCTGAGCTTAAATTAATATTGCAGTTTGTAATATTCTTTCTGCAATTAAATCAGGTTTATCAACGGTTTACAATAAAATGTTCTGAACGTCGTTCCCTTGACCATTCTGCCGTATTGAGAATGTGGTCAACCGGGATGTCCATTCGTTCAGCCGCTGATATCAATGCTGCCCTAGTGGAATGGGATTAAAATGTATTATTATCTATTCCGGCAGCTTTCAGTACCTGTTGAGCCACCTTGGAGTGGTTTGGCTCGTACCCCATCTTGGGGTTTCTGTGGTTGACCCATAGGCTCCCTCTCCCTCTAAGATTGTGGGTTGTGTCTATATATTGTAGTAGATGGGTCACCACACTAAACCTGGAGTCTGGTGGGTAGGCCCGGAATCCCACCATTGAATTGGGCGTTCCTGGTCCATATAGCCATATAACGATTACAGCACGGAAAAACACAGGCGATCTCGACCCTACTAGTCCGTGCCGAACTCATAATCTCGCCTAGTCCCATATACCTGCGAGTTAGATTTTCCCAGACCTAGAATATGAACGTGATGCGTCTGGGGTAATCACCATGTTATCCAGTCTAGTTTTATGGAGTGATTGGACTCTGTGAGCATATACGAGAGCCATAAGCATGAGCGTTTAACATAGATTGAGCAAGCTAAGGGATCTGGCTGGTGCCATTCTCTGAGATATGTCAATATCACACCAATATCCCATACATGGGTATACCTGGGTTTTTGGGGCTTATTATTATAGTACCCTTCATAAGTTATCTTCAGTGGATGGGATCCCAAGCTCTGCTGTCATGCTGTTTTAGATAAGCAGACAAGGCGCTCCATGCTGTATTTGCGGCACTGTAACTCACCTTTTAGTCATGGTGTAGATGTTCCAGGAACTCCAATACGTCAGTGGTTGAATAGTTTGGTATGTTGTCCCTGCGTCGTGGCAGTATTTTACCCATGTTAGCTCTTGGTGACTGTTCGCAGGGATGCCGACATGGTGGTAATGGTTCCTTTGGATAATCCCAGTCCCTGGTAAGGTCTATTCAAAACCTGCACCCAGGAGTTTGATGTTTCCCTGGCATGGGTGGCTTGTGCCTGATACTGGGTTGAGTCAGCAACCATGGTCCACTAGGGAAATCCATAGGTGAATCGCCCACCGTGTCGTGATGAACTGGGAACCATGGCTGTGTAGGCCGGTCGGGCACGTTCAATATCTCGGAGACAGAATCCATCTGTATTACGAAGTGCCCGACTGATGAGGCAGAAGGGAGGAAGGCAAAGCAGAAATTCCCCCTTCCAGCGTGTAGGCATCTATCGCTGCTGCCTCTCTGGTTCCTAAGTCACATACATAGGTTACTGGTGATTCCGTCTTGTGCAACCAAATTGATATCTGGCTTTCAAACTGCTTAATACCTTTAGCAGATATTTTGGGTTTGACATCTATTCAAAGTTATCATAAAATTTACTCGTGACGTGGTGTTTCCCACTGTTCTAGCTTCCTAGGAAATAGGCAGCTGATAGTTAAAATGTCTTTTGACACACCATTGCCAGATCTGTTTCCAATTTGTTGCACGATAGTGATTTTGTGCTCCCCATATGGTTGATATAAGCCACCACCATAGTATTATCAATCCGTAACCGCATATGTACGTGCTGCATTTGAAATGCATATGCTTTTTAGCCCAATAGGCGATCACCAATCCCAAATTATTGATGCCCGGTGTGTGTAGTAACGATGATTCTGATTTGGTCCATCTGTTACCTGTGCTGGATATGGAGTTTAGTTGCTCCCCAGCCTAAAGTACTGGCATCGGTTTTTAATAACCAAGTTGGGATTGGTGACAATAATAGGGCTGAAAACTATGCCAACATATGTCTGCCCACCACTGTAATTGTGATATAGTTTCAGTGGGTACATTCATGATTAGATTATAGTGACCCAAGCACCTTGGCAGAGTAACAGTCATATGGATGGAATGATATTGAAGCCCAGATAATCCATGGTTTCAATACTGGTTTATCTGGGCGTGGGATTGACCATTGGGAATGCTCTATACTCCCATAGTTGCCCTAACCGGGATATCCATTATCCAGGTAAAATGTTTTGTTTTAGGTATCTACAATGATCCTAGTGTATGGGTATAAGATAGTTTTCATCTTCCATATCAATGCTCGCCATAAGGTATCCTTTGGAGATCAGATGTCTGGCAGTGACAAAACCCGTCTCCATCTTAAAGTGTATATACTCAACAGATTTATTTAGTGATATTAGATCAATGATGATGTTACATTCACCATCTTTTGTAGTTTTAGTGAATATATTCGATACAATTCCAATGGTTCATGTTTACTCCCATGATCCATTTAGTAATGAGCCTTTCTAGTTCAGCTTGACCTTCTCACTTCTCTTTTTAGAGGGAGAAAAATGCCCTTTGGGCGCATGCTGAACTGGCGGTAATATGCCCAATTTGAATTCAAGTTTATATGCACTAATACTGTTGAGTATATATTAGTTATTTGTGACTGCACCCATGCTTTATCAACAAGTGTAAATGCTCCCCCCTGCAGTTAGTAGAACACCCTTATTTAGTGTAAACTGGGAGGAACCAGACTACCTACCTCCATGTTTATTGTTTGTTCATGAAGGCCTAGTTTGCTGGTATGCTGGTGCTGTCGATGGGGCGGCGCATTTTCCCACGGCTCCGCTCTGGGCCCCTGTCTAAAAAGAACTTTGGGGGTAATGTGAAGCGGTCACCAGGCTTTCACCAGTCTTAGTTTGATATTGCTGGTGGATGCCGAGGGGTGCTGCCAGCTGGGTGTTGGATGCGATGTCCTGCTCGTTCCATGGCCTGCCCTCATGAGGCGCACAGGTTTAGCTGCCTCTCTTCCCGCAGCAGCGGTTTGCATAGCCCCGTATACTTGGGGTTGCGGGCAGGTCTTATATGCACCAATGTTAGTCGAGTATCCCAAATTTGGGAACATCTTAGGCGTCAGCACCCTCGTAGTGCAACGGGATAGTCTCATCCTGGGAGAACCACCTTGGTGATCATGGCGTCTCGCCTGCCAGGTGAGTATGATCCGTGGAAAACAAGCAAAGGCGGTGACATCTTGACCCTTCTGTTAGGAGCTTCAGAATTCGCTGCTTTTAGCTCTTGTCTGCGAGTCTGCTGACCCAGCTGCCTGCGGATTTGCCTCTAGAAAGGCCTGCTCCTGCAGGGCTTTGTAGGGAAGATGGTCGCGTGGAGGAGCCATGTAGTGGCCCACGACACCCAGTAGCTCTTCCTGATCCTGCTCCCCTGGCATACTGCTGTTCTCGTCCGCCTGCCCAGCGTTTAAGCCAGCCCAGCCCTGGCCTCCTTAGCTAGCCTCAAAAGAGGGAGCAAAAGGGTGTGCTATACATTGGAGGAGGCATAGCTCAAACTCCGTTGTTGCATCAATCCCTCGATAAGGGAGATGCTAGTGCAATAGCACTGGGGTAGGAGTGTCAGCTCCCTTGGCATTCAGCCAGTGCCCCTTTTTTCCTGGAGGTTTTTAACTCCATGACCTCCTCTGGCTTGGGGAGACAGACATACTTATTTTTGCTGTCTTCAACCTGTTCCAGTGTTGGAGGAAGTTGATTCCTATAGAACCTGTAAATTGGTAAGATTTTGTCTTACCTGTATGTAGAGGCTGCCTGCCGTTTTTCAGGCGGCATTCTAGCGGTTCCCGGGCGGCGATTCTCCTAGTCAGGAGTCTGCAGGGCTGCCGGTCGGGTTTTTAAATTTCCCGCTGAACAGCTGTTTGGTAACAGCAGCGGACCGGCGGGAAATTTAAAAACCCGACCGGCAGCCCTGCAGACTCCTGACTAGGAGAATCGCCGCCCGGGAACCGCTACAATGCCGCCTGAAAAACGGCAGGCAGCCGTGGGAGAGAAGTGGAAGAGTGGGGAGGGAGGGAGGGAGGGGTAGCGGGAGTAGTAGAAGAGGGACAGAGGGGAAGGGGGTGGTGGTTGAGAGGGTGGGGGTGGTGGTAGAGAGGGAAGGGGGGTGGGGGAGAGAGATGGGTGGCAGAGGGAGAGGGGTGAGGAGAGGGACACATAGAAACATAGAAATTAAGTGCAGTAGTAGGCCATTCGGCCCTTCGAGCCTGCACCGCCATTCAATATGATCATGGCTGATCATCCAACTCAGTATCCCGTACCTGCCTTCTCTCCATACCCCCTGATCCCCTTAGCCACAAGGGCCACATCTAACTCCCTCTTAAATATAGCCAATGAACTGGCCTCAACTACCCTCTGTGGCAGAGAGTTCCAGAGATTCACCATTCTCTGTGTGAAAAAAGTTCTTCTCATCTCGGTCACAAAAGATTTCCCCCTTATCCTTAAGCTGTGACCCCTTGTCCTGGACTTCCCCAACATCGGGAACAATCTTCCTACATCTAGCCTGTCCAACCCCTTAAGAATTTTGTAAGTTTCTATAAGATCCCCTCTCAGTCTCCTAAATTCTAGAGAGTATAAACCAAGTCTATCCAGTCTTTCTTCATAAGACAGTCTTGACATCCCAGGAATCAGTCTGGTGAACCGTCTCTGCACTCCCTCTATGGCAATAATGTCCTTCCTCAGATTTGGAGACCAAAACTGTACGCAATACTCCAGGTGTGGTCTCACCAAGACCCTGTACAACTGCAGTAGAACCTCCCTGCTCCTATACTCAAATCCTTTTGCAATGAAAGCTAACATACCATTCGCTTTTTTTCACTGCCTGCTGCACCTGCATGCCTACCTTCAATGACTGGTGTAGCATGACACCCAGGTCTCGCTGCATCTCCCCCTTTCCCAATCGGCCACCATTTAGATAATAGTCTGCTTTCCCGTTTTTGCCACCAAAATGGATAACATCACATTTATCCACATTATACTGCATCTGCCAAACATTTGCCCACTCACCCAGCCTATCCAAGTCACCTTGCAGTCTCCTAGCATCCCCCTCACAGCTCCCCCCCTCTCCATACCCCCTGATCCCTTTAGCCACAAGGGCCACATCTAACTCCCTCTTAAATATAGCCAATGAACTGGCCTCCACTACCTTCTGTGGCAGAGAGTTCCAGAGACTCACCACTATCTGTGTGAAAAATGTTTCCCTCATCTCAGTACTAAAGGATTTCCCCTTTATCCTTAAACTGTGTCCCGCGTGTCCTGGACTTCCCCAACATCTGGAACAATCTTCCTGCATCAGACAAATGCAATTCAGGACTTTTCACTTCACAAGCAAATCAGAAATGACAGTTAGTGAAGAATTTGAATAATCGCTGAGCGTTCTCTATGGCAACAATGTATTTGAGCATTGGGCATTGTGACATCACACGATGGAATGTTCACCATGGGCTGGGCTCCTGCAAAGGCATATGTAAATGAATCCATTCCGATTGGCCATCTGTGAGCATCGGGCATTGTGACATCACACGATGGAACGTTCACAGGGAGCTGCTTGTGTGGGTTAGAATCCAGTTTTTTTTTTAAATATTGAGGTGGTGGGGGGGGGGGGGGGGGGGGGGGTGTAGGATTTGATTAAAAAAGCGTACTTAAACACGACGAAATGTAACGAGGAGCGGATACTTAGAAAGAAAAGCGAAATCTCTACCGAAATGGAAAAGACGTCGGCGATTTTGCCTCCGGTTTCGGAGTTGCGGAGCGTCAAAGGAAGAAACGCGGCGGACGCCGTACGGCGGCAGGCGGACTGATTTGAGTTTTATATATATAAGATAGATAGATGGGCCAAATGTGGGCAGGTGGGACTAATGTAGATGGGGTGTGTTGGTCTGTATGGGTAAGTTGGGCCAAAGGACCTGTTTCCATACTGTATGATTCTGTGACTAATTGTGCTGTTGAGGTGAGGAGCTGGAATAGGAGGATTGGCGGGAGTGTTAGTAACTTTTTGAATGGGTGAATTAGAATGAGAATGGATTTCTGTTTCCAGAAATAACTTGTAAGACCATATTTATTGAGAGAAAAATGTATTTATTAACATCCATGATTCTGCAATTGCTAAGGAGTTCTGGATAATTGAATAATTCACAATTGCTTAAAGTAACCAATATTTGATATTGTAACTTTGCTTTTAATTCAAAGGGTGAAAGAGGGGAATGTGGCCTTCCAGGAACCAAAGGTGACAGAGTATGTACCCTTTTAGTTCTATTCAAACTGTTTATAGCAAGACATAACTCGGCTATTCAAAATCTATATCAACAATTTGGCTGGAGGGATTAAATGTTGTATCCCCAAATTTGCTAATGGTACAGAACTTGGTGGGATTATGAATTGGGAGAGGGATGTATAGGGACGAGGATATAGTGAAGCTGAGTGATTGGACCAGAATAAGGTAGATCGGATTTCATGGAAAGAAAGGTGGTTTTTCACTTTGATGCACAAAAAAGCAGACATGTTTTAAATGTTTCGAGGTTGGGTAACATTGATGTTCAAGGACATTGCTATCTTTGTGCACAGGTCAGTGAAAGCCAACGTACAAAGTGACAAGGAAGACATATGGTATGCTGGCCTTTATCACAAGAGGATTTACTTGCAGGAATAAAGATTTATTCTTTGCAACATAGAACATTCTTACAAACCTTCTCAAGCTGGATACAGTGAAGATGATTTTTCCCTTGCTGAGGAACCAAGGTCACAGTGTCAAAATAAGTCAGGCCATTTAGATGAGGAAAAATATCTTTGAGCAGAAGTGATGAATCTTTGGAGTTATTTTTGGAAAGTTTGGAGTTTGGCGAATCTCTGGAATGTCATTCATTGAGTTAATTCTAAACCGCGATCGATAAGTTGCTAAATGAGACAATCAAGGGATATGGGAGGTACATTGAAGAAAATTGGCATTGAGATAGATCAGCAATGATTTAGATGGTCTTGAATGGACTGTATGGCTTATTCGCATTCCTTTTACTTACCTTTTTACGGAATTGTTTAATATCATGTATGTTTGGCCAATATATTAATATTTTTATACATTTTACCTTCGAGGTGGCACAGCTGATAGAGCTGCTGCTGGAGACCTGGGTTTGATCCTGATGTTATCCTTGGATGCTATCTACGTGTAGTTTGAATGTTCTCCCCGTAACCACATGGGTTTCCTTCAGGTGCTCCGGCTTCCTTCCATGTCCCAAAGATGTGCAGTTTTGTAGTTAATTGGCCTCTATAAATTGTCCCGTCTGTGTAGAGAATGAATGTGAAAGTGGGATTACATAGAACTAGCATGAACAGGTGAGGTCTGAATGGCCTGTTTCCATGCTGCATCTTTCCATCACTCAATTCAAATGGACTTAATAGATTATCTTTTTTCTCAATTCAAATGGGCTTAATAGGTTGTCTTTTTTCTCAACAGGGTGCAGAAGGTCCACCTGGTCCCAAGGGACTGAGAGGAGCTCAGGTTAAAACAAATATTAATTAAAGCTTATAGAGCGTATCTTCATTGCTAGAGATGGTTGGATACTCAAAATTAAAATCTCAGTGACATACTTGCACATATAGCTGACTATGTTCCAAATCTTAGCTCATTAATATGGGACAATCCAACAGTGCAACCATTTAGATACCTGAAATTTACACTGAGCTTGAATTGCCATTTTGACTATGTCACCCGTCCACACTTTCCTTCATAAGCAGAAGAGTAGAACATCATTTAGAGAATTACTCTAAATGAAGAGAGTGATATAAAATAGATTACTGAAAAATCTTAAAGAAAATTTCAATCAATTGGAAAACATTGCAACCAAGTCACCACTATCAGTTATTGCCAATTCCTCCCTATTATTTCTTTAATAAGAAATTATAATACTTTCAAGAGTAAGAAATAAGAATCCTTTCAAGAATACCTATTTGCCTGTTGGAAGTATGTAGCAATCTATTTCTAGAACCTCAATGTGACACTAATAATTAAATATAATTTTACTATTTGCCACAGTAAATGTATTAAACAATGTTTTTATAATTCATAAGAAAATCTTTGAAATTATTTTAGAATAAAATATCTGCTTGGTATGACTTTATTTTGGTATTATTCATACTTTTTAACATGAATTATCCTAATTAGTTTGCGTAATAGGTGAATGTTGTAACGAGTTGTGGAACCTAGATTGCCTTTTAGATAAACGAGAAGTCACACTAGCATTCACAAGTGCTAATTTTATTTTATGCTTCACTTAAGGGTTATCCTGGACCTTCTGGAGGACAAGGGCCTGAAGGTGTTCAAGGACAAAAGGTAATTACAATTGTGTTAGAATTCTTTCTATTAAAGTGCAGAAAGAAGATACTGAAAATAAATTTGAGTATTGTCAGAAAATCCTAGCACCGAATTCGTAAGTAGTGTAAATAATTATATTTTTGATCTTGTTATTTTCAGATTTAAGTGCATAGCTTTTCAGTTCTATGGTAAGTTAGAAAAGTGGCTTTATATTTCCTAATCATTGCTGATTGGAAAAAAAGAATGATCAAAATGTCCCAAACATTTGCGGGCTGCTTAAGTGCTTCGCATGGGGTAGTGACATAGATGGACTAAGTCGAGAGTTCATTGCCTGTGGAGTAATAATTTGTGCTATTTCAAGTTTAATAACTTTAGCAGGACAATTAACAGTTCAAAAATATACCTTCTGTGATCATCTATTATTTTCGTTGAATGACCTCTATTATAATTTTTTAACCCGTTTTTTGAGATGTGTAGAGCATTATCAATTTTTATACAAATTATCATAGACAAATAGGAACCCTACCACTGTCGTACTCCATACACAAGAACATTGTTGGCATTGGAAGAATATCAATTAAAAATATTGTTGTAGTCCAGATTGTCCCGGATGGATTTTATCATCCTATTTGTAATTACATTGCATAAGTAAGTTTGAGACACAATTTAAATTGGTTTGAGTGTGGAAGAAATAAGGCTAAATATAGGTAAAACAAGTTCCAGTGATTATGTGCAATTAAGATTTGTGTTAAAAGGCTGAAACTCCTCCACATTCCTCACTGTGATGGAAGGCGAAAAAAAGTTCATGGACGTTGTGTACTCCTCCCATTGGAAATCTACTGCTCCTGGGTTAAAACCAGCCCCACAGTACCTTGCTTTCTCTGCTAATTTTTTCCTTGTACAATTCCTGCCGATACTGGCAATCACTAACAACAACAAAGTAAATGGATTGTTTTGAGAAGACAATCCCATATCCTTTTATTACGTGCAACCATTGATTAGTTCTGAATCTCCTTGGTCGATTTGATTTGGTCTAAAGAGTTTCCTTCTACAAATGACTGGGTATAATTCATACAGTTTATTTGTAATTTAATGTCAAAAATCATATTGTTATGTGTAAATTGAGCAATAACAAATGCTTGCCATAATATGTCAAAAGGCAATTTGGCCTTTTAGCATTCATTTCTCAGTAATGAAGCAACTTGATGAAAATTATCAATTGGAGGTTACACAGAAAAGCTGGAGAAACTCAGCGGGTGCAGCAGCATCTATGGAGCGAAGGAAATAGGCAACGTTTCGGGCCGAAACCCTTCTTCAGAAAATTATCAATTGTTCTGTTTTATCAGGGTGAACGGGGACTTCTTGGACTGCCTGGCTTGGGTGGTGAAACTGGAATTGGTCTTCCTGGCCCAAAGGTAAAGGAGTTTATTTGTAAGCAGGGAATTACAGGTCTCAAACCAAATGTAAGTTATGTATGGACTGGATTAAATAGCAAATCAAAAAAAAGAACAAAGTCAATATTACTCAGTTTTAGAAGTACGGAGAGATGTTTATAATACTGCATGTTTTACATGTCTATCTTTAAAAAAATTCATAGTTCATGCATGGTGGAAAATGTATAAAATTGCACCACCAAATAGTAAACTCAGTGTGTGCATTAAAACAGAAAATGTTGGAAATCTTCAATAGGTCAGGTAACATCTGTGAACCAAGAAACAGAATCAACCTGCTGATCGTTCTAGCATTTTATCTCATACTACCTGCATCTACATTTACTTTGATATTGTGGATGGCTGTTTGTCTGTTAAGTTACGTTTTCTCCCTGCAAATGTTGACGCAAATCTCTGTTGTAGCGACATAAGCAAAATACTGCAGATGCTGGAAATCTGAAATAATACAAAAATTGCTGGAAATACCCAGATAAGAGAAAAAGATCAAAGAAGACACAAGAAACTGCAGGTTGAAATCTTGAGCAAAACACAAACTGTTGGAGGAATTTAGTGGGTCAGGCAGCATCTATGGAGGGAATGGATAGGTGATATTTCTGGTGGGGATGCTTCTTCAGACTGGCTATCAGATCAATGCCCTTGCGTCAGATGTCCATGGAGTGAGCTTGTAGAGTGAAGCTAATATATAGTGGGAAATATGGGGAAAGGCTAGAATGGGGAAAGCAGTAAATATGGTGAGTAAACTTAATGTTTAAGGTAGATGGAAAAGTTTGTGTCCAGGTGTACACTGTAAGAATTTGAATTCAATAAAAGTTCCAAAGGACTTTCTTCTAATTAGATTAATCTGCTGACCAATTGTAGTTGTAATATTATTGCTGCAGAAGATGATAATTATTTTTTCTATTGCTTTAATAAAATTATTCAAAACACAGAGTGGTAGCAAAAAAACATTTTTAAAGGACACTTGGACAGGTGCAAGAATAGGAAAGGTTCAGAGGAGTATGGATGGGCAAATGTGGGCAAATAAGGCTACATTAGGGCACCTTAGTTGGCATGGACGAGTTGAGCCGAGGGGCCTGTTTCCATATTGTATGACTGTGACTATAAAATATCAAAAGATATTTGAACGTTGCAAAATAAGCTGAGACCTTTCCTACATTATCATAGCTGCGAAGTAAGTAATTTGAAGTTGGTCATCATTTATTGATTAATGTCATCTTATCCAGTTTTCCATTATTGGGATGTTGATTCACAATATCTATAGTAGTAATGCAGATGGTGGACTTTAGATGAGGTACTTCATACCTGCAAAGAAACTAGTTATCAATAGGGCTTAGTACCATTCTTGTAAGGTACTCTATTATATTAACCTCAACTAAATGCAGTCTAAACATTTTAACAGGCATGAACTTCTTTATACAGTCACGAAAATGTTGCAGTCCCTACTATGTTTTTTATTCCAACTAAATGTGCAGGAATTCAGGCTTTATTTCATTCACATCAGAGAAGATGAGTTTATCCTATAAAATGTTAACATTTAAATAGAAAAAATGAACATAATATGTAATCCAAAGAAACCTGTACTTGCCGTTCAATTTGCCTTTCTTTGTTTAGGGTGAGATTGGCTTTCCCGGAAGATCTGGGCCTGTTGGCCCACCAGGGATTGGTGAACCTGGATTGTCAGTAAGTCAGATACTGCATATGAAAGACTTGCCAAATATTGTCAACACAGAGAGTTACACATATAACTAAAAATATTCCAAAGTGACACATACTTGGAGGAGACTGGATAGTCAAAAAAGTCAGTGTAGATTTTTCATGAATCATCTGCGACAAAATATTTTATCTATACATAACTAAAACTCTGATCTTGTGCTCTTCCAGTTTATGCGTTTTTTTTATTTGCGAGGAAACTGTACGTGATAGCACTACGATTTTACGCCAGCCAACTCGCCGTTCTCCTGTGCTGCGAGTGCAACAAGTTTCGTTCCGATTGGTAGTGTATTGTAAAAGTTAGGGAGGCTTAAAAATCTTAACAAACCGCGCGTGCGCAGATCGATCTCCTCTCTTGCCAATCAGCGCCGTGCGGATTGGTCTCTTCTCCTGTCACTCCCCGGGACGATCCGCCCGTTTCTGCGCCATCGTGTCTTTACTGGAGCTGAGGATGGCCGGTGGAGGTCTCCAACCGGACACAATTTTTGGAGGGACCGGAAGTGGCTCAGCCCGGCGCAGGGTCAGAGATGTCGCCAAACGGAAAGCAGAGAACGCAGAGGAGAGCGTTCAGTGCCCGCTGTGAGTCCCAAACGCACCACCAGCACATCGTCCCTTCCCCTCTGGTCCCTCTCGTTGGCTCCTGCCCCCTCCCCCGTGATACCCCTCCCTCCCCCCCATGGCTCTTCTCCATCTTTTCTCCAAGCTCTATTCCCCCCCCCCCTCCACCCGCCCGCCCACGCGCCCACACGCCGGTGCGGCCGTAGCTGCTGGTGCTTCCGGGCCGAGCCGAGGATCTGCGCTGACAGCTGATACTCCACCGGGGCACGCAAGAAGGGAGAGGAGCGGCAACCACGAGCTCGTGGGGAGGGAGAGTGGGGGAGGGGAGGGCATTGAGGGAGTGGAGAGGAGTTATGGGGGGAGGGAGGTAGTGACTGAGGGTAGGGGAAAGGAGAGTGGTGAGGGAGGGATTGGGGGAGGGTAGGAAGAGAGGAGGGGAAGAGGGGGGGGAGGGGGGGAATAGAGGGGGAGGTGGGGGAGGTAGAGAGTGGGGAATCGAGGGAGAGAGCAGTGGGGGAGGTGAGGAGAGATAGAGGGGGGGATAGAGGGAGGTGGGGGAGGTGGGAGACGGAGGAGGTAGGGAGGGGAGAGGAATTGTGGAGGGTGGGATGGAGGGAGTGACTGAGGGTAGGGAAAAGGAGAGAGGTGAGGGAGGAATTGGTGGAGGGGAGGAGGTGACGGGAAAGAAGAGGTGGGTGAAGAGGAGGGAAAGAGTGCTAGGAATGAGGGGAAATAAGCTGCGTCTGTGCAGTTGGGGGCTATGGGTGAGTGGTGGAATATTGCATTGGGGGACCAAGCCTGTGTGATAGGGACCCAACGGGTCCCACTTAGTCTAGTATACCCCTAATATTCTATATAGCCCACTTATTGTTCTACCATTCAGTGAATTGAATGTGAATTAAAACTGCTATCCTTACCATTTACATTTCAATCTTGCTCTGTTCCCAGCTTCTACCTTGTCTATGCAATACAAGCATTTAGTTTAATGATACTCAGACACTCTCTGCCACCTCCACGCATTCCACTCTCTAGGCCCTCACCCCCTCATCTTCACCATGGATGTCAAGTCACTATACACCTCCATCCCCCACCAGGATGGCCTCAAAACCCTCCGGTTCTTCCTCGACCAGAGGAGCAACCTATACCCAGACACTGACACTCTCCTCCGCCTAGCGGAGTTGGTACTCGCCCTCAACAACTTTACATTTGACTCCTCCCATTTCCTCCAAACACAAGGCATAGCTATGGGCACACGCATGGGCCCCAGCTATGCCTGCCTCTTTGTCGGGTACGTTGAACAATCCCTGTTCAATACGTACCAGGGCCCCATCCCTGACCTCTATCTCCGTTACATTGATGACTGCTTTGGGGCCACCTCCTGCACCCACACACAACTGACTGACTTCATCCACTTCACCACCAACTTCCATCCGGCACTCCAATACACCTGGACCATTTCAGACACTTCCCTACCATTCCTTGACCTCACCATCTCCATCGCAGGGGACAGACTCCTGACCGACATACACTACAAACCCACTGACTCACATGGCTATCTGGACTACACGTCTTCCCACCCTGCCCCCCTGTAAAGACTCCATCCCCTACTCCCAATTCCTCCGCCTACGCCGCATCTGTTCCCAGGATGAGACGTTCCACACCAGGGCATCGGAAATGTCCTCGTTCTTCAGGGAACGGGGATTCCCCTCCGCCACCATAGATGAGGCTCGCGCCAGGGCCTCATCCATACCCCGCAACACTGCTCTCTCTCCCCATCCCGCACTCGCAACAAAGGCAGAGTCCCCCTGGTCCTCACCTTTCACCCCATCAGCCAGCAAATACAACACATAATCCTCCGCCATTTCCGCCACCTCCAACGTGACCCCACCATTCGCCACATCTTCCCATCTTCCCCCCCCCATGTCTGCCTTCCGCAAAGACCGCTCCCTCCCCAACTCCCTTGTCAATTCTTCCCTTCCCTCCCGTATCGCCCCCTCCCCGGGCACTTTCCGTTGCAACCGCAAGAAATGCAACACCTGTCCCTTTACCTCCCCCCTCGACTCCATTCAAGGACCCAAGCAATCGTTCCAGGTGCGACAAAGGTTCACATGCATCTCCTCCAACCTCATCTACTGCATCCTCTGCTCTAGGTGTCAGCTGATTTACATCGGGGAGACTAAGCGTAGGTTGGGCGATCGTTTCGCCGAACACCTCCGCTCAGTCCGCAATAACCAACCTGACCTCCCGGTGGCTCAGCACTTCAACTCCCCCTCCCATTCCCAATCCGACCTCTCTGTCCTGGGTCTCCTCCATTGCCAGAGTGAGCAACAGCGGAAATTGGAGGAACAGCACCTCATATTCCGCCTGGGGACCTTGCGTCCGGATGGCATTAACATTGAATTCTCCCAATTTTGCTAGCCCTTACTGTCTCTCCCCTTCCTTAACCCTTGAGCTGTCTCCTCCCACCCTCCTATCCGCCCGCCCTCGGGCTCCTCCTCCTCCCCTTTTCCTTCCTTCTCCCCCCCCCCACCCCCCATCAGTCTGAAGAAGGGTTTTGGCCCGAAACGTTGCCTATTTCCTTCGCTCCATAGATGCTGCTGCACCCGCTGAGTTTCTCCAGCAATTTTGTGTACCTTTAGTTTAATGATATGCAGCCTAGTTTTAAAATTAACTTCTGTGTTAAGTAATCCTTCTGGAACGATTTGATAGCTGAGAAATGTAAAGACCACAGGAACTGCTGTGACTTGTTTATCCCTTAGAATTCCTGATGTTAGAAGTGAACTTATAGAGCGACTTACTTTGTGTTAATCTCTGCTCAAAAGAACAAGTAGTGGCTTGAATAGGTGATCAAATAATTATGATGCAGGTTCTCCCCTTGTTTCAGCAAGCAGGTTCTCAGGACCATTACTTAACATGTTAACCTAGACCCTGTGGGCTGTGCATGGCCTGCAATTTGTTGATGTCACATTGTTTGAACCAAGTCTCTGAAGGGATCACACAATGGTCCCAATCTACCTAGTGCATTCTAATGTATGTTGTTATGCAGCTGACCATCTCACTGTAGCAGAACACAAGATGTTTTGATGTATTGACTGTGTCCAACAAGAGTTATAGCAGCCACCAATTTCTACTGAATGAGACATCTGCTCCTTTTTGGAATACTAGTTGCCCTGGGCGCAGTGGTGGAGCTGCTGCTTCACAGCTCCATAAACCCAGGGTTCGATCCTGATGTTGGGTGCTGTCTGTGTGGAGTTTACATGTTTCCCAGTGACCATGTGGGTTTTCTCCTGGGGGGGGGGGGGGGGGGGGGGGTTGGAAATTATGAGGCATCAATTTCAATGTGATTTTCATTGGACTAAATTTGCAGTTTGGTATTTGTGTAATGAGACCCACTAATCATTTTGGGGCATGCTCTCCCAATGACTAAGATTGAACATTTGGAATGAAATCTTTCAAATCTTTGCCCATTGAGTATCCTTTGAACTCGATGAATATTATATTATATGTTAATAACAAACTCTTACTAAAAATATGAACTGCCTTGATTGCACTAGGGACTTTGAGCTTTATTTTTTTGTACTATATATATTTTAATTTATTGAACTTTTTGTTGTTTGTTATGGTATCTATTGAGGACTATGTTTACATATCTGTCATGATGCTGCAAGTAAGATTTTCATTGTTCTGTTTTGGGACATATGACAATAAAACACTCTTGACTTGATTTTTGTTAACTATAAAAATGATTTTTTAAGCTTTCCAAATCTATCACAGCCAAACTTAATTGGAGCAAAAAAAAATTGCAGATACCTGAAATCCTAAACAAATACAGAATATGCTGGAAATACTCAGCAGATCAAGCAGTGGCCATGGAGAAAGAAACAGGGCCAACATTTCAGATCAAAGACAATTCATTAGGACAAAGTGAGGAAAAAGAAGTGTGACAAGTTGCAGAAAGGGAGGGCTGGAAAGAAGAGGGAGATATTTTGTTACAAGGACGAGGCTCATGTTATCAAGGTAACCATTATTTAAAATTCTGGCCATTAGAGAGAGGTGAGAAAAGGAACAAAAGAAGAAATTGAAATATTGAGCAACATCCACAGAGGGGGGGGATAAAGCTTGAATTCTGTATTAAGCCTGGAGAGCTACAAACATACTCATGCAGAAGATGTATTGTTGTTCCTTAAGCTTTTACATCAGGCATCTATGGAATAGTTCAGGAGGGTTAAGACCGAGAATTAACAGCGGCTTCCCTGTTCCCATAGTTTACAGGAGTATGAATCATGTATCCTATCTATTCCCTGCTCTTCTGCTCTCAACATTGTTAATTATTTCACGTTTTATTCACTTTGTACAGGGTCCTCCAGGACCTCAAGGTCTTCAGGGAGATCGTGGTTTACCTGGAGAAGGTTGGCCAGGATTAAAGGTATATGTAATCTGTTGCTCTAAATATATACATTATCTCTTTCCTGCAAAAGATTAACCTAAAATCACCCAAAGGTAACGTTAGAACATGTACGAAAGGAATTCCCCACCAGCAGGGTATATCAAATATGTTACATTTTTGTCATGCCAATGTTTCTTTACATGTTGTTAAACAGAGTATTGCTAAAAATATTACGTACTTGTGGTTGCGGTGAAGAAAGCGAATGGCATGTTGGCCTTTATAACAAGAGTTGAGTATAGGAGCAAAGAGGTCCTTCTACAGTTGTATAGGGCCCTAGTGAGACCACACCTGGAGT
Organism: Leucoraja erinaceus; assembly: GCF_028641065.1. NCBI lineage: Eukaryota > Metazoa > Chordata > Chondrichthyes > Rajiformes > Rajidae > Leucoraja > Leucoraja erinaceus. The sequence goes on from NC_073383.1 coordinate 24,726,686, forward strand.
ATTGTATGCAGTTTTGGTCCCCTAATTTGAGGAAGGACATTCTTGTTATTGAGGGAGTGTAGCATAGGTTCACAAAGTTAATTCCCGGGATGGCGGGACTGTCATATACTGAGACAATGGAGCGATTGGCTTGTATACTCTGGAATTTAGAAGGATGAGAGGAGATATTATTGAAACATATAAGATTATTAAGGGTTTGGACACACTAGAGGCAGGAAACATGTTCCTGATGTTGGGGGAGTCCAGAACCAGGGGCCACAATTTAAGAATAAGGGGCAAGGCATTTAGAACGGAGATGAGGAAACACTTTTTCACACAGAGAATTGTGAGTCTGTGGAATTCTCTGCCCTAGAGGGCGGTGGAGGCCAGTTCTTTGGATACTTTTAAGAGAGAGCTTGATAGGGCTCTTAAAGATAGCGGAGTCAGGGGGATGTGGGGAGAAGGCAGGAACGAGGCACTGATTGTGGATGATCAGCCATGATCACATTGAATGGTGGTGCTGGCTCGAAAGGCCAAATGGCCTGTTCCTGCACCTATTGTCTATAGAGGAGCTGCAGCAGATTTCCTTTGAAAGAATTTATGACAACATGTCAGCCTTCTGTCTTCAGTTTAGAACAGAACTGAGACAGTGTACAGTTTTCACTTGCGAAAGCTTGCAAGCCCCAGGCACTGCACAGCTGCACGGCTTGTGAGTTTCTAAAGTAACCTCAAGACATAATTCCACCAGATCCAATTTCTTTTGAGTTCAACATACTGTTGCGTTCTGAGTTCCTTATAATTTACTTCACAATTGGTGATCACGTATTTCTTCGACTATTTTCTTTTTGCTTAAAGATTAGGAGCAGTAATGGAATGCAGTGTGATTGCTCTAACCTTTGTGTGGCAGGGTGATCGTGGTTATGAAGGACCAAAGGGACCTCGTGGAGCTCCAGGCGTTGGTGCAAAGGGCGCAAAGGTGAGGCATGATTACCTTCAATTTATAATACAATGCTAATTGTAATAGCAGCAACAGATTATGTGATTTAATGCTAACATTTAAGAACAAATAACCCTAAAGTTTGTTTTAAGTGTGCAATAGTGATATATATATATAGTGGAAGCTGAAACAATTTCCTTTTTTAATTGTTTTACAAATTAAAGCTTTAATATCCTACTTTGAGAATTGACGTGCACAATATGGGAATACACACAAATGTGCATTTGAAGGGAGCAGTGGATTCTCTTGGTTCTGGTGAGAATCCACAATCATTAAGTGGCAGCCAGAATTTCTGAAGGACAAAGTAAACTTCATACTGGGCACAGGACCAGGGGAACATTAAAGAATATAAATAAAACATAAAGGAGACTGAAGCCACAATTTCTCTTCTAGCTTCTCGAGTTTTAAAGCCTGGACGTTCAGATTTAAGAAAAGCTTGTTTCTCACTGCTTCCAGAAGCTGTCTAGAGACTCAATACGGGCTGACTGCTTTCTAAAAGTTTACCCTTGTGAAAGCATATCTGACTTCTCAGTTGTATGGAACAGAGCAAGTGGGGGATGAGGGATCCAACTAGTTGGAACTTTGTTTGCCTGTTCACAACAGGGGTATAGAAGGCATTAAGCTCGTCCACTAGAGATGCATCATTGTCCGAGATCGATCCTGATTTCAGCTTCTAGCCCTAGTTGGGATTCAGGCCTTGCACAGGCACTGGCATCTGCTTGATTGAATTGAACCTTCAGCTTGTTTTGGAAATCTCTCTTGACATCCCTGATAGCTTCTGGAGATTATGCTGCGCCTTCTTATACAGTGTGGGAACATCTTTCTTGAAAGCTTCGGATCTGGACTGTACCAGAGAATAAATCGCCCTGTTCATCCAAGGTTAAAATACGTTCCTAATTGACTGCCAGAACACAGTCGGAACAAGGCATTTCTTGATGAAATTGGTCATGACTGAGATACACTCATTCAGGCAGGATTAAGTGGTCATGAACATGTTCCAGTTCACCAACACAAGGCAGTCCTGAAGTAGACATTTTACCTCCTCAGACCACTGCTATATTACTTTTGTCATTTCGGTCAGGCTTCATTCTTTGTCTCCAAGCCAGCAGGAGCAGCACCAACATATGATGCCACAACGTGTGGGGCAGGAGAAATGCAGATGTATTTAGGGAGGACGCTCCTTAACCTAGCTTGATTGAACTCATGGGTGATGATGAACAGGGCATCAGGGTTTCTGTCCCAAGAGAATGAATGACTGAATATAATCTGTTTAATGCCACCTTGGCGTTGGTTTTGGATGGTACATAGATCACCGACAAGATGGTAAGGTTATATTCCCTCGATAGATAAAATGGCATTTTAAGAAGGAACTGCAGATGCTGGAAAATCGAAGGTAGACAAAAATGCTGGAGGCAGCATCTATGGAGCGAAAGAAATAGGTGACGTTTCGGGTCGCTTCTGAAGGTCTCAACCCGAAATGAAGAAGGCTCCATAAATGGCATTTTAAATCTGGTATTCCTGGTCAGGGAAGCTGATTTGAGTTAAGCCCATCACATCAGCGCACCAAGAATCGTTGACTGAAACGCAGATAATGTCACCTTTCCCATTTCATGAAGATGCCATATGGTCCATAAAATAAATGGAAAAACTCTCGGTGGTGGAATCTCCATAATTTCAGCTGCACCTGGAGCCTCTCTTCCCCACTCTCCCTCACTGCCACGCCTCCTTATTTTATTCGTACTCACAGTGGTGCTGTTAGCATTGGGTCTAATAAAGATTGGTAGTTCTGAGAGGTCCTTTGGTATAGCAATGATTGGTAGGAAACTTTGGAACTATTGACGTTCCGCGGTGGAGCAGATAGATAAGGAGAATTGTTCAATAAAAGCTGTTTTAACTGTTTTATGTAGAGCTTCACATAAAATGGTGCAATTCGCTGGCGCTATCTAGTCTAATAATACTGAAAAGTTGGTTCGAATTTTCTTTGCAGAACCAAATATTTATTTTTGATTAAAAGTAATGGTAAACCAAACCAACATTTGAAATTTTGTTTTGTATGCCAAAAAGTATATATTTTTGCTATAATAGTTTTGTTAATGTAGCTTTTGTCTATTTTAATATATTGCATCAGGGTGAAATAGGTTTTCCAGGATTACCTGGCCCTATTGGTCTAACTGGGGTTGGACTGCAAGGCGAAAAGGTAAATATTCTGCTCTCATTCTTAATATAGAGTGTAACATATGTGATTTATTTAATATAAGTGTGCACATCTTTTTATTTCATAATTTTAGGGTAACACCGTGCCTTTTATATAATAAGCAGACTGTAGATAACACACAGTCTCCTGTTCTCACTCACATACATGCATGCACCATTTATTTAAATTACTCATTATCTTCCGGTGTTTAGTGAGTGAATGAGACAGATACTGAGACATAAGACAACCAAAAATAATTACCGTATTTCCCGGCAATGAAGACGCATCTGCGTTAAAGATGCACCCCCATTTTGAGTTGCTAAATTTTGAAAAAAGGCTGGCTGGACATAGAATTTCTCACCCTCAAAGAAATTAAAAAATAAAAATAAAGAAAGTAACAATTCAATTTCCCCAAGGAATCCAGATCTCCTCCGTTCTGAATGACTGTATGGGTGAGGGATGGAGGGTGGCGGCAGGTGGAGAGATGGTGAGAAAAACGGAAGCACACTGGGACAAGTTGAATCAGTTGTGATCTTATTGAATGACAATACTAGTTTGAGGGACCAATTGAGGTTACTCGTGCTGACACAGGAGTAAGCTCCACCGCCCACTGTCTTGTTATCCATCGCCCGCTGACCCGCTCCGCTCTATGATCTTTGCTCTTGAGCTGGTCCCCTCGCCGTCCGGTCTCCGAGCCATGTCAAAAATAGGGATAGCGTGAATTTCAAAACTAATACCAACTGCAATTGTGCGCGTCTGTTGACAAGGCAGCAGCATTCTTATCCTCACTTGATCGACAACTGCCAGGCACCTCCAAAGCATGTCCCCATGCAAATTTACATTGAAAGACACGGACCGGGCAGTGAATGCCATGCAGTGTCACCCAGCGCAGCAAGTGAGGCCATGTCCTGCTCCCGGCGGCAGTTGGAATTTAAGGATTTGCGGGAAACGGCTGACATGAGCGAGGCCGGCGAGCGGCAGGAGAGAGGTGTTCAGACGGAGAGCACTGCCAGAGGTGAGCGGGCCAGCAGAAGGCGCTGAGGTGGCGGCCGGTTCCGCTGTCCGGTCCCGACGGCCGCTCGCAGCCACCCCAAGTACTTCCCTCACCGGCCACAATGGGTGGCTCCGCGCCTGGAGCACCGCGGCAGTGGTGAGTGAGTTGCTGGCATGATCCCTGACCCCCTCCTCCTCAACGATCCTGCCTGTGCTGACCAGGGCCAGACTCCCGACTCGCTGTGAAAGGAACTCTTCTTCTTCCCCCCCCCCCCCCCCCCCCCCCCCCCCCCCCAGCGGCACTGTCCTTTTACAGCCGCTTCCCATCAGCTGCCAGCAATGAGGGGTAGACTTGGCTATCTCTCAGTTCAGCAACATCGTGCTTGATGTTGCTGTACTGAAGGATAGCCAAGTCTATCTTTCTTCGCTAACAACCTTGGTGTCACCATTGAAGAATCCAAACAAACCAAGTATCTTGGCATCGAATTGCAGAATGATCTGCGTTGGAATGGTCAGACTCTTCATGCAACGGTGAAAGCAACAGGTGTCCTAAACTTCCTGAGGCACAACTTTCATCATTGTTCAACTTCTGTCAAGGAGAAGCTATACTTCACCCTCGTTAGACCTCATTTGGACTACGCAGTTGCAGCTTGGGACCCATACACAGATAAAAACATTTCATCCATCGAACATGTCCAAAGACAGGCAGCTGGATTTGTTCCTAACACCTATGAGAGAGAAGCGAGTGTCACCAAACTTCGGAATTCTCTGGGATGGAACCCTCTCCAAGACAGACGTGAAGCTCACCGTTTGACCTGTTTTTACAAAATGTTAAATGGTCAGCTAGACATAGATCACAAGACCTACATCAAACCCAAACCAATTAGGAGCAGACGAGGGCATTTGATCCAATTTGTGATCCCAGCTACAAAGACAGATGTATACAGTAATTTGTTCTTCCCCCGCACAATTAAAGCATGGAATAATCTCCACCCAACTATAGTTACCCAACCAAATGCAACTAAATTTAAAGTAGCTCTTTCTTCCCAATAACCCTTTCTGGCTTAACCCCTCCCTTCACCACCTCCAGTTTAAATTCCATTTGGAATATTTTGGAGGACCAAGTAACCAAGAACGAAGAACCTAACCTTCGGCCTTCAACACGCAGGTAAATTTTCATGCCTTATTTTTGGTAAAAAATAGCGTCTTCATTGCCGGGAAATACGGTACTTGACATTTGGTTCCATATACATGTACATTCCAAGCAATATTGTAAGTCTGCTGAATACTTTAGGTATGACCTCTCATCTGTGCAAACACAGTTTGGACACAGGCTGATGAGCAGAAGAACGTGACCCTTGATAGGCATATGTGGATCCTCTGTTCCCTCTCTATTCACTTGCTAAGTGGCATATTCAGTCAGTAGGTTCCTGCAAAATATTTTTATATATCCCACGGTTTAGCTCGGCTTCAATCATGTGGATGCTAATCATTTCACAATGCAAACTAGTTACCTAAAATGACAACTTTTCTTTCTTGAAATTTGACATTACATTGTACAAAGTTAATACACAGCACATCTTGTAATGAACTAAACCTGCCAACAGTTACCTTGCAATCATCCTCATTGTCAGTGCTGGCAGGAAGAATACTCAACAGCCCTGCATTTTTCACTGAGTGAGAAGTTTATGTCTGCAGCTTGTACCTCATCATTAACTAATTACCAGGAAATGAGCATGACTAGACTTTTGTCAATAAATGTTTGCTGTCAAACAAAGATGCAGTACATAATCCCAGAAAATCCCAGGTTCGATCCCGAGCTCAGGTTCTGTCTGTGGGGAATTTGCATGTGCATCTTGTGATTGCTTGGGTTTCCTTCAGGTGATCCAGTTTCCTCCCACATCCCAAACGCATGTAAGTTTGAAGGTTAATTGACATGTGTAAAATTGCCTCTAGTGTGCAGGGTGTGGAAGAGAAAGTGGATAACATATAACTAGTGAAAATGGCTTATCAATGGATGGCATGGACTTGTGGGCCGAAAGGTCTTGTTTCCATGCTGTATCTCTAAACCAAACTAAAGGCATTTTGAAATTGATTTTTTTTTTAAAAACCTTCTCTTCCCGTATTCTCAAACTGGCCTATTATCTTAAGTAAATACTCTTGCCTTCAGGTGATCCAGTTTCCTCCCGAAACGTCACGTATCCATGTTCTCCAGAGATGCTGCCTGACCCACTGAGTTACCCCAGTACTTTGTCTTTTTTTGTAAACCAGTATTTTGTTCCTCTTTTCTACCTTAAATACTTATGTACCTTGAAAGGGCCTCTTTATAATGTTGTTCTGGGGCATGATGCTGTTGCTGAGAATTAATAAATGACACATGGTGCGAGTTGGGACAGAGGTTTATCCATTTAGCTTTCACAGAATTGCATTTGTATAGTGTATCCAAGGAAACTTCACGGTCTATTCCAATGAAAAGGTGGCGACATGAATATCTATAGTAAACACCATTATGTGTAGGAAGGAACTGCAGATGCTGGTTTAAACCGAAGATAGACACAAAAAGCTGGAGTAAGCGGGTCAGACAGCATCTCTAGAGAAAAGGAATAGGAGACGTTTCGGGTCGAGACCCTTCTTCAGACTGAGAGTCTGAACACCTTTATGTGCTGTCTGCATCTGCAATTAATAAGTCTTAATGGAAATAGGTTCTTCTGCTCACTGTCCACTCTGATCATCAAGCACCCACCTTTGTTAATACTATGCTGTTGGGGGAGTGCGAACTTCAACATCAAGTTCGCTGACGACACCACCGTTGGATGTATTACAGATGGTGTTGAGTCAGAGTATAGAAGTGAGATCAATCGACTGACCAACTGGTGCCAGCAAAACAACCTGACTCTCAATATCAGTCAGACCAAGGAACTGAATGTGGACTTTGGAAGAGGAAGGATGAGGATCCACAAACCTGTCTATATCGACGGGACGATGGTGGGGAGAGTCAAATTGCTGGGCGTGCATATTTCCGAAGAACTTTCCTGGAACCAGCGCACTGATGCGATTATAAAGAAAGCACATCAACGACTCTACTTCCTGAGAAGATTAAGGAGATTCGGTGTGTCGGAGAGGATTCTCTTGAACCTCTACAGTTGTATAGTAGAGAGCATATTGATCGGTTGCACCATGGCCTGGGTTCGGCAACTTGAATGACCAGGTGCGAAGAAGACTGCAAATAATTGTGAAAACTGTCCAGTCCATCACGGGTTCTGACCTCCCCACCATCGAGGGGATTTACTGGAATCGCTGCCTCAAAAAGGCAGCCAGCATCATCAGAGGCCCACAGGTCCCAGTCACTATGCCTAGTCACATGTTATGTATGTGTACATATGTGTATATATATGTGTGGACATATATCTCTATCTCTATCTCTATCTCTATCTCTATCTCTATCTCTATCTCTATATATATCTCTATCTCTATATATATCTCTATCTATATATCTCTATCTATATATATATCTCTATATATATCTCTATCTATATATCTCTATATATCTATATATATCTATATATATCTATATCGATAGATAGATAGAGAGATAGATAGATAGATAGAGATAGATAGATAGATAGATAGAGATAGATAGATAGATAGAGATAGATAGATAGATAGAGATAGATAGAGATAGATAGAGATAGATAGAGATAGATAGAGATAGATAGATATAGATAGATAGAGATAGATAGAGATAGATAGAGTATATATATATATATATATATATATATATATATATATAGATATATATATATCTGTGTATATATATATATATATATATATATATATATATATCTATATGTGTGTATATATATATCTGTGTGTATATATATATATGTGTGTATATCAATAAGTGTGTATATATATCAATAAGTATATATATCAATAAGTATATATATATATATATATATATATAATCTGTATATATATTTTTTCTCATTGTTTTATCTGGGACATATGACAATAAAACACTTGTCTCAAATAAGAGAGCATTGTTACAGTATAAGGGGGTGATCATTTCAAACTGAGGTGCATTGGAACTTCTCGGAGGTTGGTGAACCTCTGGAATCCTCTACCACAGAGACTTGTGGAGGCTATGTCGTTGTAGGTAATTATAGAGCCCTGGGCCTCTTTCTCTTCTGCACCAGCTCCCCATAGCTCTGCATTTCCCAATCTTTCAATTGTTTATCTACCTCTATAAATACCTACAATGATCTAGTCAGCATGAACTAGGTGGGCTGATAGCCTGCTTCTGTGCTGTACAGCTCTATGACTCTTCACTTCTGAAAGTGCATTGAATTAAGCCATCTTATTTATGTCGTCAACTAGGGAGTGCAAGGCCCACGAGGACCACTTGGCCCAAGAGGATCTCCAGGTGAAGGTTTGCCAGGATCAAAGGTAAGAGGATTGAAAGCTGCTAAAAGATGTTTTGTCACCTAGCCTTACTGATTGCATTCTTGATTTTCTGCCAAACGTAAAGATCAGATGGCACCACTATGCTTCTTCATCCTGATTGTCCTACGGAATCATCTTCAGGCCCACATCTTTGGGACTAAACCATAGACTTCCAACTCTAGGAGTAGCATGACATTCATGTAGATTTCATGGAGTTGGTGCATCTGGTCTGTTGCCGCAAGCCAAAATCGCCCATCTTGTTTTCTCAAACTCTTTTTCCAACACGCAACTGAAATTGATAACCCATTCTATTTAGTTACTGTAGGCTTTTAAATCTGTCCAGATACATATTAACCATGGCTACCACCCAACTATGCCATCTCACGCCCCACCTGTGTATTCCCATCACCAGTGGTACGAGGTGTGGTCTGGGACTTTGATCCTGAAAATAAATTTTACAAGTGGAGCACCATCAGTCTGAAGAAAGGTCCTGACCCAAAATTTCATCTGTCCATTCCCTCCACAAGTGTAGCCTGACCAATTAAGTTTCTCCAGCACTTTTGCAATTAAATTTGGTTTGCATACTTGCAGCATTGTTTTGACTTCACGTTTTTTGCATAAGGCATTTATTTTTATTAAATTTGAATATAATTCTCAAACCATTCTGTAGGGTGATCAAGGTTTGCCAGGAGAAGTTGGGGCTCCAGGAGAAAGAGGAATTGGAAAGCCAGGACCAAAAGTAGGTGATTGAAGAACAAATCCTAAAAACAAGAGTGCAGTCATGGTGGTTGTTGAATGTTTTTACTATTAGCAGATATATAATGCCTGTGGGAATTGTAGTTGGAATGACTTGTTCATCAACTTAAAATCGTCCATGTATTTCAAAATTTTTCACAGCCATTCCTCAAGATTAAAATTCTTGACCTTGCTTTAAAAAAAAAATGTAGATGTGATTCGCGTTTTATGTCAATCCTTTTTACCTTCTTTGTTAATGCTAAAATTAATGTGACAAATACTTGTTAAAGGTCTTGGATGCACGAAGACTAGACATTTGAACCATTGAAAGAAGTTGAAAGAACTAGACAGGTGTAAGAAGGGTGTCGACCCAAAACGTCATCCATTTCTTTTCTCCAGAGATGCTGCTTGACTCGCTGTTTTAGTCCAGCTTTTTGTGTCTGTAAACCGTGGAAAAGATGCCTTTACACAGAGTGCCATCTGTTGGACATTTATAGGAAATTAATCTCAGAATTTTGTGAAGATTTAATTGCAACTAACATAAATTATTATTTTAAAATTAATATTGAAGAATGCTTTATGAAATTTTTTTTTTTACAAGGGCTGGCATTAAATTGAATGAGCGACGACATTTCGACAGATAAACAGATAACATCTTGTTGGCTTAATCTGGTCTGTCAGTGCATAAGCCCCATTTTCTATTTGTTCATGGTAGTGTCACTCACTGTTCACCAGTGAATTATACTCTGTTAGATCTCCTTTACTAGTAACTGGTGCACAACAACTGCAAAAAAATCATCTGTAGACTGTCTGTGCAATGTGCTCTGCCTCTGAAATTAATGTTGTTGACCTCTGTGAAATACATTAGAGAGATATTATTATTGATTAACTCTACAGTTTAACACTAACTGAGGATGATTTTCCAGGCAAGTTTCATTGTATATTTGCTGCTATTAATGCATTAATAAATGTTGCCAATTTACTGGTATTACCTTATCCCCTGAAAATAAACATTTTTATTTCATTGGGTTTTCTCGTGCCTGTATGATGCTGGCCCCAATGTAACGGTCCAACAGAATTATCGGCTCCAATACATTTTCATGTAGACTTCCGTGAAACAAGCTGATTATTGTGTTTGTAGGGTGAACCTGGCTCCACAGGATTGGCAGGTCTCCCTGGTCTTCCGGGAGAAGATGGCGCACCAGGACAAAAGGTAATCCACAGTTTATACAGTACTTTGTTAAAATGACTTCATAATGACCAACGTAGTTTCAGTCCATATCACAAACCATCTTTAGCCCCTATTACAGGAGCATAATGCCAATGAAATTCCTAATTGTTCCATTTTAAAAGTTAATGTTGACCATCCATTCTGATTATATCACTAATTTACTGATTAAATTTCATATATGGATAGTGAGTGAAAATAACACCAGTATACAAGCTATCAAAGGAGCATTGATTTAAAAATTTACCACTCCATCCAAGCTCAAATCAATGGTAATATGTTCATTTTGGCCTGAATCAGAATAATTGTTTGCATCTGGAGAACTGTAGGTTATCAACCTTGACACATGTAATGGGATCCAAATGCCCAGAACTTCCACAATTGGCTCTGTTTGAGAATGCATGGTATGGGGGAATATACCCAACTTTATAAATTTGTTGTCCTTAAGTGGGGATTATACTTGAATGGGAACTGTCAGCTATAAGTCAAGGACATTCAAAATTGGTATTGAAAATATCAGGATGATTTCTTCAGACTCTACAAACAAACCCAAGACTGCTGTTAACCAGTCATTCTCAAGGTTCTGGGAAGATGTTATTGCCGTTGACCCTCTTTGCAACCCCAATCGAAATTGCTGGATAATTATTAAGAGCTTCCTGGGGATGCTCTGAAACGGAGCCCCATGTGCCTCCACAAGAATGACCCAGGGGTCACAGAAAGCAGAGAGTCAATCCCCTGTCACATTACAACATGGAGGCAGTTACCCACACAATGAGAAAATGCAACTGTACTTCCAAGTGCATACATACTATAAATAGGTTTTAAGATGTCTATTAGAAATTATGTAGAAAAATTGTTGCCGCTTTTGTGACCCAGGTAGATGGAGTCCCTTTGTAGATTGTTGAAAAGAGGATTAGCAGCTAATGTCCCACCATGGTCCTATTGGCCCTGCCATGTTCTTTCTCCCTGATTACCTGACTCCTACTCTAGGTTAAAATTAAGGATATTATTTATTTATGGAATATGATTTTGGATTATTCTTGTTGAATTTCAAATATACACTGGTGGGAAAAGAGTTGGGGTAAAATAATAACTTGATTTCATTACGACCTCTGATACAAATGAGTCAGCACACTTGGTGAAAATTGATAGCTTTCAATATTACACATGAAAATATTAATTTACTTATTCAGTATAAAAATATTCCAACACATCAATAACTCCAGTGTTATAACCTTACATTTATGTATTTGGCATGATAAAGTGACCCCAATTATTGCTTCCAATGTTTAGGTTCCTTCCAAATGGTGCTTGAACAACTTATAACACTGTTGCTAAATTAAATGCTCCTAGAATTATTACAAATCACAGTTTTTCTTTAATGATCATCATAGGGAGAAGCAGGATTGCCAGGATCTCGAGGGGCTGAAGGAGCCCCAGGCATAGGAATTCAAGGAGAGAAGGTAAACTCTCTTCCTCTGAAACATGTGGAACTGGTCCTTTATTCTGAGATCTGGGGAAATGTGTGCCTTTTCACCACCTTGTCATCTGTCAAGCAGATCATCCACCTGTTTGCTTCCACTCCATTTTGAAGGAACATTGTGCATTGGACATTGTTCTACTGAATTACCATTAGATGGCAAAGGTAATGGGCCTGTCCCACTTAGGGACTTTTTAGACGACTGCAGGAGACTATGCAGTCGCCACATGTTCGCGGTTGGTTGCCGGGGAGTCGCTTTCATGGTTGGGAGGAGTTCCCCCATTCTGGGAACTAGTCGTGGCCTCATTAGGGTCGCCGTGAATTTTACAACATGAAAAATTAGCGGTGACGAGTATAAAGCTGCCATGGAGAGTAGCGAGAATTCTCGTGCAGTAGGTGGGTCACCAGGAGGTGCTAGTAGGTTGCCAGGAGGTTGAAGGTTCTCGTAGGTTGTAGCTGGTGCTGACCAGTGAATTTCATTGGCTCATTGGGGAAAAAAAAAACATAAGTAGTAGTTTTCAGACCGGTAATGTTAATGTCTGCCGAGCTTCACAGCCGTGTATCTCTGGCATCTTAAAAGTTGTCTCCACTCCTTCTTCCCACTTTCTCCCCCCCTCTCTTCCCCTTCTCCCTCTCTCCCCTCTTTTAAAGGACTTTATAGGACTGTGCTTTTTAGCTTCTTAATTACAGCAAAAAACCTTCCTGTTCATCGTGGTGTGTGTCTGTATCACCTTGGCTTTGCACCGTGTGAATGTCATTCAGACAGTGCTCCCCCCGCTTGCCCTGTCCCCTGCCTGCATAACGGGGCGGTGAAAGAAGCAATGTACTTGCGTGTGTTCCACTCTGACGGTCGCTGTTCCAGTTGCCGGTTTTTCAGGCGACTGCCGGGAACTTGACAGTCACCGGGAGTCGCCTGAAAAATCGCCTAAGTGGGACAGGCCCATAAACATTTATCCACAGTCTAGAAATGCAAAACCACAAAGCTACTACTCTTTCCTTACCATATTTGTCCCTTAATTTCCTACAGGGAGATGTAGGCCAGACTGGACTGCGAGGTTTGGTTGGTCCGCCTGGAATAACAGGGCCATCGGGACCAAAGGTAAGTTACCATCTACACTAGTTGCAGTACATATTGGAAGTTTTTTATTTTATCTAGTTCTGCCTTATATACATTTTATATTGTTTGCTCATACGTACATATGTACATATTTTTATTTTGGGAAGTTTAAGGTAATTTTCCATATTGTATATTCCTCTTACTGTAACAAATGTCCCCATGCACTTTAGATGCTGGGAGCAAATGAGAAACCAGATACTGACTTAAAAAATGTCTAGGACAGCTTGAATGAAAATAAATTTAAAATCCAGAGAAGTAATATGGTTGAAGTGTTTAAGGAGGAGGATACAAAAAGTATAGTCGACGCTTTGCATTTAATAGCGGGACAAAGGTTGATGCACAGAAAGCAGAGGAATGAAGCATAGATGAGGGGAATGTTAAACTAGACAATTGAAAGACTTGAAGACAAAATGAGGATTTTACATCTATTGTATTGGTGGGTTTGCATTTGTGTTGGTAACTGAGGCCAATGTATTGGACAGTCTAACATAACAATGTCACCTAGGATGAGTTTGACCTATGGAAGTTCTAGGTTTGGTCCATTGATGGATGTCTACTATTATACTGTGCGCAAGAAGAAGCCTGTAATCTGCAGCAGCACAGACCACTCCTCTAGAATCTGCTGCCATTTTTAGGTAATAGAGATTTAGGGAGATAACTTTTTCAGATTGTAGTTGTAGAGGACCTTGAAGGGATGGTGTTGGGGATAGGTTGCAGGGGGTCAGTAGTGGAAAGAATTATGCACAGTGGTGCTATTTGGGCAAACTATTTGGAAGTAAAAGTGGTGGTATGCTCTTGGAGAATAAACGTTGGTTTGTTGTTGGGGTCTTGGTTCAGAAAGGAGTAGGAGCCAACGGCATTTCAACAACAGAAGTGGCGTGGATGATAAATAATATGTTGAAGTTGAAGAAAGATAGATACCTTGGACACCCAGCAAAAGTGTGTTGAGCTATTTAAATAATACCAAAAAGGTACACCTCTTTAGTTAAAATGATCTTGAATATTCTCTGTCATCATGCGAGATAGTTTTTTGTTCAAGTGACATCACAAGTAGCCAGAGGAGGCAGAACAGATAGAACATAGATCAGCATAGCACAGGAACAGGCCCTGCGACCCACGAGTTTGTACCGAACATGATGCTAAGATAAACTATTCTCATCTGCCTGCACTTGATCCAGATCCCTGCATATCCATGTGCCTACCTGAAAGCCTCTTGTATCATATCAGCTTCATCCACCATCCCTCGCAGTGTGTTTCAGGAATGCACCATTTGATTCCACCACTATCTTCTGTTTATAAAGGTTGTCATCAATTCCACAATTGTGAAAATATGAATAGATGGCACATTGGAAACATGTTGTGATCATGCTTTTAACTAATGTTTAAATTTAAATGTACAAATCGTGCTAATGCTGAAAAATCAACAAAAGAGAGCAAACATCATCAATATGATGACACTGAAAGATGTTGTCAAATCAACACTTCTTACATGAGCAGGTGAACATTGAGGAGAAAGTACAGGCTGGTGTAAATGAGTGGTTGATGGTTGGTGTGGATTTGATGGGCCAAAAGGCCTGCTTTAATGCTACATCGCTGTGACTCTCTCTGAATGACTGCAGCTGGTGAGGCTGTTGTACAGTGGGGGTTGTCAACAAGTAAACTTGCAGCCAAAGCAACAATCTGATCTGACTGCATATCAAATCATATTTGAACTTAACCCACTTTTATGGAAGGAAATGAATCAAAATTTGAATGGGCTGCAAGTTAAGAATATTGCTCATCATCATCATCTTAACATCAAATCATTGATAATCTGTTTTGTTTTGTTTTGATTTGTATTCATAGGGTGAACCAGGTGCTGCAGGGCGCCTAGGGATGCCAGGCCTTCCAGGACGTGGTATTATGGGATTAAAGGTACAGGCTGTGTGTTTTAGTGGACTATTAAAACGTACTCTTTTGGTGGAAGTGAATTGCAGCCAATTAAACTGAATTTGTGCAGATGAGGAAAAAAAACTCTTCCAGCTATTTATCCATGTCAATCAAAAACATTTATTGGCCACATAGAATTAGATGAAAGATTTAGATTGATTTATTCTCTTCAAAACATACATTAAAGGGTGAACTGTCTTTCATGCTTCCTGCCTGTTTCAACGGATCTGTTTGAAAATTCCTGGTTGAGTCTCTGCCTTGTTTCTTCATCTTGCAGCCGGGTAGAAGAATGAAACGTAATCTTTGGATTAATACTAATTTTTATTGATGAATGTTTTGCATAGGGTGATCCAGGTCCCCCTGGTCTTGTTGGTCTGGTAGGAGAAACTGGAATTGGAATCCCTGGCCCTAAGGTAAGAGAGAACTACATTTTTAAGAGTATTGTTACAAATAAGAACTTAATTATATTCTGTTTTTCAAAGTAAAAGTGCCAAAAGTGGTGGAGTTCAATGAGATTTCAAGAGTTTCATCAGTGCATGTCATATATATGGTCAAGAGAGGCTGACGTCACTGTTTCGGACAGCTTTAACTGTTAATCTCTATTGAAATGAGTAACGTGACGGAACATTTCAGAGGACATTGAAGTTTTCAACCACCATTAAGAGACTAGAGTCGGACAGGCCAGACTGGGGGGGTGGCAGATTCCCTTTCTTGTAGTGCATTAACGTACTCAAAGGGGATGAACCTTTCAGAGACTGGCAATGTTGTTCAGTATTGCATGTAGCCTGGAAACAACTTGATGCAGTTCCCAACTTTAAATGCAGATTTCTTATGCATTCTCTGTGTTTTGTTACCAATTACTGTTTTTCTTGAATCTAGATCATTTTTTTCCTGCAAGTCACAGAGAATTACGAAGGGAATCCCCGTGCAGCTACATATTTATTTTGTAAAAAGAAGATGACACTTTTTTCTGGCCTCCTGTAGCAGTATAGCAGAAAGAGCTTATTTGGCTCATAATGGTTTTGTAAATAGGTGTAGCACCATTGAATTTCTTATTTAATGGGCATACAATTCATGGACATTTTACCTTTGAAAAGAAGCTGGTCAGTGCAGAATATTATAGGTTGTGAGAGGAAATATTATAGGTTAAATGTTATAGTTTAGTTTAGAGATGCAGCACAGAAACGGGCCCTTCGGCTCACCAAGTCTGCGCTGACCAGCGATCCCCACACACATACACTATCCTATACACACTAGGGACAATTTACAATTATACCAAGCCAATTCATCTACAAACCTGTACGTCATTTGAGTGTGGGAGGAAACCGGAGATCCCGGAGAAAACCCACGTAAGTCACAGGGAGAACATACAAACTCCGTACAGACACCTCCCATAATCAGGATTGAACCTGGGTCTTTGACGCTGTAAGGCAACAACTCTATCACTGCGCCACCATGCTGCCGTAAGATTGTGAGAGTCATGATGTTTGGCACAATTTCTGTGGAGGTAGTCACAATCTTACACAGCAAAACTGTCGATTTTATTTCTGTTTTTTACCATCCCTATTTCTTACAGAAACTAGGTGATTCCATACCAGACAAGAAAGGCCTTTAAAGTGAATAATTTATGGGGTCTTTTTATTCTACTTTTAATTTTACAATCGTGAAGCATGGAAACAAATCCTGTGGCTCACTGATTTCTCATCGACCATCATGCACCAGTTTACATTATTCCAACTTTATTCTTCCCACATTCCCATCAACTTGGTATGTGGATAGGACAGGTTTAGAGGGATATGGGTCAAACACAGGCAGGTGGGACTAATGTCGAGGGGACGTGTTGGTTGGTGTGAGCAAGTTGGGCCGAATGATTACATTCATCCAAAAGGGTATGACTCCATAACTCCTGCAACATCCCATGGTTCTAGCACTCACCTATACATGAAGGGCGATTTGCAGTGTCCAATAAACTTGCTAATTTGTATGTCTATGGGATGAGAGAGCAAACCAGAGCACCCAAAGGAAACCATGCAGCCACAGAGAGAAAGAGCAATCTCCAATTTTCATTTTAAACCAGGATTATGAAAAGCTCATAAATATCAAGGAACTGCAGATGCTGGCTTGCCAAAGAAAGCCACAAAATATCGGGGTGACTCAGCAGGTCAGGCAGCAACTCAAGAACATAGATAGGTGATATTTCGGGTTGGGACCCTTCTTCAGACTTTCTTTATAAAAAGCCATTCGCTTGTGATAATAAATTAGGTTTTAATTTGCAATCTAGTGTAAGAAATCATTTATAATCTACAATAGTAAATAACTTTTCTCTATGTGTGATGTTCATTGTTAGGGTGATCGTGGTCATCCAGGACCATCTGGTCCAATTGGATCAAAAGGAGATGGTTTTCCAGGTCCCCCTGTAAGTATTTGTGAATTGACACTAAAGATTGTAAAACTACATTTGATTTTTACAGGTCCATCATTGATTTTCTAGCATCCTTGGTTCCAAGGCCTTGCCGTATTATCTGTTTTGCCAGATAACCAGAGGTCACGTAATAATGATACAACAATACATCTCTGACCCACTAATTATACCACTCCCGTGTCTCCAAAGAACTATGGACTGCAAGAAACTTAAATAAAACAAATGTTAAATCTAAATTAATTTTACAGCAAAACTTGCTTATCTTGCATGGGCAGCCTGGGCGCAGAGTTAACGAGTTGCCTTCAGAAGTCCCAGTGAGGGGTTAGATTGGCGACAACCTGTGGTCCGGTGGAGCCTCTTTCCTGCTGTCCGACGGGGGCCTCCGAGAGAAATCCAATGATACCGGGAAGGTCCGCCTCGGCCACAAGGGGCCGAGATACCAGCCCGCAAAATCAGCCTCAGAGTTCGGCAATGGGAACCGACTCCAAACGGGCCGAGCCGGAGTTCCAAAGCCCAGGCCGCAGGGGGAAAATTCGACCCGCCGATCGACTGCGGAAGTCCCAATTAGGTCAAAATCGGCCGCCTCAACTGACTTAAGCGTCACATATTTGGGGAACTTCCAGGGGGGATTTCAAGTGCGCTCTCGTAATTTCGTCCAGATTAAAGGAGATGTCGGACCTGTATATGTCTTTACCAATTTTCTTTTTTTCAATATTATGGCAGTCTTGCAACAGAATATATGCACAATGAGTAAAAGCTTTGATTACCTGGCAAATTGCAATCTGACATGCTCTACATAACTGATAATTTACCAGGAGGGTCAAAGGAAGGGTGCTCTGAAACAACTCTGGATTAATGGGATGTTCCATTAGTTAGTACCTGTCAGTTCTGGCACATGAAGGATGACTGAGATTTACTGCAATAATCTAAATGCTTTTTTTAGAATTAAACTAAAAATGTATGGAATTATTCCAAGATTCTTAAACTTGAGGTGCAAGTAAATCACCTTTAAACACTGCCTCAAAAACAGTAATACCAATTTCATTCAATAGTAAATAATGCTTAACAAGAGTCAATTTTTGTAAAATCTACTCCAGATTTTCATTTATCAAATTCATTAAACTATTTTTATGTGGTGCAGTTGTCATTTCTCAGTGAACATTTTTGAATATTGATGATGTAAATGTAAATATTATTTTCTAATTAAAAGGGTTTACCAGGCATTCCAGGACCTCTGGGTGATCAGGGACCTGTGGGAATTGGATTCCCAGGACCAAAGGTATATATTTATATTCACTGGAAGTAGCTTCATTTTATCAAAACACTAACAAATTGTACAATTTTTTTAAATTGTATATCATAAGAACCTGCATAATCTCCTCCATTTCACTCGCAGGAAAATATTTTGTTGCTCCATCATCACCATTGTGTTTCATTTCCTACCTAACAACAGTGGATGTATATTTTCTGGGTAGGTTGCAGTCCAAGAAGATCCCCACCATTTTTCAAGGGCAATTAAGGATAAATAAACATAAGGATAGTCCTCAATGTGATTTTTTTTTTTTAAACTGTTATTCGCCCAGTTAAATTTTCTAATCGTCTATTTTGGCTTAAGGCTATGTGATTTTTCAAAATGTATTTAATTAAAATAAATAAAAGTAAATTGAAACAAAATTGTCAGCTCAATGGAACAGCTGGTAGAGCTGCCGCCTCACAGTGCCAGAGACCCGGGTTCAATCCAAACCTCAGGTGTTGTCTGTGCATGCATGTTCTCCCTGTGATTGTGTGGGTTTTGTCTGGGTGCTAGAGTTGCATCACACATCCCAAAAGTGGGCGGGCTTGTAGGTTAATTGACCTCTGTAAATTGCCCCTAGTGTGTGTGGAGCGGGAAGGTGGGATAACATGGAACTAGTGTGAATGGGTGATTGATGGTTGGCGTGGACTCGGTTTTTGTTCCATATGTTGCACACCTTCCCTCCCGAGACGCGTTGTGCTGTAATGTCACTGAGAGTGGAATTAATATATTAATGTATATTCCTTTGTATATCCCATGTTGGATATTTTTCTGGGACTAATATCTCAAAGTTTACTAGGCATCTTTATTTTACTCTCCCCAAGGCAGGCAGATGTAGGTGAAAGACTATAGGGAAGGTGTGGTATAGTTTAAAATACCCAATTTCACCATTTCTACTAGCTGGTCACTTTTAAAACATGCTCATCCCTCTCGATGAAGAGGCCTTCAAAGTCAGACAGGAACATTAGAAATGTACTACCCCTATCACATCCTACTGCCTTCTGAATTTTAACCTAAACTCAACCAGGGAAGTTGCAGGTCATGGGTGATAGAAATTCTCACTGATAATTATTGTGTTTTAGGGAGATCCAGGATTCAGAGGACCAAGTGGTGTGGCTGGACCTCCAGGAGAAGGACTTCAAGGTCAGAAGGTACCACAAGTTGCATTTGGATTCCAATCTCAGTTTAATTATTAAATTCTCTGGGCTTTTAACTTTGGCTTTGAGATGGGTGTGGCAGGTCAAATGACTGCAGAGACCGTTCCCTCCGCAACTCCCTGGTCAACTCGTCCCTTCCCACCCAAACCATCCCCTCCCCAGGTACTTTCGCCTGCAACCGCCTGTCCCTTTACCTCCCTCCTGATTCCATCCAAGGACCTCGACAGTCTTTTCAGGTGAGGCAGAGGTCCACTTGCACCTCCTCCAACCTCATCTACTGTATCCGCTGTTCCAGGCGTCAACTTCAGTACATCGGCGAGATCAAGCACAGTCTCGGCGATCGTTTTGCTGAACACTGCAGTCCGCCTTAACCTACCTGATCTCCCGGTTGCTCAGCACTTTAACTCCCCCTCCCATTCCCACACTGACCTTTCTGTCTTGGGCCTCCTCCATTGTCAGAATGAGGCCCAGCGCAAATTGGAGGAACAGCACCTCATATTTCGCTTGGGTAGCTTACACCCCAGCAGTATAAACATTGACTTCTCTAACTTCAAATAGCTCTACAAGTTCTCCCTGCTTCCGACTACATTCCTCTCTCTACCCTCCATCCCCGATTTCCCCTTAAAACAAATGTTCTTGCAGTCCAGTTGATCATGGGGAGCAAGGATATGGCGGACCAATTGAATAACTACTTTGGTTCCGTCTTCACTAACGAAGACATAAATAATTTGCCGGAAATAGCAGGGGAACGCGGGTCAAAGGACTAAGTGGTCTGGGTCTCTTGTTTGCCGATAAATCCCCACCCTGATATCCCAGTACTTAAGGAAGTAGCTCCAGAAAGTGGATGGTAATAATCTTTCTCGATCAGGAGTAGTTCCGAAACGTCATCCATTCCTTTTACTCCAGTTAGTCTAACATCGGCTGGGGAAATGCTAGAGTCAGTTATTAAAGATGGGTAGCAGCCGCTGGAAAGTGGTTACTGGACAAAGTCAGCATTTTGTGTCTACCTTAGATATTTTATGCATTGATTTTAATTTCCAAAATTCCTCTAGATTCTGAGGCATTGGGGGTTTTATTAAATTAGAAAGTAGCAAATGTTAGGCCAACTGGCTTGGGATTTCTTATTTGCTGTCTCTTTTCGCGAGACAGTTTTGAATTTTGATTGTCAAGATCGTATTGGGCAGTACAGTGGCGCAGCGGTAGAGTTGTTGCCTTCCAGCGCCAGAGACCTGGGTTTAATCCTGACTATCGGTGCTGTCTGTACGAGGTTCTTTATGACGTTCTCCTGTGACCATGTGGGTTTTCTCTCTGGGTGCTCCGGTTTCCTCCAGTACTCCAAAGATGTACAGGTTTCGAGATTAATTGGCTTTGGGAAAAATTATAAGATGTCAGTGCTGTGTAGGGTAGTGCTAGTGTACACCATTCAGTGCAGACTTGATGGGGCAAAGGGCCTATCAACGTGCTGTAACTCTAAAGTCAATGCTAAGTGTATGACGGTGCAGTGAAGAATTTGAATGTTAATTCTGATCAATGAAGAATGCTAGAAAGTGAGAAATTAGGGCATAATGGGTTAAGGTGTGTTGGGGATTGGTCATGCAATTGGTAATTAATGGCCTTTCCATTTTCTGACATTAACCGTTCATGTGATGTCATTGAAATTCCTCTAACACTGTGTTTAGATCCTTAGGGCTGTACTGTCATTTAACTCATGGGTAGTCTACCTTTAGTTACTCAAACATGTACCTGACATCCTTCTTGGCTTCCTAGTCAACATCCACAGATGTTGAAGTTTGTTGCACCATATTTCCCAGGTCATTTTCATTTCTGTAATGCCTACTAATATCTGCTTCAGTCAAATTGCATCTACCTTTGATGAAATGACGACTACTTTAGAGCAAAGCAAACTGATCTTAACTTGTGATAGTGATATCCCATTATTCTCTTTGCTCAACTTCAAACAATGAACAGTGTTAGAGGTGCAAGGAATTGCAAATGGGTGAATCTTGAGCAAAACACAAAGTGCCTGAGGTACTCAGTGGGTCAGGCAACATCTGTGGAGGGAATGGACAGGGAACCTTTTGGGTCAGTCTGAAGAAGGGTCCTCATCTGAA
Source organism: Leucoraja erinaceus (assembly GCF_028641065.1). Classification (NCBI taxonomy): domain Eukaryota; kingdom Metazoa; phylum Chordata; class Chondrichthyes; order Rajiformes; family Rajidae; genus Leucoraja; species Leucoraja erinaceus. The sequence continues at coordinate 24,748,765 of NC_073383.1, forward strand.
ACCTCGCCTGTCCATTTCCTCCATAGATGCTGCCTGATCCCTAGAGTTTATCTGGCACTTGGTGTTTTGAACAGCATAGTTAGTGCAGAATTGATACTGCAATGTGCATAATTAACTGCATAGCGGCTTTAAATTAAGCTGGGATAATTACAAATCCTGAATGTGTCCATTTTCCGGAAAAATATAATTTAAACACTGCCCTCCTTTTATGTGAATTAGATTCAGTTGACTCTTCTGTTCCATTTTAGGGAATAGCAGGGAGACTAGGACCTCCTGGGCCACAAGGTCCACCAGGAGAAGGCATTCAAGGACCCAAGGTAAGTACAATTAAATGTAAACCAATCTAAATGTGTTATAACTTTCCAATTAACTAATAATTTAAAAGATAAAGTTAGAGATTTATTAATGTTGAATACTAAAGTGAAACTACTTGTCCAATAGGGAGATCAAGGTTTTCAAGGATTGGTGGGACCTCGTGGACCACCGGGAGAAGGGCTTTTGGGACCCAAAGTAAGTGGCCAATTCATGGCTTTGTGTTTGTTTTGTCCAATAGACCAAAACTGTATCCGACCTACTGGCAACTGAAACTTTGCCCTTCCATCACTGCAGTGGCAATTGAACTATGCCAAAGGGCAAATTAATGCATGGCTAACATTACTACAGCACAAGAAAAGACATAATGAGCTTGAGCATCTCTGGAGAACGTTACATGAATAAGTAACATTACAGGTCGAGATCCTTAAGACTGCAGCCCCCCCTCTCTCAGCCCATGCATGAATCAGAGCACAGAAAGAACTGGAAGGCTGGAGACTTGTCACAGAAAGTGAAGCTGCCAATAGCTTAAAGAGTCATATAGCTCAGAGACTGAACTTTCAGCCTACCCTTCTATGCCAACCATCAACTACTCTGTGCAGAAACAAGGAACTGCAGATGCTGGTATACACAAAAAGACACGCAGTGCTGAGTAACTCTGCAAGTCAGACCCAAAATGTCTCCGATCCATGTTCCCCACTGATGCTGCCTGGCACGTTGAGTTATTCCAGCACTTTGTGTCCTGTCAATTGCCCAGTACTTGATGGTTAGCTTGGTACTTGGTCAGTTAAGTCGGAATCCTTCAACTGCAAGTTCAATATGTTTGTTGGCAGGATGGAAGGGTGACCTCGCACTATTATGAATAAAATTGATGCAACCTAATGCCAGGAACTGCAGAAGCACACTGCAAAGCTGAGAAAGGGCACTGGAAAGCAGAAGTGGTGAACCCTAGTGAATTCCTCACCTAGTTTCTATAGTACTGTATAGATTGTCCAGATAGTGCTCTGGTCCTTTGAGATCTTAAGTTGTTTCATTCAGATCTCTGGAGTGTGGCGGCTCCTAACAGCAGCGGCTCAACTGCAGTCCATCTGTCTTTTTTATTTTTGTCTCGTTAAATGTATGTTTTTGATTCTAGTGTTTATTTATTTTTTAGCTGTGTAAATGTGGAGGGTGGGGGAAACCGTTTAATTCTCTTCCCTGTACGGGGACCTGACTTTTTCCCTGTCGGGTCTCCAATGTCGTTGGGCCTAACATCGTGGAGTCGGTGGCGGCCTCCGGCCGGAACCAACCTGAGGGCTCCATTCGCGGAACCCGAGGACCTGCCATCGCGGAGCTGGCCGACTTCGGAACGGGAAGAGCTGTGGTGGCGCGCGGCTGCGACCCGACTTCGGAGCTTCGGAGGCTCCGGCCACAGGCCCGGTGGAAAGGAACATCGGGAGCTCGCAGGTCCCTGGTTGGAGACCGCTTTTCGGAGCTCCCACAACAGCAACTTCTCCTGCCGGAATCGCGAGGTTTAAATGACTCGGAGAGAGGCCCAACATCGCCCGGCGCAGCTGAAACGGCCGCGGGACTTGCCATCACCCGCCGGGGGCTTTAACATCGGGAGCCCCAGTTCGCCTTGATGTTGCAGTTGGAATGCTGGACCGCGGGAGAAGAACAAAGGGAAGAGATAAGACTTTTGCCTTCCATCATACTGAGGAGATGTTGGAGATTCACTGTGATGGATGTTTGTGTAAATTGTGTTAAGTGCAGGTCTTGGGTTTTTTTGTAATGTTAAGACAGTAGAAATGCAATTTCGTTCAAACCAAGCTGTTTGAATGACAATAAAAGGCATTCTATTCTATTCTATTCTAAGTTGTCTGGATATGCAAGTTGCTCAGAACTGAAGATTAATATCCTGCTGGCTTTTAAAATGAGAAACATTAATATTTTTTTGTGGTAAATATGACCTGATGATATGAATAAGAAATCTTCAGGAATCTTAAGGTGAGGGGGGAAAGATTTGATAGGAACCTGAGGAGCAACTTTTTTACACTAAGGGTGGTAGGTATATGGAACGAGCTGCCAGAGGAGGTAGTTGAGGCAGGTACTACCACAAAATTTCAGAAACATTTAGACAGTACATGAATAGGAAAGGTTTAGAGGGATATGGGCTAATCGCAGGCAGGTGGGACTAGGGGCATGTTGGTTGGCAGGGGCAAGTTGGACCGATGGGCCTGTTCCAATGCTGTATGACTATGAATCTGAGAATTGATTCTTAAGTTTAGACATCAGGGTATTCAGGGAATCTATATCTTGTCCCAGAAGAGAGAAAAGGGTACGGCAAAGAGTGGGGGGGGGGGGGGGGGGGGGAGAGGGGGAGCAGCAGGCAGGCATCTTAAATGATATTTCCAGCCTTCCTGATGCAAAGCATTGTAAAAATGGAATGCATGATACAAAATGCATTCACCATTCTGTAGGTTCACATTGTTAGGAGCAGAGCAGTTGCCAACTATCTGCTAAATAATTGTACAAGCATGCCAGTGGAATTGGCTTGTATTAAAGCAGCTGTTTGTTTTACATCAGACACCTGACACGAGAAAGAAACTTCTAGCAACATTTTAATGTTAGATGTAGCTGGAAAGTATAGTCAAATACAATTGTAAATGCAGTTAAGTTTATCATATATACTTTGTGTAAAAATGGAGAATATAAGCAGACCGTTTCAAAATCAGCATCACATTTTGCTTTATGCTACAGGGTGACCGTGGCGTGACAGGTGAACGAGGTCAGAAGGGACGTAACGGAGATTTGGGTGATGCTGGTTCTGCTGGGGCAACTGTAAGTGAAAATGGTATTTTTATTATTTCATTAATATTTCACTGAAAATAGCACACCATTTGATTTTAAATAATAAAATATATATTTGATTATCTCATCTCTGTTCGCCCTTGTAAGTCACCACCTCAAGATTGTTGAAAAGATTCTTAAATCACATGTAATAATATATTGCAGTGCAGACCACAACATGTATATTGAACCGAAGTACCCAATGTAAAGTCAAAACAATAATCATAATTGTAATTTATTAACCAAGTGTGCTTTGCAACATACGAGGAATTTGGTTTGCCATACAGTCAAAACAAACAAGACACACAACTACATAAAAAGTTACATAAACATCCACCACAGCGGCTCCTCCACGTTCCTCACTGTGATGGAAGGCAGTAAAGTCTTCTTTTCTCCTTTTCTCCTGCGGTGGGGGAGTCGAACCATCCGCAGCTGGTGATTGAGCTCCCTCGTTGGAGTGGTCTAAGCTCCCGCATCAGGGAGGTTGAAATCCTGCGGCTTGGAGTTCCCAAAATCGGTCTCTCACCAGAGACTGCGTGCTCCACGATGTTAAAGTCCGCAGCTCCCGCAGGTTGGAGCACCAAAGACCGTTCCCTGGCAAAGGGATTGCCCGCTCCGAGATGTTAAGTTCACAGGCTCCACGGTTTTGGAGCTCTACAAGTCTCAGACAAGAGGCTGCCAACTCCACGATGTTAGGCCGCAGTGCAGACGGAGATACGACACAGAAAATGTCACATCTCAGTCAAGGAAAGAGATAAGAAAAGTTTCCCCCACCACCCCCCGCATAATACAAAACTAAAGATAAACTAAAACATGCATTTTACAACAAACTAAAAACACAAAGAAGGAAAAGACGAAGACAGACCGTTGGCGAGGCAGCCATTGTGTAGCACCCCCTGGTGGTATATAAGACAACAAATGATAGGAAGGAAATAAGTCATATTGCATAACATTTAAAGAGATTTCTTTATTCCACTCCTTGCCTCTGATCTTGTGTCAATTTTCTAACATTGTGTTTGGGTCCTTGCAAACTGTGTTCCTTTATCTACTTCTGATCTTATGTTAATCTTCCTCCATGGTATTCAATTCCTGTAATGTAACTCGAGGGTAGTCAGCTTTGTGTTTCTTCTAAGCATGGACATGACATTTTTAAAAATCTTTCTTAGCCACCAAAGTTTCCTATGCAATGTTCACAAATGTTAAAGCTCACTCTCTGCTAGGCGACATAAAATAATTTCATTGTTTAAGGCAGGGGTCTGCAACCTACGGCCCCCAGGCCAAATGCGGCCCGTAACCCGAAATCATCCGGCCCGCAGGCGTATTTTTTTTCCGTAGTCATCCGGCCCGCAGACTTCCTTCATCTCCGGTACCTCCTGGGCCCGAGGCTCCCAGGCACAGTAACGCAAGGAGGCCTGCGCTGGCGGCAACAATTGCTGAGCCGCCAAGCGCCCGAGCGGGACCGAGCGCGCGAGCTCTGGCTGTACCACATCCTGCGCAAAGGCGCCGGCACAACTACACACCTTCTGTGTCTGGGCTTCACTGTCGAGATCAGGGTTATCAATAGGTCGGGGACGAGTATTTGAGCCACCGCCTTCAGGACAGAGCAAAGGCAATGGTCTGTAGGTACGCCATGTTCGGGAACGCCCGTAAATAGGGGCTAGTGCTCTGGGTGGCGTCCTCGAAGGGGCGGGATCTATGTGAACACTTGATTTGCTGCCTGCCATCCAGGGTGGGATCTATGTGAACACGTGGTAGATGTGGGCCACCATCCGCTCGCAGACATGCGTCCTGGCCCCTATGCAGAACAAGGTTGCCGACCCCTGGTTTAAAGGTTTCATTGTGACTAGTTGGGCTTCTTGTCTGAAAAGCAGCAAGAAACCTCTGATCTCTCTTCCATAGACATTATTTTGATTTCAATCGCAGATAGACACCCAATTCTTACCAACTTATCTGGGCCTCATTCTCTCTGGGCACCTATACCTTGTAAAACTCGACCATGTTGTGGTTGGCTGTGCTCTCACTTAGTAATAAGGCAATCCAACCTTTGATTATGTTTTTATTCCGAGTGCAATGCATGCATTAACCTTCACTCACTGTTACTTATGATTTTCATGATAAATGATTATGATAATTTCCAGTAACATGTTACAATTATAATTAAGGAGCAAATGTGGTGAAATGCTTCATGGCACTACCATTTTGTTGAAACATGATGTGTTAATTCTGTCCATTTTTATATTGACTTAAAATTGATCAGGGAAGACCTGGAGCAAAGGGTGATCCTGGCTTAACAGTAAGTCTCTGATATTTTTGTGTATTGTTCTTTCATTATGTATCTATCAAAAAACATTTGATATCAGCAAACTTAAAACCTAGTGTCCAGTACCAAGAACTCATGAGCATAAATGATTTACTGATTGTTTTCAGTTTGGTTGGGGGTGTGGTCGTGGGAAGCAACATATTAACTGCTTATGACCTCGGCAGTTCTTTTTAAATTAATGTTGAGGCTTAATATTTAAATGTCAATTTTCTTTCCAATTTTTTTTTTTTTTAATTAAAATCATCTATTAATAAAAACATGCACCATAAATATGGGCTTTCCTTTTCATCTTTTTATTTGTTGAGGAAAGGTGTTGGCACTTCCTTTGGTTGATGTGAGAAATGCTCCTAAATGAAAGATTGCACTGGCCACATACAGTGAAAATACACTTTGGATGAACATCAAATTATATTGCTGGAGTGTGTGCCAGGTTCCATATGTTCCATGTGGCAGAAAAAAAATAGAAGCCTGAAGTATTTTTAATAGGCGACTGATTGAAAGGTGTTGCAATTCGGAATGGCCTGGGTATATCGGTGGTGAAAGTTATGGTGATGATTCAGCAAACATTGAGGAAGACAACAGTGTGTTGGAATTTTATAGCAAGAGGATTTGAGTACAAGAGGAGAAAAGTGTGGCTTCAATTATACCCTTGTGAGTCAACATCTGGGATACTATGTACAGGTCTAATCTTCATACCCAGGGACGGGCATACTTGCAATAGAGGGAATGCATCAAAGGTTCTCCAGATCAATTCCAGGAATTCATTTTTGTCACACGAGGAGAGGCTGAACAGCCTGGGACTATACAGAAAAAGACAAAAATGTTAGAGTAACTCAGCGGGTCAGGCAGCATCTCTGGAGAACATAAATAGTAGGTGTTTCGGATTGGGACGTTTAATGTATATCTTGAGTGAGCAAATTGACGTGCAAAATTCTTGCAAGGCTTAACAGTTGGATGCTGGACTGATCTCTAATGCTTGGGAAGTTTAGAACCAGAGGTCACATCTCAAACCAAGGGGAGACCATTCATGATAGATATATGAAGAAGCTTCATTGTCTACGAATTACAGATTCGATGGAATTCTCTTCCCAGGATAGATGTAGTGACTCAACCACTGCATATATTCAAGAAAGAGATGAATAGATTTTTTTTGGATAAAGAGATAAAGTAAAATGGTACTGGGGTAAAAAATAAGTGACAGTGTGAGCAGGAGGAGCTGAATGGCATACTCCATCTACAATTTCTATAAAAAGAAAATAATCTGCTTTCCAGCTATGTAATTTTTCAATTTCATTTTCTCAACATAATTTTCTTTTAAATGATTCAAACATAGCCCTGTCAATCTCTTTATCTATTGTAATTATCCATCTGCTCTTCGACAGAAAGAGTATCAAATGTCAATACAGAGACAGTGTCTAAAAGTAATCCCTTGAATTTCTAGTTATATTCTTGATATATATAACTTCACTTCTGACAGCGGAAAATAGTATGCAAATCTTTTTTTTTTTCATTTTCAAAATATTACCAGAGAGAGGACATCATCAGAATGATAAAGGAGATCTGTGGTATGTTACCTGTCAATTTCTAGTCTACCAATCATTGTATCTTTCCAATATAATTATTGTTGGTGAAACAATTGAACAAAGATGATCCTTACATGGAGAATAAACAGAAATGTAATATTTTATGCTAGGTTTAACTTCCCTAGATATGAATATTTGGATGTAAAATTATCCTTTAATTTTTCTGTGGGTAAGAATATTTTTTAGAACTTCTTCTCAATATATTGTCAGCTCTCGTGTCCAAATTGCTGCTTTACTTTTACCAATGATGGTTTTTGTTAAAGTAAATATTCTGTTAAGAATATTATTTTGCTACATCCAGACGTATTGCCCTAGTTATTCATTCTAGTTTACCATTTTTTAATTTTCTATTGAAATTTGTTGTGCTACTTTTGTTTGACTAAATATGAATGGATTTTATTTACACTATTATTCTTTTTTTAAAACAGGCTGTGGAATTACATGTAAAGAAAGACCAATGGAACTTGTCTTTGTGATTGATAGTTCAGAAAGTGTGGGGCCAGATAACTTTGAAATTATAAAAGATTTTGTCACTGCGTTGGTCGACAAAGTAACAGTTGGCAGGAATGCCACTCGAATTGGTCTTGTTCTCTACAGCTTGGAGGTACGACTAGAGTTTGGTCTAAGTCGATATTTGACACAGCAAGATGTCAAGCAGGCAATTAGGAAAATGCTGTACATTGGAGAAGGCACTTACACAGGAACAGCTATCCGCAAAGCAACTCAGGAAGCATTCTATGGGGCTCGACCTGGCGTGAAGAAAGTTGCTATAGTCTTAACAGATGGGCAGGCAGACAGAAGAGACACTGTCAAATTGGATGTTGCTGTTCGCGAGGCTCATGCTGCAAACATTGAGATGTTTGCAATTGGCATAGTAAATACCACTGACCCAACCCAGGCTGAATTCTTGCGTGAACTAAACCTAATTGCCTCGGATCCTGACACTGAACACATGTACCTCATTGATGATTTCAATACTCTTCCAGGTTAGTGTCCTGTCTGTTGCATCACCACTTACGGTTTTTTTCCGCAACTATGAAGGCACAAGAAATCAAAAATTGCACATTTAATATAAAACCAAGTAAATACAACAATTACTGCATAGCTAAAAAAGTAACATTCATTGCTGCATACCGATGGCCAAACTGTAGAGCAGTTTTAGTATCTGTGACATTAGAACAATATGCCAGGTCAAGTATGCATTTGCAAACCCTGGAAGATTCCTTGTGAATCACACACATTGTTTTCTTTAATCTATGTGGAAGGGCTATAATCGAAGGGCCGAATGGCCTACTCCTGCACCTATTGTTTATTGTCTATAAGTGGTTGAAGAATATACAATTTGGAGATAATCAAAACTTTGCACTATTGTGAACATAAATTTCTGTACAATATATACAGTCGGATGGGAAGGGTATACAAGTGGCATATCCATTTTGGTTAGGAGAAAAGTGAAGTTATATACTTTGTTAGATTAATGGGGAGAGGGAATGTAGAATAAACGTTGGTGTTTTAATGGATGAAGGAGAAAGCACAAATCAATGAAAGTGGTCGCAAGGAACTGCAGATGCTGGAGTCTTGAGCAAAACAGTGCTGGAGGAATTCAGCGAGTCAAGGAGCATCAGCAGAGAGAATGGACTGCCAATATTTTAGGTTAGGACCCTAATCAGTTATGAAGGAGAGTCCCGACCCTAAACATTACCTGCCATTCTCTCCTCTCCTCTCCTGACCCCCCTGAGGTCCTCCAGCACTTTGTGTTTTATTGAAAGTGGCAGGGCAGGTTGAGAAAGTAATTCATACGACATTCTCAATTCTGGGTTTTATCAATAGAGACACTGAAGATAAAAGCTGAACCTTTGTAATACACAGGTCCTGCTTCAATTGGAATATTATGTTAATTTCTGGTTTCCATATGAGGACATTAGATAAGATATATCAGCATGGTTTCTGGGTCATGGGCCAACATTTACAAGGATAGATTAAAAAAGCTTGATTGTTTCCTGCAGAAGGCAAAACTGAAGAGATTTTCATGCAAGTATATCAAATGATGAGTGCCATGGACAGAATGGATTTTCCATTATCAGATGGACCAAGGACTCGAGATGGAAAATGAAAGGAGAGGGAATTTTAAGTGACACGATGAATATTTTGTTTACACGTAGTGTAGTTAGAATCTGAAATGCAGATGTGGTGGATGCATGTGTTCAAGAGGAACTTGGATATATATTTACAGGAGAGACATTGTCAAGCAATGGAAAAATCCCATGGGAAATAACATAATGAATTAATCTGATAGGTAGCCAAAAGAGACACGATGGGATGAATGAAATTCTTTCCTGTTTTAATTATGCCACAATTTCGAATGTTACTAAACATAGTAGTGTTAGCAAGTTGCCAAATGAGTTAACAAGACTTAGATCGTGACCAAAACACAAAGTGCTGAAGGAACTCAGTGGGTCGGGCAGCATCTGGGAGGGAATAGACAGTTGATGTTCTGGGTCTTCAGACTAGAGATCCATCCCCCCCCCCCCCCCCCCACCAGATGCTGCCTGATCTGCTGAGTTCCTCCAGCATTTTGTGTCTTGCTCAAGATTCCAGTATCTACTGTCTGTTGTGTCTACATTAGTTGGGGAAGGTGAGATAACAAATAAATTCTAATTTATTTCACTTGGTGTAAATTAAAAGGGGAAGAATGAAACATGGGATTTGTACTTTCTCCACACCCATTAACGAGTAACATGGCTGCCATTGTGATAGTGCCGATGGGTTATGCTCTGCCCAAGGAACTTCAAAAGGACCGGGGGGTTTTTCATAAAAATACGATTTGAATACAATTTAGATTACTATGATTCTTTTCTTCCTTGTGTTTTTTTAGCTCTGGAGTTGAAATTGGTCAGACAGTTCTGTGAAGATGAAAATGGTGCATTAATTTACAACCAAATTAGAAATGGTGCAATAACAAACAGAAACGTGTTATATTCAATAGTGTCAAGTTCGACACAAACTAGGAACCAAATTGGAGCAAGCACAACAAAACCTAGACAAACAATTGTATCCAGAAAGAATAAAGTAAATGCACCAGTGAACCCTATTCAATTTGGATCTGTCTCTGTTGCAAAACCTCCCAAGATCAATGAGCAGGTAAATGATCTTGACAATTGTTAATTATATTTTTATTTGCAATTAGCAAACATTATTCATCAATGGACTTCTGACTTTTACATGATTAGTTCTGAGTGATAAATAAATATTTAAATCAGCTGATAAAAATAAGTAAAACCTTTAATAAATAGAATTATTAGCATTGTTAATTTTGATTATAATTAATTATTTATTCAAATGCAAAATACATAATCAAATGCTGATGTCTTACATTATGCAGGTGAATCAACCCCCAGAAGTACCTGATGATGATTATAATGCAGAAAAGAATCTGAAACTTGTAACTCCTTCATTTAGTTCAAAGGGCAGTAACGTTCTATCAGTCAACAAAAGCTTTCCAAGTATACGAGCACAATCTGCTAAGGTTGCAAAAGAATTTGCAGTGTCAACCTCCCCACCAAAAAAAATTCCAGTTGCAGGTAAGGTAATAATTTTCCAGGCAGCATAATTGATTGATAACTGGAGAAAGAAAAAAGACAATGACACATTGAACCTTTTCATTCTAAAACAGGTTTGAATTTCAGCATGGCTTCCAAGAATAATATTACTGAAAATAACTTAATAATATAAAATTTCAACGATGCAACACTAAACTGGTAGACACAAAATGCTGGAGTAACTCAGCGGGTCAGGCACGATGAGTTACTCCAGCACTTTCTGCCTTTTTTTTGGAAACTGTGCTGGAATCTTTCATAAAGGGTGAAATAACAGAACACCAGAGTCAATAGGGATTCATGAAAGGAATATAATGTTTAACTAATCTGATGGAGTTTTGTGAAGATGTTATAAGTATAATTGATAATGGAGAGCCAATGGATGAGATGTTTTTGGATTGCTTTCCATGAAGTCCATACAAGGTAGACACAAAATGCTGGAGTAACTCAGCGGGACAGGCAGCATCTCTGGAGAGAAGGAATGGGTGACGTTTCGGGTCGAGACCCTTCTTCAGACTGATTCATTCATTCTTCTCTCCAGAGGTGCTGCCTGTCCCGCTGAGTTACTCTAGCATTTTGTGTCCACCTTTGATTTAAACCAGCATCTGCAGTTTTTTCCTACACACAAGTCCACACAGTGGTTTGGTCAACGTTGGACCACGTAGAATTGTGGGCACTATACTGACATAATGTTAAAATTGTATATCTTTAGAAAACAAAGAATGGGAGCAACTTATCCACTTTGGGTTGATAGCTGTACCGAACAGGATACTACAGAGATTGGTTTATGTGGTGTAGCTATTCACAATCTTTGTAAACAGTTTAGCTGAAGGAACTAAATGTGTATTTCCAAATCGAATGGGAGTATGGAGAAAGATGTAAAAAGGCTTCAAGGGAGAGAGTGTAAAGTTGAGTGAGTGGATGAGCATAATACCAGAGGATTTGGATTTAGGAGTAGGATATACACTGCAATTGTGCAGGAACTTGTTGAGATCCCACCTTGAGTATTGTGTAGCACTGAGAAGAAGATGTACCCACCATGGAGCCAGCAATGGTTCTCTCATCTCTTTCCAGGGATGGTGGGTTTACCATATGAGGGGAGGTTGAGTAGTCCAGGATGAAGTTTGATAGGCTAGATGCCTAAACGATGATTCCAATGGTTGAGTCCAGGGCCAAACCAAAAGTCAGCCTTTTATGACAAACAAGAAATTTCTTCACTCAGAAAGTTGAGCGAGTTTGAAATTCTCAACCGTGAAAGCTGATCAATAGTCAATAGTCTATTTATTTGTCATTTGGACCCCTGGAGGTCCAAATGAAATGCCGTTTCTGCAGCCATACATTACACACAAATAGACCCCAGACACAACACAATTACATTTTACATAAATCCATCACAGCTGTGATCCAAAAAAACTTTATACTCCATCTCTTAAAAACATTCACAAATGGAAGGATATTGATAGATTTCTGGATACTTTCACAGCTAAATAATTGTTTTCAAATGTACGTCATTTATTTCAGTTGATGAATTCTTATAGTTGAACTGCCGCTTCACAGCTTATGACGCATCTATGTTAATTATATTTTTCCTAGATCCTCTCTGTCAACTCCATTTAGACCAAGGGACTTGTCGTGATTATATAATTAAGTGGTATTATGACAAGCAAGCCAATGCTTGCGCACAGTTTTGGTACGGAGGCTGCGGTGGAAATGCTAATCGTTTTGACACTGAAGACGAATGCAGAAAAACCTGTGTAGTTTCTGGTAATGGTACGGCCTTTATTCTTTAAAATGATATATATTCAGTTTAAAATTATTGCTTCAAACATTAAAATACAATGACAAAGCTACAGCAAAAATGAATTTCAACAACCAAATAGGAAGTAAACATATGATTCAATTACGAATGTTAAGCTATATAGTATGTTGGCAAGAAATCGTATGATTTGCCATATATTATGTTCATTTTTACTTGTGTAAGTGAGTAAGAAGCTGTATTTAAAAAATGAAATGTAGATTAATACACTATTGATTCCATATCTGTGCTTAGTGATTTGTTAGTTTTTGTATAGAACACTGTGCATGTAGATAGTTCTATGTTTGAGATATAGGAAAATAAAATTGAAATGGGACAAATAAGGTATTCATGGGAAGAGATAAATGGTGCTCTATTACAAAGCGAATGTTACAATTACAAGATTAGCTGAAAAAAGCACATCCTGGATAAGGGAAAATTATGTTCTTGGGGAAAAGAGTTTCCAGCATTTATATCCAAGACGTATTGTGCCAAGAATTTCCTGTAACAAATATGAATTGTATCCAGCACTATAGACTGGAAACATAATTAAGAGGCAGCCAATACCTGATATGGAAATTAAATGCATGCTAAGATATTATTGAAAATTTGATTTCTGCCTCTTGATGAAAAATAAACTCTTGAATTTTGTCTCTGCAAAAGACTAAATGAATTGAGCAGGAGAATCTGTGGCATAGCGGGTTGAGACTTTTTCTCCATGATTTGAATCCAGCTCGGACAAGTGGGATTATAATTTGGGACCTGACCTGAAATGTCGCGTATCCATGTTCTCCAGAGAAGCTGCCTGACCCACTGAGTTATCCCAGCAATTAGCATACTTTTCTTGTAAACCAGCATCTGCACTTCTTTGTCGCTACGTTATAATTTCATACATTTTAATTTATATTCTGTTTTCAATTACTATTATATGAGTTACAGCACAAGTACTTTTTAATTGTAATTTAAAACAAATGGGTGTGTACCAACAAAATAACAAGTAAATCTATTCACTTTAAATATAACCAATTTATTCAACCATTTTCCAGTATTAATCCCCTTAATCCTTATTATTATCCAAAAATCTATCAATTTCTGCTTTGAGTATTTGTATCACTGGGTCAAGCTTGATTATATTTCCTGCATATATTACCACAAAAACCCTCCGAGACAAACTTTCATTATCCAAAAATCTCATACCTCTTGGGATAGATGCAGTTTATTGGAAGTCAAGGAAACCCAATCTGAATGTAATCAGCAGCCTAATCACATGTTAACGGCTAATGACCACAGGTGCATTTCTTGCCTTTATTCTCTGATGGTTGTGTCGGTCTGTTGTTTCATTTTGATTGCAATTCCACGCAGGTGTTCAGTCAATCAGATAATTTTGCACTTTATTAATAACATTTTCTCTTTAAAGCAGAATCCTGATGTAGCTCCAAGGAAATTGTATTTCAGCAAATCACTGAGAACAGGAAGAAGACTGAAAACTACTTTTATGCATTCCGTATAGTGAAAAATGGATTTTGATATTTGAGAACCACAGAAATTCAATTTGTATAAAAATGTTAATACAGATGATTATGTTTTTGTTAACTTTTTGATATAAACACAGTTCTCAGGGGATAAAGACAAAAACATAAATTTTATTGCATCAAAAAATCAAGACAATTTAGAACAGATAATGGTGTTTGCATTTCAGTTTGTATTTTCTATTTCAATGTGAACATAAAGTAGGAAAGAAAGAACATTTCAGTTGGTCGATCGGTGCACCTGGGAGAATGGAGTTTTGCGCAAGAATTATATTTTAATATGCAACTTCTTTGTTTATGCTGAAGCTTATGAAATGATATGGATGATGAAGTTTAAAATAGTAATTCTTGTGTTATTGCCCAGTGGGTACTGTAATCACTGGACTCACAAGTGGAGCTAGTAGGACAAGGTGGGTTAATCACCTAGGCATGTCCCAATCAATAATTGTCTACAATTCCATGTGTCTCCTATAAAGTTAGTACTGCTTGGTCTAGAAACGTTTTAACAAACAAATGGAGTTTTGCTTCATTGATGTGTTAAGCCACTGAAGACTTTTTTTACAAACACATAACATCCACATTGCAGTTTTCATTAGCAGCTTCAAAGTTTTCTCAGGTGATGTGATAAAATATGTAACAAATATTTATGTTTTACAGTACTAAATATGTGACAAATGAATTTACATTTATTAAAATCTCAGAGGTATCCTGTATTTTATAAAGATTTCATTACATATCATTTGTTAGAAGTCTCTATTGATTAATCTAGATTTGATGTAGTGACTTTGCCATCATGTTTCCATCATGATCCAGTCAATTGCCAGGACGAATGGTGACAATAGACATCCCTGCTTGATGCCCGTCCTGACACTAAAGCTCTGAGAGTGCCGGCTTGCATGCATAATTTTGCATGAGGTTCCATCATACGAGTTCTTGATTAAGTTTATGATCTTGGTGGTAATTCCATAGTGGATTAGGCACCATAGTGTTGTCCTATCTAAGCTGTCAAACGCTTTCTCAAAGTCGATGGAGTTAATGTACAGGGACGTGTTCTATTCAATAGACTGCTCAATGATGATGCGTAATGTTGCTATGTGGTCTGTGCATGAGCGATCCTTCCTGAATCCTGCTTGCTGGTCTCGTAGCCTCGTGTCTACAGCTTCTTGAAGACGGTTGAGAATTTTACTGGGTGAACCCTTAGTAGTTGTCACATTTTCTTAGGTCACCTTTTTTAGGCAGTTTCATGAGATATCCCTCTGCCCATTCTGTGGGTCTCTTTTCCTCTTCCCAAATTCTCCCAAAAAAGCCATAGAGCATGTCTGTTGTGGAGTCTATATCTACTTTCAGGGCTTCATGTGGAATATTGTCAGTGCCAGCAGCTTTGCCAGTTTTCTGTTGCTTGATTGCAGCCTTTATTTCTGATTTTGTTGGTCTGTCACACTTGTTCAAGATGTGGACTCTTAGACATCGGCCAGACCAAACGCAGACTGGGCGACCGTTTTGCGGAACACTTTCTCTCAGCCCACGTGAACAACCTGATCTCCTGGTTGCTATTCCATTCCTTCCCATTCCTACACAGACCTTTCTGTCCTCGTTCTCCTCCATTGTCAAAGAGTGAGGCTAAATGCAAATTGGAGGAACAGCATCTCATATTTCGCTTGGGCAGCTGGTATGAGTTTTGATCTCTCTCACTTCAGGTAGCCCTCTCCCTCTATCCCTCCCCACCCAAGTCTCACTTCAGGTAGCCCTCTCTCTCTATCCCTCCCCACCCAAGTCTCACTTCAGGTAGCCCTCTCTCTCTATCCCTCCCCACCCAAGTCACACTATGTTCTCATTTTCGCCCTACAAACAGCTTTGGCCTGTTTCCTTTATCAACGTTTTTTTGCATATCTTTCATTCATTGTTCTTTATCTCTCCACATCACCGTCTATATCTCTCGTTTCCCTTATCCCTAACCAGTCTGAAGAAGGGTCTCGACCCGAAACGTCACCTATTCCTTCTCTCCAGAGATGCTGCCTGTCCCACTGAGTTACTCCAGCACTCGGTGTCAAGCTCTTTGGTCACGTGAGCGGCTGCAGCTCCAGCTTCCGGGAGTGTGGCGGTTGCCGGGGCGACGCCGGTCGGGTGCTGCTCTGCTCCGGGCCCAGCCGTTGGCTGAGCGGCGGCGGCACTAGCGCTATGGTGCCCGTGTTAGACGCGCTGTGGGAGGACAGGGATGTCCGCTTCGACATTTCGTTTCAGTGAGTACCCTAGTTGTAGCTGACTGCGCCCTCTGCACCGCTGGCTGTCTAGGACTGCGTAGCGCAGAGCCCTCGGAGCGCGTTGTACTTGAAACGCATCCAAAATATTCATAAAATGAAACGTGACCTCGCAGACACGAGGCCGCTGTTCGTCCCGGTAATGAAAACAAGTGAAATTCAAGGGGAAACGGACCATCTGCATCTCATTAAAATAAATAGCATGTTTATAATGAAAATAACAAATCCAAATGCTGGCAATCCCTCAGTAAATCAGAGAGAAAGAAAACATTGAGCGCGTCACAGGGTGCTGACAGAATTCCCTCCACATATGCTCTCTAATCCACTGAGCTACTTCAGCCACTTTGTGTTTTGCTGAAGATTCCAGTATCTGCAGGCTCTTGTGTCTCCAGAGAGAAACGTTTAATTTCCTACAGATCCTACAGAATGTGAAGTCTGAGGATGATAACGTCATAAAATAGAAAATATTAGATGCGCTTTAAAAAGCGACCTTGGGTAGTTCAGAGTGAAAAAAAGCGACCTTTAGATTAGAGTAGGTAAGAGTGAGAAAAGGAAAAAAATACGGTTGGGTTTAATATCCGAGGATATGCTGGAGTAACGATACCTTCCTGCAATTATAAAGTGCCTCCGTGGAGTATTGTCTACAGTTTTGGTCTCTAACTTTATCCGTCATCTTTCACTGCTTCACCGATGACGTTTTCTTCTTCAGAAGGCAAAATAAGTGGACCTGGATGAGAAAACAGAGTACTAAATTCCACCCTTGGCAGCTCAAAGTGAAGGAGTTAATGACTGTGTAGCAAGTTCTGGACCAATTTTAGGTATTGGCTGATCAGACTGGAATGGGATTCGTGCCATACAATCCCCTGTTAGTAACCATCATTAACAAGTTCCGTCAACTCTCAAAAGCATTTGTGTTGCCACATTACTACTAAATGCTTTGAGAGCCAACATTTACCAAAAGCATAACCAGAACAGCCATGTAAACATTATGATGACAGCAGCTGACAAAAAGTGGGCATTCTTCTGTAAGTGACATTACTTGATTACCCAAAGCTTTTCCACAACCTCAAAGGAACTAGTCGGCATTGTGATGAAGTACTGCAGACTTTGCTAGATCAGCACAGCACCAGCACTACTCACAAAGTTTGACAGAAAAAACAGCCACAAGTACCACCCAAAACATTTCTGGATTGTTGCCTGTATCTTCTATAGTGAAAACTTCTGCAAAATCCCTGTTTCATCTGTCATTGCGTTGTTTTCAATGATTAATTTCCCTGACTCACTTTCTACAAAACACTCAGTTAACTATTTTAAAATATCTATTGAAGCACCTAATTTCTATGTTTATAATTTCTATGGTTTTGGTCAACTTTATCTCCTACCCCAATTTTTTCCTTCCTCATTAACCTTAAATGTCCTCTGAAATGGCTAATCAACACTCAGTTCTATATTGAAACAGAAATGGAATAAGAATGGAAGGGCCACCCAGCTTTGACTTGTGCTAAATTCAGACATGCCAAAATGTATCTTGAAAAGTACTCCTCACTAAATACTGGTCATTAGAGGTTATAATATGAGCCCTGTCTCACAGATGAGTCAAGCATAACCTAGTATAGTCCACATACAGTCATACTCCACCGTCAACATGTCAGAATCCTCCTTCACAATCTGTAAGTATGCCCTGTCCCACCAACTATGGGAGCACTGTGGAAGTGGCCCTTTGGCTCAACTTTGATTCTAGACCTCATGACATTAAATGGCATCAGGTCAAACCTGGGAAAGGAACTTTCTATTCTGCTCTAGCTGGTGAATTGATGGTCCTCCACATTAATAGTTGTTCTATTTTTAGACAAATGAAGGTGAGACCTGGAGAGGTTCTAATTGACTGTTTGGACTCCATTGAAGATACTAAAGGGAATAATGGAGATAAAGGTAGAGATTAAATACACATTCAATGATATTTTAGAAATTAAAGTTGTTTGTGCTATGTATTTTGGTTACCTTGAAGCACATAGACTTTAATTATACATGGTGTAACACAGGGAGAGCTGTACTTTTGCTTATTGGATCTATGCTCATGTCAGTTGTTAATAGAATTATTTAATTGCTTTAAATAGAAACATAGAACATAGAAACATAGAAATTAGGTGCAGGAGTAGGCCATTCGGCCCTTCGAGCCTGTACCGCCATTCAATATGATCATGGCTGATCATCCAACTCAGTATCCCGTACCTGCCTTCTCTCCATACCCTCTGATCCCCTTAGCCACAAGGGCCACATCTAACTCCCTCTTAAATATAGCCAATGAACTAGCCTCAACTACCCTCTGTGGCAGAGAGTTCCAGAGATTCACCACTCTCTGTGTGAAAAAAGTTCTTCTCATCTCGGTTTTAAAGGATTTCCCCTTTATCCTTACCCAATCTTTTAGGAGTTATGAAGGTATGATCTTGCAGTAAATAAGCTATATTATATGAATTTGTAAACTTTTATATCCATAATTGTGAGAATTAACATTTTTGGAAAGTTATTTTAACCTCGGTCTTTTATAGGTTCAGAGTGACAGAGTTGATCCCTGATGGCCAAATAAAACTACAAAGTAATGTTTCAATGCCTTATCCAAAGATTGAGCATGAAGATGATTTGTTTGGGAAATGGAAAATTCATGGACCCTAGGCATGTTGTTGGGATTATTGGTTACCCATTGAATTAGACATGGCCTGGATACCTTAAAGTAAACAGGAAGTAAGGGTTCAGCACATTTCTAAAATGCCTTCACCACTGCCATTTGAATAACTCTGCCTACTAAAATGGCAGTGCTTATTAGTTATTAAAAAAAATAGGTAAAGGGGGATTTCCCTAGCCTTGAAACAACCTAATGAGGTCTTTTGCCATTCAGAATTGTTTTCACAGAGATTGAGTATCCGATACTTGACCTTTTGATGAGCATTTGTAACTGCTGGCGTCATCACTGACAAGGTACAAAAAACTACAGATGCTGGGATCCTGCATAGAACTCTGGAAGACATGGAATTTTTGGCCTTCTTGAGACTCCAGTCTCACTTCACTTGGAAGAAGGGTCCTGACCCAAAACGTCGTCTGTGCATTCCAGTTATGCTGTCTTTGTGTTCTATACATATTAAGTCCGTTTGCATATTAACACATAAAGATGTTTTCAAGAGAGAGTTAGATATAGATCTCAGGGCTAACAGAATCAAGGGATATGGGGAGAAAGCAGGAACGGGGTACTGATTTCGGATGATCAGAAATGATCATATTGAATGGTGGTGCTGGCTGAAAGGGCCGAATGGCCTACTGCACCTATTTTCTATATTTCTAAGTGCATATTGGAACTGGTTTCAATGATGCTGAGGCCATCACAGTTAAGTTAAAACCCAGTCGTCTCGAAGCTTCAAAGTTTAATCACTAACCAGCACTTTATGTATATCATGTATCATTTAAATCTTTTTTTACCAACCCCAATAACGTGATATTCCCAAAGAATGCATTAAGATAAGATGCCATACAAAGAGTGGGTGCAAATATTTTGCAGCTCTTTTCACTAAGAAGGGCATTTTACTGCTGGCTATGTGATATTAACTCCTGCAATCCTTTTATTTTGGTGAGCGATCGTCCCTCAGTAATCTCTGAAACAACTTAACCGGTCATACATCTTATTGTGGTTTATGTGGAAATTGGCTGCTCTGTTTGCCTTTACCTCTATATTTTATGTAATTTATTTATTGTTTAGGACTTTGAATGACCTAGAAATGCTTGTCTTGCTATAAACCAAGCAAGGTGAGTTCTGTTTTCTGTAATTGTGTGGATTATTTCATTCTTATGAGAATAATTGCATGCGATCCATGGTGAGCTAGCCAATTGAGTACAAACTTGGATTGGCAGTAGGAGGCAGAGGGTAGTAATAGAGGGTTGATTTTCAGATTGGAGGCCTCTGGCCAGTAATGTGCAACAGGGATCGATGTGCAGTACTCTGCTGTTTGTCATCTATATTAATGATCTGGATAAGAATGTCAGTGGCATGATTAGTAAGTTTACAGGTGATACCAAACTGGTGTTGTAGGGGACAGTGAAGAAGGTTATCTACGGTTACAATAGGATATCGATCAACTGGGAACATGAGCAGAGGAACGGCAGATGAAATTTGATTCATATAAGTGCGAAGTGATTCTTTTTGAAAAATTAAACCAGGCCAAGACGTATACAATGACTGACAGGGTTCTGGAGGCATAGATAGGATAGATAGTCACAGTCTTCCCATGGTATGGTAGTTGAAAACCAGAGGGCATAAGGGGTGTAATCTGACAGGGTAAAGATTAAAAGGAGATCAGAAGGGAAAGTTTTTCATACGGGGGAACGATCTGCCAGAGGAAATGGTAGAGGCGGTACAATAATAATGTTTAATGGATATTTGGACAGTACATGTACAGGAAAGTTTGAGAGGAATATGGGTGAATCGCAGGCAATCGGGACCATTTTAAATGGGCAATTTGACCGGCATGGATGAGGGGCTGAAAGGCCTGCTTCTGTGCTGTATGCCTATAGGATATGAGCAAAGAATTGTTCTGCAGCCTTAGCAAATCATTCTATTATTTAATCATGTTTCACAAAGTGACTCAATGTTCCATAGAATTGTCCTTGCCTCCAATGTATGATGCAAAACAAAACTTCCATCACTGCCCGCTTACAGTTTTGAAGCTTGTTTAATCGAGCTGTTTCTTATGGTCGCTAATTTTCTTTTCCAGGTAGACTGCTTGTGACCAATTTGCGAATTATCTGGCATTCACTGGCTATTCCGCGGGTTAATTTATGTAAGTGAAGATTTCTTAACAAGTTTGGCAATTAGTGATGTTTGCTTTCAAATTAACTCAAGATTGTTGCTTTGTTATAAGTCAATTTTTCTTGGTGAATAAATACTGATTGAGCATTTGCTTATTAGAAATAGCTACAGCTGTAGTGAGATTTTTAATTAGATTACATTGATTTTCTAGTGCATCCAAGGTTAGAAATTGATATCATCCAGGTGACGTAAGGAGTTAGTGTGACAGGATCCATGAAAATGAGGAACAAGGATTAAATGTAACTTTACAAAGGACTAGTCACAAAAAAATGTTCAAACAAAGTTCATCATGATTGTTGGTTTATTATTAGTGTCACACATACCGAGATACAGTGAAAAACTTTATTTTGCGGGTTATTCAGACAAACCATACCATACACAAATACAGCAGTGTGAAAGAGAAAGCTACAGAGAAAGTGCAGATTACACAAAGTGCAAGGATTGCAATAAAGTAGATTTGAAAATAGGGAATTCATCGCAACTATCTGAGAGGTCTGTTCAAAAGTCTGATACTCTTGTATATACTGGTATGCGGTTTCAAGCATTTCTATCTCCTGCCCAACAGGCGAAAGGAGATGAAAGAATGACCGGGCTATGAATGTCCTTGATTATGTTTGCTCCTTTTCTGATGCAATGTGAAATATAGATGGAATCAATGGGATGGAATTTAATAGAAATGTTATGAGAATATTTTACTCAGAATGGGGATACCCAAGTTTGGGCATTAATGCAGAGCACCAAACACCAGAATTCTCAGGTCATTATCCTCATCTATATTTTCTTTGATTTTTTAAAAAAGATTTCAGACTGAGATAATTCTTGTTATTTTACAAATACAATAATTTCTCAGAAATTATTCAGAGCACCGGAATAAATTAATGTACTACATTGTTTTCACCCAAAAGTAAGGAGTGGCAACACATGGTAGGAGAGACTGCGAGGGACTGAGTCAATGTGTACGGTGATGGAGCAGAGAACTGAGGGTAATTTATAGTCATAGAAAGGATGGGCGTTTCAGTGCAAGAGGCCTCTCCCTCCAAGGATGCAAGATCGTACATTGAATATGTTAAGGGCCTCCCAGTTGGGTTTTGTGCATTGATGCCCAAACTTGAGTGACCCCATTCTGAGTAAAATATTCTCATAAAATCTATATCTATCTATATATTACTAAAACTCATCTTACTTGTTCCTATGCATATGTGTGTGTGTGTCTGTCTGCTTGCCCTTGTGATCCTGGAACTATGCCAAAATGTTACACAATAGCGCCACAATTTGTGCACCATCTTACTCACAATTGTCCTGTGGTGTGATGTATCACGTTTTGTTCCGATTGATGTTATATTTTAAAAGTTATTCACATTTTTTAATTTACAAAACCCCAATTTGAGAAAAAATTCTTCCTTCTGCACTGGCACTTATAGCTATGATGTCACAATGGGATTGTAGCCCTGCTCGCTACAATATTGCTATCCCAGGACACTGAGTCCTGCCAGCCCAAGCAAGTGATTGCATTTTTTATAAAGTTTAAAATGAGAAAGGGTGAATAAAGGGAAATGAGCAACCCCTGCGCAGTTGGGGGCTATGGGTGAATGGTGGAATATTGTGTTGGAACGGGTTGCGTTGGGGGAATGGGTGAGTGTGGAATATTGCGTTGGGGAACGGGTTGCGTAGGGGGATCAGGCTTCCCTTGGGGGCTATGGGTGAGTGGTGGAATATTGTGTTGGGGCAACAGGTTGCCTTGGGGGACCAGGCCTCCCGTGTTGGGGAACGGGTGAGTGGTGGAATATTGCGTTGGGGTAACAGGTTGCGTTGGGGGACCAGGCCTTCCGTGTTGGGGAACGAGTGAGTGGTGGAATATTGCGTTGAGGAATGGGTTACGTTGGGGGACCAGGTGTGTGTGTGTGTGTGTGTGTGTGTTTTGTTTTGCATCACCTTATTCACAATTGTCTTGTGTGTTTTAATCAAGTTTCGTTCAGATTGATGTTATATTTTACAAGTTACTCACATTTTCAACTTTACAAAGTCCAGCTTGAGAAAGAATGACTTGAACACTGCAGTGGCAGTTACAGCTAAAACCTGACGATGGGATCTTTTACATAAACTGCCCGTGAACAGTGCTCCACCCGACAATTACATCACAATGGGATCTCATTTACATAAACTGCCCATCAACAGTGTTCCACCCAGTGCAATGAGAGATTTGTTGCATAGTTGTAAGGAAAAGGAGGGAGAGGTGAGGGGAGGATGAGAGGGGAGAGAAGAGGGAAGCGGGAGAGAGTGTATGAGCCGCGCCTGCGCAGTTAGGGGCTATGGGTGAGTGGCGGCAGGACTCACTGGTTGCCTTGCCTAATTAAAGTTGCCTTGCATAATTAAAATTGCCTTGCCTTCTATATGATTAAAAGTCTATTCTTGACCACTTCCTGTTTGCGCTTTATATTGATTTTAGAATAAACCCTACCACGTACGGCAGTGATTTTTGGCCATCCTTCTCAGAATCCCCCTCCGCTCATCGGGTGCCGAGGATTTTTCCCATCGATGAAAACTAAACGAGTTATTACTGTTTAAAAAATCTTGAGATTCTCTCTCCTGTCAGTCATGCCATGAAGGCCACACCCCTTCTGGTATGAGGGGGGGAGGGACTATAAAATCCAGAAGTGTGGGCGTGGCTCAGTCTCTGCTAGATGGAGAGGTCACGACTCGCTGTCTTTAGTGGCCTTGCACCCTGCTTGAAATGGTATGAAACTGCACTTGAATTTGGTGGCCTTGCACCCTTCTTGAAATGGAATTTCAAGGAATAGCCGTGAGTCAACTGCCAGCCCACCAGCCGTGAGTGAGCTGCTAGCACAACAGGCTTGAGTGACTGAACCGCCAGCCCAAGAATCCGTTCAGCCCTCAATGTCCATACTAGCCCTCTGGAAACCAGTTCTTTCAACCCACAACACCCATACTAGCGCTCCAGAAAGCCCCCCCCACTGGCCAGCAATATTGGAATTGGTGGAGAGGTGGGATATTGCGTTGGGGAACCAGCCCTCCCGTGTGCTGCTGGGACCCAACGGGTCCCACTTAGTCTAGTATATTATTAAAACTCTCATATTTAATTGTGTGTTTGTTTCTATGCAGGTTTGTACCTATGTTTGCACAAAAACGGTACATGATAGCGCTACAATTTTTGCACCACCTTACTCACCATTGTCCTGTGAAGTGTGAAAAATAAGTTTTGTTCACATTGATGCCATATTTTACAAGTTAGTAACATTTTAAACTTTAAAAATAAGACAGCGCCCACACTTGCCCCGCCCCCACTTGCCGTCTTTATTTGACTGGCATCACAAACGGCAACCCATGGGCCCTCAGGTCTTTGCACAATTTCAGACCGTTTTCCTTTTTTTCCTCGCCTCACAACGACTCCACGGGTAAGTTTCCATCCATTTTACTATTGCCCCAGGCCCTCTGGGAGGGAGATGAGCTGCACCTGGGCCAAGGCAGCCTCGGCCTCTCCCTCCTCTTCCCCCGACTCCGCGCTGCTCGGACTATCCCCCCCCTGACAGCCCCTGCCCTGAGGAGTGGCACCGGACTCGCAGGGAGGGCAAGGCCAGGGAGGGAGAGGAGCAGTACACGGGGCAAGGAGTTGGTGCGGGGTCTGGGGGCGGGAAGAGAACGAACTGGCGACCCGCCTGTGGGGAGAGCCCGCCCATAAGGAGCGGAGCGGCACCCAGGACAAGGACATTTTTATTGTCTATTGTCTATTGTGGGGGGAGGTGAGGAGTGGGGGAGCAGGGAGGGAGGGAGTGACTGAAGGTTGGGGAAAGGAGAGGGAGAGTGAAGTGAGGGAGGGAGTGCGGGAGGGGAGGAGGAGAGAGGAAAGAAGAGCGAGGGTGAAGGGGAGGGAGTGCTGGGGATGCGGGGGACTAGAGGAGGGTAGGAAGAGGGATGGTGGGGTAATGGAGGAGGAGGGGAGGGAAGAGAGAGGAGGGGAGGGAGGGGGTCAGTGTAGGGAGCAGTGGATGGTTGGTGGAGGTGGGGAGAGGGAGGATAATTGAGGAGGTGAATAGGGGACTGAAGAGGGGAGAGTGAGATGCATTCACATTGATCTTGTTTTTTACGAGTTATTGCCACGTCAACACAGTTGGGGGTTATGGGTGAGTGGTCGAATATAGCATTGGGTGACCAGCCCTCCCATGTGACAGGGACCCCCACTTGGTTTATATCTTGGGGTGTGGGGGCAGTTGGGGGCTATGCGTGAGTGGTGGAATATTGTGTTGTGGGAACCGGTTTAGTTGGGGGAACGGGTGAGTGGTGGAAACGGGCTGCATTGGGCAAACGGGTGAGTGGTGGATTATTGCGTTGGGGGAACGGGGACCAACGGGTCCCACTTGGTCTAGTATATTACTAAAAATCATCTTGTATGTATATATTTATTTGTATGTATTTTCCCAAAATACAGCCAAAACGGTACATGATAGCGCAACAACCTTTGGCCCACCTTACTTTCCATTACCCTGTGGTGTGCTGTAACAAGTTTTGTTCAATTTGACAATTATAAACGTTAAAAAATATAGCAAAAAAGTGTAATGTTTTATGCATGCCTGTATACAGCCAAAACGGTACACAATAGCGCAACAATTTTAGGCCCACCTTACTCACCATTAGCCTGGGATGTGCAGTAATGAGTTTTGTTCGATTTCACAAAGTAAATCATATTATTCCCTCAATAAACTTATATTTTCTTTTTACCGTTAAGTGCGCTCTGCACATGCGCAGTTGCGGGAGGGTTGCCGGGCCCAATATCCATGCATGCGCAGTTGGGGGTTGCCAGGCCCGCCGTTTTCAGGTCATCAGCCGTGCTCGCGTAGTTGGACCACTGCCATTTTGAGATCGCCATTTCGACTCGTGTTACAACGGCAACTGGCGTCACAACAGGGACCCATCAGCCATCCTGCGCAGTTTGGGGGAGAGTTTGCCAATTTTCACTGAACATTGCCTCATGGATAGGTGAGTGGTAGAATATTGCGTTGGTCTAGTTTCTATTAAAGTTTCCCATTGAACATATAGATGACCATCAAACCCATAGCCCTTGGGTTGGTCTATAGAAGATGAAACACTTTTGCAAGTCCGATCATATCATAAGGTCATAAGTGATAGGTTGTTTTGTAGTGCTTGAAAAAATATACATGGTTAAAGAAGTATATTGGATCCAGGTTTTGTAGATGCACTATGTTTACCCCTGATGCCACCCCCCCCCCCCCCCCCCCCCCCCCTAAATCTGGAGTTGCCCCAGGAGGAGTGAAACTGAAAGTTGTATTGGAGTGAATCATAAATTGTTGATGAAAGTGTTCCTGTTCAGTTTTACTGCAGTCTGCTGCATGTTGAGGATGATTTAGAAAATGTCTTCTACTTCCTTATTCTTCATGAATTCTTCAGTAAAATGTCCAAATGATTTTCTTCATGTTTTTATTTCTCTTTCAGCTGTTGGCTACAACTGTATTATAAATATTACAACTAGAACTGCCAATTCGGTAAGAGATTAAAAACAAAACATACTTCTTTACAACATGTAGAGTATAAATTCTATAAATGCTGAAAAATAAGTCCTTCCAAATAAATGTACCCCACACACATCAGCGCTGTTGGACACAATGTAATTATCTCCTTTTGAAGTACATTTTGATGCCACCGGGGATTTCCATTTTGCAAACTCCAATCAGGCATTTGACATTCTGATGCTTATGGAGGGGCAGAAGTGCAGGTTGTGAGCTTTACCTCACAACCGGCACTTCTGATCCTAGCACTATCTCTATAACATGCCAGACTGATTGTCTTTTGTGACAAATAAGTTCTCTGACTTCATCCCTCTCCATTGGCAACTGTCTGAAATTGACCAGAATGTGTACAAAGAGACTCCAGGCGCCAGAAGCTGGAACAATAAACAATCCTGGCAAGAACTTGGTAGTCAAGCAGCATTTGTGGAGCGAATAAAGGAATTGCCTCAATTTGGGATAGAAATGCTGCATCGGGATTTAAAGAGGAGAGGGAAGATAACTGGTATAGAGGATAGACACAAAATGCTGGAGTATCACAGCAGGTCTGAAAAAGGGTTCCGACCCAAAACATCACCTATTCCTTTTCTCCAGAGACGCTGCCTGACCCGCTGCATTACTCCAACATTTTGTGCCTCTCTTCAATATAAACCAGCATCTGCAGTTCCTTCCTATGCATTTGGTATAAAGAGGAGATGGGGGAGTGGTGAGGCAGTCCAGTAGATGAATGCTGGACCGAGGAGGGGTGAAGGGGGACAGACAGATGGAACTGGGTACAGTGGGGAGGGGTTAGAGTTGAGAGGCAGGCAAGTGGATGGTAGACGGAGGAAGGCTGATGGAACCATGTTGGGGAAGGGGAGGCTGAGGTTTAGAGATTGCGAGGAGGGTATAAGTCGGGACACAAGGCTACCAGTGCTGGAATCTAGTGAGTAAGGAAGGTGATAATGGGCACCATTAAGGGAGAGGTGAAGGAAAGGTGGAACCAGAACCAGCTGGGGAAGAAGGGTTGGAATCCAGTGGGTGAAATGTATTGGTCATAAGTGGGTGGAACGAGGAGGGGAAGTGGGACAAAATTGGATGATAAGGAACCTGTGGGTAGGGGGTTTCTTTCCTTTTTATACTGGCAATCTTCCCTCCACTCTCAGTCCTGATGTAGGGTGCAGGTGCAAATCGCCCACAATTCCAACCCCTGCACCCCAAAGTTGCTGCTTCTCCTGCTGAGATCTTCCAGCAGATTGTTTGTGGCTCCAGACTGTTCACCACTTTGATTTCTGCTTGATCCCAAATACAAAATGTCACTCTCGCCACACTTACACCTAAGACTCCACACTGTTGCTGTACCTCATCTAATATGCTGCTGCAGAAACCCTTACTCGTAACCTTGTTGACTAAAATATACTGTACATCTTGTCAGATTCCCTTATTTTACTCTCCTAAACTTTCCTGCTCGAGTCTCAATCATCCATTTTCTTTCTGTCTTTCACAGGCTTTCATTTTAGTAATGCCACTTTTTAAAACCTTCATGTGTGTGTTCTCCATTTCCTGACCATTTTCTAATTGTTGCCGGCCATATCTTTTCAATTCTTGGATTTAGTCCCAATCTCTCTGCTTCTCCATCTCTTCTTTAAGATGCACTTTAAAACCTCCCTGTTGACCAAGTCTTTGGTATTACAATCTAATTTTTCTTGACATTATTGGCAATAGTTTTTTTAATTTACTACTGTCCCTGTGAAATGTTTTGGGTTTTTTTCTTGCTCTGTTGGCATGCTATATGGTTGCTTTTGGCTGGCACATTTCCATATTGTGGAGTGCAGTTGCCCAGTGAACCACAAGGTGAGGCTGCAAGTATACTTTTAAATATATTGATTTTAAAATGTGACTTCACAGAAACTCCGTGGTCAAACTGAAGCACTTTACATCCTGACCAAATGTAATAACACACGATTTGAGTTCATCTTTACCAGTGTGGTTCCAGGAAGCCCTCGGCTCTTCACCACTGTCATTGCTGTGCACAGGTAGAATTACAATGGATTGTATGTATAGACTTTTGATCAAATCGAGCAACCCATGTCAACAGATCATTTCTGAAGCTAACTTGTGCTTTCGTCTTCACCATCCATCGTGTTTGTTATGGCTTTGCTTATATTGGGAATATTCATGCTTGCAATCTGTTATTTTTGTTCTGATTAACTTATGGTTAAAAGTTATTCGTGTGAAATAGTAACTCTTTTTCTCTCTGCTGATTTTCAGCCTGACCTGCTGAATATTTCTAGCACTTCCTGTTTTTATTTCAAATTTTCAGTTATTTGTATTTCGATTCATATTATTATATTGCTGTATTTCCTTCTTTTTAATGCTTCTTCCAGCTTTATAGCATTTAAGAAGTTTAAACATTTAGTTCCAGTTAATGCTCCCTCAAAACGTTTGAAAGTAATACATTTCAGAACACATTATTAAAGAGGAAAAAGTATTAGATAGCGGGTTTAAAAAGATAAATCTCCTGAACCTCATACAATGTATCCAGTTTGCTGTGGCAGACAAAAAGTAAAGACTGCAGGTATCCTGCTGGAGATATTTAAATCTTTGCTGAGCATAGTGGGGCATTAGATGATTTGTGTACAGCAAATGCATCTTTACTCGTGGACAACTTAGGCAATAGGCAAGTATGGGATAGGCAAGTAAATACAGACCCTTTAGAGTAACATAAATGGTAGGGAATAAGTTCTGAGGGCAGGATTAATCTTCATTTGGACAGCCATGGATTGAACAGACATGCTTGGCACTGCTTTGTTGGTGAGAAGTTGTGTCTGGCAAATTTAATTGCGTTTTTATTCATGAAGAAATAACAAAATATATTGATGAGAACAGTGAGTTAGATGTTAATTTCACTAAAGACTTTGACAAGACTCCACGAGAGGTTAACGTCCATGCGTTTCAAGGAAAGTTGGCAAATTGGATCCAAAATTAGATCAGTAATGGGAGGCAGAAGGTGTTGAATGTTATTTTTGTAACTGGAAGTCTTTGATCAGCAGCATGCCACAGGGATTGGCGCTGGGATCCCTGTTTCTTTTATTTAATTATAATTTGGATATGACTGTAGGAGGAATGATTAATAAAATTGCAGATTGCACCAGAATGGTGGTTGCCTTTATAGTGAAGAGGACAGTCTTAGGCGGCTGTTGGTTAGACAACATTGCAGGCGCTATAATTAGAACTTCCAATTCAATGGAACTGAAAATGAATTAAAAGATGGACGGTTGCTAAATATTTGCCATTTGCTTAGTTGCTAATTATTGCATATTTAGCTCTGGACAACAGATTTTTTTCTCAGACTATCAATTTTCAGGTTTACAAAGGAGCTTTACAAGTCTAGTTATTGCTGGGATGTTATGCCTTTGTTAAACTACTAACTGATAATTTTCTGTCTGGCATAGGTAAGTGAGAATGCATTAAATAATGCAGCCTCATCTTTTTTTTTTCTCTTAAATCACAGTGGCTTAATTTTTTTTTTTACTATCTCACCCAATTTTATTTCCTTATAGGGCATATGAGACATCAAAAATTTATAGAGATCTTAAATTAAGAGGAGCTCTCATCCAAAACAAGCAGCTCAGACTTCTACCGCAGGAACAGGTTTATGATAAAATTAATGGTGTTTGGAATCTATCAAGTGACCAGGTATGTTGGAATGGAATGGAATGCTATTTATTGTCATTCAAACCTAGGTTTGAACGAAATTACATTTACTACAGTTTTTTACATTACAAAAAAACCCAAGACCACACTTAACACAGTTTACATAAACATCCATAACAGTGAGTCTCCAACACCTCCTCACTGTGATGGAAGGCAAAGTCTTATCTCTTCCCTTTGTTCTTCTCCCGCGGTCGAACTGCAGCATCGAGGCGAACTGGGGCTCCGATGTTAAAGCCCCCCGCTTGGTAAGATGGTAAGTCCCGTGGACATTTAGCTACACGCCGGGTGATGTTAGGCCCCAGCTCTGTGTCCTTTAAACCCCGCGGATCAAGCAGGCCAACCAGCGGTCCAGCAGTCCAACTGCAGCGTCTTGGCGATGTTAGAGTTCCTGGTGACGATGGAAGTCCCCGTGGCCACTAGCCCGCATCGGGCGATGTTAGGCCGCGCTCCGTTTCCTTTCAACCCCGCTATTCCAGCGGGAGAAGCTGCCGTTACAGGAGCTCCGAAAAGTCGTCTCCCACCAGGGACCTGCGAGTCCCGATGCTCCTGTCCACCAGGCCTGTAGCTGGAGCTTTCGAAGCTCCAAAGTCGGGTTGCAGCCGAGCGCCACTACAGCTCTTCCCGCTCCGAAGTCGGCCAGCTCCGTGATGTCAGGTCCGCAGGCTCCGCGACTGGAGCCCTCAGGTTAGTAGTCCCGGACGGAGGCTGCCGCCGGCTCCTCGATGTTAGGCCCACCGACACCGGAGACCCGACAGGGAAAATGTCGGGTCCCCGTACAGGGAAGAGATTAAACGGTTTCCCCCACATCCCCCCCTCCACCCCCCACATATACACAGCTAAAAAATAATAAAAACTAAGCTCAAAACATACATTTAACAAGACAAAAATAAAAAAAAGATGAACGACTGTAGTCGAGCCGCTGCCGTTAGGCGCCGCCACCAACTGCGGCGTTTGTATCCTATTTGTTGGAATACAGAAAATTCCATGTTCAGGATCATACTAAGTTACCTTATCTTTTAGTTTGCCTCTATGTGTTCAGTGTAAAGTGACTTATTTGGGTAGAATTAAGATACGCTGCAGATTTTGTTTTTGGTATTTCATTCATTATTTATGATAGTATGACTCCTATATGTTTGATTCCTCTCCAGGGCAATCTGGGAACCTTTTTTATTACAAATGTACGGATAGTGTGGCACGCAAACATGAATGATAGTTTCAATGTTAGCATTCCCTATCTACAAATTGTAAGTTTGACTTTACTTTCTAATAACATATTTATTCTCACAGTGCCTAATAAATTAGGTATTAAAATGTGAGCTAAAGAGGATGAACGTCGTCTTGACAGTGAGAGTATTATCTGATTGGTGTTTTCAATTTAATTATTGATGGTTTCTGGATGATTGGTTTTATGCAGTGGATTTTATTTTTCGATGCACGTAGTGTTTTCCTCAGAATCAAATTATTTCACAGCAAGAAATTCCAAATTTGTAGCATTTATTGACTTTATGCATTCAGTGCTAACTTACCATTGTTAAACTAAGTTCTTTTGTCAGTCCAATTCAAGAAAACGTGATTCAAACCATTGCTGCTAAAATTAATTATTTATTCTGACAGCGCTGGATAATTCTTTAAACCTTCCATCACAGAGCTAGAAACTCTGGGGCAGGTCGAAAGGACTACTGCTTTGACACAAACATAACACATTATATAGGTATTAGACAATTATGATATAAAAGGAGTGGCAAACTATTAACCAATCATTATGGTTTACCATACATTTAGCTTATTTGCATTAACCAATCAACTAAATCCTTTCCAGTGATTCACAACACGTGTTGTCACATGATTTCCCTTTCCCGGCCCCTTTACAACCTTTTTTCCCCTCTGTGGTTTTTTTTAACCTCTTTGCTCAAAATCATTTTATTTCAAAGTAGTAAAACCACAGAGATATAAAACGAATTTTCAGAGAACACCTCTCAGAATATAAAATACACGTCATACAGCAATCACACAATACATACACACAAAACATATATTTTCACTTTTGGAAAAGAAAGTTATTTCTAAAACTTCAGATTTAAACAAAGCCTAATAATCACAATCCTAATAAAACACAATACACTTCACAAATAATTTCCTTACTTCATAGTAAAAATACAGTTACATGGATTAAATATGAGTTTTGCCCCATTCTTACAAAGTGGTAAGACCATAAGTTATTTCTACAATCCCCAACCACACAAAGGCCACACATTGTCACACTTGATTAATTATAATCGCTTCTTCCCAAGCTCGGGTCTAGTTTAATTACAACCTCCCCCTTCTAACTCTGGACGAAAGGAATGTAAGGCCTCCTCACTAATAGCATTCCACACAACAAATGGACGATTATCAAAACAGAGTTACTTTCTCAGTTTTCTATAAACATAAGAAACCACCCTTATACAAAGGTCACAACCACACAACCTTATCTCTTATCTCAACATAAATACATTTAAACAGCACAAACCAGATCACAGACTAGTATCTAGCCTTGGTGCCCACGACCCAATATAGAAAACCATAAATCCCCTTTATAACACACCCGAGCTCAAAGATGTGCCATAAAGAAAGGACACATGATGCTCATGTCTTGAAAAGAAACCCATCAATAACCTATACTCTAAACACCAACTAAACCCTATACAACTTCTGACAGAGTTATAGCCGCTTCAAAGCAAACAAAGCTATGCCTATTTACATTAACATCTCCATGTTGTAACAAGCCATCTGTTCTCCTATGTGTGTGTGTGTGTATGTTCTTTATTCCTTTGTGGGCTATGTATTTTTGAAAACCTCCACTCCAACTCTTGTAACTTAACATAAGTTCCTCACACAAAAATTATCATTTGAGCAATTTTATTATATAATATTTCTTCACCATGACAAAAGTGTGCTGCTAGGAGTGATTTAAAAGACTGCGATTTTTCAAAAATTGAAATTATAAATATTTGGTTTGTACAATAAATACAAATGGCTGCATCATACACAAATAGGAGGAAGTGTGAATACTTTTGATTCCATTTGATGTCGTTTATGGTTATCAATGTTTCCTACATGTTTAACCTTTGGGGAATTAAAGATTAAAAGTAAGGAATAAATATAACTGATCTACAAATTTATTGGGATACAGAAAATTACATGTTCTAGATCATAATTGAGTCATTTTTCTTAGAAACTAATGAAATCATAGGACACTAGTTTAATTCTGTGGAGTTTTGGATATGTATTTTTAGTTATCCTTTGATACATTCTTGGCATAAAGTTTATTTAATATTTCATTCCAGCGGTCTATAAAGATCAGGGACTCCAAATTTGGGTTGGCACTTGTAATAGAGAGCTCACAACAGGTAAGATCCCAAAGTATTTATGTCGACTAATATGTTTTAGCTTTCAAATATTTGAAAGAAGTAAAGGAAAGTTGATGGGAATTGAGCGAGAGAAATAGTGCGGAAAGTAAATTGAGGGGAATTGGGAACAACGTGATTGCTGTAGTTTGGAACTAGCATGGAACTGATTGATTCTATCTGCTCAATATAAACATGTATACTGGCAGAATAATCAATGAAATGTCCTTGTTATTTTTAGAGTGGAGGATATGTACTTGGTTTTAAAATTGATCCTGTGGAGAAACTTCAAGAGGCTGTTAAAGAGATAAACTCTTTGCATAAAGTTTATTCTGCTTGTCCAATCTTTGGTGTCCAGTATGAAATGGAGGAAAAGGTATGTATTTGTTATGTTAAAAT
This sequence comes from Leucoraja erinaceus, assembly GCF_028641065.1. Taxonomy (NCBI): domain Eukaryota; kingdom Metazoa; phylum Chordata; class Chondrichthyes; order Rajiformes; family Rajidae; genus Leucoraja; species Leucoraja erinaceus. The sequence goes on from NC_073383.1 coordinate 24,782,860, forward strand.
GTCTTGTGCTATAATTTTTATATCTAGATTGTGTGATTTTAAAAGGGAAGAAAATGTAACTGCTCTATAGTATCAGATGGGTTGGAGCAGTCAGGCCAATTTATTTTGGCAGTTTGAAGACAATAAATTTTGTGGCAAGCATTTTTCCTTATTTAATAAAAGGAGGAATTGCTAGCAATATGGCATGTTAGGTAGCATCTGTGGAGGGAGAAACACAGTTAATATTTCAGTTCAGAGACCCATCATCATAACTATTGTAATCTTTGAGGTCCAATGCCAGAGATCCAGGCTCGTTCCTCACTGCGGCTGCTGTCTGTATGGAGTTTGTACGTTCTCACTGTGACCGTGTGGGTTTTCTACAGATGCTGCGGTTTAATGCCACATTTCAAAGACATACAGGTTTATGTGGTGATCGCTGTTTGGTGCAGCTTCAGTGGGCCAAAGGGCCTGTTTCTACACTGCATCTGAAGTCTATAGTCTGAAATTAAGGTTAAAAAGCTTTTTTGAAATACCAAATGTGGCAAAAAATAAAATGGTGCTGTGGATCAAGATAGCTTTTCGATACAAGTTTGCAATTTTGTAGAGGTAGGTTGTGAGCATTTGTATATCAGAACATGGCATTAAGAACTCCAACTAATCCATGAACTACCTGGGCTGCACTAAGGACTTAGGGTGTGTTGTGTTTTTTTGTTTTTTACACAATAATGGGTTTTTTATTTATTGAACTTTTTTTAATTTGTTTATTACATTATCTGTTCAGTACTGTGTGTACAAACCTAGTTGTGCTGCTGCTGCAAGTAGAATTTCATTGTTCTGTTGGTAATATGACAATAAAACACTCTTGACAATGTTTATGGCACAGCCTCAGCCACTTGAGGACCTGACCGTTGAGCAAGTTCAAGATGATGTTGAAATTGAACCGGAGGAACCAACTGATGCTTTTGTAGTGAGTAACAATTAATGTGTGTAAATCTTTATAAAGAATCAACAATATATACTGAAATATCAGTTTTGGAAAATACACTTGGTCTTGCATTGAAAAGAAAATACTGGTTGTAAATTACTCTGGCTTCTATAAGTTTAAAATAAGCTTTTCTTTTAAAGTGTTTATGTGAAAGTGTCATTTCGTAACAAAACTGATACAGGTACACCAGGGTCTATGAGGAATTACTGTCTCCTTGTAGTCTAAATATAATATTTGTCAGTGAGACTGAGCTGGGTCAGATTATGAATAGTGAGAATGATGCAAAGAGGCTTGAAGACAAATTAGACCGATTGAGTGAGTAAGCAAAAATGAGGGTGATGCATTATGAGGAAAGTAAGTAAGTTTATTGGCCAAGTATACACAAGGAATTTGCCTTGGTGCCCCGCCCACGTAACAACATGACATACAGTGACAGTTACGAATGACTCAGAAAACACTAAACATTAATAATAATAAAACATTAATGATAAAACACCATTGATCAAGTATGTGAACCAACAAAATAACATGGATACATATGAAATATTCCACTTTGCAAGAGAAAAAGCATAAAGGCAGCATATTATATAAATGGATAGGAAGTGTTGCTGTACAAAGAAATATTTATGTCCTTATACCAGAATTTGAAAGCATAGCTACACCTAAAGCATGCAATTATCAACAGAGATGGTGCTTTAGCTTCTGAGCAAGAAGATTTGAATATGGGAGCGACTTGATTGGTCAACCAATTTGGTTAATACATTACCCTGGTTCACTGTTGTATTGATTTGTTTTGAGAACACCATGTATTGAGACTACATAATGCAAATTCTAATCATCGTTGCAATTCAACAATAAAGTCTAACCATTTAAAAAATACCATAGAGTCTTTTTGTTTTATACTGCCTCAGGATTAATATTTGGGTTTTCTTTTACACCACCTTGAGGTCTTCTGAAAATCCAAGTACATCATGTCCTCTGGTTCTAGCTGATCTCTTCTATTAGATAACATCTTTAAAAATGCAGAATGCAAATTCTTTCTCTTTGTGGACTGCAAAATGTTCTGATCTCTTTATGCTTTTTGTTCCAGGCATATTTTGCAGATACCAATAAGGTATTGAAAACTTTCTTTCATTGACTAATAGCATACTGCAATTACCTCTTGAGTATAACTATTTTGCATATTGTGGAACTGGAATTAATGCTTTTGCATATTTTCTTTAAATAAGCAACATGACCGTGAACCGGTTTACTCCGAGGAACTTGGACTAGCAATCGAGAAATTGAAAGATGGCTTCACTCTTCAAGGTCTTTGGGAAGTGATGAGTTAAACTTCAGGTTTTGTATTGATTTGTTTTAAGAACACCATGTATTGAGACTACATAACGCAAATTTTAATCATCATTGCACTTCAAAAATAAAATCTAACCATTAAAAACACCATAGAGTCTTTTTGTTTTATACTGCCTCAGGATTAATATTTGGTTATTAATTTCTCTCTCCACCTCCTTTAAGGTCTTGTTACTCTTTTAAAGTATAAACTCAATAAAATATTTTATCTCTTAGGAACGCTATAATACTGAAAAGTGGCAAATGATGGTGACTTACTGGAACAATTTAATACATTTCTAGTTATTCTGCGTTTTAAAGCAAATAATTAAATGAATAAAATCCTGACCAATACAAAAGTCCTGTGTGGGGAGGGAATGATAATAGAAGGAACATTTTATATAGTCCAGGCAGTAGTTGAGAGAAAAAGAGTACTTAAAAAATAAACAGTTTAAGTTTATGATTGGTCTCGAACTTAGAGTTAGAAACATGATTTATTAAAGGCGAGGATATTGCATTAATACAATACAATATCCTTTATTGTCATTCAAACAATTAAAGTTTGAACAAAATTGCGTTGCGGTCATGACAAAAAAAGCAACTAAACACACAATTAACACGTTTAACACAAACATCCATCACAGTGAGTCTCCAGGCACCTCCTCATTGTGATGGAAGGCAAAAAGTCTTATCCCTTCCTTGCTTGTTTTCCTGCTGCGTCGAGGCGATCCAGGCTCTCGATATAGAGGCCCCCGCCGGATGATGGTAAGTCCCGCGGCCGATTCCACGCTCCGTGAATGGGCCGATTCAAACTCCGCGACCCGGGGCGGACTAAGCTGCCACGCTCCAGTCCAGCGGACCAAGCTGTTGCGGGAGCTCAAGAGAATCGGTCACCAACCTGGGACCTGCGAGCTCCCGATGTTACCATCCACAGGATCCGCGGCCGAAGCCTCCGAAGCTCCAAAGCCGCGTCGCAGCCACAGCCCGCCACAGCCTCCGAAGTCAGCCAGGGAAGGGAATGGATGTGAAAGTGGGATAAAATAGATAATATGGAACTAGTGTGAACAGTTGATCAATGGTTGGCGTGGACTCGTTGGATCGAAGAGCCTGTTTCCATGCTGTATCTCCAAACTAAAGGAAGGAAATTTTTTGTCTTTTGGAGTACCAAATGCAGTGAAGGATGAATTGGAACTACGTACCACCGTAGCTGTGAGATAAAGTTGGTGTTGCAGTGAACAGCCAAGAGCTTGCATGTGTTGAAGCATGGCACTATGCATGGATCTCAGAATGCATTGACCTTGAGGAAGGCTGATTAATATGAACATACCCATGATCCAGGATGGAACCAAATCTTGAAGAGTGGAGTTTCAGTAGGAATACATGAGGAATGAGCTGCAGCAGGAGACATTTGCTAAGAAAAGAGGCAACTTTGCAAGTGAATTTTAGTCAATTATGTCATCTTTGATAAGGCAATCACTGACTATAAACAAGGCAAAATAAATAGGTGGAAATCCTGGCAGAAAGCTTGCCAATGTTGGTTATGAGTCAGGGAGGAAATAGGGGGGGGGGGGGGGGGGGGGGGGGGGGGGGGGGGGGGACACCTTGTGCATGTAACTACTCAAGAAACATTTGTGAATTTGCAGTGGGCAGCCATTTTGAGCTGTCAGAAATTCTGTGTTGTGAAATTTAGTAATGACATGTAATTTAGAAAAGATGTACATGTGGTGGAGGCTCTCAGGGAATGATTGAAACTGGAGCATAGAACATAGAAAAATAGGTGCAGGAGTAGGCTATTCGGCCCTTCGATCCAGCACTGCCATTCAATGTAATCATCTAAAATCAGTACCTCTTTCCTGCTTTATCCACATATCCCTTGTTTCCTTTAGCCCTAAGAGATAAGTTGAAAACATCTCTTGAAAACATGTAGTGAATTGGCCTCCACTGCTTTCTGTGGAAGAGAATTCCACAGATTCACAACTCTCTGGGTGAAGCAGTTTTTCCTCATCTCAGTCCAAAATGGCCAACCCCTTATTCTTAAACTGTGACCCCTGGTTCTTGGCTCCCCCAACATCGGGAACAATTTTTCCTGCATCTAGCCTGTCCAATCCATTAAGAATTTTATATGTTTCTATAAGATTCCCTCTCATCCTTTTAAATTCCAGTAAATACAAGCCCAGTCGACCCATTCTTTCATCATATGTCAGTCCTGCCATCCCGGGAACTAACCTGTTGAACCTGCACTCCCTCAACAGTGACTGATGTACAAGCACACCCAGGTCTCGTTCCACCTCTCCTTTTCCTAATCTGACACCATTTAGATTAGTAATCTGTCTTCCTGTTCTTGCCATCAAAGTGTATAACCTCACATTTATCCACATTAAACTGCATCTGCCATTCATCTGCCCACTTGCCCAACCTATCCAAGTCATCCTGCAGCCTCATAGCATCCTCATCGCAGCTCACACTGCCACCCAGCTTTGTGTCATCCCCAAACTTGGAGATGTCATATTAAATTCCCTTGTTTAAATCATTACTATATATTGTAAATAACTGGGGTCCCAGCACCGAGCCCTTGCGACACCCCACTAGTCACCGTCTGCCATTCTGAAAAGGACCCGTTAATTACTAGTCTTTGTTTCCTGCCTGCCAACCAGTTCTCTATCCATGTCAATACCCTACCCCCAATACCATGTGCTCTCATTTTGCACACTAATCTGTTGTGTGGGACCTTGTCGAAGGCTTTTTGAATGTCCAGATACACCACATCCACTGGCTACATCTACTTGTTACTTCCTCAACAATTTCCAGAAGATTTCCCCTTCATAAATTCATGCTGACTTTGACTGATCCTGTCACTGCTTTCCAAATGCGCTGCTATTACATCTTTAACATTCGACTCGAGCATCCCCCCCCCACCAATGTAAGGCTAACTGGTCTATAATTCCTTGTTTTCTCTCTCCCTCCTTTCTTAAGAAGTGGAGTTACATTGGTTACCCTCCAGTCCACAGGAACTGATCCAGAGTCGAGAGAACATTGGAAAATCATCACCAATGCATCCAAGATTTCTGTGGCCATCCCCTTGAGTATTCTGGGATGCAGAACATCAGGCCCTGGGAATTTATCTGCCCTCAGTCCGAACAGTTTACCTAGCACCATTTCCTGACTAATGTGGATTCCCTTCAGTTCCTCCCACACACAAGATCCTCGGTCCCCTAGTATTTCTGGGATATTGTGTCTTCCTTAGTGAAGACGGAACCAAAGTATGTGTTTAATTGTTCTGCCATTTCTTTGTTTTCCATGATAAATTCACTTTTCTCAGATTGTAAGGGACTTACATTTGTCTTCACTAATCCTTTCCTTTTTACATATCTAAAGAAGCTTAGTCAGTCAGCTTTTATATTCAAGCTTTCTTTCATGCTCTCCCCCCCCCCCCCCCCCCCCCTCTTAATTAACCCCTTTGTCATCTGTTTCTAATTTTCTCCCAATCCTCCAGTTTGTTGCCACCTCTGGCCAGTTTATATGCCTTTTCCTTAGATTTAACACTATCCTTGATTTCCCTTGTTAGCCACGGTTGAGCCGCCTTCCCCATTTTATTTTTTCGCCCCACAGGGATGAACAATTTTTGGAGTTCATCCATGCAGTCTTTAAACCTTTGCCATTGCATCTCCACTGTCAATCCTTTTATTATAATTTGCCAGTCTATCCTAGCCAATTCCATACCTTCAAAGAGATCTGGGACTAAAAGGTAAGACTCGGCTGGTGCTCCATTTGTATCAGATGAATTTAGTTTATCTTGGCATTATTTTAGGCACATCGTGAGCTGAAGGGCCTGTTCCTGTGCTGGACCTTTCTATGTTCAAAACCGCCCTCAATTTTCATTGTTAAATCTCACTGTCCTCATTTACTTCTCTGTTAATTTTGCTTTCATTTCTAACTCACTTGTCTCATTTGTAGCCTCCCCTTCCTTTCCTTCGCATTAATCGGTCTGGGAGAGCCCTAAATTTACCAGTGAACAAGCTCATGAATTTGTAAATATGGGGGAGCTAGAAAGTCATTGGATGGAATAGATAAAATGAACAAGTAGTATTGAAATTTTAAAAAAAAACACAATGCTGGAAACACTCAGCTGGTCAGGCAGTATCTGTGGGAAGAGAAACAGAAAAATGTTCAGATGGGAGACCCTTCACCAGAATGATAGATGTCTGGATGAGCAGGCAGACTGGTTGGGTGGACTGAAAGCAAAAAATTGAAAAATACATTGGTGTATTGGGAAACCATCAAGGTGCTGAAGCTGTGCAAAGGGGCAGCGTGTAAACTAAGATTCAGGTAGATGCCATATGCTGCTGACTATAATCAAGATTGCAGTAATCAAATACGGGATAAGTCGAAACAAAACTTCCAATGACTAGTCTCAGGACATTTTGAGAGGCAGATGGTCAGGTGGAAATGTCAAAGACTAAGAGGGCTTAGATTTAAGGTAAACAAAGTTTAAAGGAGACATGTGAAGCAAGTTTCTTACAGGGAGAGCGGTAGGATATAGAACACAGGCAGGACGGGGAGAGTTAGGTTTTGCTTGGCATCGTATTCGGCACGGACATTGTGGGCCGAATCACATGTTCTGGGTAAATGTCAAAGTAAAACAAAAACGGATGAACTAAAGCACATGGAAAGTGGGTGAGGGGGATCAGATGTCCAGGGAGCAGCCGACGATGAAATGCCATACATGCCATTTCCTGCACCGTGATATACTCTCAAAAATATATATATATTTGAGAAAGTATTGTCGAAAGTAAATTTCGTGGAATCTTAGTCCATGCGGTGCGGGGACACGAAAGACACAATCAAGACATCCTTCATTCCTAATGTATCGAGTTGAAAACTAAAACTAAAATGGTTGTTGGTTCTGTTTGTGTACATTTAATATATCGGGGTTCCCACTGCATTCTTAGCAGTTTGGTTGTCTATAAAGTATTTATAGGTAGTTGTGACACAATACATTTGCAAAATGTTAAGCATATTAGCAAACTTGTGATGTGGGAGATGAGTCACCTTTTTCTAAGGTAGCAGGACAGCGAGACGAATCTTAAGTGTACTCATGAGTAAGGTTGATAAACTTTCTAAATCTAAAAATGGACGAGCTGAGGTGACCACAACTTTCAGCTGTTCGGCAGCTGACCTTGTGAGTTACTTGGAAACATGTTTTTATTTCACAATATTTAAATGTGTCGGACTTCTAAATCTGCGGATTAACAATTGAAAAGCAAATTTGTAACTGATCACTAGACGTCAAATTGTAAGGACTGACGGCACATCAGAAGCTCCAGGTTGCATTCCGTTCCGCTGCCGCCTCAACGCAAGTCTTACAATAAGTTTACTCAAATAATGTGTACAATTTGTATTTTAAAGTCGTTTCTGAAAGGTTCTAGACTTTCGTCAATACTGGAAAAGCATTTATGAATAGTCGGTAGCAGCTGTATGGATATGACATGCGATTTAAAGTTAGCATGAAGAAGATGGTAGAAGGATTGCTGGATATTCGTGGCCCTGATACACCCTGGCAGTGATGCACTCTCAATATTAGAAGCATTCTAAATTTAAATCCCTAGTAATCGTTCCTTTGGTTATTGTCTGTTTGTCCTGTTTTACTTCTAAGCTCATCACAGTTGTCTCTTTCCGTCTGCGACAGCTGCCAGAATGATTTTTTTTTTGCAAGTCGGTGAACCTGCATTCCAACATGCAGTTTATTTCTATAATTAGCTGGAAGAGTTAAATTACAAGCGCTTCAAGTGCAGCGAGCCACAGCCATCTCACACCCTTTTCCAGCCAAGTGGAGCCCGGCAAACAGCGGCCGTCTTCGCCTCCAAATCCAGTTGCAATGGAAGCTCCACGGAACATGACTGAAGAGTCTCGCCTCTATCAAACCACCCTTCTTCAAGACGGACTGAAGACACTTTTGGACGAGGACAAGTTTGTGGATTGCTCGCTGCAGGTTGGCAGTAAGAGCTTCCCTTGCCATCGGCTGGTCCTGGCAGCCTGCAGTCCTTACTTTCGTGAGTATTTCTTCGCAGAAGAAAACGAGAAGAAGAAGGAGGAGGTAGTCCTGGAAGACGTTGATGATAATGTGGTGTCTATGATCCTTCAGTATCTGTATTCCTCGGAGATAGAACTGACCGATGAGAACGTGCAGAATATCCTGGCTGTGTCCAGCCGCTTCCAGATCCCCTCCGTCTTCACCCTGTGTGTCACCTATCTTCAGGAAAAGTTGACTATCAGCAACTGCCTGGCCATCTTCAGGCTGGGACTTCTCCTAGACTGTCCACGCCTTGCTATCGCCGCCCGCGAATACGCCTCGGACCGATTTGAACAAATCTACAAAGGCGAAGATTTCATGGAACTTGCTGCCCATGAACTGATCGGTTTGATTGCGAGCGACGCGTTGAACGTGGAGAATGAAGAGGTTGTGTTTGAAGCTGTCATGAGATGGGTACGGACTGACAAAGAGGACAAGGCCAAAAGTTTGGGGGAAATATTTGACTACATCCGTTTTCGCCTTATGCCTGAGAAATATATCAAAGACCATGTAGAGAAAGATGACATTGTAAAGTCTAATCCAGAGTTGGTGAAGAAAGTTCAGACCATTAAAGATGCGTTTGCCGGGAAGCTGCCGGAGCCCGCTAAAGGAGGAGACAAAGGCGAAAAGAAAGGAGAGGGTGCCGAAGACGTGGTGAATGGTGATGTTGGCGATGAAAATCTTCTCCCTGGCTTCCTGAATGACATTCCGCGACATGGCATGTTCGTCAAGGAGATGATCGTGTTCATCAACGATACAATGACTGTGGCCTATGATCCAAATCTAAATGAATGCTTCCTGGCGGCAGTCAACAATATGATTCCCAGAAATCACGTTAGCTTGGTTACAAAGACAAACCAGGTTTTTGTTATTGGTGGCCTGTACGTGGATGAAGAAGTGAAAGAACATCCTTGCCACTGCTATGTTTTCCAGGTATACTTTAATCTATTCGGTTTCGAAGTTAGTATTTGGTGTGTATATTTGAAACTGGCGTAAAGTGCTGGATTATCACAGCGAGTCAGGCAGCACGACAGGATAAAGCATTTGAAGAAGGGTCCCCACCCGATATGTCATCTACCCATGTTCTCCAAAGATGCTGCCTGATCCTCGTGAGTTATTCCAGCATTTTGTGTCCTTTTCTTGTAAACCATCCTCTGCAATCAATATTTCAATATTTGAAACAATCTTTCCTGTAAATATTGCTGGAAGTTTGTAAATTTAAAATGATTTCCCAAACCATTGCAAAACTGCTCAAATGAATTAATTTGTGTAAAAAATTATCTCTCAATTATGTACAAACATATCGTTTTTTTGGTTCTGCTTAGAAAGGGTAGACATTGTTATTATCAAGAGGTTCTGCACAAAGTATGATGCCTTAGTGAAATAAATTGCTTCTCCTTCTATTACTCAATCAAAAATGCATTTTGGATTAATTAAAACCATAAGGCAGTGAGTTAAAATGAATTTTAATTGTTGCTCACTAGTTTGACAACATTGCTGGTACATGGAATGGTTTACCACCGCTACCATCACCCAGATGCCTCTTTGGGTTAGGAGAAACCAAGAATTTCCTTTACGTGATAGGTGGCAAGGATCTTCAAAATGAACAGTCGCTGGATTCAACGTTGTGTTATGACATGGCGTAAGTTTAAATTGTTTCCATTTTGGATTAACTTTAGGTTTAAGTTTATTATTGTCATAAATACCGAGGTATAGGGAAAAGTTCTGTTTTGCGTGCTATCCAATCAGATCAGATAATACTATTCATAAATACAATCATCTGCCAACCAGCTGTGCTCCAAGGAGGTTAGTCCTATTCAATCCAACCTCTACATATAACTCAAGCTGTCCAGTCCCAGTAACATGCCTGTGAATCTTCTCTGCACCCTATCCAGTTTAATGATATACTTCCTATAGCTGGATGACTAGAACTGTACACACATTCCAAATGTGATCTCATCATCAACTTGTACAGTTGCAACATGACATCCCAACTCCTGTCCTCGATGTCATGAGTGATGAAGGCAAGCGTGCTAAAAGCCTTCTTCAACCCACAGTCTTCTTGTGTTACCACTTACAGTGAACTGTGTATCTATACTCCCCAGTCTCTGTCTCTGCAGGTCCTTCCCTGGCTTGCCTTAACAAAATGCAACACCTTGCAATTATACTTATTGACAAACTATAAAAACTGGCTTGGGAATTATATTATGCATATGTATAAGAAATATTTAAACTATGCGGGGGAAGAATAGAGCAAGAACTCATGGACAAATCAAATAGTGGTGAGAAGGCACTCAATAAGTGGATGAGAACAGCAAAACACAATCAGAAATTAGATGAGATCAAGAATAAGCACAATTTGGGAGCCAAGGGAAGGACATCCACATAACATAGATACAAAAACAATGTGCTTTTGTAATCATTAGAAGAATAGAAAAAAAGGGCGGAAGATATACTGTAGGTTCAAAATTGACCCTGTCTGCTTCCAAAATGGACAAAAATGGTGATGTAGCCCGGCCCATACAGATTTAACAAATTAATCTTTAGACTATAGATGTTAGAGAAACAGTGCAGAAACAGTGCAGAAACAGGCCCTTCGGCCCACCGAGTCCGTGCCAACCAGCATTCACCCCACACACTAGCACTATCCTACTACTAGAGAAAATGTACAATTTTACCAAAGTCAATTAACCTACAAACCTGTAGGTCTTTGGCGTGTAGGAGAGAACTGGAGTAAACCCACACAGTCATAGAGAGAACATACAAACTCCATACAGACAGCGCCCGTCGTTAGGATCGAACCTGGGCCTCTGGTGCTGTAAGGCAGCAATATTGCTGTGCCACAGAGCCTCCCGATTCCTGTAAAGGAATGACCTAATCTGGGGTGAAATCCTCAATACAAAAATCATGTATTTTAATGCAGATATCAAATTACTGAACAAGGAGAGAGGATGAGTAAGTTAAATGGTTTGATGTATACAAAATGTTGCTGTAAAATTGTTTTTGTTAAGCTGAATATTTTTTGTAAGATATTGAATAATGTGACTTTTATTTTAATATTGTGATTATATTACATTGATTAAATTCCATAATCATAAAGAAGACGAACCATATGATAACAGCATAATTTCAGCATTGCTTTCAATTCTAATACTCAGAATGGGGTTTCATTCTGATTTGGGAAATGACTGCCGCAGTTAAATGTTGCCATTTTATGGAGTGCACAAGATTTAACTGGGGCAAAGATAATGAAGATGGATTAAACAGTAAGGAGAAGTCTTTTTTGGATAAAACATTGCTTGTCCAAAACCATTCTACATCGAGACCAATAACTCATTGTTTTAAAAGCGTTTTCTCCAATTTTGATTCTTTATTAAGCTATTGCACAGTGAAATATTCCACAAATTACTGATGGTACATCAGCCTTGCTGAACAATTTTGTGTTATTCCCTGAAATGCGATTCTATCCATCTCAAGAACTAGACCAATAACCAATTCTCTGACACTCAAAACACATTTAACTCACCATCTTAAATGACATAATGCAAAACGATGCTGATGTTTAATCTGCTAATAAATAATCCGCTAATAAATTATTTTTCCTTCAGATTGATGCAAATAGGTTACCTTGTACTTTTATGTCTGATTCTCCCTAATTTTGGAAAGATTATTTTCTCTACCTCTTTCGTATAATTTTAAACAAATCAGTATTTTAAATGACTTCATGATATTTAAATCTGATAAAAAACATGTCTCAACAGTACTGTGATCATTTCATTTTAATATGTTATTATTTTTTTCAGCAACCTAAAATGGACTCAATCCAAAGCATTTCCTCTGAAGATTTATGGTCACTTTGTGATTTCACACAATGGATTGATCTATGTTATTGGTGGGAAGACTGATGATGCGTAAGTTGTGTGCAGATTGACTACATTAATCACGAGTGTTTTATTGTCATATGTCTCAAACAGAACAATGAAATTCTTATTTGCAGCAGCACAACAGAATATGTAAAATCGTACTCTGTAAATAATATAATAAAAAAGGACAGTGTGTGTGTGTATACATGCGCGCGCCCACACACATATTATATACATATATATATACACACACACACACACATGTATGTATGTGTGTGTATATATGTATACGTCTGTATATATATATACATATGTGTATGTATATGTGTGTATATATAGATATGTGTGTGTATACATGTGTGTATACATATGTATGTGTGTGTATATATATGTATGTGTGTGTGTGTGTATATATATATATATATCTATATGTATGTTTATGTGTTTATGTCTATGTGTGTGTGTATATATATATATATATACATACATATGTGTATATGTATGTTTATATATATGTATATATGTGTGTATATTTTATATACATGTATACATATATATATATATATATACATATATATATATATATACACACACACACACACATATATATATATATATATACACACACACATATATATGTACACATATACACATATACACATATATATATATATATATATATGTATATATATATATATGTGTATATATATATATATATAACAAATAGTTCAGAAATACAAAACCAATGCCTCCAAGTCTATGTAGTGCAGAGCATATTTGGAGGTTGTAGTATTTAATAGTCAGATGGCTGTTGAGAAGAAGCTGTTCCTGAACCTGGATGTTACAGTTTTCAGACTCCTATATCTTCTTCCCGATGGCAGGAGTGAAATGAGTATCGATTCCTTTCACATCAGCACTATTGATCATTTTAATATTTCTAATCTACCCACAGTAAATGTGTCAACAAATTATTTGTCTACAACCCTAAAAAATCTGAGTGGAGGGAGCTGGCAGCCATGAGCAAAGCCAGAGCTATGTTTGGAGCTGCAGTGCATCAAAACAAAATCTGGGTTGTTGGAGGGGTGACGGAAGAAGGCTTGACTGCTGCCGTTGAAGCATACAATATTGTGAATAACAAGTGAGTGAAATATCGTGCTTTTTCTGTTTAGCCTGCAAAGGAGCTGAAATATTAAACTATGATAGATGGACAAGAGAACAACCGGGAAAGAAACAAATGAATGATGCATTTAATTTGAGGTCTATAAGTTTACATTCACATATGTGTGAATATAATCAAAGTGATGCTCAATATAATCGTTTCCAGAAAGGTGAACACAAAAAACTGTATATACATATATATTTTGGAAACAATTGTGTACTGTAATGGCAAGACCATAGTTTCTTTCTGAAGATGACGGTAATTATCTTGTGAATTTATTTTTCATGTAATAAGATTTAGTAAATAGTGGGATAACATTAGGAAGATGGTCTAGTTTAGGGTTAGGAAATAACAGATTTAAGAGAGTGGAGATGAAATACTGGGCCAAATTGAGGAAAGATGAAAGATAGCATCAGGTAAGAGTCCAGATCCTTTTTCATCCTACCAGGCTGCAACCATTGTAAGACGCTAACACATGTCTCCTCGTAATGCTGTAGCTATGCCATTGCTCTCCCTCCCCCCTCCCAGTTGCAACAGGGACAGAATCCCCCTAGTCCTCACCTTTCATCCCATTAGCCGTTACCTACAGCACATAATGCTCCAACATTTTTGCCACCTCCCCCTGGATCCCACTAGTCACATCTTTCCATCTCTATCCCTTTCCGATTTCTGTAGAGACCGTTTCCTCCACAACTCCCTGGTTAACATCCCTGCCCGCCCAAATCACCCCCTCCCCATGTACCTTCCCCTGCAACCGCAGGAGATGCAACACCTGTCCCTATACCTCCTCCCTCGTCTCTGTCCAGGGACCCCAACAGTCCTTTCAGGTGAGACAGAAGTTCATTTGCGCCTCCTCCAACCTCATCTACTGTATCCGCTGTTCTAGTTGTGGACTTCTATGTATCAGTGAGAGTAAGCGCAGGCTGGGCTGGGCACTTAACACTTTCGCTCAGTCCGCATTGTTTCACAGTTTAATTCCCCCTCTCATTAACACTTTCGCTCATTGCCAAATGCAAATTGGAGGAACAGCACATCTAAATTCACCTTGGCATGTATGAATATTGATTTCTCTAATTTCAAGTAACCCTTGCATTCCCTCTCTCTCCATTCCTCCCCCACCTTAGTTGTCCTACTAGTTTCACTATCGTCCTGCTTAGTTTCACTGTTTCACTCGTTACCACATTCTCCACCGCCAACAATAGACCATTGCTTACCCTAGCACTTTGTGTCTATCTTTGGAATAAACCAGCATCTATAGTTATTTGTTGCGAGAATAATGTTTAGTTTTGGTAGATTAGTTAATATTATTATTTTGTTAGCGTTGAGAAAAAAAAATTGTATTTACAATTTAAGTTTGCATTAGACTTTTTAATGTAATGTATGTACTAAATCTGTCACATTTTATGAGACATTGGTATAGTGAATTTATCTAATGTATTATCACAGCCGTGGCAATACTGAATACCAAGCTCATGTGCTTCCATAGGGGTTTCAATGACAATGCATCAAATGCAGGAATATGTTTTGTCCATGAAAAAGCTAAACATACAGACAGCTGGCCAAACCCTACTTAAAGGCTATGTTTACAAACACAAACAGTTTCAAATTGAAAGTTTTATCGGCCATATTTGCCTCCATTATAAATACTTGCAGATGAATGCTGGTGCAAAATTATTAAGAACGAGCCAATAGAATCATCTACAGAAAGTGATTATTGTGGCGGTCTCTGGTGGTTAGCCAACTGGTGGTGCGAACCCTCGACTCTGGGGGTTGGGTCACGTGACTTGGTTTGTCGGGAAGAGCGGATCACGGGTCTCACCTGGGGTATATATACTGCTGGTAACGCCCTTGTCCCTTGTTGTGGTTCTGAGAGCTGTTCTGTGTTAATCTAATTCAGATCACTTGTTTGACGACACGAGTCTCGCTGTATTATATTGAGTTACTCAATTACTATTGAAGCATACAATATTCTTGTTTGACCACTGCAGGTGGGAAACATTTCCTGAATTTCCACAAGAGAGAAGCTCGATAAACATGGTTGATATGGCCGGATCACTCTATGCCATTGGAGGCTTTGCTATGATTGAACAGGAAAATAAAGAATATGCTCCTTCAGAATTCACTGATGTGTGGAAGTAAGTCAACATCATAGAATGCCAGTTGGCCTTGCATTTGTTTGGTCAAATTTTGTCTGAGAAATATTGCAATAGTTAATGCTGAGCTGAGGTTGCGCATCCGTTCTGAAAATGCATTTATTTTAAAGATTAAATAGAAACTAAATGTTGATACAGAAAAACGATTGTTCAGGAACTCAACTTTCATCATCAATTCAGGTCAAGATTACAAATGAAGCATTTAGGAAATAACTAACTGTTTCTTGTGACTTCCGAATGAACGAACCGTGATTTCATTTTTGGATCTCTTTTTTAAGAGTTAATTCAATGCCAGTGTAATGTTAGTAATACATTATGTGTTCTTAAATCTAAAAATTGTCCCACTAATTTTCTCAATTTACATTCTGCTTTCCATTCCCTGGTGATTAGAAATTACTGCTACAACATTGCCTCACCAATGACTGAAAATTTGATTGCATATTGCTGTTTCTTTTCAACATTTTGAAATATAAATTCAAATGTTCCTTTCCAGAATTAAAAAAAGACCAACATTTGCAGCCTCTTCAGCATCAGTTTGACCGAGCCTTTCTGATTGTTAGCTTTTGGTCCGCAGGTGCAACCACCTTATTAAAACCCCTATCTATGCTGCACTCAACATCCTGAAAGATCCTGAGAGCAAACAGCTCCAGTTCCCTAATGTCGGATCTGCAGGTGGACACACTTCCCACAAATGTAAATATCAAAAACACTAGAAGATTTCCTTCTCTCCCACATTCTGCAGGCAGAACATACCGCTGTCTTAACTGTCATCCTAACTGCACTAAGACAAAGAGTAAAGTTATAAACACCTTCCCTGATCTTACCTTCACTCTCTGCGCAGGCTCCTCACCGTAGCCTCTCAAGCTTTAGCACATCCTCAATCACCAAACTCCTCAAGAGTCACTCACAAAATCCGCTGTTCCACTTTCTTCCCTACAGCACTCAGGGCTTTCACTCTTGGAGACTAACGGCTATGTTTCAGATCTGCAGCGCTCCTCTTTTCAATGCCAGTCTCTGCTGTCCTTGCCTTTAGCCCCAAACGCACTATTTCACGTTCAAATGACTCTCACGTGGAATATAGGCTTACCTGCAAAATGCTGTGCCTGTTCTAGCTTTGTCAGGCTTTTTCTTACAATATCGAAATTAATCTTTCCCCAATCCAGGATTTCAATTTCAGGACATTTTAATGCCTGCAGTTTTTAAAGCACAAAGCCTTTTCCATTGAAGTTCTGCTACTATTTAACCCCAATCAACTGACTCCATATACAATACCTGACAAAGTTGAAGCTTTAAAGTTATGATCACTATCTCCAATTGTCTCCCATCAATACCTCTGCTACATGCTTGGTGACATTCCTGAAGATTAACTCCAGTTTGGCTCAAAAACATCTCCGTAAATGGATGCATTTCAAATATTCCACCACCGCTTGGCCTTTCACACTCGGGTAGAAAGTTGAAATTCTCAACTATTATATATCTTGGTAAAGAAGTTAAGTTTTATGGGGTGGGCTAAAATAATAAGATGGTCATTGATTTACGAGAATTTCTTGCATTTGTTTACCTATTCCATTCTTTTGTCTGTATCCCTTACTCCTTGATAATAATTTTAATCTTATGAATGATTTCCTTAGAAAAAAATATTCAAGGCTTCAGGAAATTTGTAGTTTTTAAAGCACAAAGCCTTTTCCATTGAAGTCCTGCTACTATTTAACCCCAATCAACTGACTCCATATGCAATGCCCTCCATAAAGTTTTGGAGAAAGACCCATCATTTATTTATTTGCCTCTGTACTCCACAATTCGAGATTTGTAATAGAAAATATCACATGTGGTTAAAGCGCACATTGTCAGATTTTAACAAAGGCCACTTTTATACATTTTGGTTTCACCACGTAGAAATTACAGCTGTGTTTCATAGCCCCCCCCCCCCGCCATCAGGGCCATAATGTTTGGGATACAGCAATGTCATATAAATGAAAGTAGTCGTGTTTAGTATTTTATTGCAGGTGAGGTGGTCGGTTTCAGAGAGCAGGGGAGAAGGGAGAAATGTAGGATCAGAGAGGGTACAGGAATAGGTGTGAAAAAGCAAGTAGACAAGGGGAAAATGTGAGAGGTCATGAAACATGAGGGGGAGGATGTGAAGACATCAGACACTGTGCAGTAAGTTAACTTTCTCCCTGTAAAGAACATGTAAAGTTACAAGGCTTATTGGCACATGTGGCCTGAGAAACAATTGCCAACACAATTAAAAAGACATTTTTTACTTGAGGATGATTGCTCAACCATGAACCATGAATTATTAATGTTTGGTGACTGTTCATTTTGTACGTTAACAACAATTCAGTGAGAGTCTTGATGCAGCAAGTGGTTTGTTAAATACTTTGCTAAAATTACAAGAATGATCAAACAAAAATAGCTAAAGCCTCGGAGCATAAATGTAATTTGTTTTTATCCTTTATTTAGATTTGAAGATGAGAAGAAGGAATGGAGTGGCATGCTGAAGGAAATTAGTTATGGTTCAGGTGCCACCTGTCTTCCTGTTCGCCTCAACATGTTCAGACTTACCAAATTATAAATTGTATCATCAATATTGCTGCTAAATAAAACACAAATGTTTTGTGCGAAATGGAATTTTACTCCACATATACAAAAAAAACTGTACACAAAATTGACTTATACAAATCTCAAACTGCACTGTTGCTCAGTCCGAATGCAGTCAATGATTTCAACATGATACTATAAAGGGTGTAGAGTACAAGCATACAAGTCCTCCCTGGGTTACAAATGCCTGACTAATGGGTAGCACAAACCTACAAACAAGCCTTGGGAGACAGGCAATGTGGATTTGCTATCTGCTGTTTAGCTGCAGGCATCTTCTGCCGGTAGGAACAGGGCGTTTATATGTGCGTTTGTCCACCATCTCACATTGAACCTCAAAAACCACACCAAGCACTCGCATCTTCCTGCACCCGTTTCCTCTCCCATCACAGCTATTTCTCTGATCCCTTCCCACTTTGTTTCCATTCATTTCTCATTTACAGACAATTAAGATGACAAACGGTTCCCAGGAACTGAATCCTGTCGTGACCAGTGGTGGATCTGAACCAATATGTAAGATTATTTGCAATGCTACACAAATTAGTTAAGTTGATTTAAAAGTAAAATAAATATTTCCCATATTCACAAAGCTCACATCATATCCTTTTAATTCCTGAAAACATTTTATATAAAAAAAATAGTAAGTCATTAAAATTGTGTCTCCTCAGAAGTTTTCATTCAGTAACTGAATTTCCTTCTCAATGATTGTCACATTAAAAGAATAATAGCTTTCCTATACTAATTGTGAGAATTGCATTGATTACTCTGCACCCCACCCCAGATTTAATCTGAAAGCATTTATCCTCCCAGCATCAGTACAAACATACATTCTATGAAAAATATAGTAATCTCACTCACAATTTTGCATATTAAATATGCCCAACTTCCAATCATGG
The DNA here is from genome assembly GCF_028641065.1 of Leucoraja erinaceus. Classification (NCBI taxonomy): domain Eukaryota; kingdom Metazoa; phylum Chordata; class Chondrichthyes; order Rajiformes; family Rajidae; genus Leucoraja; species Leucoraja erinaceus. The sequence goes on from NC_073383.1 coordinate 24,801,892, forward strand.
AATACTTGTTACTAAGAATTATATTTATGAAATGACCCACATTTTTACATTACAGTGTAAACGGATTTCAATGTTTTGATAATGGTATGGTATTTAGAAATGGTTTAAAATATTAGAATACACTTGCATTATTAGGAAAGCCAGTAGATTTACACGTGAATGTGGTATAAAAACATTTTCAAAGTTTGATTTATGAAGATTATTCTGCAAATATCTTTTGCTTGAGGTATTCTATCCATGCATCCTTTGTTGACAATTCCATGGAATTCCATTCAAAATGAGGTATCTGTGAGGGCAATGCCAAGAAAGGCAAGATTTTAATATTTAACAGCAAAACTGACAAAAATATAATCCGAATAAGATATTTGTTTCTTTCTTCCAGTGACCTGTTGAGCCATTTGTAAAGCTAGATTTGTCAGGTTACCTAATTTGCTTCAGCAATTATTTCCGGTACAACTTTCAGACATACTGTGTGATTTAGTAAATTAAAATATGATTTAAAGTCCTTGGTATAATTAATTATTCATTCATGATAGGTGAGTACTGCTCACAAGACAAGCATTTATTGTCTCATCTTAAATGTTTGTGATAAGTTGGTTATGTGCTGCCTCATGGTAGTAAAATACTTGTACTGAAAGGTGGAAAGTTCCAGGAATATGATGAACTGACTGGAGGAATGGCACTATATATCCAATTTGGAAAACTGTGCGACCTGGATGGAGATTTGGCAGAGGTAGCGTAGCCCCAGACCCAGGTTCAATCCTGACTATAGGTGCCATCTGTACAGAGTTAGTACATTCTCCCTGTAACCACGTGGGTTTTCGTTGGGTGTTCCGGTTTCCTCCCACATTACTAGGATGTGCAGGTTTGTTGATTAACTGGCTTCTGTAAAATGCCCTAGCGTGTAGGATGCGAAAGTGGGATAACAAAGAATTAGTGTACAGGTGATCTCTGATCGACATGGATACAGTGGGTCGAAGGGCCTTTTTTTACACGCAGTATCTCAAATTAAAATTTAAGTTGGTGCCATTTAATTTATCGCTTAGCAATGAGATACAACTCTTTGCTATCTATCACCTTTCTCAGATCTGAGGAAAGCAATTACCTTTGATAACTTATTCCTATTATTTGATTTCAGTACACTCACTTCAAATTGAGATGGGCATGTGTGGAATCCAGGCATTAGAAAATCCTGAATAGTGGAGGGTAGAAAGGCAGCTGAATAGTTTCCTCTTATGTTCAGGTTCCACTCACCCAGAAATTCTGTGGGAAATCTTGCCCACGGAATTATCTTGATACAACTTAATTTCACAGTCCTCACAAAGACACTAACATACAAATGAATACCTTTGGATACTCAGACAGAAGTAATAATCATGAACATAGACACAAGAAGCTGGAGTAACTCAGTGGATCAGGCAGCATCTCTGGAGAGAAGGAATGGGTGACGTCTCGGGTCGAGATCCTTCTTTGGTCTGCTGCCTGATCTGCTGAGTTACTCCAGCTTTTTGTGTCTAACCGGTTTAAACCAGCATCTGCAGTTCCTTCTTACAATCATGGTTGGCTGCCAATTTGGAAACCGATGAGTGTTTCTTTTAAGCACTGCTTGTTATAAAGGAAAAAATCCAATTGCTGATTTAAAAGAAAACCAACTAAATGTTGACAGAAGGAATTGTAAATGCTGGTTTACAACAAAAGACAGTGCTGGAGTAACTCAATAGATCAAGCAGCAACTCTGGAGAACACTGAGATGACATTTTTATGTCAGGCATTTGCAGTGATTAGCAGGTGCAATGCTATTTTATATAATTTTACAAGACAAAAATCATTCTTACGTACCTGATAATAATTGCAAATGATGTTACAATGCAGGAACGATATTTTATCAAGGCAAACACAGTATTTTGCAACTAGAGCTTCTCAGGTTAATAAATTCAGATTTGAGTGCGTCAGGCACATATTCTTTTGATTCTCGGTGTCATCATTTATGTATTGTCTCAGAACAACAAACTATACCTGTATGACACGGTATCCCAGAATCTCCAAGTGTCTCTTTTTCATTGCAGCTTCTCCTTTAATATGATGAGAGTTCTTGCAGAAAGCTTTAGCATTGAGAAACTCTATAACAACTCTGTAGGAAAGAAACATCCTGCATTAATTTTTAAGGCAGATCAAATGTCAACTATTGAAAAGAAAAAACAGTGATCACAACTCATGTTTATAGATAGTTACGGAGAAGGAAAAGTCTGGACTTTGTGTGAATGTGCTCAATTGTGGGGGGATCAAATTACAACTATATTAAGAAAGAACTCGAGCTTTATTTTCAAGTGACCCTTGCATTCTCTCGCTCTTTGTCCCTCCCCATCTTAGTTGTCCTGCTAGTTTCTCTGTTGGTATATCTTCCTTATAACTTCTACAGCCAACAATGGACCATTGTGGGATCATTGGCCACCAGTGCCAGTTCTGATTTGTTCTGCACCTTTTCATACCTCTAGTTTCCCTCTCCCCTGACTCTCAGTCTGAAGAATGTTCTTGACCCAAAACGTCATCTATTCATTTTCGCTAGAGATGTTGCCTGATCTGCTGAGTTACACCAGCATCTTCGGTGTAAACCAGCATTTGCAGTTCCTTCCTACACATCTCAAGAGAATAGATTCTGAGAGCTGTTATTGAGTAATTACACATTTGACATGTGGGAGTTATTTAAAAAACTGATCAGAATTCAAGACCAGATTACTGTAGTCCTGATCAAGCTATAAAAACATCATTACATAAACAATTCCAGCATGTTCTGGTTGGGATTATTGAATAGAATAATAAACAAAAATATATATTAAAAATCATTATTATTTATTAATCGTAAGCTTGTTATAAAATATAGAAAATATCTTGCTAAAATAACCTATTTTTGTAGAGGTACAGTTCATGTATTTTCACAGGAAAATATTTTAGAAACGGTGGGTATACACAAACCTTTCTCCTCCAGGTGGCAGATATTTTTCTTCAAGAAATTCCTTGTCTGGTCTCCAGGGCTCTCTTCCATTTTTGGATAGAAATACAGTGTTCTGATCCACATAAGGAATAGGCTTTCGGTGTTTGTCAAGTACACATTCAAAGTCTGAAGCAATAGAAGATGCATTTAGTCATCCAGGTTGCTAATTGGGGATTTAAAAAAGCCATTCATGTCTTTCACTATATTTCAGTAAAAGGAAAGTACAAAATAACTAAACCGATTCTTTAGTATGAGCCAAAATCTTAAACTATCGGATATAAACTTTGATATTTTACAGGTTGTGGAGACACTCAGAAGCCAGGGAGGTACGGTGATGTTTTACATTAAAAGATTTTATTTTGAAATGCAAGTGCTGTATATTGCAGCGGTTGACAGGATTTAAAAAAGAATTGGAGAACATAATTTGATTAAAGCTTGTTACTGGAGTTTGTTCTTGTATTACAATTTGTTTGACCCAATAATGTTTTGTTTCAAATGTATAATGCATATTTTCAATATTAATGCATTTCATATTTAAGATGAAATGTATTATTACCAAAACAAAAGACCAATCACTGAATCAAAATAATCTTTTAGAAAAAGTACAGTTAAAAGCCAATAAACTTTAACTATCAAGTAATCTAAGAAATGATGAGGATAGATTATATCACTAGAATTTTCAAGGGCACAAAAATCAATCCAGCAAGAATACTAATTTAAAGGCACAAGGAATTGCAGATGCTGGAATCTTGAGTGAAACAAAGTGTTAGAGCTACTCAGCTGGGCCAGACAGCATCTCTGGAGGGAATGGAAGGGTGGACAGGTTTTGGGTTGGGAACCTTCGTCAGAGATGCTGCCGAACCGTCGAGTTAATTCAAAAAATCTATTTTACCTTCCTCTAAAGAGATATCATAATTATAATTAAAAGAGGCTGCTACAAGTGGAATAACATACCTGTGAAATAATAATATGGGGTGAATACAGCAGCTTTGACATAGTTACTTCCTCCCAGTAGCTGGCCCAGTATTTCGTGGATTTGCTGCTGCACTGGACCAATAGAAACATTGCCTACACAAGAAACAATTTATATGACAATTTAACATTATGTTGCACTCAAAAATACACATATTTGTTTGCATTTCAACAATAAATGGTTAAATTCAGCTAATAACCATACAACATCAATTTATTTAAAGAAATGCAAGATAAAAAGTTTGATACAATTCCCACCACTTAAACTCTGCACTAAGAGCAGGCAATGATCGATATGGTAGTGTCAATAAAACAAATCTTTTAAAATCTTTCTGAATGAAAGTTCCACCTGTGCACACACAGTAAAATACACAACCCCCCATAAATGCCTAATGATATCATGACTGCTCGTAGTAAGAAGTTGAATTAGTACCAAGGAATCCATGAGGACTCCACCAACACTAATGCCAGGGAAAAAAACGATGCTAAGTGTATATTTACTTTGATATTCTTTGTGAAAGCCCTTATAATTAAGCTCACTGTTAATAAAACCACAGACACTCCAAACCTTGGTGAACACCTTCTATAGAGGTCACACACAGCAGTTGGGATACCATACCGGAAGACCAGAGGCGGCCGACATACCCCCATCCACATAAACGGGACTGAGGTGGAGCACGTCTCCAACTACAAATTCCTCGGGGTACACATCTCTGAGGATCTGTCCTGGTCCCTCAACACTGCCAAACTGATTAAAAAGGCGTAGCAGCGCCTCTACTTTCTGAGGAGGCTTAAGAAAGCTCACCTGTCCCGTCCAGATCCTGTCCAACTTCTACCGCTGTACCATAGAAGTGGCGGCGCTGCCCTGGCAGCAGCGGCTCGCCTGCAGTCCGTTCGTTTTTACTTTTTTTGTGTTGTTTTTTTCGTTTTGTCTAGTTAAGTTTTTGGTTTTTAGGTTGTGTTTATGTGGGTGGGATGAGGGGGGTGGGGGGTTGAAACGGGGTTTGCTGTCTCTCCCTTCAGGGGAATGCGACTTTTTTGTCGTATCCCCCTTCTCTGCCTCCGTCTGCGCTGAGGCCTAATGGTGGAGCTGGCGACCTCGAGACTCCGGAGGCAGAGCCAGTCAGGACTTGCCCTGGGCTCGCTCCCGTGAGGGCGGCCCGGCTCGGGGCTGGAACGGCGCTCCCGTGAGGGGCTGTGACGCTCCCGTGAGGGCGGTCTGGTGCGGGGCTGAGACTCTCCCGTGAGGGGCTGTGGCGCTCCCGTCGGAGTGGCCCAGCTCGAGGGAGGAACGGCACTCACGTGAGGGCGATCTGGCTGGGGCTGGAACGGCGCTCCGGTGGCTGGGACGGCGTTCTGGCAGCGGTGACCTGAGTCCGGGTTTCAGCCGCGGGCCGGTGGCTGTGTCCGCTGGGCTGGAGGGCGGCAGCTTCGACCACCCCGGGCCGCGGTGTTTGAGCCGGCCCCTTTGCGGGGTTCGGTGAGCCGCGGGACTGTCTGTGCCATCGCCCAGTGGGGTATCGCCTCAGCGCAGAGGGAGAAGAGGAGGGAAGAGACTGCAGCCCCAAGGTTTTTGCCTCCACCACAGTGAGGAGGTGCTTGGAGGACTCACTGTGGTGGATGTTAATTTGTGTTTATTGTTGTTTATTATTGTATGATTGTATGTATGTCTGCAGGCACGAAATTCCGTTCAGACCGTAAGGTCTGAATGACAATAAAGGTACTATTCTATTCTATTCTATTCTAGAAAGCATCCTGACCACCTGCTTCACGGTATGGTGCAGCAGCTGCGCCACAGCTGACAGGAAGGCACTGTAACGGGTGGTGAAAGCCGCCCATCACATCATCGGTGCCCCGCTCCCTGCCATGGCTGCCCTTCACCACAAACGGCGTCTGAGACTGGTCGGGAAAATCATCAAGGACCCCTCACACCCCAACCATGGACTGTTTGCCCTCCTCCCATCAGGGAGGCGGTACAGGAGCCTCAGGTCTCGCACCAGCAGGCTAAGGAACAGCTTCTTCCAAAACACCATTACCCTGCTGAACTCACAGGCCTGGCGTTAGCCCCCCCCTTCTCATCAGTATTATTTATAGTTTATATAATTTACAGTTAAGCTCTATTCACCAGAATTTAGCACATGTCAATCTTTTGCACCTTAACAATTATCTGTATATATGTATATAGATCAATATATCCTCATTTGTATATATTGTTTTAATCAGCATTTTACTACTTTGCACTCTGGTTAGATGCTAAACTGCATTTCGTTGTACCTGTACTTGTACTTGTGCAATGACAATAAAGTTGAATCTAATCTAATATGTAATATCAATTTTTCATCACAAAAACAAGAATTAGTATGCCTGCGATCATTGAAAAATTGATAGAGAATAACGATTCAGGGAACTATACTGAAATCATGAACGCCCGTTATGTGATACAAATTTTGACAGTAAACTTCTGATATTTTAATAATCATACCTAATAATCTTGTGTCAGGCATGGAATACAACTCCTAATGAAATATGATAAATAATTACATGGAGTATAGAACCCTACCCTAAAGAATGCCAGTCCCCTTTTTAATACTGATTTACTAATACATACTTATGAAACCAAATCTTTCCATTCTGTTCTCACTTACACTGACCCATCAGCATGTTTCTCCCTAATATGTCCATTAACTATCTAGATGGCTATCCTTGCTGCCTTAGATGCATTTTGCACATAATTGGCATGCTCACTGGTGCATATTTCATATATTTCCCTTACAAATTGTGGTATGGTTCAGGAAGCACAATGGTTTAATTTGTTGCTTTTGCCAACAAATTCTGGGCCTGTGTGTAGTATAAAATACAGGAAAATAAATTATGCTTATAGTATTGGTGTTTAATGGTTGAGCTGATTAAGCAGTTGTGGGGGGGGGGGGGGGGGGGGGGGTCCCATTTTTAAACACCAATGCTGATAGCTGTTGACCACTGTTCTGAATTTGCCCTGGACTGCAATATAGCAAAGAAGGATATTTTCTTGAGGTAAAGTTTCCAGTTTGTGGAAAATATTCGATTAATAGGTCCTCCATAGTGCATGCATAGACATAATCTAACTGAAAACTTAACTAAAAGTATTAGATGTTCTTACCATAAGCAGTGAATCAGCATTAAAAGTAATGAAAATCTAAAATAAATTCTATATACCAGACCAATCACAAACCTTTATTTAACAGCTGCTGGCAGTAACGGTCATGAAACCAAGTGGTCTGGAATTCGGGGCACTCTAAACAGACAGCTCTGTTCAATTCCATTAAACGCAACCTGATCCGCATGTTCAGAACATCTGACAGAGCTGGTATAAAAAATGGAATTGTTGTAATTCACTGTGATGTTTTCATTTTTAACCAATTTTCTCCCCCTTTCAGTTATTAATTCCTTGCCAGAATGTTTCTCATAAAAAGCGCATTGTATAATGGAGTATTTAAGACAAGCATAATAAAACTTATTAACTGCACATAAATCACAGATTTGACCCTGATGTGAAACATTTAGTCCCATATGCTGTCAATGGACAGACTGACCAACTGTAGAGATGGAGGCCTTACTTTTCTGTATGCATCAACTACTTTTCAAAGTGCCTCGCAGACCTCAAGCACTTTTAAGATGCTACCCTCAGGATTTAAAAAGCAAGGAAACTGCAGCAAATGAAATTTGAAAATCAAAAGTAATTGTAACAGTACTAGCGGCTCATAAATCTAACTAACTCTAGATTATCATTTTACTTTCAACAGTTTTGGCTGTGGATATCCTAAGCACAATTAGGATAATGTCTAACATTTTTTAGGATGCTAATATAGTTGGCAAAGCCATTATGTATTGCTCATCTCTAGTTTTCTGAGATGATTCTAGAAAAATATTAAATTCAAAATTAATGGCTTGCCAAACCATTTCATATAGCAGTTGTCAACTACATTGATGCAAGATTGGAGCCACAAATATAAATTTATCATTGTTAAAAAATTTAGTTCCTGAAATATGGAATGTTTTCCAATTTGTAATTTTACATTAATGCAGATAATGTCTCTCAAAAAGAAAAAGTGATTGCTGCAAATTTCCATAGCATCATATAATGTTTCTAAAATGCAATATGCTTTTATGTGATTGGTGATATTAGAGCTGCTGGGTACCAGAGGTCTGCAGAACTGATGCCTGACTGGGGTTACAATCAATTATGTTCTTTGCAGGGATTACTAAAATTACAATAAAAACACAAAGTCCGTGCTATAACACCAGGATAAGTGCTCATCTAAGAAAAAACCAAGCGCAAAGGCAAAGTACTATCTAAACTGAATATACCAACTTATGCTAAGGACAATATCCAAATCCATATGCAATAAACAGCTGCCTACATGTTAACAAGCTGATTGTGTAGATGTAAGTATCATTGGGGTTATCATGTGGGCACTTCTCTTCACTGGTGTTTTGTTGAGTTATGCCTACAACACCTCGGGAAGGCTCAACAGTTAGTTCTGACCTCCCTCCTCAATACCTGCTCTCACTACCAAAGTTACCAGTATCTACTAAATAGAGGAAACTGCAGACAATTAACTCACTCTAACAAATGCTAAACACCTGCATCCTATCTTCCACATATCCTAGCCCATCATTAAACTCATAACATCACAAATATCAACCGCATAAAACCGGGATACATTTACACAGACTACACTTACAAAGATACTGCATGCTATATATTTTGTTTCTGCCCCCAACTGACACCATTTCTTCTCCACCAAACCCACGTACTGCCTTACTCTGCTGCCTTTACCATCTGCTTTATGGCCTGACGCAAACTCAGTCTGCAAATTCCTAGCTCTCCAAATAACAACGTGGTCGATCATGCTATGAAACCCCTACAACCCTCCTCTACCAGACGTACTCTTGCTCTCCATCCTGGCTGCTCAACTCCTGCTGCTAACTTTACATATCTAAGCTTTTTCCTGTCATAAGCCTCATCCACTAAGTTCTCCCATTTTATAGAATTGACGGTGTGTCAGTTCTATAAAATACACTATCCACTGACTAACTGACCACTACACAACATCAGGCCTCAAACGCGTGGTGTGGCGGCGCCTATCGGCAGCGGCACGACGACAGTCCGTCTGTCTTTTTTTAATTTTTGTCTCGTTAAATGTGTGTCTTGACTCTAGTTTTTATTATTTTTCTTTAGCTGTGTATATGTGGGGGGTGGGGGAAAACGTTAATCTCTTCCCTGTACGGGGACCCGACTTTTTCCCTGTCGGGTCTCTGGTATCATTGGGCCTAACATCGTGGAGCCGGCGGCGTCCTCTGGGCTGAGGGCTCCAGTCGCGGAGCCTGTGGAGTTGGCCGTCTTCGGAACGGGGAGAGCTGTGGTGACGCGCGGTTGCAATCCGACTTCGGAGTTTCGGAGGCTCCGGCCGCAGGCCCGGTGGACGGTAACATCGGGAGCTCGCAGGTCCCTGGTGGGAGACCGCTTTTCGGAGCTCCTGCAACGGTAACTTCCCCCACTGGAATTGCGGGGTTTAAAGGACTCGGAGCGGGGCCTAACATCGCCTCGCGTGGCTTAAACAGCCACAGGACTTAACATCGTCCGCCGGGGGCTTTAACACTGGGAGCCCCAGTTCGCTTCGATGCTGCAGTTGGACTGCTGGACCGCGGGAGAAGAACAAAGGGAAGAGATAAGACTTTGCCTTCCATCACAGTGAGGAGATGTTGGAGATCCACTGTGATGGATGCTTATGTCAATCAATCAACCTTTAATGTCATCCTGCAAGCAACAGTTGTACAGTGCAAAATGAAAAGACGTTTCCCAGGGAATACCGGAGCATCGCACATGAAATTTAAAACATTTCACACATAATAACAATAAAAACAATCCAGTCCCTGATGGAACAGTATAAATAGTTAAAAGCAGCTAAAACAACAACGTTCAAATACAGTAAAACCAACCATAAAAATGTCCGGGGCAGCTGATTTGAGTGGCCAGTGCCAGTTATTAACGTGGCCAGTGCCAGTTATTAAAGTGTCCGTGCCAAGCCGCAGAATCAGGTGACTGTGAGTACAGAGTGACTGTTTAGCAGCCTCACAGCCTGTGGTTGGAAGCAGTCTTGTAGTCCAGGCTTTGATGCTGCGATATCTCTTGCCTGATGGCAGGAGATCCAGGTGTATGTGGAGGGGGTGCAGTTTGTCCTTAGCAATTCTCTGAGCTTTTTTCAGACAGCGGCTCTGGAACAGTTCTTGTACCGAGGGTAGGGAGACGCCAATGATCCTCTCTGCTCCCCTCACTACCCTCTGCAGAGCCTTCCTGTCCGAGCAGTTGCAGGTGCAGTACCACGTATTTATGCAGTACGTGAGTACAGACTCCACCTTACCCCTGTAGAAAGTCCCGAGGTTGTTGGTGGGGAATGAGGCCTGTTTTAGTTTCCTCAGGAAGTGCAGTCGCTGATGGGCCCGTTTGATGGTCCCAGTGGTGTTCCTGCACCAGGTGAGACTGTCTGTAATTTGCACACCGAGGAACTTTATGCTCTCCACTCTCTCCACTGCGGTGCCACTGATGTTGAGGGGTAGGCGGCGCGGCTCTGGCCAGCAGCGGCCTCTGCAGCCTGTCTGCGTTTTTATTATTTTTGTCTGTGTTTTTATGTAGTTTTTGTTATTTTATGTTGGGGTGTGTGTGTGGGGGGATGGGGGTGGGGTGGGAAACTTTTGAATCTCTCCCTGCACTGGAGACCCGACCTTTTCTCGTCGGGTCTCAGGTGTCGTTGAGGCCGCAACGAGGAGCGGCCTCCAACGGGAAGAAGCCGGGGACTCTGGTGCCGACTCACCGTTGCCGTCGCGGAGCTGGCCGAGACCGGAGCGGGTGGAGCGGTGGAGGAGCTGCTGCTGCTGCTGCTGCTGCCGATGCCGCTGCTGCTGCTGAGTCGGAGGCTGCTGCTGCGGGTCTGCGGACGGCGGGAACCGGGAGCCCGCGGCTCCCTGGAGGGAGACCGCTTTTCGGGGCTCCTGCAACGGCGACTTCCCCCGCCCGAGTTGCGGGGTCGAAGAGCTCCTGGAGCGGGGCCTAACACCATTGCCCCGCGCGGCTGGAACGGCCGCGGGACTTTGCGAGCGCACACCGGGGGTTCCAACACCAAGACCCGGTGTGCGACCTCGCACCACCCGGCGTGGCTTCAATGGCCGCGGGACAATCGCCATCGCCAGCCGGGGGCTTTGACTTTGACTCTGACATCGGGGGGGGGGGGGGGAGAGTGCAGTGGAGAGATAAGTTTTTTTTGGCCTTCCATCACAGTTATGCGATGGATGTTTATGTTAAATGTAATTATGTTGTGTCTGGGGTCTATTTGTGTGTAATGTATGGCTGCAGAAACGGCATTTCGTTTGGACCTCCAGGGGTCCAAATGACAATTAAATTGACTCTTGACTCTTGGGTGTATGCTTTGGCTGCGCCCTCCTGAAGTCGACAACCATCTCCTTTGTTTTGTCGACATTTAATTCTAGATTATTTTTGCCGCACCAGTCCACTAGTTGTTTTACTTCCTCCCTGTACATTGATTCGTCATCTCCGCTGATGAGTCCCACCACTATTGTGTCATCCTCGAATTTTATGATCTTATTGTCCCTGAATCTGGCAACACAGTCATGTGTGAGCAATGTGAACAACAGCGGGCTGAGCACACAGCCTCGAGGGGAGCCGGTGCTCAGCGTGATTGAGCCTGAAGTGTTCTTGCCAACACGGACTGACTGCGGTCTCTCTGTCAGAAAGTCCAAGATCCAGTGACACAGGGTGGTGTTGAGACCCAGCAGGGTTAGTTTCTCCACAAGTCTCTGTGGGATGATGGTGTTAAACGCTGAGCTGAAGTCAATGTACAGGATTCTGGCGTATGTGTTTTTGTTTTCCAGATGCGTGAGTACTGTGTGCAGCGTGGTAGAGATGGCATCCTCTGTAGAACGGTTGGGGCGATAGACAAACTGGAGGGGGTCTAACGATGAGGGGAGGCTGGCAGTAATGTGGGGTTTCACCAGGCGTTCAAAACACTTCATTATTATTGGGGTCAGGGCGACAGTCACTTAGGCAGGCAACCACTGGTTTCTTCGCTATGGGGATTATTGTGGAAGTTTTGAGGCATGTGGGGACAATGGCTTGACTAAAGGAGATGTTAAAGATGTCTGTTAGCACATCTGCTAACTCCTCAGCACATTCCTTGAGCACACGTCCTGGGATGTTGTCGGGTCCGACTGCTTTCCACGGGTTGACCTTAGACAGGATTCTCCGTGTGTCCATCGGGTCTATGATCAGGACTGGCTGGTCGGTTTGTAAGCAGGGGCTGGCTTTCCCCTTGGGTGTGGTGTTTGCTGCATCAAAACGTGCAAAGAAGTTGTTCAGTTCATCTGGGAGAGAAGTGTCCGTGTCGGTTACCTGCTGCCTTGCCTTGCACCCCGTCAGTGTTTGGATTCCCTTCCACATCCTCCTGGTGTCTCCTGTGTCACAGAGGTGTCCCTGGATTTTCCCCGCGTAGGCACGTTTCGTTGCCCTGATTCCTTTTTCCAGTGCAGTCCTGGTAGATCGAAGAGCGGCTGTGTTACCGGCTCTGTAGGCTGCATCACGAGCCCTCAGCAGCGAGCGCACCTCTGCTGTCATCCATGGCTTTTCGTTTCCACGTGCAGTGAGTGAAGGTTTTCATTATAGTGACATCCTCGGTGCACTTGGCAATGTAGCTGGTTACAGTCTCTGCGTACTCCTCGATGTTGATGAGGTCATCATAGGATGCTGCTGTCCTGAACACATCCCAGTCAGTGTGCAGGAAGCAATCCTGCAGTGCTGAGGCTGCTCCCTCTGGCCAGACCCTGGTGTGTTTTCTCTCCGCTCTGACTTGCTTGTCTGTAGGCTGGTGTTAATAACACTGAAATGTGGTCCGAGTTGCCCAGGTAAGGGCATGGGGCTGCCTTGTAAGCCTCTGGGGTGTTGGTGTAAACCAAGTCCAAGATGTTCTCTCCCCTGGTCTCAAAATCCACACATTGCTTGAATTTTGGGAGCACAGTCTTAAGGCTGGTGTGATTAAAATCCCAGGCCACCACAATGAAGCTATCAGGATATTTGGTCTGGAACTCATTGATGACGTGCTCCCAATGCTTCGTTGGCCTTAGAATTTACATTAGCACTTGGAGCAACATATACAGCCACAACAAAAACAACGGAGAATTCCCTCGGCAGATAGAAAGGCCGACATTTCACGATGAGGAATTCTATCAGCGGAGAGCAGTGTTTCCCGGCTATCGTAGCGTTCACACACCAGTCCTTGTTTATGTACAAGCACAGGCCTCCACCTCGGCTCTTACCAGAGCTAGCTGCCTCTCTGTCCGCACGGAACAATGTCATTCCCTCCAGCTGTATTGCCGTGTCTGGGATATTACCGTGGAGCCATGATTCCGTGAAAACAAACACACAGCAGTCTCTTATATCCCTATATGTTGTTTTGAAAAGACGCAGTTCGTCAAGTTTGTTGTCCAGGGAGCGGACGTTAGAGAGGAGAAGCGAGGACACTGAAGGTCGGGTGGGGTTAGCTGTTAGCCTAGCGTGAATGCCTGCTCTTTTCCTCCGTTTCTGCCTCCTCTCACACCGCTTGCGTCTCCTCCTCCTCCTCTCTCTCCTCTCCCCGGTCGTATTCATATCTGCGGCCGATATGTTTGGCTTCGTAGCCGGTAGTAGTAGTCTATAGCGGCGTATTTGGTCTAGATCGCACCAAAACGCGTTCGTACTACTACCGTGGTTTGCCCCGATGTTTAGGAGCATGTTCCTGCAGTACATATATCTTGGACAGACTGGACAAAACACACAACACTCACTTTTTAATGCTCCAACTATCTCCCGAGGGGCCGCTGCGACTGTGCGTGCCGCCATCTTGGATATCATTTAGGCAGGCAACAACTGTGTTAAGTGTTTTTTTGTAATGTAACACTGTAGAAAATGCAATTTCGTTCAAACCAAGCTGTTTGAGTGACAATAAAAGTCATTCTATTCTATTCTAAACTAGTACTATTTATTTCCTGAAGAACAACAAGCCTTTCTACCTGCGTCTCCCAATCATTGGCTCCCCGTAACTGCGCTAAATCATACCTGCCTGAAAACTTCCCTCCTCTACCTTCCTCACCCTCACGGACAAAATGAATCGCTGCAGTCTCAGTGCTGATGCCTACTGAATTCACTTGTGCTCTGCTCCTGTCAATTGCTGCAGTTATGCACTTCAAGACCTGGTTATGCCACCAAGTATACCAACCCTGTGAAAGACTAGTCCTAAAACCTGACAAAATATGCCTCAATGTTTTCACCTCAGCACAGGGAACACACTGGGTCCCCACTTAACCATTGTTTGAGGTTCCGCAGTGATGGCAGCACATCATAAATAGCCCTTATAAGGAAACTTGCATGACCCCCTCCATGCACCACAGGTCCCTCCAGCTAAACCTCTTTTCTACACTTTCCCAGTTCATCCACTGTCCCTGCTTAGCATGAGCTACTGTCCTTATACACCGCACGAGAAATTTATTGTGAGTTTCCTTTGAGATTAGCAGCAATTGCATTTGCTTTACCACCAAACACCATTTTTTTAGGAAACAACTAAATAAATGATGCAGAATATCTCAAAGCAGCTGAGTGTTAAACACATTATTAGCAACATTAAAATGTACAAGTCCCAATGCAAAAATGTAAAAGGAACTTACTGTCCAGCTGTGAATCCAATTTTGCTAGGAAATTAACACTAAAAATAGTTCTAATTAGATCTTCTGGGAAGTAACTTGCAAGAGCTAGTGAGTAACCAAATAGCACCAGAAGATGAGGGTCAAATGCATCTGTTTAAAAAAAAAAAAGAATTGTGTTCATGTTGCATCTTGACTTCATGACATTTCAAAGCGCATACACCCACTAAAATAATTATTAGATGCAGTTACTGCTGTAAAGGAAAATACCCAGTTATTAATGTTCCAATGTCAAAATATTGAATATTCTAAATCAATTTAACAATGACAAGAAAATGAATGAAGTACTTCATCAATAAGGAAATACTGTATTGTCGTCATTAACACTGGAAGATTTAACAATAATGGTCTAAATTTTGAACGTTATTGCTGTATCCTTATTGCAACATCCACCTGCAACAGGGGCACAAAACTGTGATGTAGTCATCGAATTATCACTTAAAGCTTGGATAAAAAATAATTTAATAGTATTATTTATTGAAGAAATATTAATTCACAGAATTTAATTCCAAGATGGTAACATTCTACAGCCATCTTTGGTTATAATCTTTGAAAATTGTTCAACTGAAAAATTAGAGCTCAAAATTTGAGGAAATTATACCGTTTTTGAAAATATTTAGTTAGACATCTCACAGAACTATTGATAAACAATTGATCTGGTAAGTTGCCTAATATGCCTAAGTACCACAATGTATCATACACATTTGCTTCATATTTGACACCTTACATTTATGTTGAGACAGCATGTAAAAAGAAATACTTGCATTTATATAGACGAACAGGACATATCAAAGTACTTTAATACCAGCACAACAACAGGACATATCAAAGTGCTTTAATGCAACTAAATTACTTCTGAAGTAGTTAAATTTATAATATGGTGATATGACGGGGAGTGAAAAGCCCCACCTGGCTTTCTTGTTTAAAAGTTATCAAATGCAACCATTTAATGTCAGCTGCCCTGATCTTTCTAAGAGGAGAATGGACATTTCCAAATATTCCAATTTTTGTTGTTAAGCACATATTAGTGAAGCACAACTATTCAAAATTTCCAGAGACACGAGAGACTGCAATGCTGGAACCTGGTGCAAAAAAAAAGAAAGTGTGTGGACAAACTCAGGGGGCCAGGCAGCATTTGTGGAGGGAAATGGACAGTCAACATTGAGTCGAGAATCTTCATCTAGACTGAAAGAGTGGAGGGGGAAGGTTTGGATCGAGAGCTAGTAAGCAATTGGTAGATACAGGTGAGATGAGGCCGATTGCCAGGTGTGGCAAGGAAAGGTAGTGATTGCAGTTTAAGCTGGGAACGGATGGGGAGATCAAAATGTTGCTGATTCTGAATCTGAAGAAGGTGGTAACAGATGGAACAACTGAGAAAGGAGAGGGGGCGATCAATAAGGGAAGGGAGAGAAAGAGAATGCAGTGGGAGGAGTGCATGGGGTAAAATGGGAAGAAGTGTGTGTCTGCAAGAAGCAGGATAAATAGGGGAAGAGAGAAAGAGACAGAAGGAGTGCAGGTTACTTGAAATTGGACAATTCATTATTTGTGCCATTGGGTTGATAACTACCCAGGCAGAATATGAGATGCTGTTCCTCTGGTTTTTCCAGGGAAATTAAAATGGCTGGCAACCAGGAGATCCAGAGAGTGCAGGTGTTTGGCAAAGCAGTCAGCTAGTCTGCATTTGTTCTACAATGTACGAGGCCACATCAAGAGCACCAGATGCAAAAAATCATACCTGAAAAATGTCATCAAAGTTTCAACATCTATCTTCCTGGAGAAGGTGGAAGTTAGAAAAATGATAAAAATAATAGGATTAAGTTCTATCTTAATTATCTTCATTATTTTGGTTACCAAGCTACCTCTATATTGTTGATTGTTGCAAACAGTATTTAAACAAGAAGGTGGCCAGTGCAGCAATCCATTCCAATTTTCCAAACAACTTCAGAAACAAAGGTAAATTCAAATAGTAACTTAAGTAACTGCCAGTGAGTAGTTTGATTCACTCTACAATAAACCAATGCTATATGTAGATCATAAAATATGTATAAACTAATAATGAGCTAAAGAATTATGATACTGTATAATTTTATCGTTACTCAAAATGAAATCGAGGTTAAAGCAATCATAAATCATTTTGTGATGCATTATAGTAATTTACACATAGGGAAAAGGGATTAAATGTGCATTCAATGATTTTTCATATATTAATGAAAATGAATACTGTATCTGGAAGCGAATACCACAATGATTATTTTGCATCAACAGATGGTTGGTGCAATTGCAGCACTGTTGGTGCAAAATAATAATTGTGGTAGTCGCTTCCAGATACAGTAATCATTTTCATTAATATATGAAAAATTGTTGGAATGCAATCTAGGGCTGACACTCTAGCACCCATTGAGCACATGGAACCAAACATGCACTTCCAGTATTTCTACCCTAAATTTCGGTCTAAATATAAGTCAAGGAATTCATTGTACTATGAATAAAATATTTGGTGGGATTATGTTAAGATTTATCCGTAACACTTTCATGATATGCTGTATGATACTCACTGAAATGAGGCCTAGATCGCTGTACACATGACTCAAATAAATCTTCAGCTTGCGGAGGATCATAATTGAAGACATTGAATGGAAGCAAGATAGCATATGTGGCTGAAAAATGGATCTACATTAAAAAAAAAACATAATTTTTATTAAACATCTTTTGGCCACAAGATGGTTTCATAAAATGATCAGTTTGAGTCATTGTTCAACGAAAGATTGGTTCATATTAGTGAACAAAATATTTGATTGATAGCAAATTTAGTCCCCCGCATTGAGGGGCTATTTAGCCTAGAGCTTTGCTGGTGCTAGTATTAGAGGAGGAGGCAGAAGAGGGAAGACAAGGGCTGACAAGGGGAGAAAGAGTGGGTGAGGTAGGAAAAAGAGAAAGAAAGGCCAACAGGGGTAGAGAGAGAGGGGGGGGCATAAGAAGGAGCAAAAGCTGACAGAGGTGGGGGAGGAAGAGAAATTGTGTTGTATACCAGACTTGTAGAATGAGATGGAGTACAGGTAAACTTTGGTAATCAAAGAACTGATAAGAGAGGTTTAGCTTTAGTTTAATTTAGCGATACAGCGTGGAAATAGGCTCTTTGGTTCACCTGGTCAGCGCCGACCAACGATTATCCATACACTTCCAGACAGATTCTTGATTAGTAAGGGTGTCAAGGGTTATGGGGATATAGCAGAAGAATGGGATTGAAAGGAAAAGATAGAACAGCCATGATTGAATGGAGGAATGGATTTGAGTTGGGCCAAATGGCCTAACTCTGTTCCTAGAACTTATGAAGACTAGTTCTATCGTACACACTAGGCAATTTACAGAAACCTATTAACCTATAAACCTGCATGTCTTTGGAATGTGGGAGGAAACGGGAGTACCTGGAGTAAACCCACGAGGTAACAGGGCGAACATGCAAACTCCATACAGAGAGCACCCGTAGTCAGGATTGAACCCAGGTATCTGGGTTCACCTACTATGTTCTACTATATTAAGTAAATACACACCAAAACTCATTTTTTAATTATGGGTTAATAACAGTAAAAAAACTTATACTTAAATTTTGGAAAAATGCTAATATACCAACATTTAAAATGCGGATCAGTAATATGCTGGACACAGCACATTTGGAAGAAATGAGACTCCGGCTAATAGACAAACAAGACCTATTCTTAAGGAGTTGGTCCCCATTTATTGATTTCTTGGATTCATGTGGTGACATAGTATCATGAAAACCAACAGTTTCAGGTATGGGTGAAAGATGATTTAGAATATTAAAAAAAACCATCTCACTGTGGCAATGGAATAATCTCCCTCCTGCTTTCCTTCTTCACTTATTCCTTCTCTTTCACTTTTTCTTTATTGGTTTTTCACCCACGCTCACTAATCTATTCTTCACTTTTCACAACCTCTTTTTCTTCTCTCCTTTCTCACCTCTCTTTAAAAAAAAAGGGAAGTTGTACAGAGAATGTAATATGTTAACATCGTTTTTGTACCAATGCATTGTACTCACTTCTAATAAATAAAATATTTTTTTTAATTTTTTTTAAAAATCAAACATAACATAATTCACTTCACTGCCTTCTTACTTGAAGCCCTCGCAAAACTTACTGCAATACTAATAAAGTTTCCAGGTGTAAATAAAGGAGAGGTAAATATGTTTTGTTTCCTACAGGAGGTATAAACTGTTATTTACCTTGTTGATGTGTTGAAGTGTGACAGATGCTATTTGATCCAGCAGACCAGTATGAAGGCAATTTGTTTTGGTTAGAAACAGAGCTAACTCAGCAACATTGGACCAAGTTATTTGTCCTTTCAGTCGTTCAAAGCTTGCCATTGTTTCTTCTGCAAGAACTTCTTCAAACCATTCTCCACCAACATATTTAATCTCTTCTAGCAATAGATCCAAGTCATTTGCCTTTTGTAGTCTCTCCAAGCCACACATATTTAATTTTTGAAGAAGCTTCACATGCACTGCTGCTGTACTAGGCTGGTATGAGGAGCCATTCCGTACCCACTTAGTAATGGCGATAGCAAATGCATTCAAGTCACTTAAGTTGCACTGGGGCAAGACATCATCAATACGTGCAGGAATCAAGTGATCAGTTCGTGGAGAAGGAAGCTGGGAGAGGACACGTGTTAACATGGATATCTCATAGGGGACAACACTGACATGAAGATAGCTGGAAAACAAAAAGAAAAATGACAAAAAAAGAGTATTTCAATATTATCAATGTGCTAGCAGCTTTCCAGTGTGTGCTCATTAACGATGGGAAACATCCAATCGTTAAATATGCAAACCTGTTCTGCAATAATTTTCAAATTAAAAACAAGTTATTCATATTTACTGTGCTGAAGGAGATGAAGCAAGGCAAACCATGACTGATTGTACAAAGCAACTCAATGTGCAAAGTACCCTACATCAGTGGTTCCCAACCTTTTTTAGTTCATGGCCCCCTTGGGCTCTTTAATTTTTCTGTGCCCCCCCCTGACATTATTAGCGGAAAAAAAGTGGCCCCCTTCATTGAACCTGTGGCCCCCTAAATCCCCAAATTTTTCTGTGGCCCCCAAGAAATTTGCCATGGCCCCAGGTTGGGAATCACTGCCCTACATGATGCATCTGATGATCACTAATCAATAATTACAATATACCCGATATGACTTCATTTTAATTATAATTTTAAGGTTAAGAAAATGTTATGACATGCTTTGCTCTTTATCCAAATTTCAGCTAGTTACTTTAAAGAGACAATAATTCATCCCGTAGCATTAATGGAGTGTTCATCAAAGTTAATCTTCACTTACAAGAGAAACAGGCTAGTTGTACCAGCCATAACCACACCCTTTCAGTTGGCTCTACCACTATTTGTGTATTCATTCTTTCCTAATCTCCAGCTCTTGCTCTTTTCTCTCAATCTCTCCACCAGCCCATGCTCTCGGCACAATTTCGTAGTTCTGATGAAAAGTAATTAAACTTAAATTTTATCATTACTTCACATTCCACAAATGATGTCTGACTTGCAGAATGCTTCCAACATGAATTGCTTTCTGTTTCTATTAAAGGTCTATACAACAAACATGTTGTAAACTTAGCTTATTTCGGTTATATTCAGTTTCTCCCTTGCAACTGTGCAGGCTGAACCAGATAGGTTTTAATTATGGCACCCTTTGTATATATCATAGTAATTTTAGGAAAATAAAGTGTTGTATGTGTTATGAAAATATTGCTAAAAGGGTTTGCATGATTGTCCAAGATAACCAATTAATACATTTTTGAATCATCCATTTAACTTGTCTTTCTCAAATATAACTCATACATACTAATCATGAAAATGTGTGTAATAAGTAATTTTTCCAATATTCATTTTACCATATTAACATTTGCCTCAATTCTGCATATAGCTCTGGTTTTTGACAATGAAGTGACAGTAAAGCCTGCGTTATTTTTGCAGCATCCAATGGCTTGTACATATCCAAATGTTTGGACAAATTTGATGCAACTCTAAACAAGGAGAGAGAAAATGAGGAGAGATTAAAGATGATTATAAAACATATGGAGTCAATATATCGGATGCAAATCTTTACATTATGTTTTACTGTGATCTTACTTACTGCTGAATTAGTTGTGGATTTCTGCATTCCATCTCTGCCATGGTCTCTATTACTGCTAATGTTTGCGATGGGCTAAATTCTTCAACCATTAACAAGGCAGCAGATTCAAGTCTTTATGACAGGATAGTAGGGAGGAAGTGAAAAAAAAAAGGTCTGATGTAAATCTGTTAACTGTGCAAGCCAAACCATAATTACACATAGTTTGATATCTTTGAATTACATATTTTACCACATTTCTAATCAATTGAAATGAGGGGATGATAAATGTACATCAATTAGTTATAAACAAATATACTGTTTCCATTCGTTTTTGCAGCGATTTACGTTCAGAATGGACAAGATGATGAAATAAACATCAAGGAGGAATCATTAATCATCTTGAATATTAAGAGTTTTTTTTCACAAGAGTGAAAGAAATACTGAAGCTAAACAATACAACAGATTCTTCTTATACAATAAAAACATAGCAGAATATTTGGATGGCAGAATTGGCAAAGATGGTAACATACCTTTTCCTGACCACTGTCCCCGACAAAGGTCCTAAAACTGCAAAAAGTCTAACAAAACTTGTGGGATCAGTTTGAGTATTAATAAGTTCAATAAGTCTCCACTTAACAGCGAGCCGAAAGTCACAATTGTTGAAATGTAGAGACTGGTACACTCCAAGGATAATGCTTATATTATCAGCATCCAAGCCCTTTATGCTCTGAAGAAATATCGCATTGCATTTTTCCAACAAAGGACGATAGCTGAACTTCACATTGCGTAGAAATTGTACAATTCTGCGGCAATTGTTAAACTGAGAGGTGTACCCAGTGTCCAGTAGAAATTCGGCCTTTTCTATTAAACGATTCCGAAAGCATTTGGAGATCAAAGCAGAGATGCTTAACATTAATGATGAAAGTATTCTATTCAACAGAAAAACATAATTAGCTATGACAGAAATAATATTTTCAAATTAATTGTCATGTACAATATTTTATCTTCCATAATACAAGAAAACGTGCATTTTCTTTTCTGTACTGAGTATTTAGTAAATATTAATTGGAGTTCTACAGAAAACTATGAATGCATTTTTAAATTCTGCACAAAAATTACTTTAAAATATCTGTTATATGAAAATAATGCTGATTTTGTGTATATGATCAACATATATCACTTCCAAAGATCATATTTATAAGCAGTGATTCCATTGTCTGGCAACAGTCTTCTATGTTTTGGAGCAAACAAAAATCCTAAACAATTTGATATTCGACAAGAACACTACCCAAAAATATGATACATGACCTCCAGTGGTATCTGTCTGGAGTTTGCACGTACATCCTGTGACCGTGTGGGTTTCCTCTGAGTATTCCCGTTTCCTCCCATTATAAGGGATGAGGTTACGGTGTACTTAGAAGTTCACAATAAAATAGGCCAAAGTCGGCATATCTTTTTGAAGGTAGAGGACTTGTCTGATAAATTTGCTGGAATTCTTTGAAGAAGTAAATAGCAGGACAGACGAAGCTCAGTAGATGTTGTTTACCTAGATTTTAAGAAAGCCTTTACGGGAGGCTGCTAAGGAAGATGAGAACACCTGGGCAGATACCAGCAGAAGGCAAAGAATGGCAATAAAGGGTCCTTTTTCTGGTTGGATGACAGTGACTAGCGGAGTTCCGCAGGCTTGGTGCTGGGGCTGCTGCTCTTCATGTTGCAGGAAGCAGGAACTCTGCAAAGGACTAGGATAGGTTGGGAGAGTGGGCTGATAGGGTTAGTGTAATGTAGCAAAGTGTGGAGTCATGCTTTTTTGTAGTAGGAATAAAGGCGTAGATTGTTTTCTATATGGGGAGAGAATGCAGAAATCAGAGGTGCAAAGGGACTTGGGAGTACTGGTGCAGGACTCCCAAAAAGTTAATTTGCAAGTCGAATCGGTACTAAGAATGCAAATGCAATGCTAGCATTTATTTCAAGAGGGGTTGTACACAAAAACAGGGAATGCCGAGGCTCTATAATGCGCTGGTCAGGCCGCATTTGGACTACTGTCAGCAATTTTGGGCACCATATCTGAGGAATGATGTGCTGGATCTGGAGAGGGTCCATAGGATGTTTACAAGAATGATCCCAGGAATGAGTAGGTTAACATATGATGAGCGTTTGAAGGTACTAGGCCTACACTTACTGGAGTTTAGAAGAATGAGGGGGGACCTCATTGAAATGTACAGAATATTGAAAGGCTTGGATAGAGTGGATGTGGAATGTATGTTTGCACTCATGGGAACGTCCAAGACTTGAGGTTATAGCCTCAAAATTAAAGAACATTCTTTTAGGAAGGAGATGAGGAGGAATTTCTTTAGTCAGAGGATGGCGAATCTGTGGAATTCTTTGTCATAGAAGGCTGCTGAGGCAAAGCCAGTGGATATATTTAAGGCTGAAATAGATAGATTCTTGATTAGTACGGGTGTCAGAGGTTACGAGGAGAAGGTAGGAGAATGGGGTTAGGAGGGAGACATAGATCAGCCATAATTGAATGGCGGAGTACTTGATGGGCTGAATGGCCTAATTCCGCTCCGATCACTTATGATCTTATGATCCCAAAGAGGTGCAGGTTAGTTGGTTAATTGGCCTCAGTAAAATTATCCGTGTTGGGAGTGGATGAGAAAGTGAGAATACAAAGAACTAATGTGAACGGGAGATTGATGGTCGACATGGACTCGATAGGCTGAAAGGCCTGTTTCCATGCTATACCTCTAAGGACAGTGCAACTAGGAGAAGTTGAGGCCATTGTTGGCCTCAACTTCACTTTCCTGCCTGATATCCATGAGCTTTCAGCTGCAACCCTCCATGATGTAATTCTTCCTCATCTCAATCTTTAAAGGGCATCCTTTTATCCAGTGACCTCCCCCCATCCCCCTTCCACTTCAAGCAATGAATTACTTTCAAGTGCAGGTGACAAAACCTGAAACCAATGTGAGATTATTGACAATATATCCTGCTAACATAAGAATGAACAAATGGCATACTTGCCTATTAACATTTACCTTGCATCATATATAGATTCCAACTTCCTGCTAACAATATCGGCAATTTCTCCCATCAGTGGACTATGATATAAATGCTGATCTGTCAAACATACAGCAAACTTGGATAACATAGGCATACCAAATCTGTTATAAGAAAAACAGCGTAATTAAATGTGGTCTTCAAAAAAATACAAGGCACAATTAGTGTAGTTGGAGGAGGCAACATGTTCCTGTGAATTTTATGCGAGATTGTTAGGGTCTGATATCTGCCCGCAACTTCATCCCCAAAACATTTACTTCTCCCGCACAACATCTCTCTCAGACTTGAATATTTTAAATTACTACTACTCGGGGTAATAGATTCCACAGATTCATAATCTTCTGAGGGAAGACGTTTCTCTCCATTCCCAAGCTGAGTAGTCAACAGTTTACCCTGAGTTTCTGCTCCTGTAGTTCTTGATTCCACCACCAGTGGATCCATCCTCAGAGCATTTACCATATCAAGCCAACTCGGAGTCTTACATCATTCTAAACGAGCACATATTCTAAACCTCAATGAGTATGTAGTCATTTTGTTTAATCTATCCTCATAAAACAATTGCCCCATCCCCCAAATTAATCTGCTGTACGCTTGCTGCAGTTCCTACGAGGGATGTATATGCTTTCATAAATAAGGAGACCGATAAAATACAGAAAACCTAAGCGTGGTCTCAGGAAAGCCCAGAGCAATAGCAGCAAGACTTTCTTACCCATGTACTCTTTTGCTACTGCAATCAAGGTCAGTATCCTAATTGCCTTCCTTAATTAATTACCTGAATATATTTTGTTTCTTGAAAAAGTGCACCAGAACTCTCTCAGTTAAGAGCTAAAAACCAAAAGCTGGAAGGACTCAGTGTGTCAGGCAGCATCAGAGGAGGGAATGGACAGACACATTTTGGGTCAGAGTTTCTCCAGCACTCTGTTTTTTGCTCAAGACTTCACCATCTGGAAGTTTCTTGTGTCAGCGACATCTAATATACTCACACCATTAAACCTTTCTTTGTTTTCTGTTGGTGGTAAAGTTCACATTTTCATTATACCAAATCAGCCACCTTTTTGCCCATGAACAGGAAATAGTGGCCATTCAATTCATTCGACCTCCTGCTTCATTCTACAAGATCTCACTTGATTCCCTTAATATCCAATCATCTATCGATCTCTGTATTGAATATAGCTAGTAATAGAGCTTCTTAGATTGCAAATTTGGGTTGAAATTTTGGTCACGCTAATTCTTAACGACATCTGATGCCTTCAACACTAGTTACCTCTTCATAATTTCTTTCCACTTTCAAGAAGTCTTGTCCAGAATGTTTTGTATGTCATGTGCACCGGATATGAATTGGAACAGTGAAATTCTTACTTGCTAAATGAGATATTTTAGATTATTTATTGGTTGTATAGAATAGAGAATATCTCTATGTAACTAAAAGTCTTTGTGTGTGTGCCCACGATGTGTCAATCTGGTTTTCCTATCTTCTTCCAAATGCTGGGCCACAGCCTTCCCATTTTCACATATCCTACTCACATTTTTCCTGGTGTGGTGATAAACATCTTCCAGTCGCATTCCCACATATATTTCCGAAGTTATTAATCCTTTACATTTCAAAAACAGCCCCAAAAACTCACCCATGTCTCTCTCCCTCTACCCACCTCCCTCTCTGCTCCTCTCCATCTCTACCCCCTCCCTCTACTCTCACTCTTTACTCCCCTCCCCACCCTCTCTACCCCCTCCCCCTCACTCTCTACCTCCCTACCCCTACCCCCCTCTCTATCCCCTCACTCTGAACCCCCTCTCCCTCTTAACCCCCCTCCCTCTCTACCCCGCCTCCCTCTCTCTCTCTTGGTTCTTGGTCCTCCAAAATATTCCAAATGGAATTTAAACTGGAGGTGGTGAAGGGAGGGCTTAAGCCAATAAGGGTTATTGGGAAGAAAGAGCTACTTTAAATTTAGTTGCATTTGGTTGGGTAACTAGTTGGGTGGAGATTATTCCATGCTTTAATTGTGCGGGGGAAGAACGAATTGCTGTACACATCTGTCTTTGTAGCTGGGATCACAAATTGGATCGAATGCCCTCGTCTGCTCCTAATTGGTTTGGGTTTGGTGTAGGTCTTGTAGTCTATGTCGAGCTGACCATTTAACATTTTGTAAAAACAGGTCAAACGGTGAGCTTCACGTCTGTCTTGGAGAGGGTTCCACCCCAGAGAATTCCGAAGTTTGGTGACACTCGCTTCTCTCTCATAGGTGTTAGTAACAAATCGAGCTGCTTGTCTTTGGACACGTTCGATGGAAGAAATGTTTTTATTTGTGTATGGGTCCCATGCTGCAACTGCGTAGTCCAAATGAGGTCTAACGAGGGTGAAGTATAGCTTCTCCTTGACAGAAGTTGAACAATGATGAAAGTTGCGCCTCAGAAAGTTTAGGTCACCTGTTGCTTTCACCGTTGCATGATGAGTCTGACCATTCCAACGCAGATCATTCTGCAATTTGATTCCAAGATACTTGGTTTGTTTGGATTCTTCAAGGGTGGCACCAAGTATATTGTAAGACGTTTCGCCTGGATTCCTCTTTCTGGTGACACGCATGGTTTCACATTTGGAAGGGTTGATCTGCATGCCCCATCTCTACTCCCCTCCCTCTCTAGGAATTGATAGGGTGAAGAGGAGGAGGAGAGAGTGGTGGGGGATGAGGAGAAATGAGCCGTGCCTGCGCAGTTGGGGGCTATGCGTGAGCGGTCCAATATTGCGTTGGGGGGACTGCTTTCGTTGGGGAAATGGGTGAGTGGTGGACAGGGTCTGCACTTGGTCTAGTAGTTACTAAATAAGGCGCACGCTTAAGGGCCTGTCCCACTTAGGCGATTTTTTAGGCAACTGTGGCACCAGTCAATGTTGCGGTATGTCGCCGGAAAAAACGGCTTTTTGCACCCACCCCACGACAATGTCCATGACAAGCTACCACCTAGTCGACGTCAAGCTACGACAAGCTACGTCAACTGGCGACACAATTCCTCGTGACTTGGGACGTCCACCTACAACAACCTTCGATCACACAGACGACAACCTACGACACTGGAAGTCAATCTACCTCCACTAGCAACAAGCTACGACAAGCTACCGACCCTGTCGGCGGCAAATGAAGACAACTGAATACTTCTCTTGATGCCGGAACTGTCGCCGGGTGACATAGGATAACGTAGGTTGGCGCCAATGGAATTCACCAAGGTCATGACCCGGTGACAACAAACGTCACCCGGAGACTACATACAACAGCACCTACGACAGGAGAAGATAGGCAACGTCAAGCCCACTGTCATCGAAAGGTTTTGAACATTTCAAAGTCCAGCGGCGACAAGAAATAAGTAACGACACTTGAGGAGACCGTTCACGACAATACAGGCATCACCCCGCGACCATGTGGCGACAACCTATTTTTTGTCTGTTGCCAAATCGCCTAAGTGGTGTAGGCTATTTAGTGTGCCTAATGTAGCGACTATTACCTCAAATGAAACAATGTTTTGAACATGAAGAAACTGCCAAGTACTTAACATTAGGGTCACATATTTTAAAACCAGATGCTTAAATGTTAATATTTTAATGTTAGCACTTTATTATATGCATGGATTTTTGAACAACTAATAATACACTGAATTTCAGTTATGTTTTTGTATATAAATGCTATAATGTTTTCAACTGGAATTACTATGACCAAACATTTAACTACAAGTCAATAAAGTACTAAATTTAAACAAAAGTTAAAAAATTACTAAAAGCATAATCAATAGAATAAAACTTTACGCATTTACCTTTCAATTCTTCCCCAAGCCTCCATCACAAGTTGTTGGACTAGGGAATCATGTGGTTCAACATTCAACCTTTAATAAATGCACAAGTATATTGATGAGAACCATTATCTTGTAGACGTATTGATTTAACATAATCAGACACAACTTTCTGTTTATTTGGACTGTCTCTAATTTTTC
Source organism: Leucoraja erinaceus (assembly GCF_028641065.1). NCBI lineage: Eukaryota > Metazoa > Chordata > Chondrichthyes > Rajiformes > Rajidae > Leucoraja > Leucoraja erinaceus. The sequence goes on from NC_073383.1 coordinate 24,829,811, forward strand.
AAATCACACCTTAATTGTTTGAAAGTAGGGAAAATGTGTGATTGACGATGACTGTGTGATTGACATTCTCACAGGTAAGTCCTAAAGTTTTGTTTTTTACAATTTGCTTCGAGGTTTTGGTTAGCATTCCATTGTTCCTCCTCAGACACCTCCATCATGAGTTTAAGAATCAGCACCTCAGGTACCCTGTTGTAGCACAGAGGAATCAACACTGGATTCAACAACTTCAGATAACTATTTGATGTCTAAACAGGCCAGTTTTCCCCTCAGTCAACAGATGCTGCTTGGTCTGTTGAAGATCTAAAAAATATATTTCATTTTGGACAGGCTGCAACTACCATGTTCTCTAGCTTTGTTTTAACTTTGTTTTTTCCTTCCCTCCTTCATTCTTATTAATTTCAATTTATTTGTACCTCATCCAGCTAGATCAGCTATATTAAACAAATCGTCAATACCCTCTCTCAACCATCAGCATCAACATTTGAGTAATTGAACCCTTCTTGGTAATCATCCTGTCATAGGATGTTATAAGATCGGTTTGTCTTCTCCACCTCTTTCTTCTCTGTTATTTAAGAATGCTAATTTTCTAACTTTTTCTGCTTCTGATGAAAGATCATCAAAATATATGTTAATTCTCTTTCCACAAATGTCATTACATCTGCTGAGCATTTGAGACCAGTGAATCTTTACTGCACTTCAACTAATGTCAAGTACATCCTTTCTTAGGCAGGAGACAAAACCTGAACACAATACTCCAGAGGAGGTCTCACCAAAGCTCTAAAAAATTGCAATACGAACTATATACGTAAATTTGATTGCTCTAGGTATTTTTTTATTCTTTTTCCAAAATTTAAAATTCTTCAGTGACTATAGTTACCTCAGTGCATTGTACAACATATCCACCAGTGTTTCATCATCCATCTGGTCAATCTTGTTTTCTGCTAACACACGAAGAACCATGAACTGTGAGTGATTTCTGATGTAGTCTATACTCCTCAGTATCTGTGGCTTTTCCTTTTGAAATTGCCAGAGGAGTTCTATTGCATGGCCCACATGCATCACTGCAAGTTTGGCTTTGTTTTTCCCAACCAGATCAAGTACTTGGTCCTCATTTGAACAGTTGTCTAGTTGATACCACAAAAAATCACTCCCCTTAACCCCTGGGTGGTAAAATCTCATTGAGAGGTAGTAAATGTGCCTGAACCGAAGCATTTTTAATGGAAGCATGATTTTGTACTCTTAAAAGTACATAATTCTTTAAATTTTCAAAACTAGCTATCAAAAAGTTTCTTTGATGTAATAAAAATGCATTTCTCCATACTCCAATAAAGTACACCTTTCATGGACCGTATAGGATATGTGCATTATCTGCAAAACAAAGAAATACAGTTAAGTGACAATAACATTTTTGTACATTTCTGAATTATTTAATTTTAAGTAATGGGCCAAATATCGTAGTTGACGCTGTCGAAAAATTACAATCATTTTAGTGTTAGATTTGTTATTAGTGTAAGACCACAGGACGATGAGTATGTGGAACAATTGCAAGAGGAAGCTTACAGAGGCAGGTACAATTACAAAGTTTAAAAGACATTTGGATAGATATTAACATAGAAAAGGTTCAGAGGGACACGAGCCAAACTCGGGCAAATGGGACTAGCTCAGGCCAACATCTTGGTCAGTGTGGTTATCCATATAATATAGTCAGAAAAACAAAGTGCTTTTGTAGCAATTAGAAATATAGAAACATAGGCAAAAGACAAAGATAGAAGTTCAAAAATGATATTGTCAGCTTCCTAAGTGGACAAAAATAGTGCTGTATCCCTGTCCATAATGATTTAACAAATTAGTCCTTTAAAGCAAGGTCCTCATTAAAAATATCATTAGAGGTGCAGACCAAATGTAATGCAGATATCAAATTATTGAACAAGGAGAATGGACGAGCAAGTGAAATTAGGAAGGTTTTTTTTTACAAATTCAAAAATCAAATAATCTGGATTTGCAGTTGCTATAGAATAGTTTGTTATATGACACAGAAAATCATGGAAAGCGACAAGTGAGAGTTACGTTTGGTTCAATATTTGGAATGGGTATAGATATTGAAACACTGAGCGTAAAGAGCCTGTCCCACTTACACGATTTTTTCGGCGACTTGCCGGTACCCATCATAGTCGCAGCAGGTCGCTGAAAATTTCAACATGTTAAAAATCCAGCGGTGACTAGAAAAAGATACGACTCTTTGGGCGACTACTCACGACCATACATGTCATGACATGTTGCCGGCAGTCGGCGAAAAAATCGTGGGATAGGCTCTTAAGTAAATATTTTGAATGGCATCCAATATGAAATAAAAGTTGGATTGAAAAGGAATGAAATTCCTGCCAGATGACAAGAAAACCAGACAACATTATTTGTAAGACACAGGAAAATCAAGCTACAGACAAGATACGTAAGGTAATAGTTTCACAAAAAGACATTTTATGGAAAGTGTTTAAAAATAAGGCAAGAACAGAAGTCATTCACGGAAGGATTTTTAGTGGCCACAATAGAAGTAACATAGAGATCGCACAAGTTTATTTATTTATTCCTTCATGGAATTTGGATATGATTATAGAAACATAGAAATTAGGTGCAGGAGTAGGCCATTCGGCCCTTCGAGCCATTATGCCACCATTTACAGCCCATCCCTATATGCACCCGGATGAAGGAAGCAATAAAGAGGCAACAACACGAGTGGGTCTGAGGGCACACATCGGCCAGGTAAAGATGGCAGATACCCTGCGTCTTCTTTCCCATCTCCTCCCACAATCCCTCCCGCACCCATCCCTCCCTCCTTTCCCCTACCCTCAGTCACTTCCTCCCTCCCTCCCTCCAATACTCCTCTCCCGTCCCTACCCCCGTCCTATCCCTCTATCCCCCACTCCTCACCTCCTCCTATCCCTCCTGACCTCTCTCACTGCCCTCCTCTCCCTCTATTCCCCATGCTCTACCTCCCCCACTCCTCTTCCCCTCCCCCAATCCCTCCCTCACCTCTCCTTCCCTCTAAACTCAGTCACTCCCTCCATAAAAAGCAGCATCTGCAGTTCCTACCTCCACAGGTCATTCATTGTTAGCTGTGGTTTAGATCCCGTTGATTTGGCGATTGGACCAGTTTGTATCGTTCGCGTGTGTGTTACTCAAACTCCATGCATATTGCTCGGCCACCCTGCAACCCGACTCTCTCCCTCCCTCTCTCTGCTCACTCCGGCTCAGCTGTGGCTCGGCTCGTCCCCGTCCTGTCCGACCAACTACTGCTGCCGCTCGGCCCGTCCCAGCCCTGCCGTCCGCTGGCACCGCTCGGCCCGTCCCTGCCCTGCCCACCCGCCTACCTGCTGGGGGGTGGGTGGGGGAGATGGAGTCAGTGTTCGTCACAGAGTTTCGATGAACTAGTGGAGAAGAGGCACAACAGAGGATGTACACCCTGTGGCAGCTGAGGAAGCACAATCTGCCCCAGGCAATGATGGCCCAATTCTACACGGCCATCATAGAGTCTGTTCTCACCTTCTCCATCATCGTCTGGTTTGGCTCAGCCACCAAGCACGACACCTGGAGGCTGCAGCGAATCGTCCGATCAGCAGAGAAGATTATTGGCTGCCAGGAAGCGAGCGGGCAAGATCATCTCTGACCCTTCTCACCCTGGCCACAATCTCTTTGAATCACTTCCCTCTGGAAGGCGACTCCGGATTGTGAAAGCTGCCACAGCCAGACATAAAAACAGTTTTTATCCACGAGTAGTTGCTCTATTCAACAGCCAAAAATCTGTAGCCTCCCTTTCATCTGGTATTTTGTTGGTTCACAAGCTTGATCAATGGTATTTTATCATTAATGTTTTATTATTATTAATGTTTAGTGTATTCTGAGTCATTCGTAACTGTCACTGAATGTCATGTTGTTACTTGTGGGCGGAGTACCAAGGCAAATTCCTTGTATGTGAATACTTGGTCAATAAACTTACCTACTTATTTACTTACATACGAAAAGAAAACGCCTCTGAAGCAAAATTTATCTTTAAAAAAAAAAATTGCAAACCATACGTGGGTTTTGAATTACATTTTACTCAGATGCAAGCCAATGGCATAATTGTTAGCTGTTAATTGGACATAATCAACCTCAGCAAATTGACAATATCCTATTGAAAGGGAGTGGGTGTTTAAGCTGTCAGGACATTTTATTATTTGCCAAAATATACATCTCAATAGCATAATGATAGAAAACTTACTTTTCCACACACCACTCGTAAGTCTGGAGATTTTTTTAATGATAAATTTAGCTTCAGAAGCAATTTCTTTTTGCATGTAAAAACCCACTTCAGAACCATGGGCGATTTTAAAATTTTACAGCCAGATTTATCACTTCTGAAACTTTTTAGCTACCAAAGGAATCAAGAAAAAACACAAACAATGCCTTACTGTTGATGAAATGCAGTGAGCAAACGCGATAATTCCCAATATTTTCAATCTTGATAACTGCATGGCCGTTCTACAAGCACTTTAGCTGTCCCTTCAGCTCTTGCTTCGCTTTACCTTCATTTCGCTTCACTTTTAGAAATTGAAGTAGGATAGATGGCTCTCACGGTTACCCCGACTTCCACAATTATTTACAGCGCAAAAATTCACCATTTTGGCGGTTTTTAACTGGTAGGAAAGTACGCGTTTCGTGTATTAACATATATATATACAACATATACCAGAAGCTGTGATGTCCTCCAGATGGATTGAACCTTCTGAATTTTGTAGTCGGCAGGGCAGTACCCTACATATCGCCAACTTGGACAATTTAACATTTTTATCAAGCCAATCAACCTACAAACCTGTACTTCTTTGGAGTGTGGGAGGAAACCGAAGATCTCGGAGAAAACCGAATCAGATCACGGGTAGCACATACAAACTCCATACAAACAGCACCCGTAGTCGGGGTCGAACCCGGGTCTCTGGCGCTGCATTTTGCTGTAAGGCAGCAACTCTATCGCTGTGCCACCGTGACTGCCCATTGACCGGATTGAGCGGCTCCGTGCGTCAAGCCCTTTGACCCGGTGACCTTACGTTCAACCCCCCTATGGCCTCCAGAGGCGATATCTCTTCCCTTGTGCGAGGCATTTCCAACATGCTCTGTCCAGCAGTGGAAGCACGTTACTTTGTGGTTCTTCACCCCGCTCCACCCCTTCCCATATCCACTCCACCCATCCCACCAAAGATCCTATAGCGAAGCAAGATGGGTTACTCTCACGCAACGGTGTAGTACGCTCATGGGCGGATTCATGGGTGATTTTATGACTCATTTTAGCAACCAGCCCCTGCCATCTTGCTCAGCCATCTCGCTTCCGGCCAAAGATTGGATCCGCAGCGGGGAGAGGGAGTGCGGGGAGAGGGAGTGTGGGGCCCGGGGCAGCGGGAGAGGGAGTGTGGGGTCCGGGGTCCGGGGCAGCGGGAGAGGGAGTGTGGGGTCCCGGGGCAGCGGGAGAGGGAGTGTGGGGCCCGGGGCAGCGGGAGAGGGAGTGTGGGGCAGCCGGGGTAGGGGGGGACATTGTAGTGTGGGGGCAGGCGAGGGAGTGCCGGGGGGGTAAGGCCTAATGGGGGGGAAGTTGCCTAGTGTGTGTGAAGTTGCGGGGAGGTTTACAATGTTTCTTATTTACAATGTTTCTTATTTAATGTCCCTTGTCTAGTCTGAAATAAAGTTCATTATTGGATTAGAAGAAATATAATTGTGTGTGTTATATGATTATATACATTTATATAATTTAATGTATGTGTGTTTATAAACATTTTATTATTTAACAAGAATTAACAGAATTATGAACTAACAGAATTACGAATCTAACCCTATCTCACACACAAAAAGTTCCCCCGCAATGTCAATTACCCTGCGAGTCGGGTCGGTTCCGGTTACTACAAAATCAACTCAAACACTACTTGTGAGCCATTTAAAAAGAAATGATTTAAAAAACATTAAAAAAGACAATTACCAGAGTCAAATTTTATTCTTGACAAGAAGTTTGAACTGACAGATTTATGAATCTAACCCACACAAACTGTTGCCCCGCAACATTGATTACACTGCCAGTCGGGTCGGGTAGGCTCAGGTTGCTAAAATGGGCGGGGAAAAATGCCCAGGATCCCCTCCATAGCGTACTACACGTCAGCCCATTGCATTTAGCAGGAGTAGCCTATCTTGCTCTGCTATAGGATCTTTGCATCCCACTACGTTCCACTCATTCCACTGACCCCACTACACCCCCTACCCCATGTACATCCAACTGCCCCCCATCCATTCCACCTCTCTCTCTACCCACTTCACTGCACTCACCTTCACACCACCGACCCGTTACACCCCATCAGGTAAACCCCTACCCTAGCTCCACTACCCACCCCCCACACCAGAAAACCCCTGGCCTCCCGGTACCCTATCGCCTCCTTCGCCACACACACAGCCTCCCGTGCCCGGAGTGTGGTGAACAAATGGCGGCTGCCTTGCGCCGCTGTCGCCAGCAGGCGGGGGGGAGGGAGGGATGCCGCGCCATCACCCCGCCGTCGCCATCAGCCGACAGCGCCATCTTGAGAGCTCGACAAGGAGCCGCATCAACGGAATGTGGCGGCCTGTTGGTCGGAACCCGCCGGGTTGCTCCTTTATCCCACACCCCGCATCTAACTCTCAATTTTCAATTTCCCTCTGCCCCCACAATAATAAAAGATGCGGGTTTTACCTGGCACAATTAGCTAGGCCACGATCCGCGGTCTCAAGTAGCAATGGTGACGCCACACGACGCGTGCGCATCGGGCAAGATCCGTCGACCCGCGGCTTCCGCGCAACCGAACTTGACATCGGGGAGACAGAGATGGACGACGCGTTTGACCGACGTCGAGGGTGACCAATCGGAATACCGAGTGTGCTTTGGAAAGGGGCGGGCGATGTGTCTACGCGAATCAGAGCGGCAGGCAGGCAGGCGCGGGACGGAATGAATCAAGTGTGGTTGTCGCAGGACGGTGCTTGCTGAATTAGGACAACGTTGGTACAAATTGAGGCCGAGTGCGGGACCTAAGCAGGTTAAACCACCGGATCGGTGTTTAGGATCGCGGCCCATAGGGTCCCTCTGCTTTACCGAACCGTGGGGCGGACGTTAATTGGGCGAAATGTGAGTGTTTTGCCGATTTCAAGACGCCTGAAACCTCGGGTCTTGACTGGTGTTTTCTTTGCTGTCTGCATTTGCTCAAAATAATCTTTTAACATTCAAGGGGAAAATATCTATTATTTACCAGGTGGCGATGGCGTAAACAACTTGCAGATTGTAAATAAACATCTTGTCTCTGTGAGCATGTTTGATTTCGTTTCGTTTCCAAACTTCGGGTGATGAACTGATCTAATAGTCTCCTCAAAATATTCCAGTCCCATGCAAATCGGGCCAGCTTGGATGTATACTGCCCCCAAAAGATAATGACGACGAGTTGACCATAGGATGTTTTTTTTTCAATCGGTGCAGGTAGAAACATGGAAACGTAGACAAATAGGTGCTAGCTAGCCAGCACCGCCATTCGATATGATCATGGCTGATCATCTAAAATCAGTACCCCGTTCCTGCTTCCCCCCATCCCCATCATATCCATTGATTTCTTTAGCCCTAAGAGCTAAATCTAACTATCTCTTGAAAACATCCAGTGAATTTGCCTCCACTGCCTTCTGTGGCAGAGAGTTCCACAGATTCACAACTTCCTGGGTGAAGAAGTATTTCCTCACCTCAGTCCTAAATAAACTGTGACCCCTGGTTCTGGACTCCCCCCAACATTGGGGACATTTCTCCTGCATTTAGCCTGTCCGATCCTTTACATTTTTTATATGTTTCTATAAGATTCCCTCTCATCCGAAATTCCAGTGAATACAAGCCGTTGACCCAATCCTTCATCAAATTAGGAGACCAAAATTGCACACAATACTCCAGGTGCGGTCTCACCGGGGCCCTGTACAACTGCAGTAGAACCTGATTGCTCCTAAACTCAAATCCTCTTGCAATGAAGGCCAACATGCCATTGGCTTTCTTCACTGCCTGCTGATACCTGCATGCTTATTTTCAGTGACTGATGTACACGCACACTCAGGTCTCGATTCACCTCCCCTTTTCCTAATCTGACACCATTCTGATAATAATCTGCCTTCCTGTTCTTGCCACCAAAGTGGATAACCTCACATTTATCCACATTATACTGCATCTGCCCATTCATCCAACCTATCCAAGTCGCCCTGCATCCTCATTGCAGCTCGCACTGCCACCCAGCTTTGTGTCATCCGCAAACTTGGAGATGTCATATTTAATTCCCTAGCCTAAATCGTTAATATATATATTGTAAATAACAGGTCCCAGCACAGTGTCTTGCGGCACCCCACTCTGCCATTCTGAAAAGGACCCGTTAATTCCTACTCTTTGCTTCCTGTCTGCCAACCAGTTTTTTATCTATGTCAATACCCTACCTCAATACCATGTGCTCTAATTTTGCACACTAATCTGTTGTGTGGGACCTTGTCGAAGGCTTTTTGAAAGTCCAGATACACCACATCCACTGGCTACATCTACTTGTTACATCCTCAAAAAATTCCAGAAGATTAGTCAAGCATGATTTCCCCTTCATAAATCTATGCTGACTTTGACCGATCCTGTCACTGCTTTCCAAATGCGCTGCTATAACATCGTTAACAATCGACTCAAGCATCTTCCCCACTACCGATGTAAGGCTAACTGGTCTATAATCCCCAGTTTTCTCTCTCCCTCCTTTCTTAAAAAGTGGGGTTACATTGGCTACCCTCCAGTCCACAGGAACTGATCCAGAGTCGAGAGAACATTGGAAAATGATCACCAATGAATGCATCCACGATTTCTAGGGCCACCTCCTTGAGTACTCTGGGTTGCAGATCATCAGGCCCTGGGGATTTATCTGCCTTCAGTCCCAACAGTTTACCTAACACCATTTCCTGACTAATGTGGATTCCATTCAGATCCTCCATCCCACAAGATCCTCGGTCCAGCAATATTTCTGGGAAATTGTTTGTGTCTTCCTTAGTGATGTCAGAACCAAAGTACTCTTTTAACTGTTCTGCCATTTCCTTGTTTCCCATTATAATGTACCTGTCTCTGATTGTAAGGGACCTACATTTGTCTTCACTAATCTTTTCCTTTTTACATATCTAAAGAAGCTTTTAGTCAGTTTTTATATTCCCTGCAAGCTTTCCTTCTTGTCCCCCCCCCCCTTCTAAATCAACCCCGTAGTCCTCCTCTGTTGAGTTCTAAATTTCTCCCAGTCCTCAGGTTTGCTGCTACCTCTGACCAATTTATATGCCTATTCCTTGGATTTAACACTATCCTTGATTTCCCTTGTTAGCCACGGTTGAGCCGTCTTCCCCGTTTTATTATTCGCTAGAGAGGGATGAACAATTTTTGGAGTTCATCCATGCGGTCTTTAAATCTTTGCCATTGCATCTCCACTGTCAATCCTTTAAGTATAATTTGCCCGTCTATCCTAGCCATTTCTTGTTCCATATCTTCAAAGTCTCCTTTCTTTAAGTTCATGACTAGTCTCTGAATTAACCGTGTCACTTTCCATCCTAATGCAGAATTCCACCATATTATGTTCACTGTTGCCCAAGGGGCTTTGCGCAACAAGATCGCTAACTAATCAATAGGTGCAGGAGTAGGCCATTCGGCCGTTCGAGCCAGCACCGCCATTCAATGTGATCATGGCTGATCAATCCATCCTCATTACACAATACTCAGTCTAAGATAGCATGTCCTCTAGTCGGTTCTTCTACATATTGGTTTAAAAAACCATCCTGTATACATTCCAGTAAATCCTCCTGCTCAGCGCTGCTACCAATTTGGTTGGCCCAATTTATATGTAGATTAAAGTCACCCATGGTAACTGCTGGACCGTTGCTACACGCAACCCTAATTTCCTGCTTGATGCTATCCCCAACCTCCTTAATGCTGTTTGGTGGTCTATGTATAACTCCAACAAATGTTTTCTACCCTTGGCTATTTCGTAGTTCTACCCATACCAATTCTACAGCATCCAAGCTAATGTCTCTCCTTGCTATTGCATCAATCTCCTCTTTAACCAACAATGTCACCCCACCTCCTCTTCCTTTATGTCTATCCTTCCTGAATATCGACTATAGCGTGCAAAGCAGTGGTGATAACCACCAGATTATGTACCTGGTTTTATTTAAATTCATATTTCCTTTTGTAGTTACATCTAACCAGAAAATTGTTCAAATTTAGGCTTGAGGTAAAATATTGAGATGTCCATTAATAAATGTCATGGCTGCATTTTATTTGAATTCCTTGAAGTCCAAACGATGTTAGAAATTCTTTGAATTAATTCTGAAATGTAGTGCCTGTACTTTCAATATAAATTGGGTATATGATCATTACCTTTACCAGAACTGAACTTATGAGTGATCATAACCCTTTTCAACAGAGAGCACTTCTATTTTAATGCAAAAATAAATATTAAGACTTCAACTGAAGCTCTTTATTGGAGTGTTTGCAATAATAAGGGAGACAATAAAGAATTGGAAGGGAACTCCTGAATTTGGAATTTAAAGCAAATGAAGGTATGGATGCCCAAGATGGAATACCTGTAGTAAAATGTGTAAGAAGGAACTGCAAATGCTGGTTTAACCCAAAGATAGACACAAAAAGCTGGAGTAACTAAGCAGGACAGGCGGCATCGCTGGAGAGAAGTTTTGGGTCAAGACCCTTCTTCTCCAGCTTTTTGTGCCTATCTATCGAATAATAAAAGTCAGGGATGTGTGTGAGACCAGAATTGAAGAAGCATAGAGAATCTTACAATGCTAAAGTACGAGATGAATATAGATTGGAGTGATTTGTGAACATGTATAAGTGTTCTTAAGAAAATAAATTAGCTTTGCTGGATGTGGTCATGGATAAGAGGTGAGGCAGGGACTGGGATGGGCAATGATAAGGATAGAATTAAGAGATCTTGATAGTTTGGTTGGAAACTCATCTATGAGTCAAATATGCAATGGTGTTTAGTCTCATTGGACAGGGAAGGATGAGTCAGTTCATCGGTGTTTTTTGGAACCCGATGTCTTCAATCTTTTCAATATTAGGACAGGCTTCTGCTCCTGCAACATTAAATGGGTAGGAATTAGTGATAAGGGAGGGGCCAAGAAGGATCTATCATATGTGGTTGATGTCATCTGCATACATATTATATTAAAGGTATAATGAGACTTGTGAAGCTGATTTAAAAGTTTCATCATTAAGTATGATTTGCGAACCTGTGTTAAAATATTGAGATGATGCCTTTGAAAGATGCCTGTGAACATTAATTAATCACCTGATTCTTTTGGGGTGCATAATTATCAATAGTGCCAAAACTTCTAATATTATTTCAACTAAGGGTAAGACAAAAATCATCTGTCCACACTGGTGTGTCTGCCATTTTGTCAATGATATATCTGGATAACTTTCTCTTGTTTCTCATTCTATTTAATATTCCCCTTACAAAATGACCATCCCTGTAAATTAAAGATTTATTTTCATGTCAATCATTTCCTAAATAATATTTTGAATATTTCTGTTTTAAATTTGTATCTTTGCAACCAGTGAAGTTAATTTTGTATCCAGTGCTATTTACACTAATAACGTCCATAATCATTCAGAAGACATTATCATTTCACTGCTTAATAATTTCAGTTTAAGTGTAATGGAGCCAAAGGTTAAAATAGTCATAATTGTAGGTTCTTGTAAATGTTGTGCACAGTAAAATTAATTGTTTTTCATATTTTTCCCATCATATTACAAAAATAAAAGAACAGGAGGACACCATTTATTTACCTGTTCCTTCATTAAATGAAATGAAGACTAATCCATCATTGTCCATGTCCCTTGGTATCTTTTTGTTTAAGAAGAAATTATTAACTTTAAAATTAACTTTGATCTAACATAATAATAGTATTTTTGGTATAATAGTAGTTTTACGTTATGTGCATTTTAGGTAGATATAATTCCATCATTCCATTTTAACTAGACAAGGCCCTCATCCCAACATAATAATTTCTCTCAATCTCTTCATGCTATCAGCTCCCATAATATCTTGGATCCTTTGGTTAAATAATTTCTTGGTTTTAAATTGTATGGAACACAATCACAAATTGTAATCTCATTGTGATGGTTGAAGTATCATTCTAGTATATCCATTGTGCATAGACACCAAGGACAGTATATCTTTTCTAAACTGTGGTTCCCAGTTCTTCCTACAGTTTTCCAGGAATAGTCTAAAGAAGGACTCTAAATGGTTGTAGTATAATTTATAATCCTTGTTTTCTAGATATTCCATCAGCCATTTTGATTATTTTTTCTCCACCTACCTATGACGGTCCGTGTATATGAATCGCTAGGAGGGAGAAGGAGTGGAGACACTTTTAAGAAGTATAATAAAGTTAGCTGGCATTTTACCTACCGGTATGTCTTCCTAGATCGTGAAACTCCAATGAGCCAATCAAAATGGCCGGTCAGCGAAGGAGATGGCCTCCGGCTGCCCTTGACTGCCTGGAAGTAAATAGCGACCCCACTCCACTGCACTACGAGTGAAAAAGACCCATGCCGACCAAATTTTACTTGCGGAAAACTTTTTCAATATGCTGAAAATTTTCTGCGACCTTGCTGAGGCTGCGAGTAGGCGGGAACCTCCCTCGAGCATGAAGGAAAGTTCCAGCCACCTCGTACGTCCTCCTAGGACCTCGTGTCGACCATGCTGCGGGTTTGAGTCAAAGGCAAACTCTGCTAAACTCGCAGCTTAAGTCGCCCAAGTGGGACAGCCCCTTTACCTATCCTGATCAATAAATTGTCTTCAAATTCACAAATCAATTTAAATTTTAACTTGTGATGCTTGTTTCATTTTCTTAATCTTAACTATACTTAACTGCTTTAAGCAAAAATCCATCCTGTTGACCCCATCAATTTACCTCCTGCATCTTTTCCTCACGCCTTGTTGTGATTTACAAAATACATGAATTGAGCGAACTGATATATTTAAATAATGTTTCTTCCATTACAAAATATAAACCATTATGTATAAAGTAAGTATAAGAGCTGGCCCAAGATTGACCTCATGAAGAAAAATGGAAAGTGCTGCTAAAACTCAGCATGTCCGTTGGCAACCAGGGAAAATAAACATTTAACCCAACTTAAACACAACAGCCAACATGTCCCAGCTACACTAGTCCCACCTTCCTGTGTTTGGCCAATATCCCTCCAAATCTGTCCTATCCATGTAACGGTCTAACTGTTTCTTAACCATTGCGATAGTCCCTGCCTCAACTGCCTCCCCGGCAACTCATTCCATACACCCACCACCATTTGTGTGAAAAGGTTACCCCTCAGATTCCTATTACATTTTTTCACCTTCACCTTAAACCTATATCCTTTGGTCCTTGATTCCCCTACTCTAGGCAAGAGATTCTGTGCAGCGACTCGACCTATTCCTCTCATGATCTTATACACAAATCTGTAATTTTAAAGTGGCACTCAGACTATCAAGCACAATTTGTCCTGGCATAACTTTAGCAACTTACACCTAGTTATCATTCTAGTTCTCAGTGTAATTTGTTGAGAATGTACAGACACCATATTGATATAAAGTGCCTTTTTCTTTACGCCTTAAAATTGCTTCATATTCTCTTACATTTTGTAACGTCTCCATTTTGGAATATTAAATGACATGTGGGGAAAATAATTGCTTGTATGTATATATGTGTGCATCATGTTTTGCCTTGTTTGACTCTAGCACAAATTAAAAATGTTATGAAACAGCAATGGAACAGATGGGTGTAACTACGAATAGAATTGTTTGTGAAATTCAAAAAGTAGACAGTAGGTTGCCAATTTTCAAAGGAAATTGACATGTAAAAAAGAAAATTCCATAATGCTTCTGATTATCTTGGATGGATGAAAACATAACTATTTTTTATTATAACATTAATTAGCATAAGGAAATTATACATTCCAATCATAAGCATTTTTTTGTAGAAAGCAATGTTTTTGATTGAGTCCTGCATGTGCAATAAGTTTGAGCAGTAAATTCATTCTGTTTTGTAGATGTAGCCTTCCAAAACACTAACTTGCTCTGGTGGAAATTGGAACTTGTAACATGCACCTGTGGTCCATTATTGCAAAAAATCTGTCCTTTATTGACAGCCGGAATGTTATAGGACACTAGACCATTGGGTCCCGTCCCTTCAACACGCGGTTGCAGGGGGGGGGGGGGTGTGTGCCCTGCGGCGTCACACACACACACACACACACACACACACACACACACACACACACACACACACACACACACACACACACACACACACACACACACTACCACCCTGCACACACACACACCACCACCCTTGATATTATATTAATATTATTCATTCATTCGCTCCCTTTACCCCATCCCCGCCCTATCCACTCATGCATAGCCCCCAACTCAGGCGCGTCTGGAGAGGGCGAGGGAGGGGGGGACAGAGAGAGAGGGGGCAGAGACAAAGAGAGGGGTGCAGAGACGGAGAGAGAGAGGGGCAGAGACAGAGAGAGAGCGGGGGGGAAGAGAGATGGGGAGCGGGGCGGGCGGCTGTGCAGCCGGGTCACGTCACTCGCCGTACGTGGAACACAGCGTGCAGACCCATTGTGATGTCATCAGCGAAAGACAACCGTTTTTTCAGATTTTTGAGCATTTTCTTGAATAACGCGAGAAATAATGCATTAAATTTTCAGATAAGGCGATTTTGGACTTCATGGGAAAAATCTCTACCGGAATATGTATACATTTTACCGTTAACGCGTAGATTTTTTGCGAAGATGTGATCACACACAAACAAATAAAAACACACGCGCGCGCACACACACACACACACACACACACTCATGCACGCCCGTGCACACACACACGCACGCACGCCTGTGCACGCACGCACGCCCGCGCACACACACACACACACACACACACACACACACAAGATCAGACTTTTAATAGTTACTAGACCAAGTGCAGACCTGTTGGGTGTGCTCCCCCAACACACCCGTCCCCTACCCGTAGCCCCCACGAGAGGTGTGGGGGGCAGAGAGGGAGTGGGGAGTGCAGAGAGGGAGGGGGTAGAGTTTGAGGGGTGGGGCGCGTTGTCAAAGGGAAGGGCTGTTTCCTGAACGCAATACTCCCTCGCTGCCGGCTCCAGGCAGGGCCCGAGTATGGGGGGGGGGGGGAGTGGTGGGGGGGAGGTGACGTCACTCGCAGCGCGAGCAAGAAGACAGTCGTTTTTTCCCCCAGCGTTTTTTCAGATTTTTTTACATTTTCATTGATAACTTGAGAAATAAACCATGAATATTTGAGATAAGGCGATTTTGGACTGCAGGGGGGAAATCTCTACGTGAATATGTAAAAATGTTACCGTTAGAATGTTAGGAAAAATAAACTTTCCGGACCAACAAATATGCACCTCACAATGTCCAAGATGATATATTTCTTGATTCTGTTGTTGGAGATTGTCGCCTCTCCATCATTTATGTTCCTTGGCATACCTCATGAATCCAACAACAGTGCATTCACAGATGTCAAAAGGAGTGATAGTTTGATAAAGCCTGGCATTGTCAGTGTGCATCCTGCTTACCTTGCAAAGACCAGAACTGAAGCCAGTGATGGAAAGATAAAGCTCACCAGTCCAACCTTTTCTAAATGTTAATAACCAATACTGTTGAACTATAGATGCAGTAAATAGTGTCCCAGATGATATACACAGGACAAAGTATATAATTTTGATTTGTATCAAATCGTTGTTAGAACTCAGTTAAGTAAGATAGAGAAACGGGAGGAGATTAAAAGATAGCTTGAGCAATAAATCCACGACTCATTCAGCTCAACCTTGGTTTTAAGGACTATCCATTATCCCTTGAATTTCCTCTTTTAAAAAAAAAGTTGAAATACTGTGCTGACTTTTGGTTTTCTTGCAAATTAGTGTTTATTGGGTCATGGGTACCAGGATGCAGTGAAAAAAATGTTGTTTTGCATGTATTCCAGTCAAATCATATCCTACATCAGTACAATCAAACCAAATGTGAAAACAACAGGTAATGCAAAAAGAAGGAATCAGTGCAGATTACATGTGTTCCAGATATAAAGAGAGTGCAGATTAAAAAATTGCAATGGTCATAATGAGGTAGATTGAGAGATCAGGAGCACATCCTTGGGTTATGAGATGACTATTCAAGAATCCAAAGTTATTTCATAGTTTTGCATCTGGTGGCGCGTCCTTACAAGATTTTGTACCTTCTATCCAACGGGAGAGGGAACAAGAAAAAATTATACACAAGGGCAAAAATATTAATTCCTACTTTAAAATATCATAGCCGTTCTTTGAATCAACAGAGTTAACTATTTACTTTAGAAAAACAAACCGTAAGCTATTTTATTCATCTTGGTCAAAATTCCTTATGTTTTTTAGGATTAATTATTTCAGTTAAATAGCTAGAGCTGAGGTGACAATTTGAAAGTTTACAGGAGCAGAACTAGGCTAAATGTTAGAGACTGATGAATTGTGGAACAAGTTGCTGGTTCATTTCATAGAAGTTAGAAATTTGGTAATAAATCACAATTTTAAAAAAAAAACCTTTCGACTATTTCTGATTTGGGCTTATTTGAGATTTCATGGGTCTGAGTGGGCAGTGCTCAAGAGACCACAGAAGTATAAGAAATGTGATTTTTAATCTTTTGCAATCCATTATTTCTGTATGTTTACAATCATCCAAGTAATTATGATTCTGTAATCGGTACAGTTAGTGATGTGGTACAATTTAATAGCTGCATTGCAAGTGTAGCAATAATTAATTGTATGTTGATGACAACCAGTTATATTCACCATTGACTTTTCATTGTATCTAAATGTCAGGCAGTTGTCTGTTGCCTTCCAATTAAAAATTCAAAACTATTGCCTTCAGCTTCCAACTCTGGTTTCCTATCACATTCCAAAGACGTGCAGGTTTGCATTGACCTGTAGATTTTCCCCAGTATGTCGGATCAAACTAGTGGGGCAATCGTTGGTCGGTGCAGTCCCGGTGAACTGAAGAGCCGGTTACCACGCTGTATATCCAAGCTAAACTATCACTCTCCTTGGCAGCTGTCTAACCTAATTGTTCACAATTATCACATTTTATTCAAATCAAAGTTTCATTTTCAATGACAGTACCCCCGCTTTGGAATTCTTTCCCAAAGCCTTTCTGCACGTTTACCTATGTCTACCTATCTTTACATCTTTTCAGACTCCTAATGGCCCATCGTTTGGTTATTTTCTTTAATGTTTCTTTGTATAGTTTAAAGTAATCTTTTGGGGCAGTAGTGGCCTGTAGTACCGTGAGCTATTTTGTACCCTTGCTATATGAATGTTTTATTATAATATTTGTAGATTGAGGAAAAATGTCAAAGCTAAATTCATCTGGTATTCTATTTGGTAAGAGGCCAAATTTATTTGGATAGACAGCAGGACAAAACCAAGTTGAATATTGATAATATGCTATGCGTGCAACAAGGAATAGGCCCCCTCGTGCCTTTTGAGCCATTCATTATGATCATGGCTGATGTATGCTGGCCTCAAGTCCTCTTTTGTAATCTCTTGGGGGAAAAAAATATACCTCTGTTTTATATGACAGATCCTTTTGGATCTTATATGTTTGAATAAGATCGTCTCGCATTTTTCATCTCAAAGGTGTACAAATCCAAACTCTCTTGCCTTTCTTCATAGGACAACCTCATCCCAAGAATTAACCTGGTGAATCTTCTTTGGACTGCCTCCAATGCTGTTATATCTTTTTTTGGGTAAGGAAATCAAAATTCTACACAGTATTCTAGGTGTGGCCTCCCCAACACCTTATACAACTTAAACAAATTCTCCCTATTCTTAAACGGCAATCGATTTGCAATAAAGGCTAACATGCTGCCTTTTTAGTTGCATTCCAGACCTGCCTGATAACTTTTGTGATTTCATGCATACAAACTTTTGCATCCCTTTGAACCACTCATTTATAGTCTCTATTCATTTAATAATCCATCTTTTGATTCTTCATACTGAAGTGCCTGATCTTGCACTTCCCCCTTTTAAAGTAAATTTACCAGGCTTTTGCTCCATCACAATCTGTTTCCTGTTGCACAATCGCAATGTCCTCATCACAACATGCACTTTACATTTTATTCCATCCTCCTGGTCGTTAATGTAAATAATTGAGGGCCAACTATCTCTGAGGTTCTTCACTGGTTTACCAGCTGAAAACGACCCAATTATTACAATTCCTTATTCTTTATGTGACGCCCAGTTTTCAATCCGTGCTATCACTGTACATCCAATACTTGATTTGTGCATTGAAATTTTGCACAATTATTTTATAATGGCACATGTAAAATATTTGGGGAGACTTTACAGAATTTGTACACATTTTCCCAATTGTTTTGCACTAAGGAATAATCATTGTTTCCATGCAAACCGAATAGATTTACTTAATGTTGTCCATCTTCTTAACTCTCCAGTCTTATTATTTTCCTCTGCATGTGGAATAAATCTTGCGTGTTCAAAAATTTGTTTTTCTTATATATAATCTTTTTGGAACAAAATTAAATATACTTGAAAATGGAGGAATACTGCAGGTGTTGAAAACCTGAAAATGAAACAAAATGTGTTAACGTTATAAGTGCTCACCAGGTGGCGCCAGCAATGGCTGCCTTGCCAACAGTCTGTATGTCCTTTGTTTCTTTGTATTTTCATTGTATGTGTTAAATGTTATGTTTTTAGTGTTCTTTAACTTGTTTTATGTGTGTGTGGGGGGGGGTTGGGGAAAACTTTTTCTAATCTCTTACCCTGACGGATATGCAATTTCTTTCCGTATCGTTTCTCCGTCCACATTGCGGCCTAACATCAAGGAGTTGGCGGCCTTTGCTGGAGACCGATTTTGAGAGTTCCACCGCGGTCACCTGCGGCCACCATCGCGGAGCTCGCGATCCCTTTGCCGGGGGTCGACCCCGGAGCTCCAACCGTAGGTGCTTGCAGACCTAACATCACGGCACCCGCAATCTCTGGTCATAGACCGACATCGGGAACTCCAAGCCGTGGGAGTTGCGATCGCCCCGACGCGGGAGTTTCGATTGCCCTGACGTGGGAGTTTAGATCGCCCAGACGCGGGGGCTTCGGCCGCTGGCTGCCGGAGTTTTGATTGCCCCGACAGATGGTTCGACTGACCTGACCGCAGGAGAATAAAGAGGAAGAATATTGGAATTTTTTGCCTTCCATCACAGTGAGGAATGTGGGGGATCCGCTGTGGTGGATGTTTATGTTACTTTTATGTAGTTATGTGTCTTGTTGCTATTTTTCCGTATGGTAATTCACAAATCACTTTAACTTTATCCGCCACCATTCAATAAGCACACATCGCGGTAACAAACCCATGCACACTCTGGTGTTAACGTAACATTTCACAAATGCACAAAAGAGAGTGGTGAATCTCTGGAACTCTCTGCCACAGAGGGTAGTCGAGGCCAGTTCATTGGCTATATTTAAGAGGGAGTTAGATGTGTCCCTTGTGGCTAAGGGGATCAGAGGGTATGGAGAGAAGGCATGTACGGGATACTGAGTTGGATGATCAGCCATGATCATATTGAATGGCGGTGCAGGCTCGAAGGGCCGAATGGCCTACTCCTGCAACTAATTTCTATGTTTCTAAAAACAAAATCATGTGTCTACGCATGCATGTAGTTATTAAATGTCCTACGATGATGTCTTATACACATTTTTACTTGCTTCTTGTATTCCCTTAATAATTTTATATGTTTCTAGAAGATATCCTCTCATCCTTCTAAATTCCAGTGAATATAAGCCCTGTCGACCTTTCTTTCATCATATGTCAGTCCCGCCATCCCGGGAATTAACCTGGTGAACCTACGTTGCACTCCCTCAATAGCACGAATGTCCTTCCTCAAAATAGGAGACCAAAACTGCACACAATACTCCATATATTAATGTTATGATCAACAAAAGTAATCTTGTAAGGCACTTTCTATACATAATATTGCCGTTTGGTGTTGTCATAAACTAAACTAAACTGAACTGATGTACGGTTCACTTCATATTTCAAATGAATGTTGTAAACATTTTCTGTTCATTTAAGAATAGAGCATTTTTGTCTAAACTTCAGCATTGCCGTATTTCTGTCATGTAATACAAGGATATTTACAAAATCTTCATGCGTAGAAATTTAAAAATTGGCTTTATGCAATTACAAATTTTGATCTGCTGCGTGGAAGTCAAAAGAAACAGTTCCATGCATTCAGATTATATATAATTAAGATGACAGTCATCAAAGCATGAGATGGGAGAAGAGGGGGTGACCAGGGTGAGACTGGTCCTTGATTATTCTGATGACTTTGCAGAGGCAGCGTGAAATGTAATGGAAGAGACTATTTGATAAACATAGAAACATAGAAGTGGAATCGAATGTCAAGGAGGATTCTTTCGAATTTCTACTGCTGCACACTAGAGAGCATTCTGACTGGCTGCCTCGTGGTCTGGTTCGGCAACTTGAACGGAAAAGACTGCAGAAAGTTGTGACCACTGCCCAGTCCATCGCCGGCTCTGACCTCCCCACCATCGAAGGGATCCATCGCAGTCGCTGCCTGAAAAAGGCTGCCAACATCATCAAAGACCCACACCATCCTGGCCACACACTCATTTCACTGTTGCCATCGGGAAGAAGGTACAGGAGCCTGAAATCTGTAACATCCAGGTTCAGGAACAACTTCTTCCCCACAGCCATCATTTGGTGATTCTGGTGATTATGTGGTTCTTGTCCTGCTGGACCTATCTGCCGCCTTTGATACAGTGGACCATGGTACCTTAGTATCTCGGTTACAGCACCTAGTGGGCATTTGTGGCAGTGCCCTGGGATGGTTCAGGTCTTATCTGGCAGACAGAACTATGTGTGTAAGCCTTGCTGGTTTTGAATCCTCCTCCGCTCCTCTGTCATATGGGGTTCCACAGGGCTCAATTTTAGGGCCCCTGCTTTTCTCACTGTACTTACTTCCTCTGGGTTCCATTCTTAGAAAGCATGGCATCTCTTTTCATTGTTATGCTGATGATACCCAACTATATATGCCGCTGAGGAAGGAAGGAAGATGCCTTTTCTGACAAATCACTTCTGTCTTGTCTTGAGGACATTAAGTCCTGGATGGCCCTAAACTTTCTAGGATTTAATGAAAAGAAGACAGGTGATATTGTTTGGCCCAAATGGCTGCAGCGAACCTCCCCCTGTTGACTTCGGTCCCCTGGCACGGTATGTGAAGCCAACAGTTTTGGACCTGGGTTTTAGGATGGACAGTGATTTTAAATTAGATGATCAAATAGGCGCAGTGGTAAAGTCCAGCTTCTTTCACCTAAGGCAGCTGGCAAAGGTGAAGCCCATTCTTGAGCGGCAGCATTTTGAAACAGTAATCCATGCCTTTATAACATCTAGGCTGGATTACTGTAACGCACTATATTTTGGAGTTGCTCGATCTTCACTGGCTCGTCTCTAGTTGGTTCAAAATGCTGCTGCTCGCCTTTTAACCGGAACTCGAAAGAGGGAGCACATAACGCCAATTCTGGCCTCCCTCCACTGGCTCCCGATGTACTTTCGAGTTCATTTTAAAATTCTTTTATTTGTTTTAAAATCTCTAAATGGGCTCGCCCCGCCTTACCTCTCTGAGCTGCTCCATCCATACTCTCCTGCCCAGTGCCTCAGGTCAGCTGATCAGCTGCTCCTGGAGGTACCGAGGTCTAAGCGGAAGCTCAGAGGGGATAGAGCCTTCTCTGTTGCTGCTCCGGCGCTATGGAACTCACTGCCGTTGCACATCAGACAGGCCTCCTCACTGTCCATCTTCAAAACCAGTATTAAAACACATTTATATTCCTTGGCTTTTGACCCTGCTTGAGACTTTCCTCCTGTTTTAGTGCGTTTTGGCTTGTGGTAAATTTTGCAATGCAAAATTTTGGCCAATGCAAATTGGCTTGTGGGTAAATTTTGGTTCAAATTTGTGATATCAGCTGCTTTTTGATTTTTAAACTTACTTTTGATACGACACTTCAGATACCAGCAGAAATTGTAAACCGGAAATGAAAAAGCTGAAAGCTAGTTCTCAACTGAGTGAAACTCAAATATAAATAGAAATTATTTACTCTAATTCATCCTCCCCTTTAAATTCAGTTTGCAAATTTTTGTAACAAAATGAACATAAGCTGTCGGATCAAAACATACTTAAAATATTACTTTTCACTTTTATTTTTCAAATATGTAAGAATCACATTTGTTCAATTTTCAGTTAACCATTATTCATTATACCATTAAACATTAACCATTATACACTAACCATTATTCCTAAAAGCAATCCTTGGTGAAATAGACTGGTCATCAGACATATGCCTCCTTAGTTACCCTAGGCTGATAAAAATAAACGCCCCTCCTCTGTGTTACTCTGTGTTTTCCATTAAATAATTTAGATTCCTACTGAACATCTATAACATCAATTTTCACCCACTTGCCATTTATGGCTACTGGCTAATCAATTATTCATATTTTCTTTAATTTAAATAATGGAATAAGAATTAACAGTACAGGTTCCAAAAACAAGTGATGTTTTTGTGAAGTTATCCATGATACTAACTTTAATTATGATGGCATCTGTTTCTCTGCAGTGACTTCGGCTTGTGCAAAACATGGGGGTGAAAACACAGCGTCCTCGGTGTTTTTTTGACATAACTGTCAATAATCTGTTCGGTAAGAGAAAGTTTTGCATGAATACGTAGATATTTAATATATTGAAATAATCTGTGGTCCAGGTTAAACCTTTTGATTTTGAGTCGTATTGTAATCAATAGTATTTTACTGATGTCATTCTTCTAGACTCCACTGCAAGGCTGGAACTTTGTTGCAAGGTCAAGTTGTATGATTTAAAAGAATGAGTACAATTATTTGAATCTGATCATTAAAAAATTAGTTTAAATCACATTGTGCAAGGATAGTGATGGTGTATTCTTTGAGACAATCAGAAGAACATATTGGGGGGGGTTGACAAATTGGGAGTATAAAGATGGAGTTAAAGGGAAAGTGAGTACAGGAAAAGTTACAAAAGACTCCTGAATTAATGGGAAATAAAGTTCAAGAAGGGATAAGAGAGTAACATCAGGGCCAATTGTGAGCGATGTAAGAGGGAGGTGAATACCAAAGTCAAAGTGTTGTATATGAATGCGCAAAGTCTAAGAAAGAAAGTGGACGAGCTTGAGGCTCAGTTAGAAATTGGCAAGTATGATGTTGTGGGAATGACAGAGACATGGCTGCAAGAGGGCCAGGGCTGGGAACTGAATATTCAAGGGTATACCTCCTATCGAAAAGACAGACAGGTGGGCAGAGGAGTTGGGGTAACTGCTGGTGAAGAATGAAATTCAGTCCCTTGTGAGGGGTGCATTGAAACAGGAGATGTGGTCAGTATGGATAGAACTAAGGAATTGTAATGGTAAAAAGATCCTAATGGGACTTATCTACAGGCCCCCAAACAGTAGGCTGGATGTAGGGAGCTAAAATTGGCATGTCGTAAAGCTAATGCTACGGTTGTTATGGGACATTTCAACATGCAGGAAGACTGAGAAAATCAGGCCGGTACTGGACCCCAAGAAAGGGAGATTGTGGAGTGCCTCCATGATGGATTCTTAGAGCAGCTTGTATTGGAGCCTGAATGTGTAAGAAGGAACTGCAGATGCTGGAAAATCGAACACTTCAGACTGACGAAGGTTTTCTACCCGAAACATTGCCTATTTCCATCGCTCCATAGATGCTGCCTCACCCGCTGGCTGAGTTTCTCCAGCATTTTTGTTTACCCTGTATTGGAGCCTACCAGGGAGAAGGCAATTCTAGATTTAGTGTTGTGTAATGAACCAGATTTGATAAGGGAGCGAGGTTAAGCAGCCATTAGGAGGTAGTGACCATAATATGGTAAGTTTTAATCTACAATTTGAGAGGGAGAAGATGTGAGGTGTCAGTATTGCAGTTGAACAAAGGGGACCATGGAGGCATGAGGGAGGAGCTGGCCAAAGTTGACTGGAATATACCCTATCAGGGATGACAGTGGACCAACAATGGAAGGTATTTCTGGGAATAATCCAGAAGGTGCAGGATCAGTTCATTCCAAAGAGGAAGAAAGATTCCAAGGGGAGTAAGGGGCGACTGTGGGTGACAAGGGTAGTCAGGGACAGTATAAAAATAAAAGAGAAGAAGTACAACGTAGCAAAGATGAGCGGGAAGCAAGAGGATTGGGTAATGTTTAAAGAGCAACAGAAGATAATCAAAAAGGCAATACGGGGAGAAAAGATGAGGTACGAAGGTAAGCTAGCCAAGAATATAAAGGAGGGTAGTACAAGCTTTAGGTATGTGAAGAGGAAAAAATTAGTTAATACCAAAGTTGGACCCGTGAAGACTGAAAAGGCGAATTTATTATGGGGAGCAAGGAAATGGCAGATGAGTTGAACAGGACTTTGGGTCCGTCTTCACTAAGGGGGACACAAACAATCTTCCTGATGTACCAGTGGCCAGAGGGTCTGGGGTGACGGAGGAACTGATGGAAATCCACATTAGGCAGGAAATGGTGTTGGGTAGACTGATGGGACTGAAGACTGATAAATCCCCAGGGCCTGATGGTCTGCATCCCAGGGTACTTAAGGAAGTGGTTCTAGAAATCATGGACGCATTGGTGATCATTTTCCTATGTTCTATAGATTCAGGATCAGTTCCTGTGGATTGGAGGGTAGCTAATGTTATCCCACTTTTTAAGAAAGGCGGGAGAGAGAAAACGGGAAATTATAGACCAGTTAGCCTGACATCGGTGGTGGGGAAGATGCTGGAGTTAATCATAAAAGATGAAATAGCGGCACATTTCGATAGCAGTAACAGGATCGGTCCGAGTCAGCATGGATTTACGAAGGGGAAATCATGCTTGACTTAATTTGATAAGGTCCCACATAGGAGATTAGTGGGCAAAATTAGGGCACATGGTATTGGGGTAGAGTGCTGACATGGATAGAAAATTGGTTGGCAGACGGGAAACAAAGAGTGGGGATTAACAGGTCCCTTTCAGAATGGCAGGCAGTTACTAGTGGGGTACCGCAAGGCTTGGTGCTGGGACCGCAGCTATTTACAAAATACATCAATGATTTAGATGAAGGGATTCAAAGTAACAGTAGCAAATTTGCAGATGACTCAAAGCTGGGTGGCAGTGTGAACTGTGAGGAGGATGCTATGAGAATGCAGGGTGACTTGGACAGGTTGGGTGAGTGGACAGACGCATGGCAGATGCAGTTTAATGTGGATAAATGTGAAGTTATCCACTGTGGTAGCAAAAACAGGAATGCAGATTATTTAAATGGTGTCAAGTTGGGAAAAGGGGAAATACAACGGGATCTGGGGGGTCCTTGTTCATCAGTCAAGGAAAGTAAGCATGCAGGTCCTGCAGGAAGTGAAGAAAGCGAATGGCATGTTGGCCTTCATAACAAGAGGAGTTTAGTATAGGAGCAAAGAGGTCCTTCTGCAGTTGTACAGGGCCCGAGTGAGACCACACCTGGAGTATTGTGTGCAGTTTTGGTCCCCTAATTTGAAGAAGAACATTCTTGCTATTGAGGGTGTGCAGCATAGGTTAACAAAGTTAATTCCCGGGATGGCGGGAATGTCATATGCTGAGAGAATGGAGCGGCTGGGCTTGTATACTCTGAAATTTAGAAGGATGAGAGGCGATCTTATTGAAACATATAAAATTATTAAGACATGCTAGAGGCAGGAAACATGTTCCCGATGTTGGGGGAGCCACAGTTGAAGAATAAGGGGTAAGGCCTTTGGAACAGAGATAAGGAAACACTATTTCACACAGAGTTGTTTGGAATTCTCTGCCTCAACGGTGGAGGCCGGTTCTTGTATCCTTTGGACTTGATCAGATAGCCATGATCACATTGAATGGTGATGCTGGCTCAAAGAGCCAAATGGTCTATTCCTGCACCTATTGTCTGTTGTCTAGAACAGCTGGTTTTGGCAATTGGAAATGGGTTACTTTGTGGGAGCATTATATGATCTCGAGTTACCTATCGCAAAATCCCCATGTGGGGATACCCTCCCATACTTGTCAATAACGTGCTTTAACTCTGACACCAAATGACTCTTGCTGTTCCATTGCAAATGTTTTACTTCTGATAAAGGCTTTTCCTGAATAAAATTGTCACTTTATAGCTTGTATCTAGATACAGTTTTGCGTATGTAGTAACTAGATGAATGCAATGTGACATTGAAGTAACAATTCTAAGACATTTGGATGTAACTGATGCATATATTTTCTTTACAGTGGGCAGAGTTGTCTTTGAATTGTTCTCTGATGTGTGTCCAAAGACTTGCGAAAACTTTCGTTGTCTCTGTACAGGTTAGTAACAGCATAATATAATAATGCTTTGTTGAGAACAGAGAAAGACATTTAGTTGTGTTAGTCATTATCTGGTGTTCAAGGATTTATCCTCAGTCTTTTTTTTAAACTACATGCTTCTCCTCAATAACATCTTAATAAAAAAAGTTGCCTCTAACACACATTTTTCTCTATCTCCCCTTTCCTGTCATCCTAGAAACCACACATAGCCCTAAGATTTGTCTTGGCTAGTCTACTGCTAAAAACATCATCGCAGACTGATTATTTCAACACAGTTTGCTCACCATGCTCATATGACCCACTGTAAACATGATGCTATATAAAATGTTATTGCACATTTCTTAATTCGCACCTTATCACAGTCATCCACCATTTCCTGTGCTTGCAGAATTGCGTTGAATCTCTTTTGATCTACTTTATTTTGAAATGGATCCTGGAATAGTACAGCATAGGAAGAGGCCCTCTGGCCTGTAATGTTTGTGCCGAACATGATGTCTCGTAAACCTGATCTCATCTGCCTGCACATGATCCATATCCCTCTATTCGTTGCACTGCCTATCTAAAAGCCACTTGAACACCACTGTTGTATCTGCCTCCACCACCACCATTCCATGGAATGTGTTCCAGGCCCCCAATTAAAAAAAAAACCAAACAGACAGGACTTGTCCAGCACATCTCTAAACAGTTTATAGCTATGCCCCCTCGTGTTGGACATTTTCACCCTGGGAAAAAGGTAACACCTTTCATTTATTTAGCACCATTAATGAATTAAATGGTGTCAGTGCTCAAAAGAGGAGTGGTATCAGACAAAATGAGAAACTGAACATTGATGCAAGTAAACGATGGGTTTATAGAATCAGAGTGATCAAATCACAGGAGTCCCTATTAAAACCATACCAGCTCTCTGCCAGATACAATTAGAGTGTCTTGGAGGAGGAATAAGAGAGATTTATGGATAATTCAGCACTTTCATCCATATTTGGGTCAAGGACAAAGGCATGGTTCAGGTGTGGAAAATCTCCCGTCTTTCAAAAATCAGGAGGTCTGGCTCTAAGTGGTCCTGATGGAAAACAATGAGCAACAATGATGTGTATTTGGAAACTAAGCACTTTATGATTACACCATTTACAATGTTATCAAACGCTTTGCTGATGACTGAGAAATTATTAATGGGACAATAATCAATAACCAGATGGAACTTGTCCTGCTGTCCGTGCATTGGGCACACTTTTAGTGCTTGCCCACAATAATGGATAGATATGAATGCTCTAGTTCTATGTTGTAGTTTTGCTGAAACATAGAAAATAGGTGCAGGAGTAGGCCATTCGGCCCTTCGAGCCTGCACCACCATTCAATATGATCATGGCTGATCATCGAACTTGGTATCTTGTACCTGCTTTCTCTCCATACCCCCCTGATCCCTTTAGCCACAAGGGCCACATCTAACTCCCTCTTAAATATAGCCAATGAACTGGCCTCAACTACATTCTGTGGCAGAGAATTCCAGAGATTCACCACTCTCTGTGTAAAACATGTTTTTCTCATTTCAGTCCTAAAAGATTTTCCCTTTATCCTTAAACTGTGACCCCTTGTTCTGGACTTCCCCAACATCGGGAACAATCTTCCTGCATCTAGCCTGTCCAACCCCTTAAGAATTTTGTGAGTTTCTATAAGATCCCATCAATCTTCTAAATTAGTGGTTAATACTGCAGCAAATCTTCACCATTAGCAGGGTGATGTTTATGGGGTCCATAGCCTTTGCTGCATGTAACATGATCAACTGTTTTTGTTTTGTTAAGTGGTTTGAGCTGGTTTGCCTGAAGATAGCCTTTTGAGATGGTGGAAGCTGGAGGAGGAGAGATGATTGCATTATCCATTCAATAGTTCAAGTTGAAGGTGTTGTTAAATGGTTCAGCCTTTTAAAGTGAGGTGCCAGATTCCATCCCCATTGATACATGCACAGCTTCCTCCTTGGATTTATTTTTTAATCATCCACCACCATTCGTGACTGGAAGAAGCAGTATTAAAGTTTTGACCTGATTTTATCAGTTGCTTTGTTCTGACTGTAGCATGCTGTTTCTGCTGCTGAACGTGCATGTAATTCTGTCCTGTGCCTTCACTAAATCGGCATCTCAATTTTATGTATGCCTAGCATGCCCATCCGCTCTACTCATTGGACAAAGGTTGATCCCTGATTTGATAGTTTAAGGGAAATACTGAGCCGTGAGATGACACTTTAGACTTTAGAGGTACAGGGTGGAAACAGGGCCTTTGGCCCACCGAGTCCACCCTGACCTGAGGTACACAGTCACCCTGTACACTAGCACTATCCTACACACTAGGGACAATTTACAATTTTACTGAAGCCAATTAACCTATAAACCTGTACGTTTCTTTGGAGCGTGGGAGGAAGCCGGAGCTGGAGAAAAGCCAAGTGGTCACAGGGAGAACGTACAAACTCCGCACAGACAGCACAGCACCCATGGTCAGGATCAAACGGTCTCTGACGCTGTAAGGGAACAAACTGAACCACGGCACCACTGCCGCCATGCATTATATCTGCTGATGGGCTATGCTGATTCATATTTTGACTTGAGTTCTGGTCTGAAGCAATCCCTTAAATATGATTGTAGGGCACCATTGTAACACAATAGTGTGTATTGTCAGTACAATGTTGGGCAAGTGACCTAACTGTCATTGGTGGAGCACATTAGGACCAGTGATCATAGTTGCAGTTATTTTAAAATAGTTATGGATAAGGACAACAGTTAAAGTTCAAAATTGGGGCATGGATAATTCTGACAGTATTAAACAGGTGTTTGCAAAAGTTGTTTGAAATAATTTGTGTGTGGGCAACTAGGAGTGCTTGGGGATGTAGCTCAGTGGTAGAGGGCGCAGTTCATGTGTGAGGTCCTGGATTCCATCCCCTGTGTCTCCAGGGTTGGTTTTTGGCACAGTAGTGCAGCAGGAGAGTTGCTGCGTTACAGAGCTAAAGACCCGAGTTCGATCCTGCCGTGGGTTTTCTCCCGGTGCTCTGGTTTCCTCCCACATTCCAAAGATGCACAAGTTTGTAGGTTAATTGGCTTCTGTAAAAATTGTCCTTGGTTTGTGCGATAGGGCTGGTAAATGGGTGATTATTGGTCAGTACAGTCTCGGCATAAAGGATGCAGGAGTATACTTAAGATGGAAATCAGGTGGGCTAAAACGGGACATGGTATTGCTTTGGAAGAGAAGATTAAGGAGAATGCAAAATGTTTTTGGAAGTATATTTAAGGCAAAATAATAACTAGGAAGAGAATAGGGTCCTTCAAGGACCAAAGTGGAAGTTATGTGTGGTGCCATTGGAAATGGGTGACGTCCGAATGAATATTTCTCCTCTGGTTTGTCATGGAGAATGACATGACGACTAGGGCATTTGGAAAAGTTAATGGGATGTCTTGGGGCTGGTCCGCATTACAGTAGATGAGATACAGTACTTCATGCCCCAAAATGTACGAAGGTACAAAAATCTCCGGGTCCTGATCAATTATATCAAGAACAGAGATATCTGGGAAGCTAGAGAAGACAATGCAGGAGACCTGGCTGAGATATGTACATGCTGAAACACTGGAGGGCTGTTATGTTTCAGCTCTATTTAATAAGGGCTGCAAAGAAAAACCTGGGGTTGATAGACTTGTAAGCCTGAGATCGGTGGTAAGTTACTGGAGGAGATTCTACAGGATAATATATACAGTTTGTGTATGTAGAAAGACAAGTTGATTAGAGATAGTTAGCACGGCTTTGATGAAGTTAGAAGGAGAACCATGTGCAGGCTGAGCAGCAGAAAGAACGGCCACAGATGGGGCTGAACAAGTGACAAAACTCTGCAGTGCCACCTCATCCAACCAAGGTTTCACGGTCAAGGTTTCAAGGTCAGTTTATTGTCACATGTACCAATTAAGGTACAGTAAAATTTGAGTTACCATACAGCCGTACTAAATGAAAAGCAACAAGACACACAACTACAAAAAAGTTAACATAAACATCCACCGCAGTGGATTCCACATTCCTCCCAGTGATGGATGGCAATAATAATAATAATAATAATAATAAATTTTATTTATGGGCACCTTTCAAGAGTCTCAAGGACACCTTACAAATATTTAGCAAGTAGAGGAAAAACATGTAAGGGGAATGAAATAAATAGTAGAGACATGACTAGTACAAAAATTAAAGACAGAATTCAATTCAAAACACAATATGAGGCAATTCAAGCACAGATGAAAAGTTAGGGGGACGTGGGGCTAAGGATAGGCAGAGGTGAAGAGATGGGTCTTGAGGCGGGACTGGAAGATGATGAGGGACACGGAATTGCGGATCAGTTGGGGGAGGGAGTTCCAGAGCCTGGGAGCTGCCCTGGAGAAGGCTCTGTCCCCAAAACTGCGGAGGTTGGACTTGTGGATGGAGAGGAGGCCGGCTGATGTGGATCTGAGGGACCGTGAGGGTTGGTAGGGGGAGAGGAGGTCAGTGAGATATGGGGGGGGGGGGGCAGATGGTGGAGGCTTTGTAGGTGAGGACCAGGATTTTGTAGGTGATCCGGTGGGAGATGGGAAGCCAGTGAAGTTGTTTGAGGACTGGAGTGATGTGATGCCAGGATTTGGTGTGGGTGATGAGTCGGGCGGCAGTGTTCTGGACCAGTTGGAGTCGGTTGATGTAGGTGGAGCTGATGCCAAGGAGAAGTGAGTTGCAGTAGTCCAGTCGGGAGGAGATGAAGGCATGGATGAGTCTCAGCAGCGGGAGGTGTGAGAGAGGGCCTGATTTTGGCGATGTTGCGGAGGTGAAAGAAGGAGGTTTTAATGACATGGCGGATGTGAGGCTCAAGGGAGAGGGTGGAATCAAAGATCACGCCAAGGTTGCAGGCCTGGGGAGATGGGGAGACAGTGGTGCCGTCGATGGTGAGAGTGGGGTTATTGATTTTGCTGAGTGTGCTAAAGTTCAAACTTCTTCCTGTTTGTTCTCCTGCGGTTGGAGCAGTCAAACCATCCACATTCGTGGCGACCAAAGCCTCCGCAGCTGACGATCGAATCCCCCCCATCGGGGTGATCGAAACTCCTGCGTCAGGGCAGTTGAAACTCTCGGCGCTCCCGAGTCGGCCTCTTCTTACCAGAGACCGCGGGCTTCATGATGTTAAAGTCCACAGGCCCCGCGTGTTGGGCCCTTTGATTATTAGCCAAGGATATCCACTGGGTGGCGCCAGCAATGCCTGCCTCGGCAGCAGTCAGTCACGTCCCTTCTCTGTTTTTATTATTTTAAGTATGTTTTAAATGGGTGTTTCAATGTTTCTTGGTTAGTTTATGTGGGGGAGGGGGTGTGGGGGAAATAGAGAGAAACTTTCAGTCACTTACCTCGACGGAGATGCTTTCTTAGTGTCTCATAGGTCAGAATAAATCTAGACAAGGGCAGTCACTCCTATTTAGTCAATGGAGAAGAGGCATTGGTAGAAGATGGTGTGTTCAACTAAAATAAATTCTGTGATACGAATGACAGGGCTGATTTATTGCTGTCACATAAGATGTCATTTGTGACCTCTAAAGATCATTTGACGCCAATAAGAGTTAATAGACCAACTGCGGACCCGTTGGGTCCCTGCTGATGGGAATGATTCAAACATAAACTTTCTAGATTTCTCTGGATTCCTACTTTTAGAGGTAACTAGACCAAGTGGGACCCGTTGGGCCCTGTCCCCCAATGCAATAATCCACCACTCACGCATTGCCCCAACGCAACCCATTTTCACCACTCACCCTTTCCCCCAACGCAATATTCCACCACTCACCCATAGCCCCCACGGGAGGCCTGGACCCCCAATGCAACCCGTTCCCCAACGTAAGATTCTACCACTCACCCGTTTGGTCCCTGTCACACGGGAGGCCTGGTCCTTCAACGCAACCCGTTCCCCAACGTAAGATTCCACCACTCGCCCGTTCCCCCAACGCAACCCATTTCCCCCAATATAATATTCCACAATTCACACATAGCCCCCAACTGCAGGTCGGCTCATTTTTTCACCCTCCCTCATTTTAAACTTAAAAAAAAATGCAATTGCACTGACATTTAATGTGATGTAGGTGCCTCTTTTGTTATCCAAATCTAATCATTAAACTTTGCTGTGTTGGGTTAGGCTGGCAGATTCTTTCCCTGAAGGACATTTACGGTGAAGGACTCGGTGTTCTGGGTTAGCAACATTGTAGCCGGTAGGGCATTGTGACATCATAACTGCCTAACTGCCAGTCTCTGTCTCAATCAATCCTTCCCAGGGGGGGCAAAAATCTCACTCTCTCCTTACTCCCCTTGAAGCTGCTGATCCCATTGTCACTCTGTCACCTCTCCCTCCCTCTCCTTTTCGCTACCTTCAGTCACTCCCTCCCTCACCTCTCCCATTTCGCACTCTCCCATTCCCCACCAGAGACCAGAGAAATAATATTTCTTATCCACCCATTCCCCCACTCCGTCAACTCTCACAGCTTGTGTATTGGCAGCAGAGACCACATTGTGATGTCATTTTCAGTTGTCGGAGTGTTCATAGCAGTGTATGTAAATGAGATCCCATTGTGATTGGAGGACTGGGAGATAGGAGATGCCATTGTGTAAATATCAATAAAGTGAAAAATAACATCAAATCTGAAGGAAACTTGATTAGATCGATGACGGGAAAAATCTGAGTACATGTTATTTTTGTGCTAACATGTACCGTTTTGGTGAAAATACACCACACACACACACACACACACACACACACACACACACACACACACACACACACACACACACACACACACACACACACCCTCCTCCTCTTACTCCTAGAGAGGGAGGGGGGCAGAGAGAGAGAGGCAGGGGTGCAGAGAGAGGGAGGGTAGATAGTGGGAGGGCAGAGAAAGCGGACCTGACCTGAGGACCCTACCCGGTAACCCGACAGCTCAGTCCCGTCCCCTCAACGAGGGGCGGGCCCGACTTGCTCGTTCTTTCTGCGTCTTTTGGAGCGGGGGGGTTGGCAGAGTCTTGAATAACGGGGGAGGTCGGGGGGGGGGGGGGTGACGTCACTCACAGCACGAGGAAGAAGACAATTATTTTCAGATAAGGCAATTTCGGACTCTACGGTGAAAATCTCGACCGGAATATGTAAAAAATCTACCGTTAGCGTGTCATTTTTTCGAGAAGATGTGATTATACACAAACAAACACACAAACAAATACATCCACATACAAGATCAGACTTTTAAGATATAGATATGATATAGATATAGAGGTGTCCAAATCTTCAAGGACTAGATCAGAAAGGGGAGCTGGGAATGGGAAGAAAATGTGATCGCTTGGTAATTGTGAGATTGCTGGTTGTGGTAACTCTGCCTTTACCGTACTGCAGAAACGAGTGACAGTGTGTCAATGATACTCAATTGTCAGTAAGATGCTTCAGGGGATCCTTACTTGTGAGATCTGTTTTATTGGTACATGCCCTATATTTCTTTCTTGAATCCCCTTGTTATGAAAAATGGTACAATTTAATATATTTTCCCTCACCATGTTACTTTTTTTCCCTGACTGTTGGAAAAAGGTCATCAATAAAATTGAATTTATTAATTGTATTTATTAGTTTTAATTTGTACAGACAGGACTGCTGTTTGTTGCATTGTGACAACTGTTGGTATTCTGTGCATGTTTTATCATTGATGCTGTTCTGCTCTTGTTTCAGGTGAAAAGGGAGAAGGAAAGAGTACTCAAAAACCATTGCATTATAAAGGTTGCCTATTTCACAGAGTTGTGAAGGATTTTATGATTCAAGGAGGTGACTTCAGTGAAGGTATAAAATCAGAAGTTTATTGAAGCATCATTTTAAAATTTAGTATGCTTCCCTTCCAAAGCCTCCACTTCCTAAATGCCATACTTCTTTCAATTTTCCAGTGTAATTGATGTGCAATCATTGGGTGGTTGGATGAGGAGGCCTCTTGGATGGCCTCTTATGTTTGCTACATTTGCTAACTATGATTAAAGTTCTGAGATAGTTATTTTACCCTCAAGCTACTGATTTAAGACCTGGTGCAACTGAGAGAAAAATTGATATTGATATGCCATAAGCTCTAAATGTACATCCGTCTGTTTTAGTCGAGCAGTCAATACCTGACATTAGGATTTTTTCTTTTGCTAAATAGTAACATGGGGGGGTTCACAGTTCAACAAGCTCAAACTTGGATAAATGAATGAGGGAATGAATACAGTTGGCCATAATGTAAATAAATCATTTGTGATTTGGCTTTATCCCTTACTTGTTAATGGAATAAAGAATGAATGCATTTTCCAAATTGGTATATCTGCACATTCGAGCCATCAAGACTTTTCAATATTGTCTTTCCACCAGACTTCTCAGAAATATGCAAACATGGCCACTCCAGTCCAAATTCCTGGTCTTTGTTCCTTTCCCTTTTCTGTAAAAAGTCTGTTACTCGGGTGTTTTATAGTGCACTTTGCTTGACATTGAAAAGTATAATGAATTGAATCCTCAACTGAAGTTCTTCTTTCTGGTAAAAAAAAAAAAAAAACAGGCTATATTTCCTTGTCGTCAATCATACACTGCCAGCAACCATTTTTTCATGACATTCCTTTAAATCATTTGTGCACCAACTGTGATATTATTGTATTTTTTTGAAAACGTTTCTGTTTTTTCAGGAAATGGCAGAGGAGGTGAATCTATCTATGGAGGGTTTTTTGAAGGTAATTTTTCTGTTGTGCACATTGTTGTCTGCATTTATGATGTATTTACGTAGAGTTTAAGTATAATTTTTTACTGACAATCCAGCACTTGAATTCTCATCTGCAGCTAGCTTCTCCACACGATTTGTTTAGTTAGTCCATGAAACAAGGTAACCAAGAATTCAACTTTTGTATTTCTATTATTAATAACTTGAGGTCTAGTTTAATAAAACATGGGAGCAGAATTAAGCCATTCAGCCCATCGAGTCTGCTCCACCATTTGATCATAGCTGATCTTGTGAAGGCTGACATATCATAGCTGATGTACTTCATGTTAATTTCTTTTGTAAAATTTTCAGACCCAAAATACTTTCATTCACCTTTTTGTACCATTTCCAGTTAGGCAGTATAAACCATAATAAAGATTGGAGTACTAGTTTTAAAAATTTGTACGGATCAGGTGAGAGGCAAGAGCTATTAATTTCAGATTTCCTACAAACTCAGTTGCATTTTGGCATTTGGAGTTAATGCTAACCCATCAACCCTGTTCTTCCACTAATCTACCTGTGAACCAAGTGTGCCCATTAACATCATCCTGATTCTCCCAAAAACCCACTGGAGGTTTTTTCCAAAAACCAAGACTGGATTTATGTGCAATCTTTTTATTATTGCATTTTTATATGATAGGTGAATAACAGGAGTGTAAGGAGCACATTGTTCTAGATTTTGCACATGTAGTGACAGCAAAACTTTTAATACTTCACCATCATAGTGACCCAGGGAGTATCCACATTCAACTAAATGCAAGAATATAGATGTCAATGATTCCCTGCTGTTCAATGGGCACACTTTTTTTCTAAATTCCTCTTTTGAGATCATTAGAAATCATCGGCATTATGAAAGCCTTAGATACTTACAAACTAAATAGAGGAAGAAAACATAGCAAAATAGGTGCAGGAGTAGGCCATTCGACCCTTTGAGCCAGCACCGCCATTCAATATGATCATGGCTGATCATCTAAAATCTGTACCCCGTCCTGCCTTTTCCCCATATGCCTTGATTCCTTTAGCCCTAAAAGCTAAATCTGACTCTCTTGAAAACATCCACTGCCTTCCGTGGCAGAGAATTCCACAGATTCACAACTCTCTGGGTGAAGATGTTTTTTCTCATCTCAGTCCTAAATGGCCCACCCCTTATTCCTAAACTGTGACCCCTGGTTCTGGACTCCCTCAACATGGGGAAGATTTTTCCTGCATCTAGCCTGTCCAATCCTTGAAGAATTGTATATGTTTCTGTAAGAATAGGATGGAAACTGTGAATATGTTACTCTTTGCGATCTGCGGATTAAGTGAGATCTCACTGGTGTACATTCATAATTACTACTTTACTACCGTTCTAGATTATTATTCCCTCGGAAATTTTTTTTATTTTTTATTTTCCTTTTAAAAGAAACATTATATTGGTATTTCATCTTTAATTGAAATCTCGTGTTTGTTTCAATCTTTATTTCATACTCTTTCAGGTGCTTAAAGTGAAATTAAACAATCAATCTTTTTCTCTCTAAATTGTGTTTGGTCCACGTGACACATCACTATCACTGGATGTCTGAGATAACTTACAACAGACCTCTGCCAGTAACTCGCATGGAGATTACACAATCTTTGTGGATAACATTCTCTGAGATCAACAGTGAAAGCTCTTTATGATCATCCTTGGGTCCCCCAATTTCTCTGTAATTGAAAACCAATTTTATATTTCTCTCTTTCATAGTTTTGATGAAGGATCTTTGATTTAAAACCTGAAGACTGTTTCTCTTTTCACAGACAACTGACTGGGTCCAGAATTATCTGCATTAATTATTGTGCCCTTGTCTAGGAAACAATTTCAGTTGGACCACTATGTCATAGAAAATGTTTATTTTAGATAATAATGATCTTTTTTTTTGCTCCTGTGTTTCCCTATACAATAAGGCAAAAAAGTAATTACTGTGTTAAATAACAGTGTTTTCATATGATCATGCCACCCTTCATGATAAATCTACCCACTGAATTGTCATAGAAATGTTAAAATATTCTGATATTGGATATTGACTAGTTCTGTAGAATGATCATGCATTTAATTATTGAAATAGATGAAAGTTTTGCCGTCAAGCACAACAAAGAGTTCCTGTTGTCTATGGCTAACAGAGGAAAAGATACAAATGGCTCACAGTTCTTCATGTAAGTTTTTAAAAATTACCCTATTGGAAATATTTGTTTTGGACCACATTTGTACTTTTTCAAGATGGCTGGTTTTGCTTTGGCTTCGTTTTACCAAGGAACTGTTGGGAAACAATAGCAGTTATCGCTACCTTCTAATTGCATACTGTGTCTGTCTCCCCTAACGTGACTACGGTGTGTGTCCCACACAATACCTAACATGCTTTCATAGCTGTTTTCTTTCTATCTTGCTATTTATTTTTGTATTCTTGTCCTCTCATGTTCTATATTGCTCTCAAATTCGAATGATGTTGTTCCTGCACAATATTCAAGACCTCGCCAAAATTACATAATATTTGACACTGATCTGCTAGTGACCAAATTTGAGTAGATTACACCTCTGTATGTACATTAAAATATGCTAGAATAGTTGATACTTGTGATGTTGCAGGAGATGTTCCATTCTATCAAACACAATGCGTGTGCTGAAATGTTCAATACCTTTAATAAACAGTAATTTAGACTTTTACAAATGTTTTCTGCACACATTGCCCTGCTTCCCATTCTTCGTGTGTACAGAAATGTATTTCAAAACACACAATCTTGCAGGGTAATGTATATTTTTGCTATCTCAAGATGTATCTGTGTAGTTTTACATTTGTGTTGTTTAATCTTTTTTTATAAGAACGATGTATTGCTATTGTATTTATCTGAAAGTCAGTGAATTTCAGTGCAGCTTGTACGTTGTCTAATTTTAGTTTTCTAATTTCATGTTTTGAACATCTACTTTCATAAATATTAAATCATGAAGAACTACTAAGCCTGCACCTCATTTAGATAGGTGAGTATATATTTTTAAATAAATAATGGTATCATTGTGCAAATGTGACTTGCAACAAACCCCCAAAAATTTTAAATCACCTTTCTTTCTTTCTTAGTGTACACGTTGTCTTTGGTCAAGTTATTTCGGGACAAGAATTAATAAGAGATGTGGAAAACCAGAAAACGGATGCAAATAGTAAACCTTATGCAGAAGTCCGAATCTTAAACTGTGGAGAATTGATTCCAAAGGCCAAAGGTGTATAAATGTTTATGTGTGTGCTTGCTCGTGGAAAGGACAAGAAACTTGTACTTTCTTATTTTTGTTTCAATTGCTGTGTGACAGTGATTAAATAGATTCATGTATTTGTGATCTATAAGATATTAATTTTGATAATTTTAAATGAAAAACCTTCCAGTATAAATATAGAAAATGGCCTTATAGTCATGCAGCATGGAAACGGGCCCTTTGCCCAATTCCTCCACGCTGCTCATGCTCCACCTAAACTAGTCACATTTGCCTGCTCTTGGCCCATATCTCCCGAAACCTTTCCTATCCATGTACCTGTCCAATTGTCTTTTAATTATAATTATAATACCTGCCTCTTCTAGTGGCTTCAAAAAGCTGGAGTAACTCTGGAGAAGGAATGGGTGACGTTTCGGGTCGAGACCCATCTTCAGATCAGGGGAGTGGGCGGGACAGATAAAATGTAGTCGGAGACAGTCAGACTGGTGGGAGAAGGGGGGAGGGGGGGATGGAGAGACACCTGTTCCAGGTGTCGGCTCCTATACGTCGGCAAGACAAAGCGCAGGCTCGGCGATCGTTTCGCTGAACAACTCCACTCACTCCGCCTTAAACTACCTGATCTCCGGTTGCTCAGCACTTTAACTCCCCCTCCCATTCTCACACTGACCTTTCTGTCTTGGGCCTCCTCCATTGTCAGAGTGAGGCACAGCGCAAATTGCAGGAACAGCACCTCATATTTTGTTTAGGTAACTTTCACCCCAGTGGTATGAACATTGACTCCTCTAACTTTAAATAGCCCTTGCTTTCCCTCTTTCTTCACCCCTCCCCGTTCAACGGTTCTCCCACCAGTCTTACTGTCTCCGACTACATTCTATTTCTGTACCACCGCCTCCCCTGAAATCAGTCTGAAGAAGGGTTTCGACCCAAAACGTCACCCATTCTTTCTCTTCGGAGATGCTGCCTGTCCCGCTGAGTTACACCAGCATTTTGTGTCTACCTTCGATTAAAACCAGTATCTCCAGTTCTTTTCTGCACATTTTGTCACGTGCACTGCAATATCTCTTCTGGTAGCTTGTTCTGTATACCCATCACCCTAGGTATAAAAATGCCAGCATTTGTAGTTCCTTGTTTATTATTTATTACACTTTCTGTTCATTTATGCATAAGACTTTAGGAGCATTTGAGTTTTCAACAATGAAATATAGTGTATTAAATGAATATCTTACAATTTTGCATAA
Source organism: Leucoraja erinaceus (assembly GCF_028641065.1). Lineage (NCBI taxonomy): Eukaryota > Metazoa > Chordata > Chondrichthyes > Rajiformes > Rajidae > Leucoraja > Leucoraja erinaceus. The sequence continues at coordinate 24,869,592 of NC_073383.1, forward strand.
CCAGCCAAAAAGGAAGAGAAGAAAAGAAAAAAATCTTCCTCCACTTCTTCGAGTGAATCTGAGAGCTCCTCTGACTCTGATTCGTCCTCGGAATCAGAAAGTGATACAGATGAAGATTCTAAGAAGCGGAAAAAGAAACAACGCAAGAAAGATTCGAAAAAGCGAAAGAAGGAAAAGAAGAGAAGAAAGAAATCAGAAAAGAAAAGGTTGGTGTTAATTTCTATATGTTAACAATGTTGCTGATGATTCAGAGTAAACTGATGGACGATTAATAGTAATGGGAGAATGAAGTATTTGTGGAGCCTTGAGACTAAAGATTGTGGTTGTCAACATTTTTATTGCTGCCGATGGTCACAGGATATCATGGATACCCATTTTTGAGCTTCTGAATCTGTTCTGAGACTCCCGTGTAGCATGTTGGAATGGAATGTCAAGTTGGTGAGTGCTGAGGCTTTGTCTCTCCAAGGACTGTGAGGTAGTCTCACCCTCAGAATCCCATCCAACAACTTTCCTACCACTAACATTAAGCTCACCAGCCTGTAGTTTCCTTGCTTGTCTTTGTTGCTTATACAATAAAATAATCTGCAATTGGAATATTTGGAAATTAGGATGGTTCAGGTTACTTTTTATCTGAAAAAAGTGGATTTAAAATACGTTGGAATGTTAATAGGGATAACATCTCATGGCCCGGAAAATCTGCTAGTCTGGCATCACCAAAATTCTGAATGTCTCCAATTATAAGAGATTTGTAATAGCATTAATTTTTTTTTAACTTGACTGTTTTAAAGCTCATCAGATGAAAGTGCAGAAAGTATCACACAGGAAACTGTTGCCACTGTCTGTCCTGAAGAAATTCCACCTGTACCAGAAAATAGGTTTTTAATGAGAAAAAGTCCTCGTAAGATGGATGAGAAAGAGAAAGATAAGAAAAAAGAAAGAGAAAGAGAGAGGTTTGTATGACTATAAAAACATATTTTGTGTGTTATATTAATTCTTGTCAATATATTTCCGAAGTGCTGTATAACATCTCAGCATTAGTTCTCAAAATTATATATCCATTAAGCAAGTTCCATTTACACTTATTTTGGAATATGCTATTTTATGCAGTGAAGGTTTATGTAGTTTGTGTAGACCACTGAACGGGAACCAGAGAACAGGGCACTGGAATCCTCTGATGGCAAGTTACAGATTTCAGTTTAATAAATCTCTTATAAGATAAAGCTGTGTGGCGCAGCTGGTAGAGTTCCTGCTTCACAGCGACAGAGACCCGGGTTCGATCCTGATCTCTGGTTGTGTATGTGTGAAATTTGCATGTACTCCTGTGACCGCGTGGATTTCCTCCTGATGCTCCACTTTTCTCTTGTATCCCAAAGACGTACAGGTTTATAGTTGAATTGGTCTCTGTAAAAATCTGTAGGGAGTGGTTGAGAAAGTGGGATGACATAGAACAGGTGTGAGCAAGTGATCATTGGTTGGCATGGACTCTGGGCTGAACGGCCATTTTCTGTGCTGCACCTCTAAACTAAACTAAAGATACAGCTTTTAAGAAGGAACTGCAGATGCTGGAGATACAGCTGATTTAGTCATCTCGACAACTCTGAATAGGCTATGAAATCTACCTTGTCTGTTGTGCTGCAAGTATCCCAAGAACAATTATTGAGAAGTTACTTATCAGCCAGATTACTGAAATTGGCTATGTTAAGCAGGACCTTATAAAGTATATCTTGTAGTGAGAGAATACTAAAGTAAGAGTAGATATGACTTTCTAGAAGATAGTGGTGGCATTCTTGCAAAAAAGTTTTTGTCATGAATTAAATTACTAACAGTACTGTTTTGTCAATTAGTTTGTTTTTTCAATACATAAGTAACCGGTGTCATGTGCAATTTCTACCATGACAGTTGCATTTTCAAGTACATTCTAACATTAATCAATTTGCTGACATTCCATTCTTTACTGTCTGTAAATTTAAACTCATTTTGAATTTTTCTAAGTCTATCGAGATAAGTTCACGTGATCGGAGTAGAATAGGGCCATTTGGCCCATCAAGTCTACTCCACCATTCAATCATGGCTGATCTATCTCCCTCCAAACCCCATTCTCCTGCCTTCTCCCCATAACCTCTGACACCCATACTAATCAAGAATCTATCTATCTCTGCCTTAAATATATCCACTGACTTGGCCTCCACAGCTTTCCAAAGAAACTGTAGCAAAGAATTCCGCAGATTCACCGCCCACTGACTAAAGAAATTCCTCCTCATCTCCTTCATAAAAGATCGCCCTTTATTTCTGAGGCTAAGACCTATAGTCCGAGACTCTTCCACTAGTGGAAACATCCTCTCCACATCCACTGTATCCAAGCCTTTCACTGTTCTTCATTATGATCTTCATTAAGACATGAAATTGTATTGCTCACCTCCCTTATTCATTCTAGGCCAAGCCTCCTCGTAATCCAACAACATATCACATTTAAAGTTCTTACCTCTGTGTTTAAACATCTTCATCAGCTAACTTCTCCTATTTCTATGTATTACAATTCTTTCTCAACTCTTGCTCTAATTCCCATTAGAGCCCATCACCTCACTAAATTGCCCAGTCACAATATCACCATTCATGTAGCTCAGTTATGACAAGTGTTTCCATAACACAGATTAGATGTAAAGCAATTAGTGAATTGGAGAACACTATTTGCTTTAGACGGGCTGAAATAGTTAGAACATTATTTCAAATGGGACTTGGAGGACCACTTTAAAGTTTGGAAATTGATGAGCAGAAAGAAAGAACTGTCTTGGATTAAAACAATTTAAGGGAGAAAAACAGTTTTGACGTGACATCACTGCAGTAATCTGACACTTCTCTTTTAAGAAAGTTACGATTTTAACTGCAGGTTATATTGAAATTGACAACTGATGGCTTCTATTGAAACTTGAGCAACAATATTCTATTAAATGATGTGACATACAACCTTTAGTATTTTTAGCTTGCAGCAACAAAAGTAAATTTATTGCTATTGAAAAAATTCCTTTTTATTTTTGAAAATTTGCATGGGGGAAAAATAACTTTGTTATTGCAAGTCTAAAACTCTCTAACCCTCTTTTCCCCATTGACACAATTGCCCCTACAACAAGATTTTCTATAACGTGGGGCATTCTTGGGAATGCAACAATTGTTATAGAGCAGAGCTTCCTATCGATTGGAAATGTCTCTAATTTCTACATAGGCAGTAAGAGCATATCTTCATTCGCAGAGGTAAGAATGGAAACAGCCACACAAACTCTGCTTATGATACAGGAAATTGGAGCACAGCCAAGCTCATAAAGAAAACAATTCATATATTGATCAGGATTATTTTGGTGCTGTTAACAGGATAGATATTCGATTTGGAGACACAGAGTTGGCTAACTGATAGGACATACAATGATCTCAGAGTAATCGAGGGATTAGAGAAGAGCCATGGAGAATTAGTTAGAGTGAGACTTTTGAGCAGGGAGATGATGCTAGGCGTGAAAGGTAATGGAAGATACATGAGGAGAAAGTGCCAACATTTTTCACGCCGTCTGATTGGGCGTTCAGCCATGTGGGAAGGTCCCGAAAGAAGCAAGTTCTGCCAAATTAAGATTTACTGAGTGAAAAGAGCCAGTAGAAGAATTAGGGTTAAAATCCAAGGCAGGGTTAAACATTCATTCTCTATTTGGCCTGAAGTCTGCCACACAGTGGAATAGTTGACGGAGACCAATAGAGGACTTTTATTCAACTCTCGCATGAGTGTATGTTCGTGACCTTCATCATAGGGGCGGGACTTTATTTATATTCAAATTATACTTGTAGCGTACCAGATTCACACAAGGTGGAATCAGTCACCCACTACTGCTTTGAAAGATTTGAGTACAGCAAATTATGATTACGATTAAATGAAGAAAACTATTCTGTTATTTTGATATAAGATCAAATGCCATCTTCTACTACCTGATAATGGAATAGTATTATTATTTGCTGTTACATAACATGTTGGGCCTGATAGACACAAGATGCTGGATTAACTCAGTGGGTCAGGCAGTATCTCTGGAGAAAAAGAATAAATGACATTTTGGATCAGAACCCTTCTTCAGACTTAAAGTAAAGGTGAGGTGGAACGCTGATCATGGTGGGCAGTATCAGCAGGGCTTAAAGTGATGGGTAGGCAGTGGTGAATCTTATATTTTGTGTTTTTGAAAACTGAGTTTTAGAATATAATAATTTATAATAGCAATATTTCTGAAATATTTAGATTTTTTTTTTTGAATGCATAACTTGGGGCGTTGCTTTTTTTTCATCCTCGTAGTTCCATTTGTATAAAAGGAATAACTGTCTTTACTTTAAACAGCAATGCTTCAAATTCCCAAATTTCTACATATCAAAGGCGACTTCTGGTTACAAGATCAGGGAGAAAAATTAAAGGAAGAGGACCCCGGGTAAGTAACTTGTCTTTTTTCCCAAATCTGTTTTATCCTTTGTACTTTCTATAGTGTGGATAGAAATGTAATTATATACATTGGTCAGGCTTGACTTAGTGATCTTGAGCCATGTTCCACAAAGACTTTAGTACAAAGGGAATGATGACTTTGGAACCAGCTGTTAACCAGAGTTTTCACCATTGAGGTGGACATACAAGATCCTATTGGGATGCTTATAGAAAAGATGAGCGTCTCCCAATCTCCTGATCAGCATTTAATCACATGGCTACAAAAGTAAACTAGCCGTTTTTTAAAAAGTTGACTATATTACATGTAGCAGATATCTCTAGGTTTTTATTCGTGAAGTTCTTTTGTAATTTCCTGAATTTATGTATTTGCAAGTTTTTCATCCTTTTATGTCCAGCATGACTCATTCTAAGTCACATTGTTTGTTGTGACCCGTCCAGATTCTTGGGCACTGTATACAAGGTTGATACTCCAGTACAGTACTAAGGTTGTGCAAAAAAATAAATTGTATGAAGTCCATCTCCTTTCGATTATTTAATATGAAATATCCCAAGGGACTATTTCACATAAGCCCCAGATTCATATATCATTATCACATTGCTTTCTGTCTGTATATATATTGGCTGCTGAAGTAGCTACTCTTCCAAAGGGGCTTCACTGATTTAAGGTGCTTTTTAACGCTCTTGAATTGTTAATGGAACCAAGTAGAATGTAATTTCAAGTTCTTTTCCTGATGACATATAATTGGTATGGTTTTATGTCGACTGTTTTTACATGTTTTTAAAATCATTTTGTGTAGCGTTACAGAACACCTTCAAGATCAAGGTCTCGGTCAAGAGATCGATTTAGACGCAGTGAAACTCCACCACACTGGAGACATGAGATGCAACGAGCTCAGAGAATGAGAGTTTCCAGTGGAGAACGTTGGATAAAAGGAGATAAGTAAGTGTTACAAATATCCAAAAAGTGAAAGTATAACCTGCAGGTATGAGTTTTTGTCAATATCTCAGTTGATTTACAGATTCATAAAAGCATTTTAATACATATTAGCTGTTTTAGGACAGTCCGACTGCAAAATCGTTTTTATTTTTTTTATTTGAAACAATAATTTGTACAATAAATACAATCATTGCCTTTTGTTATGATCATTGTACCATCAATTCAATACATTCCCTTACAATGCATCAGCACCACTCATATTTCCTCCTTACCAATGAACCATGAAGCATTTGGGAGGCTGCTACACAAGACCAGCCCCACGGTATTAAATGTGGGTAGGGCATAGACTTCTGTCCTTCTGTGTCAAAGTCTGTTTGCTGTGCTGAGCTTCAGTGTGTCCCTCAACTTGTATATCTGCTACATGCCACTTGGCAACATTCACTTGTGGATCCCTCCTAACACTGGAAGACCAAGGTTTAGGCAGATCAAAGTGTGTGTTTCACCTAGCCTGTAGGTTCAAGAGACCCCTGTTGTGCAGCTGCTAGGGGCACACCTTGACAATGACTATTGCATCCTTTTCTAGACTTTCTTCGCAAATGCACAATGCACAAGGAGGTGGGAAATCCCCTCATTCGCACCACAGTCACTTTGAGGCCAGCATGCACTAGGACTTCACTCCCAGTCAAGTGAAATCTTGATGCCTATTTGTGATTTCCAGTGCTGATGCGTTCTCCTGTATGACATTGACGGTCAACCCAGGAAACCAGTCCACAGAATCCAATATCTCCTCCCCCAACAGGGTAGCCAGGATGTTTATTGCTGACCATAGCCTGATGCACGTGGTCAAAGTGGCTCTTTCTACATAGGATGGTTAGTATGGCGGGGTCCAACTAAATGCTGCATTGGGCTGCAACAAGACCAGGTCCATTCTTTGCGACAGCAGGACAGATAGAATTCCCCAGTTCCTCGAAAGACTTGCACATCGAGATCCAATGGACATGATGCATTCTGAATCTCCAGATGAAATGGAAGATGGCTTGGGTTCCCGCCGCAGCACAAGAGTCGGGTGTTGGCACCATGTACGGCACTGAGAGTTGAGAAGCTGATGATCTTGAGTATAGGAGCAAAGAGGTCTTTCTGCAGTTATGCAGGGTCCTGGTGAGACCACACCTGGAGTATTGTGTGCAGTTTTGGTCCCCTAGTTTGAGGAAGGAGATTCTTGCTATTGAGAGAGTGCAGCGTATGTTAACGAGGCTAATTCCCGGGGTGGCGGGACTGTCATATGATGAAAGAATGGAACGTCTGGGCCTGTATTCACTGGAACTTAGGAGGATGAGAGGGGATGTTATAGAAACATATAAAATTATTTAGGGATTGGACACGTTAGATGCAGGAAACATGTTCCTGATGTTGGGGGAGTCCAGCATCAGGGGCTGCAGTTTAAGAATAACGGATAGGCCATTTAGAACTGAGATGAGGAACGTTTTCAACCAGAGAGTTGTGAATTTGTGGAATTCATTGCCTCAGAAGGCAGTGGAGGCCGATTCACTGGATGCATTCAAAAGAGAGCTAGATAAAGCTCTGAGGACAAGCGGAATCAAGGGATATGGGGAGAAGGCAGGACGGGATACTGATGGTGGATGATCAGCTGTGATCACATTGAATGGCAGTGCTGGCTCGAAGGGGCGAATGGCCCACTCCTGCACCTATTGTCTATGTATATATCTATGGTTTTCTTCTTGCTGCAACATTCTGACTCTCAAAGGTCAGTTGAAAAAGCCGATCAATCTGTGGGTCCAAGCAGAAGAGTCACATCTCCCTATACAGGGAGGCTTTGACCTTAGTATACTCATAACATTGACGCCTCTTCTGGTCACGTTCTTCCAGACAAATTTGACAAAAGGCTTGGTGCAGCACACAAATGAGACAAGGGAGAACATTATCTGGGTCTTCATTTGAAGATTATGTTTTCTGTTACCCATCCAATATTTGGACCGCACTACTGACGGGCGGCCCAGTAGCGCAGCAGTAGAGTTGCTGCCTTACACAGCATGGAAATCCTCTATTTAATCCTGACTATGGATACTGTCTGTGCAGAGTTTGTACCTTCTGGTACCTCTGATCGCGTGGGTTTTCTCCGGGTGCTCCGGTTTCCTCCCTCATTCCAACGACGTGCAGGTTTGTAGGTTAATTGGCTTTGGTAAAATTGTTTTTAGAAAATGTCCGTAGTTTGTAGGATAGCGCTAGTGTACAGGGTGATCATTGGTCGGTGTGAACCTAGTGAGCTCAAGGGCCTGTTTCAGCTCTGTATCTCTATTAAGTATTGATGTCTGTGTAGAGCTGTTGGAACATATTCCTGATTTCTCTCCCTAGAGCCCACTTTGGGAGAGCATGTCCATTGTGTCTGTGATATTCTGGTCCAATTTGCCTTGGTACATGTCCATAGCCAATGCGAGCCTGTTCAGAGATATTCCTATTGGGTTCGATACCGACCTGATCCCAGGTATGTTTCCACAGACTGTGCAAGCACATCAGACCTCCTATGCTGCTGGACTGAATTCAGCAGTGAGGAGCCAGGGGCAAAATTAATCCAGTCCCCATCTTCATTACTGTTTGTAGCACAACCATATATTTTTGAATAGAGGCCAATCTTTATTCAAAAATGTAAATAGGTTTTGTATTTTACTTTGTGCCTTGTTTTAATTTCTGGCAGTTTAGGTATTTTTAAATAACATGTTTATATTTATTTGAAACATTTTAAAATAGTTTTTAGTTATCAGACATTTAGATATGTGTCCAAAGACCTTTGACAGCAGTGAGCTGTCAAAAAGCTTTCATATTATACGTTAACTGCAACTTCAGAAATATATTTAAATTAATATTTGCTAATTCCTTTTATTTTCCAACTGCTATTTAAAGGGGTGAAGTGAATGAAAAGAAAGAAAACGATGAAAGTAGAAGCCCAGGCAGAGGAAGAGAGGGAATGGCTGCAGAGAACAAGCCAGAAATATCGGAGAGTCCAAAAAGGAGCAAAGAGAGGGATAAGAAAACAGACCGAGATACTGGAAGGAATCAACGATCGAGGAGTAAAGAAAGGGAACAGAAGAAAACAGACAAAGATGACAAACTTGATAAAAGCAAGTCTAAAAAGAGAAATAGATCGCGGAGTAAAGAAAGAAGCAAAGATAATGAAAAGCAAACCAAAACCAGAAGCAAGGACAGAGAGCAGAAACAAAGCAAAGAAAGGAAGGAAAAATCACGAAGCAAGGAAAAGGAACATACAAAAGGCAAAGAGGGGGATAAATATACAAAATCAAGTAAGGAGCGAGAACGGAATAAAAGTAAAGAAAGGCGAAAACGTGAAAAATCCAGAAGTCGAGAGCAGAGCAGAAGTAGAGAGAGGGGGAAACGGGACAAGTCCAAATCAAAAACTCGTGAGCAAGAACAAAGTAATAGTAAAGCAAGTGACAAAAGAGCCGAATCAAAATCCAGCATCAATGACCAAGATGAGAATAATAAAGAGAGCCAGAAACAAGCTGAATCAAGAAGCCAAGATCGAGAACGAAGTAAAAGTAAGGAGAGAGGAAAACAAACCAAATCAAAGTCTAAGAGCCGAGACCGTGATGAAAGCAAAAGCAAAGAAAGGGCTAAGAGGGCCAAATCAAAATCTAAAAGTCGAGGGAGAAGTAGGGAGCGAGAGAAACGGGCCAAATCAAAATCTAAAAGTTGGGAACGAAGTAAAAGTAGAGAACAAGAAAAACGGGCCAAATCAAAATCTAGAAGTAGAGATCGAGAAAGGAGTAAAAACAGAGACAGAGACAGAGGGAGAAGGGCCAAATCCAGAAGCAAAGATCGGCAGCATTATAGAAGTAAAGACCGAGGAAGGCGAGCAAAATCTAGAAGTAAAGATAGAGAAAAGGAGAGAAGCAAAGAGAGAGAAAAACATGTAAATTCTCGGGGCAGAGACAGGGAACAAAAACACAGAGATAATTGGAGTAAATCCAATAATGGTGAGGAACACATCCGGAGTAAAGATCAAGACAAGAGAGCGAAATCCAAAAGCAAGGAAAGGGATAGGAGTCGGAGCAAAGAATGTCAAAAGAACAGAGATAAAGAACAGAAAAAAAGAGGGAGGTCAAGGAGCAGAGAGAAAAGAACTCCTGAAAAGGTTAGGTACGATGAATCAAAGAAAGAGGAAAAAATTGTAAGTTCAGAAGATAAAATTAAGGAGAACGAGTTAAAAGTTACTGAAGTTCAAAGTACAAATGGTAAAAAAGTACACAACAGAGAGAATGAAAAACTGAAAAGCCATAGCACCAGCCAGGTTAGGGATCAAAGCAGCAGCTCTGAGAGGTTGAGAGAGAATGAACAGAGGAAGAAGGAGAAGGAACGAAGTAGTAGTCCAAGTTTAAAGAGAAGGCGGGGAGATAGTAAAAGCAAGAAGTATGAAGAGAAGCACATAGCAAGCAGTGTATGTGAAAATGATGATAAAATTAAGCAGTCAAACAGCAAAGTAAAAGATCAGAACCATGACAAAAAGCACTCAAATTGTGATTCACCCCCGAGTTCCAATGAAGATAAAAGTGAATAAATGTGCTTTAAGGACAAATAATCAATTGCCAATAAATGTTTCCGTGATCTTTATTTTTCAAAGGCCTGTTTGGGACATGTCTTTTAAACTTTGATTTCTGTTGAGTTTGGGTTTTTTTTTTTGACAATCTGCTGCCTGGATTATTTGTACTACTGGACTTTTAATAAATTTGTAAAGTGGTGCAAAAGCTGGTTTCATCTAATGGTTTAATTTTCAGAGCATTATTATTTTTAGCTTATTTTTTGGTTTTTAAAACAAGTAACGTTTTATTACAGATTGAGTTTTGTGTTCTGCTTTGTGATAATTTACATTAACCGTCGATTTTTATTTTTAATGGCAATTGAAATTCTATTCGCCCGACCCAAAAAATTGTTTGAGAGAACTGGGTAGTGCAGTTCATGTGAAATGATTTAGCAGAGATTTGATTAAATATATCTGCCATGTTGGGAACAATCCAACATTCCTAACATGAAATTGGCACTGTTGCTCCGAGTGATCACAAAGATCTATAAACAAAAAAAAACGCAGATGCTGGCTATCTGAATTAAGAAAAGAAAATCCTAGAAATACTCAGCATTACTGGCAATATCCATTGAGCGATGTTTCAGGACATGAATTGTTGCCATACCTGCTGAATATTTGCAGCTTTTTCTGATTTTATTAAAGATCACAAGGATGATTGGTACGGCATATGTGGGACATTTTTGAAAAATATTGAAGCTGATTTTTAGCATTCATCCCATGCCACCCACGATCTGGAAGTGATGGATGACATATTTGCAATATTTCTCCGCTCTAATGAGCACAGAATGTCACTATAAATACGAATTTAACTGCCCGTTATAAACTTCACCTTCATGTATCAGTTTAAGATACTGCAGAATCTGTTAAGTGTTTTGTTTTTAGCTTAGTTAGGATGTCATAAGTAGCAGTGCACGAGCCAAACATGATTTGTTAGCTTTTTTTAATATAAATTTCTTGCCAATAGACTTGATTTCATCTTTTCCATTTGTTTGGGTGTTTATCCTACCTAAACTCAAAACTACAGATTGTTACAGATTCTGAGAAATGTACTTTTCTTAAAATTTTGATTTAATTGAATTTGAGTGATGCACACCCAGAGTGTTAATGGATCTCAGTTTTGACCTAAACCACAAAAATTCAAAAGTACTGGAGTACAAACAAAAATTGGCATAGATTGCTATGGAATGTATTCTTCTGTGTGATTGTTTAATAGTCTATGCATTGCTAGTACAGCAATGCAGAACATATTTCATAAAGTGAAATATCATGCTATCATATTTGATTCCAAAACATGCACATTTGGACAAACGTTTCGTATCTTGCTAAAGCTCTTAATCTGGAGAAACAGATACTCCTGTCTCCTCCTTTCATAAATCTAATGTATTTGGCAAAATATATTCGCCTAACAATTCAATCGAGCCGTTCATGGAAAACGTAACTGATTGCAAGTTCTATACACTAGCTTTTGAAAATATTTAGTTTTAATGTTTGAGGTGAGCAACGTTTAACATTTACTTCAATCTCTTTCCTTGAAACTGTCCAAAAATGAGCTTTATTGCAGATTCTATATTGAAGCATCATCTGAATATTTCTGATTTAAATTTGTTCATTTGAAAAGATAAAGATTAAAATCTTTATTTTTCTAAACTCATGGAAACAGGTTTGTTTCTCCACATAATCCAACTCTGTAGTACCTTTATGGAAGAATTTGTTTCTTTAGTGAACGTTTAATTACTCGTGTATGGCCCTTGTGATATTTTCTACAAAGTTCTATCATGCAATAAAATCGTATTGCAGGCATATCTTATTTGTAAAATTTATGATAAATTCTACCTTGCAATAAAATTATTAAAAGCTTCAAGTGCTATCTAATAGATGAGAATCTTTCATGTGTATATAGAACAATTATTTTGAGCAGTGATGTTATGTTTTAAGCGTATAACTTATTATGTTTAGTATAAACCTACCTTTCAAGTGCTAGAACAGCTCTACCAGGACTCAATTTGAGGGATCTAGGCTGCTGAAGTGTGTGTTAACTCGTGAAGAATCAAAGCAAATTGCTCAACAGAAACAAGTTGTACTTGTTGAGTACCCCGGCCCAAGTTGAGGAACAAATATTTTTTTACTTATTAATGGGAGTTATTAATGGACTTATTCATGACCGTCACTGAGAAGCCTGGCATTTATTACCCCTTGCTAATTATCTTTGAGAAATTGTTGAACTGCCGTCTTGAATAACTTTATTCCTTCTGATGTTCAGAATTCCAGATTTAGAAGTAGTAATAATATAACTCGGAGGGAAACCTGTAGGTGGTGGTGTTTCCTATACTTGTACCCTTGGTCTGATAGGTGATGGTGGCTTCAGGTTTTGGAGCTACTGATGTGTAGCTGTGGATCTTTTATGAATGGGGCACCCCTCAGCCACAGACAACCAGTGGGGAAAGAAATAGATATTTTGAATGATGGATGAAGTGTCAGACCTGGCTGCTTTTAGCTATATGATGTTGAGCTTCCTGAGTGACGTTGGAGATGCTCTTGCCGAAGCAAGGAAAGAATATTCCATTTTGCCCTGCAGATGATGGAAAGGCTTTTGGGAGTCAGGAGATGAATTGCTGCACGATACCAAACTTCTGACCAAAGCCGGAAACAATGAACAAGCAGATGCAGGAATTTTGAGTAAAATACAAAATGCTGAACTCAGCAGGTCAGGCAACATCTCTAGAGGACATGGATAGGTGACGTTGGACCCTTCTGCAGACTGCTTTTAGTTGGGGGATTGATGGGAGAAAGCTGGAAAAGAGGTGGGGCTGGTCTGTTTTGGTTTAAAAGATCAATGTAAAGTGAGAATCGGTGAGATGAAATATTGTGCAAACTGCGCATAAGCTACAGTATCTACTGTTCTACATAGTTCAATTAATCAACAAGTGGCCCTCCCTGTTTTATCGGTATTTATTATAAATCTTACGTGATCTTTCAGGAAACAGTTCAATCTTTCCCAATTTTAGGAGATTTTAAGAATTTAGCCAATCATTTCATGGTAATAATTTACAATAGTGTGAATTAATATATTAGCCATTTGCTACATGGCATGAAGAATTAAGATGTGATTAATTGCATTTTTAATCAGTAAATGGGAAAATGTAATGGATATTTATTAGGCTTATAAACCAAGTATTCATATAATGTGATCATCTTTGCACATGTGTTGATAAAATAGGCAAAAGACAAACCACCACTACATTTGTTTGACGAAAGATCTTGACCAGAAAAGTCACCTATCCACATTTTCCAGGGATGGTGCCTGACCTGCTGAGTTACACCAGCGCTTTGTATTTTTATTTTTTGTAAACTGGCGTCTGCATTTCCTTGTTTCTACGACATTTGAATGTTTTGCTATTTTTGGTTATTTGCTAAAAGTACACAGTTGGTAATAATACGAGACCTCAACACCATTGAAATAGCAGCAACTTTGTATGAATAAATACATTGTTATAGTAGCTTGACTAATTGGAATAACAACTCCAGAGCAACAGAAAAAAGGAACAATCAATAAAAAGCTGCTCCATCAAGGTACATGACAGTAAAGTGCAAGCAATGAAAACCATTTGCCAAATAACAAATACTTGCCAGATTAGAAGCAGGGATGGTATGGTGCATCTTATGGGTCGTCATTCCTATCATTTTAGCCCTGACAATGTAAAATTTCTGTCGACAACTGTTGAAGAAAAAATACCAAGAAATGTGGTCCCCAAAATTATCAGATGCAAGTCCACCTTCTAGTGAAAGGCAAAGCCCACAACATTTGTATTGAGTAGTAAAATATTCATGTAGCAGAGTATTAGTGAACAGATGGAGAGAAATATGCAGCAGTGTTCCTCTGGGGTCCTACATTGGGTCATTTTTTCCTAGTAATTGTATAATCCAAAATGTAGCAATGTTGTAAATATTATGGAGAGTAAGAGATTTCAGGAGATTGTGGGCTGATGACATAGACATGTGGAGATGCCATGTAATGTAGATATTTGTGAAGAAATCTACTTGTGTTAGCCTGAAGAATACAGAGGCAATTTTGTTTTTTTTAAAGCAAGTTCAGATAAACCTAAGGTCCATATCCCTTTATATAGATGTCCATGCATTTAAAGATGTGAAGTACTTGGCTTTAAAAATGGGAGCATGCTCAACCAATATACCTCAACTGGCATATTGTGTAGACTTGTGGGCTATATATAGTTGAAGCATGACATTAAGGCATTTAAGATGGGACAGAGGCAGTAGAACTAGATACTATCCTTAATATCTAGCTGAGTCTAGATAGTCCTGGGTTGAAGGACTTCAGTTACGTGAACAAGCTAGAAAAGGCCATAATTAGACTTGCGGAAGAGAGTGTGATGCTGACATTGTGTTAAAAATGTGGATGGGTTTGATAGAACTAGTAATATAAATCTCTTTTCTGAGACGGGCAAGTCAGTAACTGAGGGTTATTTTCTCTCTCAAACTTTTGACATTGGAATGTTTTCTGAAATATAGTAGGAAGCAGAACCTTTAAATATTTTTAAGGCTGAGTTCAATAGATTATAGGTAAGAGGGTGGAACATTATTAGCAGACAGAAATGGGGATTGAGGTTATTGATCAATTATCATCTTGTTAATGGCTGGAGAAGACAACCCAAGTGGCTGCCTTCAGCTAATTTGTATGTTAGTGCCAAAGATGATAAGTGGGACCAGATAAATGAGGGATAATGAGCAGACGGAAACAGTTGGGGGAGGGAAACAAAACTGCTAGTTGAGCGGTTGGGGAAAGGGGGCAGATTGAGAGAATCTGAGTGGATCATAAGAAAGAAAGTGGCAGAAATAATTCAGAATAACTGAAATAAAAAAATTACATGTTTATACCATTTGGGTTGTAGATTACATAGCCAACAAATTAAGTGTTCTTCAAGTATGCATTTGGCCATCTGAGTAAATAGAACTGTCCTGGTATGTTCAATGATCACGTCAGCTTTAGCTGCACTGAACTATCTCTTCAATTGTTGTTAGAATACGTGTAAGACAGGAGGCGGGTGTTTAGTATTTGTTTGAGTGTTGAATCAATTGTCTAGTTTATTTTACTTAGTAGATATTTACATAGGTAATTGCTTAGTAGGTGGCGAGACCATGTATTGAGTGGGGTGATTCTGGGACGACAAAACTAACGAGCGTTCCCGAGGTGTCAGGGGCCTAACTCAATGAAACACCAATGAAGGGAGGTGTCCACTTGATAATTCTAATGATATCCAGGCATCTACACGCCTAGTTTTTGTTGTCCCATAGTTTAACTGTGTGCAGGCATTTTAGAACCTCATGTGTGTAGCCAGGAATTTTCCATAAATGCCATGTGCCTTTTTTGATGATTTCACCAGGATAACGCCTTTTTCACAATCGTGTCTAAATCAGCCTTTTTTTTGCCGTTTTGCTAAAAGGTCGTGCTATTTTCTCTAGTTGTACCATGATCACAATAACATTTCCGATGTTAACATGTTAATATTAATACGTTATTATTAACGTGTTAACATAGTATAACTTACAAGAAAATTTCCACCACCGGGGCAAAACCGGGGGCGCCACTGTCAGTCGTTCATTCGTTCGTGCTGTTGCCCACTGGTTCAGTCTTCTCCAAGGTCTATTTAAGGAAGAAGTGCAGATGCTGGAAAAATCGACGATGGACAAAAAATCTTGGAGAAACTCAGCGGGTGAGGCAGCATCTATGGAGAGAAGGAATAGGCGACATTTTGGGTCGAGACCCTTCTTCAGACTGATGTGGGGGGGGGGGAGAAAGGAAGAGGCGGAGACAGTAGGATTAGAAGGAGAGCTGGGGAGGGGGAGGGAGAAGCTAAGGACTATCTAAAATTAGAGAAGTCAATGTTAATACCGCTGGGGTGTAGACTACCCAAGCGAAATACCCAAGCTTGTCTCCTCACTACAGTTACTGCTGGCTCCAGTCACAAATCTGAGTTTTCAAGTGATCTGTGCAAGGCATTCATTGATGCTGGAATTCCACCATGGAAATTGGAAAACAAATCTCTCAGAGGTTTTTTAGAGACATAGCCAGAGGAACCTATGCCAAGCGAGTCATCATTACGGAAAAATTGCATTGACAGCAACTTCAACATTGTTGTGCAGAAAATTAGACATGAAGTTGCATGCAACAAAATATGGATTTCAATAGATGAGACAACCGATGCTATGGGGAGATATGTTGCCAATGTGGTTATCGGTACACTGGAGGCAGGTCAACCATCAAAGGATTATTTGTGACATCAGAAGTATTGGAGAAGTCAAACAGCTCAACTATTGCTCAGTTGTTTACATCTTCACTTGCTGTACTTTGGCCAGAAGGTATAAAACACGAGAATGTTCTTCTGTTTGTGACTGTTCGTGCTTAAAGTTTTATTCCCCAAAATGTTGCATTTGACATGCTTAGCTCAAGGACGTCATAGAATTACCAAGCAGATACGTAGCTTGTTTCCAAATGTCGATCGCCTAGTTTCCAACGTAAAGAAAATCTTCCTCAAAGCAGTTGCAGTTGCTCAAGGAAATGGCACCCGAGATTTCGCTACCTCCTCAGCCCATTTTGACTAGGTGGGGTACATTGGCTCTTTGCTGTACTCTACTATGCTTCAAATTTTGAAAAGATAAAGTAAATCATCAACTGTTATGAAGAAGAAGAAGAATCTGCTGCAGTCAGGATCGTCGGTGAAATCATGCAGAAAAAGTCCCTCCACCGCAATCTTCTGTTTATTGCTTCTAATTTTGCAAACTTCCCACAAGCTATCACTTCCCTTGAGAAACGTGCTGAAACATTAGTGAATAACTTGCAGGTTTTCAACAAAGTAACTGACGATATTCGTAAAGTTCCTGATGATGAAGGTAAAGACATACAAGCAAAACATGAGAGAGTGATTTTAGCTAACAAAGATCTTGAAGAAATATAAAACATAGCTAAAGTTCTCAAAGGTAGTTGTAATGCACAAGATATTGACATGAATATAGAGTCTGTAGCTTGTTTCAGGTATGCACCAGTGACCTCAGCTGAGGTAGATAGAAGTTCTTCACAACTGAAGCATATTCTGTCTGACAGATGGCAGTTTAACACGATAATATGAAAAAAATGCTAGTAATTATGTGCAATCAGGCAACATTGGTCATTTAATGTAGTGTGTAGGGGGGCGCTGCACTGGCGGCAGCCTGTCAACAGCGTGTCCGTTTTTTTCAACTTTTTAAACTTTTTTAGTATGTTTAAAAGTCTGTTTTTAATGTTTCTTTGTGTGTTATGTGTGGGGGGGTAAGGGGGAAACCGTTTCGGCCGCCTCCTCCATGGAGAGGCGACTTTTTTTCAGGTCGCCTCCCCCGTGGCCTAACATCGAGGATCGGGCGCCCTTTCCCGGAGACGCGCCCGGAGCTTCAGCGGCGGGTGCAGCGTGGACTCTCCGCGCGGAGCGGGTGAGACCTCGCTGGGGCTCGCCGGAGGGGAATGCTCCGTTACGCTGGCCCGCGGCAGCCGGCAGCCTGAAGCAGTGGTCTGCAGAACTCCAGCTGGTGCGGCGTCTACAGCCCGGGATCCCTCGTGGAGGACCCGGGGGGGAAGAAGCTTCCACTGCCGGCCCGCGGCCGTCTTCTACCGCGGGCACGGTATGGGCTTACCATCTCCCCTGGAGGGGAGCTTTGACCGCCGGCCCTGCAGACTGCGGTGCTTCCGGCTGTGGCACGGCAGGTACTTTAAAACTTTGACCGCCGGCCTGCGGCCTACACCAGCCTGAAGCCGCGGTCTCTGGTTGGGAAGAGCCGATCTTGGACTCACCTTGACTTTGACTTTGTCCCTTACCATCTGGACGCCCGCAGCAACGGCTGAGGAAGGTGGAGGTCCCGACCACGGGGGAAAATGGAGGAGGACTGGCCAATTTCTGTGCCTTCCACCACAGTGATGAATGCTGTGGTGGATGTTTGTGTAAAATTTTTATTGTGGTTGTGTGTTCTTTATTACTGTACCGCTGCTGGCAACCCAAAATTCCACCGACCCTGGTTGTGTGGCAATTAAATTATACCTTTATACAGGTGCACAACCTTTTATCCAAAATTCCAAATAACGAAAAGCTCCGAATAACGGACATTTTTTCGGTCCTTGAAGAAAGGTCCTTGAAGACGTTCCCCGAGGGCGGCCCACAGAGGTGACAGCGGAACCTCCGGTCGGTCCTCCAACAAAGGGGAACTAAATCCCCATTCATAAAAGAGAAGGTGAGAGTATATTGGGTGAGTGTATATTGCGCAGGAGGGATAGGAATCATTGTAAATCATTGCTTAGGGCTTTTGGGGGGAACTTTAATTCTTAGTCCCCTATCTGGTCGGAGAAGCGGGGAGCGGGCAATGCCTTAACGGGTCGCCGTGCAGTAAGCTCCGGACCGCTGTGCCGTGGCTCCCAACATCGTGGAGCTGGGGCTGTGGCCGGCTGCACTGGATTTGGATTTGTAGCGCCGCGCAGCCAGGGGTAGAGTTCGCCGTGGTCGGAGCTACAACCGGCGCCACCCGTGGCCGGACCACCGCAGCCCCAGCTCCACGATGTTGGGAGTCGGCGGCTGGTCTGGGCTGCGGTGGTCCGGCCACGGGCGGCACCGGTTGTAGCTCCGACCACGGCAAACTCTACCCCTGGCTGCGCGGCGCTACAAATCCAAATCCAGCGCGGCCGGACACCCGCAGCCCCAGCTCTGTGATGTGGGAGCCGCGGCACAGTACTGCACGGCGACCCGGAAAGGCATTGCCCGCTCCCCGCCTCTCTGACCAGGTAGGGGACTAAGAATTAATGTTTCCCCCCTTCACCCCCACCACATAAAATCCCTCCAAACTAACTGACTAACATTTAAGCAATGATTTACAATGATTCCCCGGTCTCCAGGGAGGAGGCAGCCGCTCCAGACTTTCCAAGCCGCCAGCGCTACCTACTTAATCTACGCTAAAAATCTTCCATTCCGAAACCCGAAAATTTCCTGTATCCGAAATGTGTCTGGTCCCAAGGCATTCGGATAAAAGGTTGTGCACCTGTATTATCATTTTTAACCATATTTTGGTGGTGGAAATTCATCTTTTATGTCAATAAATGCATTTTTTGTGATTTTATTATGCCTTTTTGCCTGCCTATTTCAGTTTAGTGCCTAAATATCCTGGCTCTACTCATGTGGCATTTAGAATCTCATGTAGCTTGTGTGTCAACATGTAGATAGTTTATTACTGAAAATTAAGCTAATTATTGTCCTATGGCATAAGTGTATATAGATAGTTTATATACGACTTTGGCATTGGACTTGGTTTCTTGGATGTGCTTATCCTCGTGTTATATGATAAGTACTTTGTGTTTTAATAGTGATTTTAAATACATTTGGTTCCTTGATTTAATGTTTCCTGGGAAACCATATCTAAGCAATCCTTCCAACAAATATTGATCATGATATTCTCGTCTTTGGACATAAGAGTTTTTGAAAACAGATACTTGCATGTATAATTCACCAACATGGTGTGTTGTTCTTTTCCAGATTTATGTTTATTATTGTCACATGTACTGAGGTACAGTGAAAAGCTTTTGTTTGCGTACTATCTAATCAAATCAGATGATGCTATACATAAACACAATCAAGGCAAACACAAATACAAGAGCAAAGAGAAAGATACCAAAATGCAAGATATAGTTCAATACTGTTAGTACAGCTGGAAATAATGATAGATTTACAAAGTAGCATAATAGCAAAGATCAGAGGACAAATTTCATTTTATCTTTTGCAGAGGTACAAGTAGACCTCCCTGGTGGAATAAAACTGGGTGGAAAAAAAGGTTAATATTAACATAAGCATGTGACCTCTCACTTCTAGGCATGCTCAATCATAGTTGCAGAGTTCTTTTAGCAGAGAAAAGTTTTTGAATGACAATAAAGGGAATTCAAATTCAAAATTCAATTTTTTTTCACCCAGTTTTATTCCACCAGGGAGGTCTTACCTTCCACTACCTGCAACCTCCGGCAACCACCTTCAACGAGCAATCGCAACCAGCTTCGACTAAAAAATTACCGATTTCTAAAACGGCAACCTATTTTTAGTCGAGGCCGGTTTTGAATTTTTTTAATTAATCGCTGGAACATAGAAGAAGCTCGACTAAGCGGAAACCACTTTCGACCATTAGAGAGAGTGACCAAAACCTCCGGGAACCTCACGGAAACCTTGGGTGGGGCGCAAGGTCTCCAGAGGTTTCCGTCAGGCTTCCTAAGTGGGACAGGGCCTTAAGAGAAAAGTTAAACTCCCAACGTGAACCCTCATAAGCAAATATCTATGGAGTTTCAATAACTGATACACATTGGGTGTAGAAATGTATTGCTTCATCTTTAAAGTCACAATCCCACTTTATTTATATGCAGTGATGAAATACATTTCCACCAGAATAGTTCCAGCTACATTGATTACAAAGCAGGGCACCTGCATTTAAATACAACTGGATGTGGAGATCATTGAAGAGAGATATAGATAACATCAAAAACACCATTAATGTATTACTACCACTATTACTACTCAGTATTAGCAAATTTATACTCTGCTATTTTTCAAGTTGATGTCAAAAAGTTCACCAAAAGGTTTCCATTTTAATAAAAAATAGTTAATTGGTTGACAGGAGAAAGCTTCCGTAACATTGTTCATTGTTTGATATATTTTATGTGAATCTCAGAAATTCACAACTAGAATTACTATTCAAACATTGTTAATCTCAAAATGCATGGAGAGGGATAATTAAATTCATGGTTATAAAGTAGATCATACAAATTAATGTAATAGTGACAATCATTTTGTCATTCATACTTTCCAAAGCATTTACCATATAAAACCCAATGACTTTTTGGTTTTATCAATATCACATTTATCATTTGAGTGTTTTATTGGCTCTGTTGCACCAATTTGATCATTGGGAAGGGATCCTCCTAAGGGGTCCTTGGTTTGGTAACTTGGTCTAATGCCACCTTTATCCACAAACACAGGACCATGCCCACCACCAATGCCTTGTTGGGCAGCCTTAAGGAGTGGATAGACATTCCGTCCTTTTTTTGAAGCGGTTTCAATAACTTCCAATGCATACTTTTCAAATTCCCTCTTTTCAAATTCAAGTAGAGCCATGGTTTTTTCTTCATTTTCCAGTTCGGTTGCACGCTCATGTAATGCCTTTGCTTTCTTTTCAGCCTGCAAATGGTTAGAGAAAAATAAACCTTTTAAACACATTACTGAGGCGACTTGATTTTCTATTTGATTTGTTAAATAGAGAATTAATTATTTTCAATAACATTTGCAAGAAAAAGTGTCTGATCATTTCAAATAATCCGATCAATTAAGTCTCCATAAAATTTTGTCTCCTGCTTGTAAATTAGTTGTTACTTCACAATAATCAAAAATATAGTTTTAGTAATTCGTGTCAAGATATTGTATATCACAGACAGTTACTAATTATCAAAATTATCAGGTAAATCCAGTTATAAAGGTCCCTTTTCATTTAAAAAAAAATAAACCTATCACGCTTTGTGTCGGTTTTGTGTGTTGCTTCTATTGTCATTTCACATTCTCAACAATTAACAGGCCTCCATACCACAAGATTTCCTAATTAAACTGGGCCAGTTTTCAACCATGCAATGTATAATCAAGCATTCTGATTAAGGTCCATTTAAGTTTCACTGTGTATAAATGAATGTTGCTCCGACCGACACTGATTCAAGACTGCGGACAAAAGTTTTACATTTTGATGCCAATTAATTATATAAAAAGAGCTCTTCAATATACTATTTTCAGTTCAGTAGCATACTGATGTTTACAACACCGGCGGTGATGCATTATGTTGCCTTGTGATTCTATCAACTGAAAAAGATAGAAAAAGTCTTAAGTATATTCACACTTAGTACTTTGTTGCGAGTCGATCTTCGTCATCACACAGGTGGAAATACTTTTGCTTTGAAATTAAGTAACACTCATTTTTGGTGTACTTAACTAGTGTTTTGGTTTACCCTAACATGAAATCTAGTACTATCAAAACTAAACCATGAAATTGGGACATCCTCACTTTAAGAAATTATTGTGCATGATTCCTTTCAGATCCATTAAAACCCGATTTGTATGTTCACAGATAGAAGCTACAGCCTAAGTTTGCAGCTACCATCTCATGTACCCAATGCTTTTGGGATGTTGGTCCTACTATTATTGTGGTCTCTCAATGTGGAACTGTGGCATGGAGATGGGAACAAGAAACACAGGGGACAGTAAAAGAACACAGGGAATAGCAGATAAAAACACATAGGTCTCCAGAGATCACCTCCTTCCTCCAAGACATACATGGATTGACCACATCTAAAGTAATAGTTCTCAGGTTTATTCGGGGAGCAGCGATAGGGCACGAATCATTGTTTAAGCTACACGATGGCTGGTGAGAACTCTGCCCAATATCATCGAATGCAATTAAATTATGTTAGGAGATGGGTGTCGTTTTTATAAAATTACATTGCAGTAGTTGAGAATATACATCATGTGATACTCTCCTGCCAGTGTGCTATTGTGACTTAAAAATAAAGAATCTTCATTGTTAACTCTTGATATTCAATCTGAAATTTGAACTATTTTTCTCTTTCTAAATGCTTACTGACTTGGTGGGGTGGGAGATTGCAACCTTCACGTGGTCCGCCCTGTTTCGACGAATGCAATCAACCTGGCGTGCACAATCAAATAAGATCAAATAGAACAAGTTGTCCTACAACTTTAGGCTGTGCACTCCCTACACAAGAAGAAGAAGACTAACGGTGGGTATTTCCAGCAGGTTTTGCTTTTACGATTTCCAGCATCTGGAGTTTTTTTTGAGTCTCAGTTAAAAAAAGATTGTCGTTTTGGGTCTAATTATTCTGTACACCTATCAGTGTGTTGAAGCGCTGTCTCAAAAAAGAGGCATCTATCAGCAATAATTCTCACACCCCGGGATATCCCCCTTTCTTACTGCAATCATCGGGCAAGAGGTACAAAAGCCTTATGCACCACAATATCAGGTTTAGGAACACCTTCCCTGCAACTTTCAGATTCTTGAACCTGCAAACACTGATCCTATCTCAACAACACAAATCATGGTCCACCTCATGCACAATCATGCATTTGTTATTTTTCAAATCATGTTATTGCATTCATGTCTCTCTGTTGCAGTGTTCTTTGTTTTTTAATTTTATGGTGCAATTTATGTGCAATTAGATTTTGCGTGTTTGAGTTGATGAATGCCTGTGATGCTGCTGCAAACAAGATATTGCATTAGACCTGTACCTCAGTACTTGTGCATAAACTCAACTTGACATACTATTACATGTAGAAAATTTACACCTGATTAGGGTGAATCGTGACAGGAAGTGCCTGGACAATTTCCCAGTGGATGAGACCATAACAGGTTAAAACAGTGTGTAGAATGTATTTGAGCAAAATCAACATGCATCCAATATCCGGATAACATGAGGAAAGAAAAAAAATCACTGGCATCTGTTCTCACTATCTGGAAGGACATGATAAAGAACTAAATTGAGGGAAGAAAAATAGAAACATACTTCCCTATGTGAATAAAACTTACTATTTGATCAGTGAGGAAGGATTGCATACATCCACCCTCTTCCAGTTTCTTAAGCTTTTTTTTCCTTTCTTTTTCAAGATGTATATAATCTGCTTCCATCTTGGCATGACGAATTTCCAGTGCTTCTAATTTTTCTGCTTTTTCCTTTTCCTCTCGTTCTTTCATCTGAATGGGCATTATCTAATTCAGTTACTTTGCCACAAAGTACATTCATTTAAAAAATCACATTGGATTAAGCATTGTGTTATTTGAGCTGAATTATAACTACAGTGCTTTCCATATCCTTAACAATGTGTTTGCCAATATATTTCAAACTTATCTTTAATAAGAAATGTTGAATAAAAGGTCAATCTCAACTTCTTCCTGAGATCCCCACTATCACAGATGTCATCTACTGCCATTTTATTTCACTCCACATGATATGATGACATGTTGAGGAACATCCTTGGTGTACAAGTTCAAGGATCTCTGAAGATAGCAGCATAGTCATATAGGATGGTGAAAGTAGCCTAAGGGATACTTGCTTTCATTAATGGCATAGAATAGAATAGAAGAGCAGGGAGGTTTGGTACAACATCATGAAACATTGATTAGACAAAAGTGAAGTTCTATGTGCCATTCATGTTCCACACTACAGGAAGGTCATGATTGCAGAAGGTACAAAGAACATTCACCAAGATGTTGCCTTGGATAGAACCTTTCATTTATGAGAAAAGGCTGCATAGGCCGTTTGTTTTCCTTGGGGGAAAAAAGCAGGCATGGGCAACCTGATAGTATAGTAAACTTACCTTTTAACTAACCTCTTTATAATGGATTTCAGTTATAGTGGTTGTAGACATAGTTTGTTGTTTCACGGAATGACCACTACGTCAATGGAGCTCTTGAACAAATTTAGCTTAGAGATACTGCATGGAAACACCGGATCCATTCCGACCAGCGATCACACATACACTAGTTCTATCCTACACAGTAAGTGGAATTCATAATGTGTCGGGTGGAACTATCACAGTAGTTTTATCTTTCCTCCCACATTCCACGTTGCACAACTGGCCTCCACGGCAGAGCCACTGCCCCACAACACCTGAAACCTAGGCCCAGCCCGGCAGAGTTACTGCCCCACTAGGGACCGCCCCAGTAAATCTGGCCCACCCCACATAGTAGGGACAACTCAGTGTGTAGGATAGAACTGGAGTACCCGAAAGAAACCAGTGCAGCCACAGGGAGCACTTGAGGCCAGGATCAAACCCAGGCACCTGATACGGCGCAGCAGTGGCTCCATTAACAACACACAGAAGCCAACCAAACCACAAATCTGCACATCTCCGTTATGTGGGAGAAAACCAGAGCACCTGGAGGAAACCCACGTCGCCACCTGAAGTCAGGATCGAACTCTGGTCTCTGGCACTGTAAGGAAGCAACTCTCTCTGAGCCACTGTGCCATCACAAGGTATCGTTTATATTGTACCCTTTACTGTTTATTGTGTAGTGTATGTTTAAAAACTACGAGAGCATGGGTTTAGAGGGGATCTGAGAACTACCCTTTTTCCAGGGAGATAGGCTGGCACTTTGTTCTTTGAAGCAAAGGAGGCTGAGAAATGACTATTTTGAGCAGTGCAAGATGTGTGCCATGGATAAAATGAACTTTTACAGTCTTTTCCCAGGATAGAGGATTTTAAAACTAGAGGGCATTGCAGTAAGGTGAAAGGAAAGAGATTTAAGAGAGACCTTGATGGCAACTTTTTCCACTCGGAGGAAGGGCAGTATCTGGAATGAGCTTCCAGAGGCAGCAATCGAAACAGATGCAATTACAACTTTTTAAATAGTTTTAGACAGATATTTGGATGGAAATAGGTTTAGAGGGCGAATGGCCAAATGTAAGCAAGTGAGATCAGCCTTGAATGCCAAGTTGTTTAAGAAGGAACTGCAGATGCTGGAAAATCGAAGGTAGACAAAAAAGCTGGAGAAACTCAGCGGGTGAGGCAGCATCTATGGAGCGAAGGAAATAGGCAACGTTTTGGGTCGAGACCCTTCTTCAGACTGCTGTGGGGGGAGGGATGGGGGAGGAACGGCGGGAAAAAGAAAGGAAGAGGTGGAGACAGTGGGCTGAGGGAGAGCTGAGAAGGGGGGGAGAAAGCAGGGACTACCTGAAATTAGAGAAGTCAATGTTCATACTGCTGGGGTGCAAACTGCCCAAGCGAAATATGAGGTGCAGCTCCTCCAATTTACGGCGGGCCTCACTCTGGCCATGGAGGAGGCCCAGGACAGATGGGTCGGATTCGGATTGGGAGGAGGAGTTGAAGTGCTGAGCCACCGTGAGATCAGGTAGGGTGATGCGAACCGAGCAGGGGTGTTGGGCGAAGCGATCGCCAAGCCAACGCTTGGTCTCACCGATGTAGAGCAGTTGACACCTAGAATAGCGGATGCAATAGATGAGGTTGGAGGAGGTGCAGATGAACCTCTGCTGCACCTGGAAAGACTGCTTGGGTCCTTGAATGGAGTCAAGGGGGAAGGTAAAGCGACAAGTGTAGCATTTCCTGCAGTTGCAAGGGAAAGTGCCAGGAGAGGGGGTGGGAAGGGACGAAATGACCAGGGAGTTACGGAGGGAGTGGTCTCAGCGGAAAGCCGAAAGGGGAGGAGATGGAAAGATGTGGCCAGTGGTGGGATCCCATTGGAAATGGCGAAAAAGTCGGAGGATTATTTGTTGTATGTGACGGCTGGTGGGGTGGAAGGTGAGAACAAGGGGGACTCTGCCCTTGTTACGAGTGGGGGTGATGGGGAGTGAGAGCAGTGTTACGGGGTATAGAAGAGACCCTGGTGAGAGCCTCATCTATAGTAGAAGAGGAGAACCCCCGTTCCCCGAAGAATGAGGCCATCTCCTATGTCCTGGTTTGGAGCACCTCATCCTGGGTGCAGATGCGGCGTAGACGGAGGAATTGGGAGTAGGGGATATCCTTACAGGAAGCAGGGTGGGAAGAAGTGTAGTCCAGATAGTAATGGGAGTCAGTGGGTTTATAGTGGATGTCGGTCAGTAGTCTATCACCTGCGATGAATGCCAATTTGGTCAGCATGGACAAGGTTGGCTGATGGGCCTGTTTCAATGTCATACACACCTCTAAGACCTTATCACTCTATGACTAAAGAGAATTACATTTTTCTTTTGAAACCTCAAAGTAAAGCAAATGAACCATTTATTTTCTAGAATCTGCATATCAAAGAAATAGCCTTAACATTCAGAACACATATCCTTTATTTAATGATTCCTTACATTCTTTATATTCACCATGCTCATACGCTCATCCCATTCTATCTATTTAATATGGATGCCTCAAAGAATAATGCAGGTTTTATTAATATTATTCTGGTGAAATTCAACTGTGGCGGGACTTATAATGAAAGAGCAGTGAATTAGCTATCTGTTATGTGCTACCCATGATTTCATTTCTACTTATCTCAGGTAGTATACAATAATTCTTCATCTTCTACTGCACCCCCAGGTTGAAATTACCCCCACACTTTGATCCAAAGTTGAAGCTAAGTTATAATTAGGACATAATTAGGACGTAGAAAATTGTAACAAGCAAATACTTTACCATCATCATTCTGTGTTCTTCAATCGCTTTTATATCTGACAGTGATTTTTGTTCTTTTTGCTTCATTTCCATATCTCTTTTAGCCTCCTTTTCTTCTGCAGCTTTCCTAATACGTTGTGATTCATCCCGTATTTCTTCTTTCATTTGATCACCTATTAACTTCAACATCTGGTTTCTCAGGTCTTCCCTCTCCCTAGAATTGGCAATAAAACAAAAATGGACACAAACTTATTGCAACATTGCAAATCTCTTGCAGTTTCCCATGAAAATAATAAATAAAATAATTAGATATTACAAATAACCATTTTGAAAGAGAAAAAAATGTTTCTAATAGATAATTTTCTTTTGAAAATTGTAAATATGGAGAAAAGCAACATTAGTGGTGTTAAAATAAATATAAATCTTAATCCTGAATCTTGAAGGGCCAATTAGATTATTTTCCTACATTGGTATACATTACATTTCAAAACCAAATGCTGATGCATTTGGTGTTTCAACTATTCCCATCTGTTGAAATTATTAATGCGGAGCTATATAATTACTTTGAGAAAAAAGGAAATGCAGATACTGGTTTACAAAAAAAGACAAAGTGCTGGAGTGGCATCTCTGGAGAACTTGGATAGGTGCCGTTTTGGGCTGGGACCCTTCTGACTTTTTTTATAATTCCATTTGGACAATTCTGATTAGCCAGAAACCTGCCTGGATTCCTTCTCTGTGCCATTGAAGGTATTTAACTTTCTTGACTCTACCTGTGACTTTCTTTTGAGTAAATATTCACATTTCATTAAAACATTTGTAGCTAGATTTGAATTTTAGATTGCACTTCGCTTTATAAGTTGTTCAAAAAAATTCACTTTATTCCCAAGAGTGCACATCACCGCATTCAACATTATGGGGTTCAATCCCATAAGCAGATTTGCTATTTTCTAACATGTAAAAACAGTGGTGCAATTTCCTCAAACAAACCTACTCATTCTTGACTTTTTCCACAGCTCCCCATGCAATACGTTTGTTTTTAAAGCAACAATCTGTATATGATGTATTCCACATGTTTGGTCTGCATAAATGTGCTGGATTTATTTCACTTACTTGTCCATTTCTGCTTGTCTTTCTTTCCTAAGCTTTATCATTTTTTGTTTTGCCAATACGTACAATCTGATATCTTCATCTTGGAATTCCTGTTTTTGCTTTTCTAGCGCTTTAATAATATTATTGTTCTCAACATGTGCCTGAAAATTAAATAAAATATGAAAATGCGTTTATGTGATGCTTTTAACACAGTGAAACATCCCAAGCTGCTTCCCAGAAGCATTGTCATATGAAACTCTGAAAATTAACTACGTGAGAAGACATTAGGGCAAATGACTAAAACTAGATGTCTAAAAGAGGTGAGTTTTAACCAATGCCTTGAGAAAGGAGATAGAGAACAAAGAGGTCTAGAAAGGGAGAGAGTTGACATCCTTGGCAATGAAAGGCAATGGCCTCTAATGTTAGTGCACAAATTCAAGAATGTTTTGACTGTTTTACAAACCATGTTCTCGGGGTATCTAAATTTAAATCTAAATTTTATTAGTTGTTTAAGTTATGACATCGGATGGAAGCTGCATATCAAATCTCGTTGCACATATGTGCAATGACAATAAAATATATTATTATTATTATGATTAAAAGGCCAGAAATCTGGTAGTGCAGAGGTCTTGGAGGGTTGTTAGGAGTGTGCAGATCATGAAATTAGGAAGAGAATGATAATTTTTAAATTGAGAGGTTGCTTAACCAGTAGTGTTGTAAAACAGTGAGATCTTGGGGTACAGCTACATACAGTGCCCTCCATAATGTTTGGGACAAAGACCCATCATTTATTTATTTGAAGGTAGACAAAAGTGCTGGTGAAACTCAGCGGGTGCATCTATGGAGCGAAGGAAATGGGCAACGTTTCGGGCCGAAACCCTGTAAGCCACAATTTGAGATTTGTAATAGAAAAATCACATGTGGTTAAAGTGCACATTATCACATTTTAATAAAGGCCATTTTTATACAATGCAATGCCATGTAAATGAAAGTAGTCATGTTCAGTATTTTGTTGCATATCCTTTGCATACAATGACTGCTTGAAGTCTGCAATTCATGGACATCACCAGTTGTTGGGTGTCTTCTCTGGTGATGCTCTGCCAGGCCTGTATTGCAGTCATCTTTAGCTTATGCTTGTTTTGGGGGCTAGTCCCCTTCAGTTTTCTCTTCAGCATATAAAAGGCATGCTCAATTGGGTTCATATCGGGTGATTGACGGCCGCTCAAGAATTGACCATTTTTTAGCCTTGAAAAACTCCTTTGCTGCTTTAGCAGTATGTTTGGGATCATTGTCTTGCTGTAGAATGAACCGCCGGCCAGAGTTTTGATATATTTGTTTGAACTTGAGCAGATAGGATGTGTCTATACACTTCAGAATTCATTATGCTACTACCATCAACAGTTGTATCATCAATGCAAATAAGTGAGCCAGTACCTTAAGCAGCCACACATGCCCAGGCCGTAACACCCCCACCAT
The DNA here is from genome assembly GCF_028641065.1 of Leucoraja erinaceus. Classification (NCBI taxonomy): domain Eukaryota; kingdom Metazoa; phylum Chordata; class Chondrichthyes; order Rajiformes; family Rajidae; genus Leucoraja; species Leucoraja erinaceus. The sequence continues at coordinate 24,899,384 of NC_073383.1, forward strand.
CGTGTTTCACAGATGAGGTGGTATGAATTGGATCTTGGGCAGTGCCTTCTCTTCTCCATACTTTGATCTTGCCATCACCCTGATGTAAGTTAATCTTCGTCTTATCTGACCACAAGACCTTTTTCCATAAATGTGGATGCTCTTTTAAATATTCTTGGCAAACTGTAACCTGGCCATCCTATTTTTGAAGCTAACCGGTGGTTTGCATCTTGCGGTGTAACCTCTGTATTTCTGTTCATGAGGTCTTCTGCGGACAGCAGTCATTGACAAATCCACACCCGACACCTGAAGAGTGTTTCTGATCTGTCGGACAGGTGTTTGGGGATTTTTCTTTACTATAGAGAGAATTCTTCTGTCATCAGCTGTGGGGGTCTTCCTTGGCCTGCCAGTCCCTTTGCGATTAGTAAGCTCACCAGTGCTTTCTTTCTTCTTAATGATGTTCCAAACAATTGATTTTGGCAAGCCTAATGTTTGGCTGATGACTCTAACAATTTTATTCTTGTTTCTCAGTCTCACAATGGCTTCCTTGACTTTTATTGGCACAACTTTGGTCCTCATGTTGATAAACATCAATAAACATTTCCAAAGGTGATGGAAAGACTGGAGGAAAGACTAAGGGCTGAGAGCTCTCTTCTCCCTGCATTAAGGAGGCAATTAAACACACCTGAGCAATTACAAACACCTGTGAAGCCATGTGGGGGATGGAGGGGGGGGCTATGTATTAGAATGGCTTTTGACAAGGAACTGCATAGTAGGCTAGTCTGGAAGTTGAGATCACATATGATCCAGAGTGAGCAACACTATTTGATACAAAGTTGGCTTAAAGGAGGAAAGAGAGGTGATATTAGTGGGTTGGACTGGAGGCCTGTAGAAAATGGTGCTACCACGGGGATAGGTGCAGGGTCCACAGTTATTCATTATATTAACAATGTAAATGTAAGTATAAGTGGCATGGTTAGCAAGTATATATGGTGACCTATGAAAAAGGTTAACTATGATTACAATGGTATCTTGATGAACTGGGCCATTGGACATAAGGATGGCAGATGGAGTTTAATTCAGACAAATGAAATGTGTTGCATATTGATAGGATGCACCAGGGTGACATGCATTAAATGGTACAGCCATGGGAATTGTTGGGGACCAGAGAGACCCAGGGATGCAATGTACATATTTCCATGAAGGTAGTTATTTCGATAGTGAGGGTGCTGAAGAAGGCATTTGACACTTTATCTTCATTGGTGAGCGTATTGAGCACAACAGGAATTGGAAGTCATGTCACAGCTGTACAAGATGTCGGTAAGGCCAGATTTGGAGTGCGGATAAGAGTCTGGTTTCCCTGCTGTAGGGACATTGACATTAAACTGCAAATGGTGCAAAAAATATTTATTGCACCATTAAATGTTCAATTATTGCATTATGTGTCTGGTAATAGGTTACCAGGTCTGGGTTACCATTGGCTGGGTTGTTTGTCCTACCAAAATGCAACACTTTACATTTATCTGATTTGAACTCCATCTGCCATTGCTATGTTCATTGGCGTAGTTGATCAAGATCCTATAAGATCTTTAAGGTGAGAGGGGAAAGAATTTAAAAAGGCCTGGGGAGCAACATTTTCACACAGAGGGTGATGCGAACATGGAACGAGCTGCCAGAAGATGTAGAGGCAGGTACGATTAAACATTAAAAAGATACTTTAAAAGATACAATTAGGATCTAAAATCAACCAAGAACTGGACGGTACAGTAGTGCAGCTGGTAGAGCTGCTGCCTCATAGTGCGAGAGACCCATGTTCCATCATGACCTTGGGTCCTGTCTGTGTGCGTTTACCACATTCTCCCCATGACCATGCGTGTTTCCTCCAGGTGTTCCAGTTTCTTCCCAAAGTCGTGCTGGTTTGTAGGTTAATTGGGAATCTGTAAATTGCCCCAAATGTGTAGCGAGTTGATGCGTAAATGGAATAACATAGAATTAGTGTGAACAGGTGATTTCTAAACTAAACTAAACTTGGACAGGTACATAGATAGGAAACTAATTTCTACTCATTAACTTACTCGGTTAAGCAACTTGGTCATCATGGGCAATTTGGACCATAGGCCTTGTTCCTGCGTTGAATAGCTCTGTGACTAATTTGCTTGGTTCACAATGACTGCATCATAACTTTATGTGCTGCAAATCTTCTTTAATCTTTATCCTCTGTATGCCACATTTTTTGCCTGGACAGTAAATTCTCCCTCCCACTTTTCTGACACTACTTGGTCATGCTGCATTGCCCAAGTCCCCAAGGTTGTATTTGTGACTTAAGTTACTGCACTTTTTTCATGTATTGTTTTTTCAAAAGGTTTCTTGGCGGCCTTCCTCCTCATAAAGGTTTAATAGGTTCCTGTGAACACTTTTCCCTTTAGTCTTCTCATGCAACCAATGTCCATAAATTGAAAAGTTTATGCTCAACCTGACATGCTTTTGTAACTGTTTGGTTATGTGCATATACCAGGCAACCACATTAGAATCTAGGAATTATTTAAAATGAGTGCATTCAAATGTTTCCAGTTGGTGGGATGGTGATTCACAATACACCATACTGCTTAATTTAAAAAACCTCCTTTCTTAGTTTGCACGCAGTCAGAGTGATGAGGAAGGGAAATATTATTAATACCATTTAACAGATAGTCACTCCTATCCATTCTATCAGGCCGTATTTCCTTGGGGGTTTTGCTACCGGGAGGCCCCACACATTTTATTACTCATCCTCTAAATTTGTAAGGCACCATCACAGAAACAAAGAATCCAGTGTATTCCTTCAAAACATAAAATGTAATCTCTTCCAATATTAGCAAATAGAATGTGGTCTTCTTTTAGCTGCTATAGGTGATTAGGCTCAGCATACAGACATATTTCAAACCTGGTGCTCACTTCTTTGGCAATGAAACTCACTCTGGTAAGACGCGATTGGAGCAATACAGTTTTTCCACAGCTTCATTTTCATTTGGATGTGGTAAGAAACCCTTTTATTTGAAGGTACACAAAAAAGCTTGAGAAACTCAGCGGGTGCAGCAGCATCTATGGAGCGAAAGAAAAAGGCAACGTTTTGGGCCGAAACCCTTCTTCGAACCCTTTTATTTGACTTTGTGTACTAAAGTTGGACTATGAATTTCAAGCAAATTTATAAAAAAAACATGATAACAGCTGTTTGCATTGTTAATCCATAAATGAATCAATTTTCCCCAAATAAACCTTTGGGGATTACACAAGAAAGCAGAAAATATCCTAAATTAATATAATGTCTACTATGATAATAAGTCTTCCAAAGTTCTGGAACCGTATGTAATTGAACTCCTTGGGATAAAAAAAAGTAATTCAAGCTTACCATATGAGTGATCTTATTATTATATTTTTCTTGCTTCTTTAGTTCTTCAATTTTACTAAGTTCCCATGCATATAACTGTGCCAATTTCCTGATTTCTTTTCCTTCCATTATATCTTGTTGCTTCTCTTGTTTCCTTAGCACTTCATGTTCTTTTATCCTGCCATCAGACAAACTTGTTTAAACATCATTGTTATTACATAAGGTTAATGGGCAAATGAGCAAGTTGCTTGGATATCCCTTCATAAAAGGGCAGCTTACAAAAGATGCTGACAGTTGGTTTCACATATGTTTTGAGATTCGAGAAACTGCAGATGCAAACTGCAAGGACATTTCTATATTTTACTGAAAATATCTGTTGATATTTCCAATGATTCAGGTTGGTCTGTTGTGCCAAAATAAGTGGGTAAGTGATATTAAATGCTAGCTATTTTGGGGGCTCAGATGAGGTTAGGTATTTTAATTGTAACATTGCACTATCAGGAGAATATCTAAAACTCCCATTTTATGCAATGGATCAGGAGGTTTTTGAGGCAGGAGTGCTGCTGCCAAAACCACTCATAAGAATACCCACTTGTGTCCTTTACCAGAGAGTGTTACAGAGGCACAACAGTTAGAACTACTGTTTCACACTCCAGGGAACAAGATTCATTCCCGACCTCACAAACCATCTTTGTAGAGCCTGCATTGCTTTTCTCTGGATGGTCTGGATGGTTTCCTCACACATCCCGAAAATGTGTTGGTAGATTAATTGGCTATTGCATATTATCCCTTAGTGTGGTAAGAGGAGCTGATGAATATATAGGAAAGAAAAGGTCGCAGGGATACCAAAAAGAGGGAGGACAAATCTGATGGGAATTGCGCTGCTGAGACCAGCATGAACGAATAGACTGACTAGCCTCCTCTGTCATAAAGAGTAATTAACTAACAGAGGCACACATAAAATCCTTTCCAGGAAACAATGTTATCGTTCAATTATTTTGTCCTTGAAGCTTCTAAGACACGATAAAGATTTGAATCTCCAGATGGTTCCTACTTCACAGTTCACACTTCATCTAACAGTTATTCCCATTGCAATTTCTGTTTCAGGGCCGGAAAACTAGAAATTCCTGATAATTTTTGCCCAACATGTCTTAAGTTAATGGCTACGACTAGAGATGTCCTAAGCTCCAACCTGCAAGATCATGGTCAGCAGATTTGGATCCTACACAACAGATTGTATCTATGTATGTATTATCTGATCTGTTTGGATAGCATGCAAAACAATGCCTTTCACTGGAGCTCTTGAACATATGATAATAATACACATAAACCTAAACAAATCCTTCAAGCTTTCCCGATGAGGATACAAAAGGGCTACATTGGAAGAATCAGATGTTCTCCAACCCAAGTTTACTACATCATATTTTTAATGCACTCTTCATTGACTTATGAAGCTCTTATGTTTATTTTTGGTGACCATTTGCTACTCGCATGAAAAGAAACAGTTAAAATAAATATATTTGGATTGAATATTTCATGATCTTAGGATGTCCTAAAGCACTCTGCATCCTAGGAGTCATTCTGAATTGTAGGACAAACTGTTTCACAATGGGCATTGATAGATAATTATGAAACGTCAGTTTTTAGTGACAATGATTTAAATATAAATTGGGTTAGGGGTTTTCTAAGATTTACAAACCAAATAAATACATTTTTTTAAATGTAACTGAAGTCAATCCTTTACTCACTGTTGTTCATGGTAATCAGAAAGAGCCTTCCTCTGTTCCTTTTGTTTTAGTATTTTTTGCCACTCAACATCCTCACTTGTGTACATTCGGCGTTGTTTGTCCTCCAGAAATTGTTTTTCTTGAGTTTTAAGAAAATTTTCCTTGTTCTGCTTCAATTTAATCTGGGCTTCTCGTTCTTTTAGTGCTTCAGTAAACATCAGTGCAGCCTTCAAATATATATATATATATATGTGTGTATTAATTATATGGAACATTGAATGCTTATAATGTAGATTATCAAATAAAACTGTCTGCTCAGTTGGAGTTATATGATGAAAGCACAAAATCAAGGAATTTACTCATATCAACATGACTGAATTTTAGCTTTCACATTGTTTCTAATTCCACATTACCAGTAGTTTCCAGGCTATCAATGTGGATATTATATATTTTTATAACAATAATCTTTAAACATCAAATCCAATTTGTATAAATGTGCACACACCTGAAATAAAGTAAAAAGTATTGTTGTCATATATAGTTTGAATTGCAAGCAAAACTGGGATAAAATTCAATATTTGGTTAATAATAAATGTGTTTTAAAAAACTTGACAAAAATTTACTATATTTTTTATATTAACTATAATTTACAAAATTTACTATACTTCTTCACACCCAGATTCCTGTAAGGACTCCATTCCATTCTCCCAATCTCCATCTCCACTGTTCTTATGAGGAGACTTTCCACATCGGTGCTTCTGAGGTACCTTGCTTTTTTATTAAACCTAGCATGTTAAAGCCTGTTTAGCACAATTAACTGGGTTCTTGAATTCTATTTCCTGTACTTCTGTTCTCACTCCCTCTCCTACCAGGCAGAAGAAGAATAAGGTTCCCCTTATCCTCACCATCCACCCGACCACCTCCACGTTCAATAGATCATCCCTTGCCACCTTCAAACAAAATGCCATTATCAGACACATTTGTTCGATGACTCCCTTTTCAGTATTCCAAAAGAACCATGCCATTATGATTCCACCTTCATCTGCCACTTTCGCCTAATACTCCCCTTCTTATGGGACTTTTCATGCAACTGCAGGAGATGACACAGCTGCCCTTTAACAAACTCTTAACATCCAGGGAGCCAAACACTTCTTCCAGAAGAAGCAGCAATTCATTTATACTATTTCCAAATCAGTTTATTGAATATGAGTGCTAAAAATATTTTCTCCTCTGCAATGGAAGAACCAAATCCAGATTAGGCAGTTTAGTTTAGAGATACAGCGTGGCAACATTAACGCTATCCTACATACACTAGAGACATTTTACATTTACACCAAGCCAATTAACCTACAAACCTGTATGTGATTGGAGTGTGGGAGGAAACCGAAGATCTCAGAGAAAACCCACGCAGGTCACGGGGAGAACATTCAAACACCATACAGAGAGCACCCAGGATCGAACCGTGGTCTTCGGTGCTGCAAGGCTGCATCACCGTGCCGCCCCATTGTGTATCACTTTAATTCTCCATCCAACATATATTCTGCCCGTTCTATTTTTGGACTTCTTCACTGTTCCAATGAAGCCTAATATAAACTCGAGGAATAGACCTCGCCTCGTTTTGCAGCAGAATGCAGCCTCTGGACAGTGCTGAATTGAACAATTTCAGATCTGGTATTTTCTATTTTGTGCTGTTTGTGCAGAGTTTGCATTCTCCATTGACGGCGGGGGTTTCAATAGACCATAGGTGCAGGAGTAGGCCATTCGGCCCTTCGAGCCAGCACCGCTGTGGTTTCCTCCCACCTCCCATGGACATGCAGGTTTATAGGATAATTGGTCTTTGTAAAATTGTCCCTAATGTATAGGGAGTGGAGGGGAAAGTGGGATAGCATTGAACTAGTGTGAATAGTTCATCAATGGTTGGGCCAAAGGGCCTGTTTCCATCTGTATCCTTAAACTAAAACCAGACTATGTAATTCTGCAAAGTTGAATGGATCAAAGTTGAAATGTATGAACATATTTGGTGGAAATCTGAAGCTACAGCACAGAATCCCAGACAACAGCTGTGCTATATTGCCAAACAGAGATAGTCTTACCTCTGATTACTCCCAGTAATCTTCCCACCCAAATGCTCTGGTTTTAAGTTAAAATTGTATTTAGAATGAAATGATGTCATTGGATCGTGTTTACATTTTTTAAACAATGTTCTTCTACAGTCAAAAACAATTTAAAATCCAATCACAAGGGAGGGTAGATGGATCCCAGGAGTGGGGAATATCCCCAACATATCATCCAAGGATTTCATATCAAAAAAGAGATACAATTCTGAAGTATCACATTCAAGACATGAAAGATGAGTAAGAGCTTGATCCATATTTGCATTCATCCTCAACAGCTTGGGTTTTATCTGTATGTCACAGGAAGGATATCCACTATCAAAATTGAGGAATATTTTACACAGTTAATCTTATGATTTCATGATAATGAAACATGGGTTGGGTAATGTTAAAAGCAAGGCAAGTACAGAAGGCACAGTTACTATGACAATAAATTAATATTGTTATGAAAGACTACAAGATTAATAATTCTGATGCAGTAACAAAATTGCTAAAAATAATAAATTTCTTAACAGTCACTTAAAACTAATGACTTTTTTAATGCAAAAGAATATTTTCAAATTTAAAAGAAACATTATACTGTACATTAAATCCTTTCACTCTATCGGTCTGGAAGAAAAGTAGAGTTTTAGCCTTTTCCAGATGTTCTTTTCTTTTCTGTGCCATATATTTTGCCTCCTCCAAATCTATTTGTCGCCTCTCCTTTTCTTCCTTTTCTTTACGTAGTTTTCGTGCATTAAGTCTTTTTTGTCTGTGACCCTTGGATAGATTGTACATCTTTTTACACATAAGCTTTTGAATGGTGATTATAACATTTTGAACATGAGATATTAACTTTTAAATTACAATGCATTTGATCTACAGTATTTATAGTGTGATCCTCAATAGATGAATTTTGTTAAAATTCTAGTTCCAAAGTGGCATCTGATAATTTTACACAAAATGCAAGAGATCTTTAATATAGCTCTGAGGGCTTAAAATTATGCAGAGTTATTTACAATTAGTGACCACTGAACATGACAAAACCTATTTAAAAATGTTGGTTTAAATTCTTTATTCTAGCTTTTATGTTTATTTTACTTTTGCTCTGGGCTAAATAGCACAAGGTTAGTGGTTATTTTAAGAAATAACTTATATAATTCCAAATCTGTAGATGCCTCTGCCATATGTATATATAAAAAGAAATCTCGAATTGGCATTCAACCATCCACTTATCAAGAAACCATAATAGTAATAACTATCTCAATGAGGTTAAGAATGAATCAGCCAAGATATCACTGATGCTCAATGAACAGACCAGCCTATTTCTGTTTCTAATCTTACGGTTGGATTTTCAAAGAAAGTTCGACTAATAAAATACAACCAAAGTCTACCCAGTAACCTAAACCCTATTGTAATATTTTTGTGTGACATATTGGTGTTACAGGTGCACAACCTTTTATCCGGAGTTCCGGAAACCGAAAAACTCCGAAAACCGGCCATTTTTTCCCAGGATGTCGTCTGCACACCAAAGATCGCGTTTGGCGCCAAACTTGACCCGAAACGACCCACGGTCAACCCAGGTCTGTACTACTGTAGCGGCTGCCTCCTCCCCGGAGACCGGGGAGACACTTAAACATCCGTAAATCATTGCTTAAATGTTAGTCAGTTAGTTTGGAGGGTTTTTATTTGAAAGGGGGGGGGGTGAAGGGGTAAACTTTAATTCTTAGTCCCCTACCTGGTCAGAGAGGCGGGGAGCGGTCAATGCCTTACCGGGTCGCCGTGCAGTAAGCTCCGCAGCGCTGTGGCCGCCAACTCCCAGCTGGGGCTGCGGGCGGCGCCGGTTGGAGCTCCGACCCCAGCAACTCTACCCCTGGCTGCGGGGCGCTCCAAATCCACCGCCGCCCGCGGCCGGACGCCCGCAGCCCCAGCTCCGCGAATGTTGGGAGTCGGCGGGGAGCGGGCAATGCCTTACCGGGTCGCCGTGCGGTAAGCTCCGGAGCGCTGTGGCCGCCGAATCGCAACATTCGCGGAGCTGGGGCTGCGGGCGTCCGGCCGCGGGCGACGCTGGATTTGGAGCGCCTCGCAGCCAGGGGTAGAGTTGCTGGGGTCGGAGCTCCAACCGGCGCCGCCCGCGGTCAGACGGAGCCCCCAGCTCCGCCATGTTGGGAATCGACGACCAGGTAGGGGACTAAGAATTAAAGTTTCCCCCTTCACACCCCACCACCACCACCACATAAAATCCCTCCAAACTAACTGACTAACATTTATGCAATGATTTACAATGATTCCCCGGTCTCCGGGGAGGAGGCAGCCACTCCAGACTTTTCAAGCCGCCCGCGCTACCTACCTAATCTACGCTAAAAATCTTCCATTCGGAAATCCGAAAATGTCCGAAATCCGACAAGTGTCTGGTCCCAAGGCTTTCGGATAAAAGGTTGTGCACCTGTATCAGGACACCCACATGCATCAAATTATAAACTTGCTCAAAAATGGCGGCAATCAAAATCCTTTTCTCTAATGACATTCAACAGGGTCAATTTAAATCCCCGGACAAACTGAAATTATCTGTTCAATTAGAAAAATGCACGGAAATTGGGTAAAATCTCTGTCATCACTTTTATGTAAACTTGATGGACAATTAATGGACAATTAATGGGTCACTCAAAATTGTTACTGGAAGTGTGATATATTTTTTATCACAACACCCCAACCTTTCCTGATTTACTACATTCATTTTACACCTGTTTATCAGATGCAATCAACTAAAATCAACTATATCTTAGATAATAATAGAAAAATAGTGACTCCTTAATGCATGCAAAGGAATGCTACAAATATTAACTGGTAAATAGTGGTAAGCAATAAAATGATATAATGTTGTACATAATTACATACAGGTACTGTAAAATACTTAAAGAGTGCTTACTGCAACTGTGTTTGTCCAGTGTTTGGTTATTTCCTTCGATTGTAAATGTAAGGCTTCTTTTTCTTCCCTCTGGGCACGTAAAAATTCAGCCTCATGATTTATACCATTCAAATTATCCTGGATGCGTTGCCATTCCACTTTTGGAAGAATTGTAACTTGTCGCAGATCCGTCAGATTTGGAAACTGTACTCCGCCATGTTCATTCGGTTTGTCACGAACCTGCACTAAAATGTCCAAATCATGAAATTTCAAAAAGAGTCAATATTTACCACATTTACCAAAGGTACTTTTTCTAATATGACTCATCTGGTATAATTGGTAGGTGGTAAACCAATTACCAATTCATTATTAGAGAATTAATTACAGTCTTGGGTGTATTGCTTAAAGCAAATTACAAACTGTTTTAACCAAATAAATTTAGAATACCATTGCTTATTCATTCACCTTCATTGTGGCCAATTCCTGAAACTTCAGGATATTCACTCCCCTCCATAAGTACAGCTTTGTGACACATGAGCTGCAGTTGAATCTTTAATATTGTGTAATCTCCAATCTCACTTTTTATGACAGCAGATCTTCAACTCGCAAAAGTTTATCAAGGAAATCCTCAAAAAACATGAAAAATGAACTGTACAGATACGTGCTTTGTGAATCAGCGTTTAAATTGGTTCGTGCAATGGATTAGAAAAATATTAAATTTCCTTAAACAGCTGGCATATTAAGCCAAGCATTTCAACTAATTCCAACTAATATATATTCCTGGCCAATATTTGTTTCTCGGTAACTGTAATCATAAAGTATGGTCATTTATCGAGAAATCTTGCTGTGACTAAATTGGCAGTTGGACTTTCAACATAATAGCAATGAGTACCTTTCAATAAGTTCTTCATTATCTGTAAAAAATACTTTAAATCATGTTAACCTTACAAAACATGTTACATAAACACGTCAATTGAAATAAAAATAACTGTAGATGCTGGAAAACTGAAATAACAGCAAAAAAATGCTAGAAACATTCAGCAGATCAAACCGCATCTGTGGAAAGGGAAAGAGAGTTAGCGATTTTGACCCTGAAGGGTCTTTATCTTGAAAACTTAACATTTCAATTTCCACTGAGTATTTTCTGGATTTATTTCAATATTAGCACCTAAGTGTAATAAGTGTGAACTGAGATCAATGGTGGATACTGTACTTCCAACTCATCCCATCTGTTGTGCAGGAAAGACCTACAGATGCTGGTTTAAACTGAAGGTAACTCTCAGACACCTCCTCCTAGTTATCCTTGGACCATGATCCCACAGACAAGCACCAGGCCTTAATATCACACACCATTTCTGATTTCATTACTTCCGGCTCTCTGCCCTCCAAAGCCACCAACCTTATCATTCCCCAATTTTATCGTCTCCCCAAAACCCACGAACAAAACTGCCCTGGCAGACCCATTGTTTCTGCTTGTTCATATCCCACTGAATTAATTTCCACATACCTCGACTACATCCTATCCCCTCCCCTCCCCTCCCTCCCTACCTATGTCCAAGACACCTCACACGCTCTTCGTCTCTTCAATGACTTCCGTTTTCCAGGCCCCCACTACCTCATCCTTACTATAGATGTCCAGTCACTCTACACCTTCATCCCCCACCAGGAAGGTCTTAAAGCCCTCTGTTTCTTTCCCGACCGCAGAACCAGACAATTTCCATCTACTAACACTCTCCTCCGCCTAGCAGACCTGGTCCTTACCCTTATGGGACTGTCCCACTTAGGTGACTCTTTAGGCAACTGCCAGGTACTAGTTTTAATGGAATTCACCTACGACACCTGGCGAGAACCTACGACAGCAAAATTGTCGCCACTGTCGCCGGATTTTGCAGCAGTCGCCTGTAGTCGCCCAAAAAATCGCCTAAGTGGGACAGGCCCATTAGCAAATTCTCCTTTTACTCCTCCCACTTCCTCCAAATCCAAGATGTAGCTATGGGCACCAGGGCTGCCAACTCTCACGCATTGAGCGTGAGACTCACGCATTTCACAAAATTCTCACGCTCTCACGCTGATCACAAATTTCCCATGCTCAATTTTTTTTTAAAATGAAGTCATGAACAATTCAATTTGCCCAAGGTTTCCAGATCTCCTCCACACTCACCAATGAGAATAGTTTTCTGTCGGTGGGTTTCCTGTAAAGAACTAATTGTCTTAGACTCTTAAGCACACTATTTAAAATGGCAAACTGCAGTACATTTGCCATTCATGGAATCAAAATCTGCAGGTGCTGGAAATTCAAAATAAAGCAAAAATTGTTTTGGAGGTGAGTAAAAACCACGAGGGGAATATATATAAGGTGAATGCATAGTCTTTTTCCCGGGATAGGTGATTCAAGAGGGCATTGGTTTAAAGCAGGGGTGTCAAAACTACTAGCCCGTGGAATGATTTGGAGGGAAAAAATGTAGTTTAGTTTCTCCCCTGTAGATGGTGTTAGGTGAGACACCGCTCACACCCCCCACCCTCACCTCTAGCGGCTCTGTGTCTTTCGGCTGCTCTGTCCACACCCCATGGAGTTTTAACCCCAGCCCGGAGCAAGGAGCAGACCGGGTGAGCAGGGATGAATCTCGGGCTAAGGCTCCACTTCGATGCCCGACCCCCGGGTCACTGACCCTCACCTCCCCGGACCCCTGCTGGACAGAGCACTTGGGCTGGCCCGCATTCCCGGGTGGAGGGGGGGAGAGAGAAACGCTCCCTGGGCATCGCCAAGTCTCTGCTCACTCCGGATGTTGTCGTCGCTTCACTGACACGCATTCTCACACACACACTGGCACACGCAAGGTTTAAAGAGATATGTGCCAAATGGGGCATCTTGATCTGCATGAACAAGTTGGGACGAGGGGCCTGTTTCCAGGCTGTAAGACTTTGACACATTGTAGAAAGGGTGCAATTGCTCTGGAGAGGATCCAGGGGCGATTGATGAAGATGTTGGAAGGGCTGGAATTTTTTTTTCACTGAAGAAAGATTTGATAACTGGGATTGTATTCTCTGCAGCAACGGAGGTGAAGAAAAGACTTAGTTGAGATGAATAATATTATGAGAATAGGACCTGTTTCGCTTAACAAAGAGTGTAGGAAAGAACTGCAGATGCTGGTTTAAGCTGAAGATAGATACTAAAAACTGGATTAACTCAGCAGGACAGGCAGCATCTCTAGAGAGAAAGAATGGGTGATGTTTCGGGTCGAGACCTTCAGACTGAAGAGGTTGAAAACCAGCCATAATACACAATGACTGGAGACGTGTGTTATCCAACTAAGGGCAGAAATCAGAATCATGTGTTCATCTTTATTGACGTGATATCATAATAAATATATTACAGGGAAAAAAAAATAATGGGGTGGCATGTTGGCGTAGCGGTAGAGTTGCTGCCTTGCACCACCACAGACCCAGATCTGACCCTGACTACGGGTGCTGTCTGTACAGAATTTGTACATTCTCCCTTTGACCACATGGATTCTCTGGATAGTCCGGTTTCTCCCCCCCCTCCCCACCCAGTCGTTACGCTCCCTCGCAATTTCTCACTCTCAACTCTCACCCAATGTTGGCAGCCCTGGGGCACTCACATGGGCCCCAGCTATGCCTGCCTCTTTGTAGGATACCTCGAACAATCTCTGTTCCAGGTGTACACTGGCCCTATCCCCGAACTCTATGCAGAACTCATAGACTTCATCAACTTCATCTACTAATTTCCATCCTGCCCTCAAAATTCACTTGGACCATTTCCAGCATCTCTCGATCATTTCTAGATCTCACCGTCTCCATCACAGGAGACAGACTATTGACCAACATCTATTACAAACCCACTGACTCCCATAGCTATCTAGACTACACTTCTTCCCACCCTGCTTCCTGCAATCCCCTACTCCCAATTCCTCCATTACACCGCGTTTGCGCACAGGATTAGGTTTTCCATGCCAGGTCATCGGAGATGTCCTCATTCTTTAGGGAATGGGGGTTGCCCTCTTGCATTATAGATGAGGCTTTCACTAGGGTCTCCTCAATATCCCGCAGCTCTGCTCTTGCTCCCCCTTATCCCATTTGTAACAAGGACAGAGACCCCCTTGTCCTCACCTTCCACCCCATCAGCCGTCGCACACAGCACATAATCCTCCGACATTTTTGCTACCTCCAATGGGATCCCACTACGAGCCACATCTTCCCATCTCCACCCCTTTCCACAGAGATCATTCCCTCCGCAACTCCCTGGTCAACTCGTCCCTTCCCACCCAATCCATCCCCTCCCCAGATACTTTCCCCTGCAACTGCAGGAGATGCAACACTGGTCCCTTTACCTCCCCCCACAACTCCGTTCAAGGATCCTGATAGTCTTTTTAGGTGAGGCAGAGGTTCACGCACCTCCTCCAACCTCATTTACTGTATCCACTGTTCCAGGTGTCGATCATTTCGCTGAATACCTCCGCTCATGTCGCCTAAACCTACCTGATTTCCCGTTGTTGCTCATCAATTTAACTCCCCCTCCCATTCCCAATCTGACCTTTCTGGCCTGGGCCTCTTCCATTGTCAGAGTGAGGCCCAGCGCAAGTTGGAGGAGCAGCACCTCGTATTTCGCTTGGGTAGCTTACATCCCAGCGATATGTACATTGATTTCTCTAACTTCAAGTAGCCCTTGCTTTCCCCCTCTCTTTATCCCCTCCCCTTTCTAGTTCTCCTATCAGTCTTATCTCTGTACAGCCTACTCCCCTGACATCAGTCTGGAGAAGGGTCTCGACCCGAAACATCACTCATTCCTTCTCTCCAGAGATGCTGCCTGTCCCGGTGAGTTACTCCATCATTTTGTGTCATCCCAGATATTTACATTTACAAACAATGAGGATACATTAGCATACATTAACAATTCTGTATTATTCAGGTACAATTTAAGTATTATTTTTCTAATATTACTCAAAAATAATTTCAATGCTATGACTATTAAACAATTTACAATTTAATTCTGTAGTTATAATTTAACACTCCATGCATGGCTACATTTTTCAACATTAAAAACAACTTACCATTCACATCTCCAAGATCCCTTTCCACAGAACATTTTGGGGCACATAGCTTGGTCTTCTGACCTGAAAATATTCTACCTGCAGTGCATACATAATAAGTATAGGATCTGAAAAACGGCAGTCAAAAATATACAATTATGATAATAACCATTGCAACTATTAATGCTATTAACTTACGTTCACAAAATTGTTGACATTATCATGTTCCTCATTAAGAATCTTGTAGATTCTGTAAAGATTTGAGAAATGGAGTGCAATTCGTATTTGGAGCCAAAATATATGAATGATGGTAGATTGCACAAATATAATTGCAAGGTGACTAAAGATGGGAACGGAATATTCTGGGATTCTTGGAATTTTGGAAAGGTAGACAGAAGGAAATAGGAGATGGGGAGATCTTTGTACAAGTTACAAGATACATTTATTTGTCACATATACCAATTGGTACAGTGAAATGTGTGGTCACTGTGTAGCCATACGAATAATAAAGAGCACAGAACACGATAGTCTTTCCCACACATCGGGATCAAAGTTTCCCCACTGCGAGGGAAGGCTCCAAAATTCAGTCATACTCCTCTGTTGTCCTCCCGTGGTCGGGGGGGCTCCCGAACCCCCCACTGTCGCCGCCACGGGTGGCCCGATGTTCAGGCCCATTCGCCGGGGTGATGGAAGTCCGACGTCAGGACTGGAGGACATCCTCACCGGCTTGGACATCCGAATCGGCAACCTCCTACCGGAGTCCGCCACTCCCAAAGTCCACAGGCCGCGCTGGGCGGAGATTCAATGCTGGTGGCCCTCTGCAAAGGGTTCAGGACTCCGCGATGTTGAAGTCAACGCCGCCCGCGCTGGAAGCTCTGCAAACCACAACTCCGATGTTGAAGCAGCAAGCCCAACCCTCCGGAGCTTCAACGGCGATCCAGGTAAGCAATCACCCACTCCGCGATGTATCCAGTACTGCGCTGCCGCTGCTGAAGCTCTGGTCCAGGTCCCCCGCAGGAAAGGCCACTCCAATCCAGGTGGTAGGCCGCGAGCAGGGGGGCGAGGACACGACTCGGAGAATAGTCGCGTCCTCGCCAGTAAGTGACTGGGAAACGGTTTCCCCCTTACCCTACCCCCCTACCCCACATAAAAAAAGCTAAAGAAATCTACCACACAAACTTTTAAAACTGACAAAGATATTTAAAAAGTCAGAAAAACAGACAGAGACTGCCATCAATGCGGCGCCCCTAGTGTAAAGGTTAAGATTAGCACATAAGAAAAATGGTTTGGCTCAGAAGAAGAATCAGTTTGAGACAAAACAAAGGAAACTAATCATTGGTGAGAATAGGCTACAGGATCTCTAATGGCAGCTACAATGTAGGACAGATCTGTCCCTTGTGATCTTGTGCTCTTCCGGTTTGCATGTTTTTTCTATTTGCGCAATAATGGTACTCAATAACGCTACGATTTTTCGCCAGCTTACTTACCGTTCTCCTGTGCTGCAAGTGCAATAAGTTTTGTTCTGATCGATGATATATTGTAAAAGTTATTAAGGTTTAAAAATCATAAAAACCACGCATGCGCAGATTGCTATCTGTCACCGCCACGCAGATTGATCTCCTGTCAGTCAGGAAGGAACATCACCGTCCCAGCGACGCCCCTTCCTGGCACCATTGCCACACTGATTGGCTGCGCCCGCTGTCAATCGGCGGGAGGTCGCCTTGGTGAAGGAGTGACGTTGCCGTCCAAGGTGCTGAGGCCGCGCAGTACCTGGTGGAGAGGGTGGTGCTGCGAGCTGAGCCCGGGGACTGGACCCCGACTGGAGCCAAGGACGAGCCTGGGTCCGCCTTCAGGGACAAGTCCGGAGATGAAGTCGGGGCCTGGACTGGATCCCAGACAGCCGAGCTGAGGGCTGGAGTCATACCCAAGCCCAGGGCCTGGTCAAGGGGTACCAGCGCCTCGGGGGCCACCCGGCCGCCACCATCCTGCAGCACTGCCTTCGCTTCCTGCTCTGTGGGCATCTCCGGCTCGGCTGCCCGCCACCCTCACCCCGCCCCCAGCACAGCGAGCCCGGCTCTGTCGAGGCCCAGGTCCACGAATGTTTTGGCCACCTACAGCCAGGGCCGGGCCGAATATGAGAACCAGGCCGAGTTCCAGGCCCTGCTGCTGGTCTACGACATGGATAGGCACTGAGGCCGGGAAAGGGAATCGGGGGAGGAGGATGAGGGAAATGGTAGGAGGGAGATGGGGTGGTGGAGGGAGATGGGGGGGGGGGGGGGGGGGGGGGGCGGTAGCGCCGAGACACCGCGGGTCCCGGGATGTACAGCGCTCCAGCAGCTCCTGCCCGCGGGCGCGGACACGGAGCGGCCTAACGCACACACACCGTTACGTGGAAAGAGGGAGCGCCCAGCCCAGACCCACAGCACAGGAAGGGGAGGACAGAAGACAGAGGGAGGAGGGAGAGAGGGGATGAGGGAGGGAGGGAGAGAGGGATGAGGGAGGGAGAGAGGGGAGGGAGGGAGAGAGTGAGTGAAGGGGGAAAGTTAGAGAGTGGGGTAGAGGGGTGGGGGTAGGGAGCAGGGTAGAAGGGGGTCCAAGGTGATGGGCAAGGTGGGATGGGGGGCGGTAGAGGGAGAGGGGGACAGGGAAGTGGATTTGATGGGAGGGGATAGGCGTGAGTGGTGGAATATTGCGTTGGGGGAACGGGATGCGTTGGGTGACGAGGCCTCCATGTGACAGGGACCCAACGGGTCCCACTTAATCGAGTTATACATTAAGAAACAATGTGGGCTTGTAATACAGTTACAAGTTTTAATCTTCATATGGACTGAGCAAATTATCTTGACAATGGCAGCCTTCAGGTTGAGTTCATACAGTGTATTGGGGACAGATACGTGAATAATACATTGTGGAACCTACCAGGGAAATGGCTATTTTAGAACTGATCATATGTAAAGGGTCATTCTTATTTTCATATTCAATTTGAGCTAAAACCTGTATTTTAAAGTTAACTAGAAGCAGGCAGAGTTGACTAAAATGAACTGGGACAATTATGAAAAGGTATAGATAAATAATGAAGGTAGATAAAAATGCTGGAGAAATTCAGCGGGTGAGGCAACATCTATGGAGCGAAGGAATAGGTGGCGTTTCGGGTCGAGACCCTTCTTCAGACTGATGTGGGGGTGGTGCGGTGGGAAGAAGAAAGGAAGAAGCGGAGACAGTGGGCTGTGGGAGAGCTGTAAAGGGGAGGGGAAAGAGGGGAAAAAGCAAGGACTACCTGAAATTGGAGAAGTCAATGTTCATACTGCTGGGGTGTAAACTACGCAAGTGAAATATGAGGTGCTGCTCTTCCAATTTGCGGTGGGACTCACTCTGGCCATGGACGAGGCCCAAGACAGAAAGGTCGGTTTTGGAATGGAAGGGGGAGTTGAATTGCTGAAATAAATTGTTTAATTTATAAACAGTTGACTCTTATTTCTGCAAGTAATAGAGATACTAATGATTGTTGAATAAATGTAGTCTTATTTTTCCTTTATCCTTGGATTCTCCCTCATTCCCACTTTCTTTTTCCCACTCTTATTTTCTTTCTTTATGTATCCAGCTTGGTACTAATTTACTCTCCCATCCAATCAGTTTATGTTCTTAAATCTCATTCCGAGGACCAATAATCACAGCGAATCTGTCTTTAACTGCAACAGGCAGTTGAATGCCATGCTGAGTACAGCAGTTTGCAATGTAATTTAGCAAGAGCCTCTCATGTTAAGTGCCTTCTCCTTTCCTCGTAAGTACAGCAACATTGTTTTGCTTCCCTAAAGTCTCTGTCTATTTGGTCTCTGCAACATGTGCACATGACTAGGGTGTATGGCTCCTCATGACTTATGCCATGCAGTCAAAAAGTGGCTGAAATTCACAGTCAACCACTCCATCTGATACTAAAACCCTAATCATCATATCTATTCCATCAATTCCCCCTTGTGGGACAGCTAGCTCATTCATTGAATCACCCTTCTGGAACATTGTTGCACTCCTCTAATGCATATTGATAAGGATACCCAAACTGTATAGAATACACCAGGCATAGTTTTATCAATGCCATTTGTATATGCAGCAAGACATTTTTTTAAACTTTATTTTACTTGCATATTTCTATTCTGTACAAATGTATGTACATGGGGCCCCCAATCCTTATGAATCCCTCCCTCGTGTTATTCCATTCCTTCTACCAAAGTGGATAATTATGTGCATCTCTAAATTATACTTTGTTTACCATTTTCTCATCCAATTAGACTTTGACATTTGTTTCATGGATTCATTTTCCATTTAATTTTACTTTGTCAGCATACATGACAATTAGATGCCTCAGCTACTTCACTAATATAAATTGTGAATGGATAAAGGATGGTATAGTGACCATCTGTATTCTAATCAATACAGTCTGCCATCCTAAAACTCACCCATTCATTCAATTCTGTTCACTGCTCTGCCAATGCCTTAATCTATCCTAATATGACATGCGACAATAAACTAAACTGAAACTATATTCTTCTTAGCCTGCCCTCTAGATTGAGGATAACTTGCTTCCAACACTATTTCTGGAGATTCTGAAGTAACTGTTGAGGCCAATATGGGAACTCTGGCTCTTCCACAAATGGCATTGGAGATATCTGATGGTGCTGATAAGTAGGTTGTAAAGTGGTGTGCTCCTTCTGCTGTATATGATCTGGTGCTTTGTGTTTCCAATGCGTGTGGTCAATCAATAAGATTCCACTTTGAGCGGTCATGGGCCAAGGATTTGCAGCAGTTAGTGCGGATGTTACATTTTTAATGATGCATTGAACTTTTTCTTCTTTCCCCTTGGTAATCTGACAGTGCATGGAATAGAGTGTCTGTTTTGGGAGTCTGGTGATGGACGTGTGAATGTCATGGCCTGCCCAATGAAGACCATCGAGTTGATTTAAGGCCTCAATAATGGGAACTGTTTATCTGAGAGTGGTTGGTTAGATTCACTTCTCCTGCCGGTGGATTTAATTAATTTATTTAAGACATCATTGCTATTGTTGCAATACCTTAAGATGTCAGCTTTAGGTGGGCTAGATCTTAGAAGTAAATAAGACAAGTTGCCCTACAGACCATAATTTTGGTGCCAGTTTTTTGGGTCTTAATGTTCAAATATCTTGTCCCATAAAACTAAAGGCTATGCCGGTACTCGAAAGGTGAATTTACCATATAGGTGGCTCCCAGGGGAATTGTCTTGGGGAATTGTCCTTGTTGAGAAAGAATGCAAATATAACACAAAGTTGACAAACACTCTAGAAATGTGGTGTAATCGGCTTGGTTATGCTGAAAAACATAGTGTACTTACAAACATTACAATTTCAATCTTAGGTAATGGTGAAACCTGCTGTTCTTCAGCCCAGTAACGATGCAATTAATGAACATTTATTTCAATAATACCATACTTCCCAGTCATGTGCTAAAGCACCATTGTTCAGAGCGTCATTGTCGCAACTATATTCGCAATGAGAAAGTACCAGACTTCACAGACAAAGTATGCAGATTATCTTTTCCCAAATGTCTGAAGAAAGGTCTGGACCCAAAAACACCATCCGTCCATTCCCTCCACGGACGTTGACTGACCCGCTTAGTTCCTCTAACCAGCATAACGTGTTTTGCGTGCAACAACTTATTACAGCTCAATCCATCGCCTTGCATCCCCCCGTGAGTTCCTCTAGCATATCGTGCTTTGAGTGCAACAGAGTATTACAGTTCAATCCTACAAATGCAACATGATTTGTGACCGCCAGGTTCAAGAACAGCTTTCCCCCAACAGTGTAGGCTCCTGAACGCCACAAGACACAAACTATGAACCGTCTCGAGTTGCATTGAGGACTGTTTTACACTAGTATTGGGGTTGTTCATTTATTACTTTTCTTTTTGTTTATTCTGTGCTATAAACAACTGTGTTTAAATAGACCTATTATGCTGCTGCAAGTAAGAATATCATTGTTTTTGAAACATAGAAAATAGGTGCAGGAGTAGGCCATTCGGCCCTTCGAGCCTGCACCGCCATTCAATATGATCGTGGCTGATCATCCAACTCAGTATCCTGTACCTGCCTTCGCTCCATACCCCCTGATCCCTTTAGCCACAAGGTCCACATGTAACTCCCTCGTAAATATAGCCAATGAACTGGCCTCAACTACCTTCTGTGCCAGTGAATTCCAGAGATTCACCACTCTCTGTGTGAAAAATGTTTTCCTCATCTCGGTCCTAAAAGATTTCCCCCTTATCCTTAAACTGTGACCCCTTGTTCTGGACTTCCCCAACATCGGGAACAATCTTCCTGCATTTAGCCTGTCCAACCCCTTAAGAATTTTGTAAGTTTCTATAAGATCCCCCCTCAATCTTCTAAACTCTAGCGAGTACAAGCCGAGTCTATCCAGTCTTTCTTCATATGAAAGTCCTGACATCCCAGGAATCAGTCTGGTGAACCTTCTCTGTACTCCCTGTACTTTTGTTGTAAGTATGACAATTAAACATTGCTGAAGAAGGATCTCGACCCGAAACGTCGCCCATTCCCTCTCTCCAGAGATGCTGCCAGTCCCGCTGAATTATAGTTACACAAACATGCTGGAGAAACTCAGCTGGTGCAGCAGCATCTATGGAGCGAAGGAAATGGGTAACATTTCGGGCCGAAACCCTTCTTCAGACTTATTTATTACATTTTTGATATATTGCATCTTGTTGTGTCTATTGACACGCTTGACTCTCTTGATTTTAGGTCCGCTAACCTATTTGGAAGAACTCACCTGAATTGTTCCTCGTGTCACCTAACAGTATTCGATTTGGCGGCGTGATGTTCGCCGCTGTCGCCATTTGCTTGGAGAAGCAAGTCCAGGGTCCCAGGAGTTACTCGGTGCGGGCGGACATTTTACCCTCCCCCCGCCCCGCACCGCGTTGGGGATTCTGTTGCTCAGCAACCACACCGGAAGCGTGCGGGGCAGAGGAGCGTCCCCGGCGGAATGTTTCCTCCGTTGCCAGGCGACGTGCGCGGGGGCACGTGGAGTGGCGCGAACAATGAGTGGAGTGTGCCGGCGCCGCGCGTGCTCCGGGCCGTGACCAGAGCGGTGCCACTGAGCTACTGCTCCCCTCCCTCGCACCCACCCAGGGACGATCATTCGTACCAGATGAAGCTCTTTTGAGGAATATATTGTTTCTTTGAAGAGTCGTACGCAAGGTATTTTTTTAATTTAAGCGACTGAAAAATAAGAGGTTGCTGCAGGCTTCGGAAAGCTCTGGGTTATTAATAGTGTCCGCCTTGTGCTGGAGGTTTGTTATTACCCTTGATCCTTGCAATGAACTTGGGCAAATAAATTCTGCCCTCTTTTGGGCCTACTTAAACAAGACAGTTGGGAGAGTAGTGCGAGTAAATTGCACCTGCAGCATTTCTCCAAACGGTTAAGAAAATCCGGAATTGATCTGTAAATGTTATAATCCTATAAATTGGTTCAAGCATCGATGTGGTTTATTATTAGGAAACACGGGAACACATGCTATAAAATGGGATTAAAATTTGCCCTCTTTCTATATCTGGTGTCCTTCACTAATGTATTTTTCCTGGTTATAGAAAACTATCTTTTATTTTGTGGTTCGTTTTGTTATTTTTCTTTTGAAATGTAATTTTATTAATGGCTTTGATACCAAGTAATTAGTAAAAACAATATGAATGCTGGAAAAACGCAGTCGGTCTTTCTCAATTCTGATGAAGGGTGTTCAACCTGAAAATTAACGGCTTCTCTTTCTACAGATACTGCCAGATGTGCTGATATTTTTTTAACACCAGCATTTTGTTTTTTTAAATCTCAGTATAATATACCAACCTAGATATTTACCCTTAAATAAATTGTACCCTTCTAAAGAGCTGTTCACAGATAATATAAATAACTAAATCCTCTATTTTGTGAAGAAGGGTCTCGACCAGAGAAAACATAGAAACATAGAAAATAGGTGCAGGGAGTAGGCCATTCGATCATCCAACCCTTCGCCTTCCTGCACCTCCGCCATTCAATATATGATCATGGCTGATCATCCAACTCAGTATCCTGTACCTGACTTCCCCCTTATCCTTCTCTCCATACTTCCCCCCTGACCCCTTTAGCCACTTAAGGGATCCCTCCCTCTTAAATATAGCCAATGAACTGGCCTTCATATGAAAGTCCTGCCATACCAGGAATCTTTGGCAGAGAATTTCCACAGATTCACCACTCTCCAGGTTTGTGCCCAAAAATGAAACCTCCCTTTTTCTCATCTTGATCCTAAATGACTTCCCCCTTATCCTTAAACTGCGATCCCTTGTTCTGGACTTCCCCAACATCAAGAACAATCTTCTTGCATCTAGCCTGTCCACTGCCCCCCCCCTTAAGAATTTTGTAAGTTTCTATAAGATCCCTCCTCAATCTTCTAAATTCTAGCACGTACAAGCCGAGTCTATCCAGTCTTTCTTCATATGAAAGTCCTGCCATCCCAGGAATCAGTCTGGTGAACCTTCTCTGTACTCCCTCTATGGCAAGAATGTCTTTCCTCAGATTAGGAGACCAAAACTGTACACAATACTCCAGGTGTGGTCTCACCAAGACCCAGTACAACTGCAGTAGAACCTCCCTGCTCCTATACACAAATCATTTTGCTATGAATGCTAACGTACCATTCGCTTTCTTCACTGCCTGCTGCACCTGCATGCCTACTTTCAATGACTGGTGTACCAGGGCGATGCATTTTTGGGAGGTTGGAAGGAGGGTATATACAGTTAATAGCAGGACTTTTTACTGCAGCAATGATGTGCAGAGGGATTTTGGAGTCCAAGTTCATAGCCCACTGAATGTGGCAGCACAAGTGGATAGGGGTTTAAGAAGACGTATGGCTGCTTGCCTTCATTGCTAGGGACATTGAATATAAGAGCCAGGAAGTAATGGTGCAGCTTTGGACAACTTTAGTTTGGCTGCATTTAGAGTATTGTGAGCAATCCTGGTTGCCACATTACAGGAAAGATGTGGAGGCTTTGGAGAGGGTGCAGAGGAGGTTTACCACAATGCTGCCTGGATTAAAGGGTTTCCGCTACAGGGAGGGGCTGGATAGACTTGGATTGTTTTCTCTGGAACATCGGAGTTTGAGGGGAGACTTGATAGAAGTATATACAATTATGAGAGGGATAGACAGTCAGAATCTTTTTCTCCAGGGTGCCAATGTCCAACAGTGGAAGGCGTAACGAAGGTGAGAGGGGCAAAGTTTAATGGAGATGTCCGGGGCAATTTTATTTTTTACATAGAGTTGTGGGCGCCTGGAACCCACTGCCCAGGGTTGGTGGTAGAGGCGCTGATACCTCTACCACCAACACAGGTGTTTAAGAGGCTTTTAGATTGGCATGTGGAGGTGTAGGGAATAGTGGGATATGAATCATGTACAGGCAGATGTGATCAGTTTAACGGCACAAACATTGTGGGCCGAAGGGCCTGATCCTGTGCTGTACTGTTCTATGGATGTCCTCTTTTGATAGTTCGTCATATTCTCTCCTTTCAGATAGTCATCCAGCTTCCTTTTGGGAGCAATTAAATTTGCCATGAGGTTGACACTTCCAGGTTTGGAAGTGCATTTATAGATCCTAACCACACATTATGTTTAACTTTAAAAAAGAAAATCCTTGTGTCTCTTGTGTTTTTTGCCAATTACCTTCATCAAACAAATTCTTCACTCTGTAAATTAGAACATTTTCTTTCTGCTCGGAATATGGAGAATTTTTTATTTGCAATCTCCTCTGTTCCAAGTAGAACAAACTCCAATTTCTCCAGGCCATTCATGTAACTGAGCTCCTTCAGACCTGGTAAACAAAAATGCTGGAGAAACTAAGCGGGTGAGGCAGCATCTATGGAGCGAAGGGAATAGGCGATGTTTCGGGTCGAGACCCTTCAGTCTGAAGAAGGGTCTCGGCCCAAAACGTCGCCTATTTCCTTCGCTCCATAGATGCTCTCACCTGCTGAGTTTCACCAGCATTTTTGTCTACCTTCGACTTTCTACCATCTGCAGTTCTATATCCTGAGAATAAACTGGAACAAAAGTGAAATTATGGCAATAAAACCCCGCAAGAGCCGACACACCTTTTAATATTCCTTTTCAGAATTGCTACAGAAAAATTTAAATATCTGGGTGTCCAAGTAACCAGAAAATATACTTCTTTATTCAGTGCAAACTTCCCGCCTCTAATTACTAAATTAAATGCTATTATCTCTGAACTAAATATACAATATAGGGTAAACATGCAACATGTTTATTATTTTACCTTTTTAAAATAAGACATGTGTGCAGTTATATAAAACACTTCTTCCTTTTTGTTTTTTAAAATAGGAGGCTATCCAGACAATGAAGAGTTTACTCGTTTTTGATTTTGACCACACAATTGTAGATGGGAACAGTGATACTTGGGTTGTGAGATGTACTCCTAAAAAGAAACTTCCAGACTGGCTTCGTAAAAAATATGATGGAAAACACTGGAATGAATACATGCAAAGCGTCCTCAGTTACATTGGAGACCAAGGAATCAAAGAACCTGAGATAAAACAGGTTATGGAATCTATACCATATTGTTCAGGAATGGTTGATCTCCTAAAGTTCATCTGCCAAAACAAGGATAAAGTTGACTGCCTTATTATTTCTGATTCCAACACAGTTTTCGTCAATTGGATCTTAGAGTTTACAAATACAAGGTTGGCTTTTGATAGCATTCTCACAAATCCGGCAACCTTTGATGAACAAGGTTACCTTAGAATTAAGAATTTTCATTCTCATTGTTGCCCACAATGCCCTGATAATCTTTGCAAGAGAAAAGTGTTAAATGAGTTTATTGCTGCTCAACAAAAAGTGGGAGTACAATATAAAAAAATAATTTACACAGGTGATGGAGCAAATGACTTGTGCCCCATTGAAAGTTTGGAGGAAAGTGATGTTGCTATGGTCAGAAAAGGGTACAAGTTGGAAAAGCTGGTTAATGAAATGGTTGAAATAGACTCTTGTCATATGCGACCATTCATAGTGATATGGTCTTCAGGTGAAGAAATCCTGTCTTATTTGAAAACATACCTAACTTAAGTCTCTGTTTTTAAACAAAATAAAATTAAAGCCACCATAAATGTTGTATTTAATTTTATAATTCAACAATTCATAAAATTGTAAAAATTACCGAAGAATAAAGATACTTCAGTGTGCCAATTTTATAGTTTAACGATTTCTAACAATCAAACTGTGGACTGAATTTTTCTTAGTGTAGCCTTAACTTTGTTAACTTTGGTTAACAAAGGAATTTGTCCACAGCATAACTTATTAAAAAAAATATTGGGGTTACTTTCCCAGCTGGAGAATGATAGATTAACCAAGACTATAACAATCTTGTTAAATTTAACTAATTCACCCTTGCAAAACAAAGTTATGTTCCAATATTGAGAAGCAGGTTGATATACATATCAATAAGCTCTGTGAACTGAAATTTTTAAGAGCATAATCGTATCATAAAGATGCAGTCTATAAACTCATGTTGCAGAAACGTAATTGCACATGAAAATCTATGGTTGTATGTCTGGGGAAACGTGTTCGATTTTGTGTAGTATTTCCTATTGGTAGACTATAATGCAAGATCTTTGAGTTGTTCTGCTTGCTTCTTTTTAAAGTGTATTTATGGAGGTTGATATCCTGCATGTTCTGTGCTCAGGAAGGAATTATTAATATAAAAATAATATGAATTTGTGACTATTTTACACCTATTCCCACCTCAATTTACTATATCGATTTATTTCAAAAGTGAAATCAGCAGGTAAACTTGCAGAAATGAAGTGTTCATCCTTTGTGGTAGTTAAACATCTATAAATTATGAACTTAAGACTATATGAATTGAGTCAAATAATGAATGTATAACTATACCTACATTTTTTTTTGTAATAATGCACTATTTTAGAAAGTGGTGACATGCAAGAGAATAAATAAATTAAATAAATAAAGATAATTAATAAATGTTTTATTAAACCACTGAATTTTTCATTTTAGTTTATGGTGTTTATGTCACACATTGTGATCCAGTTGAGTAAATGTTAATAACATTCTGACATTTTTGAGAAAACTCATGAAGCCGTTTGATCAGTCATTTACAGCAAGCTATATGTATAAATAAGACTTCCATTATCTGTTGCATTTAGTGAGAGTAAAAGATTCAGTTCATCAAAGGTTTCAGAGATAGTAGACCCCAGCTCTGAATAGAAACTTTTATCTTAGTAAGTTGTTATTGGTAAGTAAATTGAAAGCTTACTACTTGCCTTGTTTCCAGGCAACAATAAAAACGTTTTTTTAAAGGAACCAGGTACAATTTCTTCTTAAATCATATAGAGAAAACATGATTAATTGTTGGACTAGATATAAGAATATCCTTTGGGCATTCTCTGCCATTCATAAGATCATAGTTGATCTTTGCCTTCCATGAACATCCTTCAAAGTTAGTACTATGTTTTGTTGGTGGAATGTGCCCAACATAATCTTGCCCTACACAATCAGAATTACAGTATGAGTATTACAAAACTGCCAATCGCCACAGAAAAGGGGAATGCATGACTAACAAAATTATCCATGTTCCTTCAAATAATACTTGTAGTGCACATAAGATTCCCTTTAAAATAAGCCATACCGAAATATTTGACAGAAACTGCTAAGATTTATAGAACAATTTAATCTAGCAATTATTGTAATTACTAAAAAAAAAAAATACTCTGAGCAGTGCTTATGTTTGCTGAGGAGAACTATTTGTTTTAAGTTTCACACAGCAGAATCATCTTTACCTCCACCCTTTCTTTTTTATCATTTGCCCCAACCTGAATCCCTAATGACACCCAAATGTTTAAAGTGATTCCACTTGAACCGGCTTTATCCAAGGTCAACTACTGAAGGTGTGCATATTGATTTGGTAAATTGATGGGAAATCTTTAATAGATATTACTAGAGTTTGTTATCTTTATATGACTCACAAAGCATTGAAATAGGCCCTTCAGCCCATCTTCTCCATGCTGACCCAGATGCCCCATCTAGGCTAGTCTCATTTGCCTGCAGATGGTCCATATCAATCTCAGATTTTCCTATCCATGGACCTGTCCAAGTGTCTTTTAAATGTTGTTGTAGCTGCCCCATCTACCTCTTCAATGTTACCGCACTGGACATACTCTGATGCTGATCATGTCCTGGAATAGGGTGGCAGGCATGATCAGCCTCAAGCTTATTACAAAGCTCAAATCTCTCGCTGGGAAGAGATTTCAAAGAAAGAGTGAGGGAGATTTCCAGTGGCCATTTGGCATACCAGTGTTGGGATGAAACCAGAGCACCCTGTTGAAACCCACAAGGTCCCAGGGAGAATGTGCAAACACATACACAGGACCAAAGGGTCAGGATTGAAATTGTGGCTGGAGTACGATCTGTTGCTTCACTGCACAACCAAAGAGACTGCCAAGGAAAAAGTTATCATTGACGATTTTGGTGCTTTTGCGCTTATAAAGCATACTCGGCCATAAACACTGTCAAAATGTCGAAACAAGGAACTGCAGATGCTGGTTTACACAAATGGGCACAAAGTGCTAGAGTAACTCAGCGGGTCAGGCAACATCACTGGAGAACATGGATAGGTGACGGTATGGGTCAGGAACCTTGTTCAGTCTGAAACATAAATTGATAAATGTGAGGTTATCCACTTTGGTGGCAAAAACAGGAACCGAAGGCAGATTATTATCTAAATGGAGTCAAGTTGGGAAAAGGGGAAGTACAACGGGATCTGGGGGTCCTTGTCATCAGTCCATGAAAGTAAGCATGCAGGTACAGCAGGCAGTGAAGAAAGTGAATGGCATGTTGGCCTTTATAACAAGAGGAGTCGTGTATAGGAGCAAAGAGGTCCTTCTACAGTTGTACAGGGCCCTAGTGAGACCACACCTGGAGTATCGCGTGCAGTTTTGGTCTCCCAATTTGAGGAAAGACATTCTTGCTATTGAGGGAGTGCAGCGTAGGTTCACCAGGTTAATTCCCGGGATGGCAGGACTGTCATGTTGATAGAATGGGGCTGCTGGGGTTGTACACTCTGGAATTTAGAAGGATGAGAGGGGTTGTTATTGAAACATCTAAGATTATTAAGGGTTTGGATACGCTAGAGGCAGGAAACATGTTCCCGATGTTGGGGGAATCCAGAACCAGGGGCCCCAGTTTAAGAATAAGGGGTAAGCCATTTAGAACGGAGATGAAGAAAAACATTTTCACACAGAGTTGTGAGTCTGTGGAATTCTCTGCCTCAGAGGGCGGTGGAGGCTGGTTCTCTGCATGCTTTCAAGAGAGAGCTAGACAGAGCTCTTAAAGATAGCAGAGTCAAGGGATAGATAGTGGAGTCGGGGGAGAAGGCAGGAACGGGGTTACTGATTGTGGATGATCAGCCATGATCACATTGATTGGCTCGAAGGGCCGAATGGCCTACTCCTGCCTACTCATGCACCTATTGTATATCATCTATCCATGTTCTCTAGAGATGCTGCCTAGCCTGCTGAGTTACTCCAGCATTTTGTGTTCTTTCATATACACTGTCAACCAGTCACCATGTTACCCTTGCTTCTCTTACTGCCTACATGCCATGCTCACAACCTCATGCACAACAAGATAACTTGCAGAATTGAAGTGAGGATGATTGGAAGCTGCACTCTAGCAATGCCGTTCCAACATGAATGATTTTCCTTTCATTGAAGGCTTGAAATAGCAGCTGGCTAGAGGATTAGAACAAGACAAAAGTGGCAGACAATTTGAATAATTTACTTCACATATACAAAGTTTTCAGAAGGAATACAGAAAATTTGGAATCAAACCAGGAAAAAGAAGTTATGATGAATGATGGTTTGCAGAGAAGAAATAAATGATGAAAATTAAAGAAAGAATATCCAGATTAGTGTTGCCAAAGATATTTCCAATGAAACAAAATATAATTGATGTGTAGAAAAGAGCTGTGGTCAAATAGCAACAACCTAGCTTATTCTACCCAGAATAAATCAATTCTTTCAGGTTACAACTTAGGGTTTAGGCCCGAAACGTTGCCTATTTCCTTCGCTCCGTAGATGCTGCTGTACCTGCTGAGTTTCTCCAGCATTTTTGTGTACCTTCGATTTTCCAGCATCTGCAGTTCCTTCTTAAACACAACTTAGTCCATAAACTTCAACTATAACATCAGTTATAGTAAAAAATCAGTTCTAGTTTCTAGTTCTAGTGTAGAGGATAATGCTAGTGTACGAGTGATCGCTGGGTCGGCGAGGTCTCGATGGGCAGAAGGACCTGTTTCTGCGCTGTATCTCAAACTTAAAAGAGAAAACAGACAAGATAAAATGACAAAAGGAAATGGTGTAAATCAAAAGAATACAAGTGATGAGACAAAAAACAATAAGCAAAAGCAAAGTACAGCAAAGAGGTATAAATTAAAGCAGCAAAATCATTTTCTGGAAAATAAAACCTAGGTACTAGAGTTCCTTTGTTCAGCACTGTTTCATCAGCACCTCAGATGATGAGGACTTCACAAATCTTTGGCATGAGAGAGATTTACTCTTGCAAGCACAGAACCATCTTATGGAGCTGTCAAGGGCTCGCTTTAGAAAAGTCTTGTGATTTAAAAAAATCAAAACAAAAACAAGACTGTTTGATGTCAGCAAAATTATCTCTATAAAACAGTGAAAAGTTTGGAAAATTCTTTAGGAACATTTTAAAATGATGACCTTATTGTTGATGTTCACCATGGACCATTTAAATATATGCTGTTTGTTTCCCAAGTGGTTGAAGGCAGCAAGAGATTTCGTTACTCGAGTCACAATTTCATTTGCACGATGATAGTCTTCAAGCAAAAACTGGCAAACCTGCAATCGTTCAGTAACTTTTTCATGTGCCGGATAGTTGCTTTGTATTTCCCCTTTTCCACTTTGCCAACTTGGCAGCAAATAGTCTTGAAGAAAAGAGGTCACATAGTTTATAGGTTGCCAAAGCATGCTGTTCGTTTGCCAATTTTCTTTTCCTGAGCCTTGAAATCTGTGCCTGCTTTCCCACTATTGCTCTGAGAGTTTTGTAATTTTAATACCTGTACTAGTGCTATTTTTATTCCAATAGACTTTTCACAACTTTGATTTCGGGAGTAAATTTTTACATGTAAGAATAAGTTGTCCTTCTCAAGGCCACTGTGACTGTGGTGTTTTCTCCCCATTCTGGTTAATAAAGTTCCTTTGAAAAATTGATGGATCATTGAGGAAAGCCACCTTGCAGCAAACATCTCCATCAGTTGAATAGAGAGACAAAAGATTTAACTTCAACCCCTTAAAAGAGTAATAGCGTCCTTTAAATCCACTCACTTCCTCTACATCAAAAGGATGTAGCCAAGGGAACCCTGATGGGTTCATATTTGTCAGTCTCTTTCTGAGAAATATGGAACACCTATTATTGCAGTCCAGCTAAAAGTCAATCCCTCTCATCTTTAAAAGTTGTATATAAAATAACAGCACGAATCATTAAAGTACGTCACTTGCCTCTGGCATCTGAACAGGTAAGCAACCCTCCACCACCATGTTGTTACCAACCAATTTTAGATCCAACATTGAATTTTCCAATTTTAGGTAACTACAAAACCCTTGCTACTTACTCCCCCTGTTCCCCCCTGTTTCTTATGTGGACTTTACCCCTATCTTCCCCTTCCACCTACATTCCTTTCTCTAGCTTCACAATTCGCAACTTTCCAATCCCTTTCTAGCACACCTTCTGTCTTTTCATCTCTGGCCTTTGGATAACCATCTGTCCAGCAATAAACATCCTCACCTGTGTTGGCTTATTACCTGCCAGGCTTTGTCCTGCCCCTCCTCCCTTCCAACTTTCTGCCCCCCCCCTCCCTCCCTCCCTACAATCAGTCTGAAGAAAGGTCCCAACTCGAAACGTCACCTATCCATGTTCCCCAGAGATGCTGCCTGATCCGCTGAGCTTTTCAGCGCTTGCCCTTGTTCCTGTGGGTTTGACTCGTTTAGACCAAACTTCTACGTGGCCTTACTGACGTCCACATAAACCACCTTGCTGCTCTCATCAATATAGCGACCTCTTCAAAAAACCTCAATTAAATTAGTCATACATGATCATCCATTAATAAATCCATACTGACTATCTCGAATCAACCCTTGTCATTCTGTGTACATTAATCTTATACCTTAAACTTTTTTCCTTATTTCTCCACCATTACTTTAGACTAATTCGCCTGTATTTACTTAGTTTATCCACAGGCCCTTCTTGAATATGTATCACATTTGCTTTTTTCCAGTTATTTGGCATCTCAGAGATGCTGTCTGGCCCGCTGAGTTACTCGGGCATTTTGTGTCTGCCTTTGGTATAAACCAGCATCTGCAGTCCCTTCCTACACATTTCAAATTATCTGTCAGAGCCCCAGCAATGTTTCCACTAGTAAACTTCCTGGCGTTTCGGGTCGGAATCCTACTTCAGACTGTACAGAGAACGGACGGGGAGATTTTGACCAATGGGCCGAGTGCTGTACAGAAGACACAATTGAAATACACTGCAAAAGCTCACATTAAACCTTTGGCGAAAGTTTAGAGACACTAAAAAGTTTCGAGTTTCTGCAGAAACGCACAGAGATCTCACAAAAAATACTGCAGGATATCCAAGCCTGCACATTCAGTACTAATGCAAAACTGCCTTCTTTAACTTGGCATCAGGTACCAGTCAATTTGAACAAAGCCGATTGAGATTCCCTGTTGGTCCAATCATTTATGCCTCGTGGAGTCGGTTTCAACTGGGTACGAAACATTTTTGTGTAAATGCATCCCAAGTAAAAGTTCCTCCAATAAAATGTACGTGAAAATGTTAACTGGGAAAATGTTTAAATTATCGTGACATAATCATTTACCGTAAGAATTTATTCTGTACATTCCTTCATTTATTCTGACATTTGTTTGCCCTGAGAACAAATTGCGTTTGAAATCGCAATATACGGTTTGAAATCAGCACGCTTGTTTTTGATTTGCTGTTTTGCAAGCAGTGTCCGTGAATTTAAAAAAAACGAAAATGCTTCATATTAGTCGCCGAAGGGCGGGGTTAAGGCAGCTTTGAAAAGTCGGGGCTGCTGATCACGTGAATACTTTCACTCCCGAAGTTGCAAGGAAAGATGGCTTTTTCGGTTCGTCGCCTCCTCATCAGCGAGAGTGTGGATGCCAGTTGCAAGAAGATCCTGGAGGAAAACGGAATCAAAGTGGCAGAGAAGAAAAATCTGACGAAGGATGAGCTGCTTGCTGAAATAAAGGTGTGACTCGCTGTAAGATAGTGTGCGGTGGGCTTGCGGCGCTCAGTTGCTTGCGGGGAGGGTAGGAGTGTTGCGGAGGGAGAGCTGGTAATCTTCATCTGAAGACAATCCCCCCCCCCCCCCCCCCCCCCCCCCCCCCCCCCCCCCCCCCCCCCCTTTATAAGCAAATGGATGAAATGCGATCGGATGCGGATGAGCTGCATGCAATCTTGATTTGGGTTATATAATATTTTTGGAGAGCGAATTGTTGTGATGGCGTGGATCCGGGATCATTCAACCAGGATCTTTGCTGATGCAACAGCGCTGAGAGGTTTCCCCATGAGAAATGCCGTAGTCTCGGGCTGTTCGGGAACCAGGAGTCTTGCTGCGTTCAATTGTTTTTAATGTATATATTTAACCCAAGTGTGCTATGCATTACTCTTTTGCCTTAAACATTCGGTTCCAATTAAAACCTAACCCAAATCGCACAAAACAATGTATTTTTTACATTTCTGTTTTAATTTAGATTTCCAGCACCTGAAGTTTTTGTTTTATTAATTTTCACAAAACATTATTTTCGGTCGTTCTGAAACTTAAGGCTCCAACATTAAATCGTTGTGATTTTAAACTCTGGCATCGTAATCGTTCTAATTTTGGTACTTGTGTTGCGTGAGACGTATTGACTTTTTTTTACCAGTGAAGTGAAATCAAAGAGGAAAACATCTACTTATCAGACTGTATAATTGTAAGTAGAATTAATATAGAAAATCTCCCCCGTTCAAAAAATCACACGTGATGAAGGTTTTCTGCAGGCGTCCTTGAAATTTGAATCTGAGAAAATTGAGTTGAGGCAATTCCACATGATGTAATTTGTAATTACCGATTGATGTTAAAGGTGTACGTTGTTTTTTTTCCCCTGTTGACTCCTTTACCTTCCCACTCTTCCATTCTCATTTCATCGTCACCTGTGCTGTTCCTCGGTGGGGGGGGGGGTAATAGGAATGTTCGGTATTCCGACTGCGCATGCCCAGGTCATAGGTCACTGGAGATAAACATGCTCGGCAGCTGTGCTGCTGCGTGTATACAGACCTGCGATTCATCCGTAGTCAGGTTCGAACCGGGTCTCCGGCGCTGCAAGTGCTGTTGAATTGCAACTGGAGTTAGCGACACTAGTTCTCCCTTCTCCACTGGTCCATGCAAAAATCTCAGCAGTGACAATCTAATGAATCATTTTCTCCCCCTCAGCCTGGGAGTATGGGTTCCACTCTCACTCGGGCTGCCCTCCGGGTTATACAGGGTTATACAGGGGCGAACCACGCACCCCTCTTCTGCATAACACCAGGAGGCAGATTTGTGAGTAGAGTCTCACTACCGTCCCCTCCCGTGTGTCCCATCCCTGTCCAGGGGCGGCCAGAGATGTCCGGGGTGACCCTGGTCTGACGGGACAGAGGCCCGGAGCAGTGGAGCCCCAGGCTAGCGCGGAGAAGAAGCGTTAACTCCAGATCAACTCTGCTCCAACTCCCGAGGAACCCGTTCCTCGACGGGCCGGGGACCGTCAGCTGCACCTCTCGCCTTATCCAGTGGCTATCCGTTAACCCCCTCTGTGCCAGCGAAAGCCGAGCATCAGTCATCAACGGGGATACACACAAAATGCTGCAGTAACTCAGCGGGTCAGGCAACATTTCTGGAGAAGGGTCTCGACCCGAAACGTCACCTATTCTTTTTCTCCAAAGATGCTGCCTGTCTCGCAGAGTTACTCCAGCACATTGTGTCTACCTTCGGTGTAAGCCAGCATCTGCAGTTCCTTCCTACAGAGCGACGCCTGGTAAAGGCGAGGTGGCGGGGACAGAGCTGTGGAGAGGGATGGGGAGAGGGATGGGGGGAGGGATGGGAAGAGAGATGAGGGGGGGAGGAACTCGCTATCGCGGCTTCACTGCAGGTCCCGTGCACCCCGTCTCTGCAAGAACTCCCCGGCGCCAGGACAATCTCTCCACCCTCCCATCTCTCCCGGACTGAAGGGAGGGACTGGGGGACATTGGCCGCCTCTGCAACCAACATGCAAACCCCGGCACTCCCTGCGGAATGTTAAACTAAACACATCTGTGAGTAAAACACAAACACACATGTCTTTCACCCCTCTTCTGTCTCCCCCACCACTCACCGTCTCTCTGCCGGTCCAGTCTCTCCCTCGCTCTCCCACTCACATCTTCCCCTCTCTCTCTCGCTGTTACACCCTGCTCTCCCGCTGCTTGGCACCACCGTTCGCTTTTTTTTCTCCAATGAACTTTGACAAATCCCATGATTCCTTGCGTTTTTCGGAATACCAAACTTGCTTATTGTGAAGAACAGTGGCTTGTTGGTCGTTTCACTTGTCCCGGGGAGATGCATAACCTCTTGCTGGAATAGAGTCAAAGCATCAGCCAGCTATTTCCACTCTATCATAAGGCCCTTTGTTTTTCCAAGCCCCCTTATTTATCTTCCTTTTGATGCCCCTTATTTTCTTCTTCCATACTAATTTTATTTTTATTTGTGGGGATCCTACCAGCTGGTTTTGGTGTCTTATATGTTCCCGTGGCTCCATATAGTTTACTGTTTTCTGAATAGCAGGTAAATATATAGGAACAGCTTAATTAAATAAACCTGCATTGAAATGAGAAAAAAACATCTAGTTAGTAACATTGTTGATGCAGTATCATCATCTCTGCTTCTGCCCTCTCTCTCTCTCTCTCTACCCCCCTCCCTCTCTAGCCGCACCTGCGAGTTTAGGGCTATGTGTGAGTGGATAGAGTGGGGGATGGGGTAAAAGGAGCGAATGAATAACATTAATATAATATCAATGGGGGGTGGTAGTGTGTCACGCAGCAGATAGCCAGATGCAACGGATCCCACTTGGTCTACTAAAGAACTCTAAAATCAGATCTTATATGTGTGTGTTTTTACATCTTCGCGAAAAAACTATGCGGTAATGATAACATTTTTACATATTCTAGTTGACATTTTTCCCGTCGAGTAAAATCACTATCTGAACATTTTGTGCTTTATTTCTTGACATTACTGAAAATGTTAAAAAAAAATGAAAAGACTGAATTTAAATGACGAGCTTCTGCTGATGACGTCACAATGGGTCTGCTTGATGCCGTCTCACACACAGAATCTACCACGCGCTTCGAGTGACATCTCTCTCTCTGCCCTTTCTCTCTACCCCCCTCCCTCTCCGTCTCTAGCCGCGCCTGTGGAGTTGGGGGCTATGCGTGAGTGGATAGGCCGGGAGATGGGGTAAAAGGAGCGAATTAATAATATTAATATAATATAAAGGGGGGGGCTAGTGTGTGCATGTGCAGGGTGGTTAGTGTGTGTGACGCCGCAGGCTCCCCGCCCCCCCCCCACCCCGCAACTGCACGTTGAGGGGAAGGGAACCAACGGTTCTCACTTGGACTATTACTTATTAAAACTCTGATCTTGTACGTGTCTATGTGTATATATATGTGTGTCTTTACATCATCGTGAAAAAACTACACAGTAACGATAACATTTTTACATATTTTGGTTGGCATTTTTTCCATCGAGGCCGGGACACCTTCTCTGAACATATCATGCTTTATTTCTCGACTTATTACTGAAAATGTTTAAAAAATATCACAAAACTTTGAATTTTAAACGACGAGCTTTCACTGATGACGTCACAATGGTTCTTCCACAGAATCTTTCACGCGCTTCGAGTCATCCCCCCTCACATTTTTACATATTCCAGTTGACATTTTTCCCGTCTAGGCCGGGAACACCTTATCTGAACATTTCATGCTTTATTTCTCAACTTATTTTCGAGTCATTACTGATTAAGTCAAAAGACTTTGAAATTAAAATCACCAGCTTCAAATGATGACGTCACAATGGCTCTGCTAGCAGAGACGAGCATCAATGATTGTGTCATCATCCTATATTTTACACATTATTCGCGATTAAAACTTTAAAAAATGCCAACTTTCACAAGACTTCTACATATTCTGATTCGCATTTTTCACCTCGAGTCAGAGATCACTTTCACTGAACATTTTATGCTTTATTTCTCGACTTATTACTGATTAATTACCTTGAATTTCAAACCGACCAGCTTCAAATTATGACGTCTGTGAATTTCAAACTGACCAGTTTCAGCTGATGACATCACAATGGCAGCTTGAACTGACGACATCACAATGTATAGACTAGGAGGGGGATGGATAATTGCTATTGCATCACGCAGGGCAAGTGCAATTGGAATTTTTTATAAATAGCACAGCTGATGGAGGCAAGGGGAGTGCTGGAATCTTACGTTCTGGAACGGCTTGAGTTGGTGGACAGCACCTCACGTGGGGGCTACGGGTAGGGAACGGGTGCGTTGGGGGAGCAGACCCACGGGTCTGTACTTGGTCTAGTAAAATCTAAAATGTATTATTTACAAATTCTATAATAAGAAAACTGCTTGTAGTTCTGTTCGAGAGACTTTTAGTAAAATATATTATCAAATGAGAGTAATAATGCATTGTTTTTATTGTTATTAGGACTATGATGGACTTATAATCCGTTCGGGAACAAAGGTTACAGCTGATGTAATAAATGCTGCCAAGAATCTGAAGATAATTGGTCGGGCAGGAACAGGAGTGGATAATGTGGACATTGATGCTTCAACAAGGAATGGAATTATTGTGATGAAGTATGCACAATTTAATTATTTAAAAGTTCAAAAAGACTGAGCGTATTAGATTTTCAA
Organism: Leucoraja erinaceus; assembly: GCF_028641065.1. NCBI lineage: Eukaryota > Metazoa > Chordata > Chondrichthyes > Rajiformes > Rajidae > Leucoraja > Leucoraja erinaceus. Next base: position 24,937,617 of record NC_073383.1, read on the forward strand.
TAATCTGCATAAAATAATTAGCTTTATAACAGATACAACATTTAGGATTACTTTTTGAAATATTTGAGCATATTCTTTAACAGTAGTAAAATGTACCAAAAAATGTCTACACTCGTAAAGTACTAAAGTCAATGAAGGGGTGGCACAGAGTTGCTGCCTTACAGTACCAGAGACTGTGTTTGAACCTGGCTCTGGATGCTGACTGTACAGTTTCTACATTCACCCTGTGACCGTGTGGGTTTTCTCGGGTGCTCTGGTTTCCTCCTACTCCACAGATGTACAGAAACATAGGTTAATTAGCTTCCGTTAAATTGTAAATTGTCCCTAGTGTGTAGGATAGTGCCAGTGTATGTGAGGGATTACTGGGTGATGCGGACTAAATGGGCTGAAGGGTCTGTTTCCACTCCACTCTGTGTCTCTAGAGTTTAAAGTAGAGAGAAAGGTATTTTTAACTTTTTCACCAAACAGTCTAACCTTTCTTTTGAAACTTTTGCAATGTTCAAAAGATCAGTAACTTTTTCGTAATTGTTTTTCTCCACAGCACACCAAATGGGAACACGATCAGTGCCGCTGAATTGACTTGTGCAATGATCATGTGTTTGGCCAGGTAAGGCATTTTTTAACCAATGTAAATATCCTAATGCAAATTATATTAAAATAAAGCATTGTGAAAAACACATGATTAATAATGTTTGGCTTGGATCACAAATGAATTTGCTAGTCAAAGATAGTGTCGCATGCTGATAACCTTATCTTATTGGAGGTGCTTGTGCCCGCTTTTTACTGCTTCACTGCAAAATCTCTTCAGAGCATTCCCACTCTGAAGAGGTTCTGTGAGACCCTCTTTGTGATTCCTGCTGCTCTTCTGCTCTTTGACCATGTTCTGACCCAGACTTGCTTGCTACCAAAGATCTAAGAGTGGAGCAAGATGGTTCATTCCGCGAAAAAGCCGTAGTAGGTGTTGGGTAATCTTCAGCGCCATTTCCGTAACCGGCTTCCGTCATGGCGTCAAACTAATTCAGGGAGATTCTGCTATATCAGGCCGAGAGATTAAAGGATAGACACAAAATGCAGTGGGTCAGGCAGCATTTCTGGACAAACGGAATAGGTGACATTTCGGGTCGAGACCCGTCTTCAGACTGAGAGGGGAAAGAGGAACTCAAACCCCCCCCCCCCCCCCCCCCCCCCCCCCCTTCCCTCCGACACGGACACGGAGCGATCGCCGGCCCCCCTTTTTTTTGTTAAACATTTATTTCTTTTGGGTGCTTTTTTTTTTAATTACCATTTCCATACTTTTTCGATAGCTGCCATGACCCGTTTGATGTCATCCTTCGCCCTGCTCCTGGTCTCGGCCCGCACCGATCTGCCGGACATGCTGTGTGTGTGCGTGTGTTTGTTTGTTTGGCGGAGTCTGAGGGGAGAAGCGCCGGCACCAAGAGCGAGCGAACGCGGGGACAGACGGACGAAAACAAACGGGTCGTGGCAGCTATCGAAAAAGTCGACCCGAAATATCACCTATTCCTTTTCTCCAGAGATGCTGCCTGATCCGCTGATTTACTCCAGCCTTTTATGTCTGTATTCGGTTTAAACCAGCATCTGCAGTTCCTCCCTGTACAAGGTATGTGCCGTTTTCGTGTGTATTAGCGTGTGTCCAGTCAGATTTGGCTTCCAGTCAGATTAACAATCACGCAAGTTTCCACACACACACTTACTTCAACAAAGAGCGACCAAGGCAGTGCTGACAGTGATGGGGGAAATTGATCAGGGTTTACTGCATTTAAAAAGAAAAATTAAAAAAACATTTGAGACATTTAAAAACACACAAACTCTTCCCCCGCAACGCTCGTCATTACACTGCGAGAGGCATAACTGAAGTCGGGTTTACTGAAATGGCGGAAGTTACTCTCCGGTTACACGTCAGTCCATTGGATTTTGCAGGTGGACCATCTTGCTCCGCTCTAAGATCTTTGCTTGCTACCAGTCTGAAGATGGGTCCGACTCGAAATTTTGTCTGTTCATTCCCTCAGCACATTCTTCCTGACCCTCTGAGTTCCTTCACCACCTTGAATTTTGCTCAAGGTTCCAGCATCTGCCGTTTCTTATGTCTCCCCCTTATAATAATCTTTTGACGTGCTACTGTGTGAAATAGTATTAGTAGCAAGGACAGAATTGAATGGAAAGTATTGCTCAATATGCGTATATATTCTAAACACAAAATCACACCTTTTAAAATTCTCATTGGTTGATTGAAATTTTATATTTATGAAATGTGTAAACTTGTTTGTTAATCTTGATATTCAGCTGTTTAGTTTGTTCCCTTCTGTAGTTCTGATAATATATTTCTCATATTTATTTACTGTTTGTTTCTTGCAGTCCCTTGCACCTTCACTGTCCTCTGCGATTTTGCTTTATTTTTTCCCATTTGTTGGCATTCAGCTGTTGGCAAGCAGCCCTGTTTTATTTGGGGAAACTTTTTTTTATTAAGATCTTCCCTTTGATCATCTGCAGTTTTACTTGATGATGCTTTTGATCTTTTTGCTGTCTATAGTCTCTGTCTTGTACTGGAAGGAACTGCAGATGCTGGTTTATACTGAAAATAGATACAAAATGCTGGAGTAACTCCACAGGTCAGGCAGCATCACTGGAGAAAAGGAGTAGGTGATGTTTCGGGTCGGAACCCTTCAGCTTTCAGCCTGAAGAAGGGTTCTGAGCCGAAACGTCACCAATTTCTTTTCCCCAGCGATGCTGCCTGACCTGCAGTTTCTATCTTGTATCTGTTTCAGTGTGAAGAGCATAAGCTTAGAAGATAAGCTGATAATATCCTAAAAGCCAGTTTTGCGTTCATATTATTTTAAATAATTTTTTCAAACAACACCTTGCATCTTGATCCAAATCATTTGTCTTTCATTGAAAATCAAAAATCTGCAGATGCTGGGAATATCAAGTAAAACAGAAAATTATGTCCTGAAGAGTCCAACATGTTTCTCCTTCTACAGATGCTACCTAACCTGCTGAGTGTTTCTAGAAAATAAGACACAAAATGTTGAAGTAATCCAGTGGGTCAGGTACCATCTCTGGAGGACATGGATTGGCAATGTCTCGGTTTGGAACCCTTCTTCAGTACTTTGTCTCCATTTCTATTGTCTTGTGCTCCTGTTTTGAACTGGACAATTGTTTAACATTAGTGAATATTTACAGCTATTTTCTTTGCTTTTCATCTGTGATAAATTAAAATGAAAATTCATTTGCTATTGTAGGAAAATTCCTCAAGGGGCTGCTTCCATGAGAGCTGGAAACTGGGAGAGAAAGAAGGTGAGGTAGCGGTATGAATTATTTCAAGAACACAAACGAGTGGCTCGAAATTGTAAGGGGGAAATGATCCTTTGAATTTTGAAATTTTGCTAATAACAGGTTGGCTAGAACACTGCCTTATTAGCGCATGCAGAATTCAAACTGCATATGTTTATCGAGAAATAAAATGTGTACGGTGCTTTAGACCTGACAGGCAAAAAGTTTATGTGCGATAGTTTTGATAATAAAAAGTCAATGGGAAGCCTGTGCATCAACAGAAGATGCATTTTGGAACACGGCGCAGGGATAGAGTTGAAGCCTTGCAGCGCCAGAGACTCGGATTCGATCCTGACTACGGGTGCTGCCTGTACGCAGTTTGTACATTCTACCTGTGACCGCGTGGTTTTCTGCAGGATTTCCTCCCACACTCCTAAAATGTACAGGTTTATAGGTTAGTTTGCTTCTGTAAATTGTAAATTGTCCCTAGTGTGTAGGACAGGGCTAGCGTACAGGATGATCGCTGGTTGGCACTGACTCGATGGGCCGAAGGGCCTGTTTCCACACTGTATCTCCAAAGTCTGATGTTTTCTTGCTTTGAAGACTGTGATGTGACCAAATTTTCCTGATCTTATTCCTAGTTCATGGGCATGGAGCTGTATGGGAAAACTCTTGGAATTGTGGGACTTGGAAGAATTGGCAAAGAAGTAGCAACCAGAATGCAGTCCTTTGGAATGAAGGTAATGCCACTGTATGGTGGAACATGGGAGTTCGGCTATTTAAAATAAATAAGGCAACCAGACTTGTTTTAACAGCACTTTATTACATTTCATTCTTAAATATTTCACAAAATAAATCTTTTCTTTCCCTTTAGAGATGACATTGCAGAAAATGAATACAAAGTGAAATCTGTGTCCAAAGCCTGTAATGGTTGAATGGATAAATTGACCACTTGGAATGTGTGGGGTTAACAAGAAAGTTTATACCATACAGTTTCATAGATACAAAACATACACAATAAGTTTTGACAACATTTTGTGTTTATGTAGCATCAACAAAGAAATGCCTAAAGAGATTTCAAGTAAAGTGAAACCAAGGCCAAAAAGGATTAAGAGGGAGTTGCATAAACCAAATCAAACATAGAAACATAGAAACAGAAAATAGGTGCAGGAGTAGGCCATTCGGCCCTTCGAGGGATCAAGGGATGGTCTTTGAGTTTAGTTGAGAAATTGAGAAAACCACCATGTAAACATGCCCTTTGCCCATCCAGTCCACAGGGATCATCGACTACCTGTTTACAATAGTTCTATGTTATCCCACTTTCCCACTCCTGACCCTCTGCAGATATTTTACAGAAGCCAATTAAGCTGCAAAAAGGTCTTTTGAGGAATGTCTTGATTCAGGGAATGCTTAATATGTTGATTTTGCATGCCTCATTTACAGAAAATTAATGTCTTCTGTGTTTCTGTGTGAACAACTAAACATTCATCTCTCTCCGCCCCCCCCTCCCCTTCATAATCTCGATTCATGTTAGTACATGGAGGAGGACATTCGCTTCAATTACAATTAACTTATTAGTCTTTGCTGCATTCAAGGATAAAAATAGCACTGTAAAACTGTGAAATATCTTAAAATATCAGGATGGTGTATAATCTGTTTAAGAAGACTAAAGTATTCAAGCCAATTTTGCTCATCTTTCACGAAAAGTCGTTTTGATATCTACAACATAGATGTTTAAGAAATAACTGCAGATGCTGGAAAAATTGAAGGTAGACAAAAATGCTGGAGAAACTCAGCGGGTGAGACAGCATCCATGGAGCGAATGAATAGGTGACGTTTCGGGTCGAGACCTTTCTTCAGATCTATCTCCAACATAGATGTTTTGCGTTTACATTTCTAAGTCCCTTTCTCCAGTCCCTCAGCACTGATAGAAATTGTGCTTGGCAGCTGAAAGTGTTATTTGGTATTGAGGGGAGATGTTCTCACTTCAGACCTCTTGCGTTTGCATCCGTTGGGGTTTTTATTCTTGCTGGAAACCCAGTTCTGGCACAAAATTCACCCCCATGGTATCAGATGGAGTGCAACACTTTTCTTTCCTTCTGATGTAGTTTTAAGTCTTGCTAGTCAGAAAAAGCAGTTCCTGTTTACTCGTAGAACAATCAGCTTATGTTGCTGTTGTTTCCCACCAAACAAAAACGGAATACCGTAAAACTCTGATAATCTGGCACCCTTGGAACCTTGGTAATGCTGAACAAGCAGATTTTTCAGATTACGCATGTTAGAAGATAGAACCAAACAGCACTAAAACAAGCCCTTAGGCCCATGATGTCTACGCTGAACAAGATGCCAAATTAAACAAATTCCTTCTGCCTGCACATGACCAATATTCCTCCATTCCCTGCCTGTCCATCTGCCTCTCCAAGTGTCTCTTGAATGCCACTATTGTATCTGCTTCCCCCTCCATCCCTGGCATCGGGCTTCAGGTTCCTACTACTTTCTGTTTAAAGCAAAACTGCTCCCACACATTTCCTTTAAACTGTCCCCCTCTGGCCTTAACTTTGGCCGCTAATATTTGCCATTTCCACCCTTGAGAAAATAGATTCTGCGTGTCTCCCATAATTTTGTCAACTTTCTATCAGGTATCCCCTCTGCTATCAATGTTTCATAGAAAGTGATTCACGGTTGACAAACTTCCCCTTATAGATAATAACATCTAATTCAAACAGCACCCTCGTAAACCTCTTTTGTACCCTCGCCAAAGCCTCCACATTCGTCCTGAAATGCCATGACCAGAATTGCACACAATACTCCAAATGCAGCCTAAACAAAGTGTTATAAAACTGCAACATGACTTCCTGACTCTGGCACTCAATGGAAACTTGCCGTATGCCTTCTTTACTACTCTCTACTCGTGTTGCTGCTTTCAGGGAACTATGGACATGGATCCCAAGATCCCTTCATGCATCAGTACTCTTCAGGGTCTTGCATTAACTGCAAACTTCCCTCCTAAAATGCAACACTTCACATTTGCCTGGATTAAAATCCAGCTGCCCTTTCTCGGCCCATATGTGCAACTGATCTATATCTCACTGCATCTTTTGGCAGCCTTCCTCGCTGTCTGCAACTCCACTCATTTGTGTGCCATCTGCAAACTTAGTAACCAACTCAAGTACATTTTCATGTAAGTAATTTTGCAAACAGGAGCCCCAGTACTGATCTGTGCAGAACGCCACTGGTCACAGATCTCCAGCCCGAAGGACACCTATCCACCACTTCCTTCTGTCTTCTCTAGGTAAAACATTTTTGAATCCAAACCACCAACTCACCATGGTTCCTATCCATCTCAATCTTCTAGATCAGCTTAACATGAAGTGCCTTCCTCTAGACCACGTAGACAATATCTACTGCCCTATCCTCATCAGTGACCTTCGTTACCACCTCAAAAAACTCAATCAAGTTGAGGGGTGGCACGGTGGCGCCACGGTAGAGTTGCTGTCTTACAGCGCCAGAATCCTGATTTCGATCCTAAGTATGGGTGCTGTCTGTATGGAGTTTGTACGTTCTTCCTGTGACCTGTGTGTCCGGGTGCTTTGGTTTCCTCCCACACTCCAAAGATGTACCGTTTTGTAGGCTAATTGGCGTAAATTGTAAATTGTCGCTAGGGCATGTAGGATAGTGTTAGTTTGCAGGGATCGCTGGTCGGCATAGACTCAATGGGCCAAAGGGCCTGTTTCTGCGCTGTATATCTAAACTAAACAAGTTTGTAAGACATGCACAAAGTCATGTTTACTGTCCCTAATTAACCCAATTCCCTTCCAAATGTGAACAAATGCTATCCCTAAGAAGCATCTCCAATAACTTCCCTACCACTGATGTGAGGATCACTGGCCTATAATTCCCAGAATTATCCCTATTTCCTTAAACAAAGGAACAACATTGTCTACTCTTGGACCTCGCCCGTGGCAAGAGAGAATAGAAAGATCTTAGTCAAGGCCCCTGCAAACATCTCTCTTGCCTCTCTCGATAACCTGATGTAAATCCTACCAGGCCCAAGGGATTTATCCATCTTGAGATCTTCAAAAGACCCCTACACCACCACAGCCCCACAACCCAAAATGGCGCCTATCCATGTTCTCCAGAGATGCTGCGTTAGTCCAGCACTTTGGTTTTGTTGTAAACCACCGTCTGCAGCTCCTTATGCCTTGTATACAGTCCACCAGCATCTCACCATTCTTGTTGCTGTATTGTTCTCTGCTTGCTGAGTGAAAGTAAATGAGCCATGTGCCAAGCCAACTAATCCTTTCCTATATATAGACACAAAAAACTCAGCGGGTCAGACAGCATCTCTAGAGAAAATGAAGTGACGTTTTGGGTCAAGACCCTTTTCCTATGTTTTAAATTTACTAAAGTTGTTCATGCTATATTTCTAACTGAATAGTATTAGGATTTTTACATATTTTGATTTACGTAAATAGAAATTTTTGAAGAATTATTTGAAGGCTACATTTAAATCGCAGCTGGAAGGTTTGTACAGTTTGATTTATTAAATGGCTTTGTTACCCCAGGAGATAGTAACTTGACTCTTAATGATACCATTGACACATTGTTTTGCCTGGCAAATTGTGAACAATACAGCTATTGAAATCTGAAAACAAGTAGACCAAATGTTTATATTTGTTAGCGCGATTAAAATGTTGGACCCGAGATATAAAACAAATACTCTCAAGTAGTTGATTATTGTTAAAGTTTTCCAAAGCACTAATACATAGTTTGGTAAGTTTTGTCTGCCGTCTGTATCTTTAATGTATTCAGTCATTAAAATAAAAACCAAAACTGATGTTCGGGTTGTAGCACAAAATTGCACTGAAGATTTCCTATTCTCGCTTTAGTAAATTTTGGCAGAGTTGGTGATCGAAGTACATAAAATGAGAGGGAAGAGAGCTACATCTAGTTTTATATGTTGATCTAGCCAAATCTCATTTGGTACTATTTTGGATGAAATTGTGTGCGGGAGGGTATTTATTGACCATGGTCATATTGCTGCTGTTGGGAGACTGTTGTGTCCAGAGCATGTTATGTTACAGCAGTGAATGCACATTAAAGATAGCTCAGTGGCTGTTAGACATTTTGATGTGTATTGGGATGATAAAAAACTTAAATGCAGCCTGTTTTTGCCTGTACTGTTTAAATGCTGGTTTATTGAGCAGTGCCAAGTTAATATCTGCACTTCTGTAACCCAGTGTGCTTGAATTCCTCTGTTGGTAGATTAGCAGGCTGTTGAAAACAGTGCTTTCTTTGTGCTTCTGTGGAGCAGAATTACTTCCAAAGCTACTTGTTAATCATAGAGCATTGGTATTTGTTCACAGTTTGTTTCATGTTTAATTTATGGTGAGTTGTATTGGGAGTTTCACAAGAATACCAATTGGAGCAATTGGGAAGTTGATTCATGAATAAGTGACACCAAAAATGCATTTTTCCTGGTCTTACAGTTTGAGACTGTCCAGTTATTTCCCTTGCCTCCGACCCCTCTTGTGCATTGTTTTACTTTAGTTAAGACCATAGTACTTTAGTAAGACCATAAAGCTCCTGTCCCACTTACGTGCCCTTGGCATGCTAATTACGCGACCTCGTGGTCGCGAAGGTTGCACGTGACTCCATGCGTCCGCACAGCAGGCTGGAGCACATGACGTCATTTGAAGATGGACACAAAATGCAGGAGTAACTCAGCAGCACTGGCAGCACCTCTGGAGAGAAAGAATGGATGATGTTTTGGTTCGAGACCCTTCTTCAATCTGAAAGAAGGGTCTTGACCCGAAACGTCACCCATTGCTTCTCTTCAGAGATGCTGCCGGTGCCGCTGAGTTACTCCTGCATTTTGTGTCTATCTTCAATTTTTTTGGCCCCGCTCTGGGAGTAGATGTGGGGGCGGATCCGGACCCCAACGGCCGTGAGCCCCAGGCCGAGTTCGACGATCGTTTGCCTGCTTCTGCTGCTGTTGGAGGTGAGACATTGCATCACGCCAGGGTCTTGGGCCTGTCCCACTTTGGCCGTCTGTTACGCGACAGGCCGGTGGCGCGCGAAGATTTAGCTCGCTACAAAATTTCCGTGCGCCGCGCGATATATCGCGCACAACTACATACCCCTCCGCGCTTCACAGTGGGACCGGCCCCGCGCGGCCACACAATGTCCGTGCGCCTCAACGCAACAACGAGGTCACGTAATTTGCGTGCCAGGGACACGTGAAGGGCCTTAACCACTTCAGCTCCTGTCTGTGACCAATTATTTACACGTTTCTCTCATCTCATAGCTGTAATTATTGGTCTGATGTTTTGCATAGATAACGCCTCCTTTAGACTTCCATCATCCTGCTCATGCTTTATATTCTTTCTTCAGCTACATCAGCCAAACACTTTGGATTCCTTTCCCTAAACTCTCTTTCAAACGCTCCCCAGTTTAATCTTGACTCTGGCCACTTTCCTGAGTTGGTACTTGCAATCATTTTCATCTCTGAAATACACCTAAAAATTGTCATTCCTTTAAAGACATCATGTAAGTGCAGCACAGCGGCACACCTGATAGAGCTGCTGCTTCTCAGCGCCAGAGACCCGGATTTGATCCTGACCTTGGGTGCTGTCTGTATGGAGTTTGCACTTCCTCCCAGTAACTGCAAGGGTTTCCTCCGGCTGCTCCCAAAGATGTGCGAGTTTATAGGTTAATTGGCCTCTGTAAAATTGTGCTTGGTGGATAGCGAGTGGATGAGAAAGTGGGATAACATTGAACTAGTGTGAAAGGGTGATCGATGGCCATTGGGAACTCTGGGGGCCATGGGCGGAAATCCCGGGTGGGATGTGCCCCTCCCATGCTTTGAGAGGTGGGGGACAATCCACCCCCCCCCCCCCATGTTTTGTAATCCGCATTTTGAAATTCGGTGAAAAAAAATCTATTAAAATCTCCGCTTTCCACGAGACAGTGGGGGTGTCACTGTTAAGCGTTTGTTAAATGTTTCTATTAACATCATATTAACACGATGTGTCACCAATTGTGTTTTGATCTTCAAGTATTACTACTTGAAGATTACTAAGAAGGTATTTACGGAGAATTTCTTAAAGCTGGCTGATGTGGGTTCAATTACCATTTGAACTAATTGGATGTATTGGTGGATGGGAAAGATTTAAACGGGTATCGGATTTAAATGGGTCAGGTCATTAAAGGCTCTGGTCGAACAGGTTTCCTGGCTGACCTGCAGATAAGTCCCTCATTCACGCTCACTCGCGTTATTTAGTTTTTCCCCCCATCTCTCTCTCTCTCTCCCCCCCCCCCCCCCCCCCCCCCCCCCCCCTCCAAGGATGGTTCTTCTGTTTGCCTTTATTTGCTTCAGTTTTATTTGTTTAAGTGTAATTTATCACATTGTAGCTTTTGAAAGATTCAAGCGGGTATCAGACGCTTTCTCAGGGCTGAATCGACCCGTTCGCGGGGCCATTCATCGCCCTGCGCGGCTTAAAATCGGCCGCAGAATCTCCCATCGCCCCGAGGTCAGACAGTCAAATTGCTGCGCGAAGGCAATCAAGGCTCCCGGTGTTGAAGCCACCGCCAGCCGATTTTAAGCCGCACCGGGCGATGAAAGGCCCCCAAACGGGCCAATTCAAGCCCCACAATTCAGGGCGGATGAAGCTGCTGTTATTGGAATTTGGAATGAGTCACCAACCAGGTGAGTTCCCGATGTAACCGTCCACAGGGCCCACGGCCGAAGACTCCGAAGTCTCGCGGCCACCAAGAAATTGGGTCCCCCCCATGTTTTTATAGCGATTTCTGCCCCCTTCAGCAGGGTCTGTTTCCATGGTGTATCTCTAACCTATATTCAATTATTGTATTCTATTTGTTAAAATAAATAGATTTTAACTGCTGGGTCTTCCATGCATTGATGTAACATTTAATGTAAATTTTTGTAGCTAAGAGAAGTTGAAGAGTTTCCTAAGACATTAGCATGTTACATTTTGGAATTAGACAATAGACATTTATCATTTATTATTATTTTTGTTTCAGACCATAGGTTATGATCCAATAATTCCTGCTGAGGTGGTAGCTAAATTTGGAGTAGAATTTGTGTCCCTGGACTATCTCTGGCCACATTCTGACTTCATCACAGTTCATACACCTTTAATGCCATCTACTGAAGGTAAATATTGATGCCACCAACATTGCACGTTGCTCAGAAAGGGTCTTTTTGTGATACCTGAGGAACTACTTCCCTTAGTGGAAACTGAATACGTCAGTCACTCAGGTAGCACCAGTACACCTAGTGGATTCTAATATTAAGGACTCTGCTCGTATATATTCAAATCCTTCAAACAGTTTAAGTCTAAATGAAAGAGAAACATTGAAAAGCACTGGAAATTGTATACTGGAAGTGCACAATATGTTGGTCATCCATGCAAAGGTGGAGGAGGATGGTTAGTGTTCTGGTCATGGTGCAGTTCCAAAGTGTTAACTTGTTGATTAGCAAGATTCCTACTATCAATACTTATACCCAACTAGCTGCAAGTTGAGACAAATTTTGAGAAACTCAAGAATAAGAAAGTTATCTGATTGCACGAGAAATGAAGAGGAATAGAAAGCAGTAGCTATTTAGATAAGGGATTTTAGAAGTTTAATATTGGTAGGGGAAAAAAAGGGGTTATTGAGATGCACAATTTTGAAAATGCGTGCAATTAGTGGATGTCGTGATAAATCTGGGGAATGGAATTTGAATAAACCCTGAAGATATAGAGACACAATTGTGCATGTGCAATTCAAAAAAATGAATTTGTGTTTAGGATCACCAACCACATTAGCATCAGTAAATACCAGTGACAGAAAGGGAGCTTACGTTGAAACTGAAATAAGGAGGGAAACAAGAAATTGCAGTTTTCGGAAATCTGAAACAACAGGAGATGTTGGAAATGTTTAGCAGCTCAGGCAGCGCCACTGGACAGAGAAACAGCTAATATTTTCACTCAATTAAATTTCATTACTATGGGAATTGCTTTGTAAACCAGAAGATTTTTCTTGCCTTGTTCACTGGTGTGTGCGAAGTGCAGGTGACATGGGGCAACATGAGGCATTGCCTTCACATCCATCCATTCTCAAATAACCATTATCAGTGTTACGGGAAGGTGCATCCATGTGTGTATGTTTCGTATGTTCCTCTAGAAATTATCAAATTTTAATTTATTTGTGTCTCAGGAACTAAAAGTTTTCATTGTCCATCAGTACATTATTGTTGAAATCCAAATGCACATTAGCTGCAATGCTACAGGAAGTTTGCAGGTAACTTGTAACAATGGATACAATTCAAAGAAGTTGAAGAAAGTGGAAAATAAAATTCCAGTGATGGGCAGGACAAAGTTCTTCAGACTGATGTCAGAAGAGGGGGCGGGACAGAGTTCTTTGTCCCTCCCCCTCCCCGGAAATCAGTCTGAAGAAGGATCTCAACCCGAAACGTCACCCATTCCTTCTCTCCAGAGATGCTGCCTCGCCGCTGAGTTACTCCAGCATTTTGTGTTCCCAAATCATGCCGTGATGCATCCTGTTACGGGCAATATCAGTTCTCTCACTTCAGGTAGCCCCGACATTCCCTCTCTCTCTATCCCTCCCCCACCCAAGTCACACTAGCTTCTCATTTTCATCCTTTAGCTTACAATGACCTGTTTCCTTTATCATCGTTACTTTTTTTGCATATCTTTCATTCATTGTTCTTTATCTCTCCACATCACCGTCTATATCTCTCGTTTCCCTTATCCCTAAACAGTCTGAAGGAGGGTCTCTACCCAAAATATCAGCCATTCTTTTTCTCCAGAGATGCTGCCTGTCCCGCTGAGTTACTCCAACTTTTTGTGTTTATCTTCGGTTTAAACCAGCATCTGCAGTTCCTTCTTACACGTCAGTTTATTCACCTTCAATCTAGATTCATTTGTTGTGTTTGATCAAAGTTTTGGTAATCTTTTATCTCATGACAACCTTTATACTTTCATGAAAAACCTTGTGGTATGTAATGATAAACATTTTCCAATATACTCTGCTTTCTGTACGACTTTCAAAAGTCGTTATAATTACACTTAAACATGATGTGTTTTTGTGTTATAAGCTCTGTGTATATATATTTTAAATCCAAGTTGAGTATGGTGTATATTTTAGCTGTTTATCAAATCTTAACAAAATGACCTGCTGATTTTGTCTTGTATTTTTACATTTAGGATTGCTGAATGATGAAACCTTTGCCAAATGTAAAAAAGGAGTGAAGGTTATCAACTGTGCCCGAGGAGGTATTATTGATGAGAATGCATTGCTTCGAGCAATGGAATCTGGACAGTGTGGTGGTGCTGCATTAGATGTATTTGTGGAGGTATACGCAAATTGTCTATCGCATTGTCTTCCATGATAACCTTGCGTAGGTGTAATGATAAAACATTTCTGATATACTCTGCATTCTGTAAGGAATTGGAAGAACAATTACTTTAATTGCACGTCTATAGTGACATATTATAAAGAAGCATCTCAAGACTTCAGTGAATATCCTTGAGAGATACATAATATGGAGGTATATTTAACTTACTAGCAGCAGCAGGACATACTTTGTATTTGGCCAAGAATCATAAGACCATTAGTCATAGGAGCAGAATTAGGTCATTCGGCTCATCAAGTCTACTCCACCATTCAATTATGGCCGATCTATATATTGCCTCAACCTCTAACTTACATACTAATTGAGAGTATCAATTGAGAAATAAAGCTGTATTTTACAAACAAGTTATGCACAAATCGATTGAATTATCATATTGGTCAAAGTGCATTGGTTGAGATAATCTTGGATTAATTCCTAGAACAATGTCATAGACAGGGAAAAGATGACTTTAGATTTGGTCATTTACAGGCTGATTTTAGTTGGTCCACAAAGGGACACAGTGCTGGAGTAACTCAGCAGGCCAGGCAGCATCTCTGGAGAGATCCCTTAATGTCTAAAATTCTATTATTCCTCTTCTTGCAAATAGTCAAAGACTGAATCTCTACAGCCCTCTTATTGAGCATGCTGAAGATTTCCTGGGACAGCTCTGATTATTTCATGTACAGGTGCTCTGTGTTTTCAAGTGAGTTGTCCTGATATGCTTTGCCTTTCGTGGTTGTGGGAAACGGCCTACATGTGCCTCCATACACTCAATATAAAAGGATTGCTTCTCCAATAGAATTGGAATTATTTTCCTTGAAAAGAAAGTCACATAATTTACTGTGGTTTTAAACCAAGACTTTCCATTGGTATGAACATTGAATTCTCCAATCAACCCCCCTTCATCAATCTATCTATCTACCCTTACAGCATAGAAACAAACTAACAAGCCCAACTTTCGTTTTTTAATATCACGTGTACCAAGGTACAATTAAAAGCTTTTTGTTGCATTCTATCCAGTCAAAGAAAAGACTATACATGATTCACAATGCACAGATCAAAGAGTGGAGCGATTGTAATGTATATGATAGCAGATCCTCTTCTGGGACCAACACACAGAGAATCCACTGGCTTCGGTGCCATCTTGGGTTGACCCAACTTGCCCATGCTGACTAAAATGCCCCATCTGCACTTGTCCCATTTGCCCACATATGGACCATATCCCTCTAAACTGTCCAAATGTCTATTACATGGTGTTTATTGTACAAGTCTCCACTATCTCTAATATATATATATATATATATATATATATATTGTTTCCTTCCCTCTATTTTTCCTGTGCCTCGTCTGGATGTGCACCCATTTCTCCCCTTCCCCTTGCACCCATATTCCTACCTATGGCTTCACAATTTGCACCTCTTCTATCCCTACCTCACTTTTTGTCTTTTCGGCTCTGGCGTTTGTCCAACCATTTGCCTACTGCCCCTTCCCCTCCCACCTGTATCACTTGTCAGGCTTCGTCCTGCCCCTCCTCTCTTCCAGCCCCCCACCCACCCCCCCCCCCCCCCCCCCCCCCTCCCTCCCGCCCACACCACAATCAGTCTGAGGAAAGGTCCCAACCTGAAACATCACCTATCCATGTTCTCCAGAGATGCTGCCTGACCTGTCAAATTACTCCAGCACATTGTACCCTTTCCATTGTTATCCCAGTTTAAGTTTGTAAAGCTTTGAAGTTCTTTGTCAGCAGTTAATGCTAGGGTCTAGGCCAGTGATTCCCAACCTTTTTTTGGCCATGCCCCACCTAATCACCTCTAAAATCCTGATGCCCCCCCCCCATGTGGTGATATATAATTCTTATCATTTAAAAAGTGAACTCCGTTTCAGCTGAAGAAGCTTAAAACGCCAATACCTTGGTTGTAATAACTACACAATAAAGACCTTTTTTACCCCCAAAAAAATTATTTACTCAAAATAACATCTGAAACATAAACTACATATGTTTACCTGATGGAAAATCCTAAAAAATAAAAAACGAAAATTTGGACCCAGACCTCCTCAGTCGCGCTCAATTGCCCCCCATAAAAATCAAATTGCCCCCCTGTGGGGCGTATGCCCCATGTTGGGAACCACTGGTCTAGGCTGAAGCAATGTTCAATGTTCAAGCACAATTGAAAGGTCTTGAAGTACTGTTTTCCCAGTGTTTTCTATTTTTACATTGTTTTCAGGAACCACCCAAGAATCTCGGTCTCGTGAATCATCCAAATGTAATTGCCTGTCCACATCTGGGAGCGAGTACCTATGAAGCCCAGGAACGCTGTGGCAAGGATATTGCAGCTCAAATTGTGGACATGGTGAAGGGCAGCTCACTGGTTGGAGTGGTATGTAATTCTGCCATTATTGCTTTTTCAAATTGATCATTTAAAAAAAAATGCTTACAAAAAGGCTAATATTAAACCAGAATATCACTAGATCAAAAGATAGACACCAAGTGTTCCCGATTGTTCCCGAAGATTGCTCCCGATGTTGGGGAAGTCCAGGACAAGGGGTCACAGCTTAAGGATAAGGGGGAAATCCTTTAAAACCGAGATGAGGAGAACTTTTTTCACACAGAGAGTGGTGAATCTCTGGAACTCTCTGCCACAGAGGGTAGTTGAGGCCAGTTCATTGGCTATATTTAAGAGGGAGTTAGATGTGGCCCTTGCGGCCAAGGGGATCAGAGGGTATGGAGAGAAGGCAGGTACGGGATACTGAGTTGGATGATCAGCCATGATCATATTGAATGGCGGTGCAGGCTCGAAGGGCCGAATGGATAACTCCTGCACCTAATTTCTATGTCTATGTTTCTAAGTGCTTGAGTAACTAAGTGGGTTCGGCAGCTTCTCTGGAAAAAAGAAATAGGTGATGTTTTGGGTCGGAACCCTTCTTCAGACTGAAAGATAGAGAAGGCAAGAACAAAACACGGTCGGTAACAGATAACCACAAGAAGGGTGGTTCATAATAGCCCATGGTTGGCTGGGGAAGATGTGCTAAAGACAGGGATACAAGGATGCGAACAGTGGAACAAGTAGGATGACTCGGGTGGTGAAGAGAGGGGGGTGGGGGAAGAAATGCAGTAGTGACTTAATATGAAAGAAATCAACGTTCATAACGATGAGATAAGTTTGTAATATACACCAGTGTGTGGTGAAATTGCTAGTTTTCATGATGCTCACAGAATAAACAATATACATATAGTAATAAATAGAACAATGAGTGCAAAGCACCAGAACAGAGCAAGTGGTAGTGTAGTCTGAAGTTAGTGCAACAAAATTATTAAAGTCCAATACGTGAGGAAGGCCTAGTGGCTCAGCGTTAGAGTTGCTGCTTACAGCATCAGAGGCCCAGCTCCATCCTGACTATGGGTGCTGTCCATATGGAGTTTGTTTGTTCTCTCTGTGACCATGTGGGTTTTCTCTGGGTGCCTCAGTTTCCTCCCATATTCCAAAGACATGCGGGTTTGCAGGTTAATTGGCATCTGTAAATTGCCCTTAGTGTATAGGCTGCAAAACTGAGATAACATGGAACCTGTGTACAGGTGATCATTGGTAGGACTGGTGTAGATGGAGCATCTTGGATGGCATGGGCAAGTTAGCCAGAAGGGCCTGTTTCCTTGCTTTATGACTTTATGACTGGGAGTCAACTTAGAAATTCTGAGTCTGATTTGGTTGTTGTGGACTTGGTGTTTCCACGCTGTAACTAAATTAAATGAAATTACAGTAATAGAAATAGCCAAATGAGGTTGAATTCAGAATAAGAGTGTGTGGGAGCGACTCTGGGGAAAGGCTGTGAAGAAGTGATTGTTTCAGAGAAGGTAAACACAAAATGCTGGAGTACCTCAGCGGGGCCAGGCAGCAGCATCTCTGGAGAAAAGGAATGGGTGACATTTTGGGTCAAGACCCTTCTTCAGACTGAGGTTGTTTCAGGGGTCTGATTGCAAAATGAACTTGTGGTTTATTTAGAACAAAGGATACTATTCAATTGAAAAGATGCAGCAGAACTTAGCAAAAATGATTTGCTATGACATTGTGAACTTCTACAATTAGCCCTATATTCTGTAAGGGTGTGCATCCTTTTGCATATCATGATTACATTATACTTTCCCAAAGTTATTGGGTGGATGGCTGTCTGACATTTATCCTTGGTTAGATCAATGCCCGGGCTCTCAGCCACGCTGTGATTCCTGAATCAAAACCTTGGATCCAACTCGGGGAAGCGTTGGGAATGGTGGCAAAAGCATTTGCTGGGCAAGTAAACAGTCAAACAAATGTGCAAGTTGCAACAGTAGGTGAGTGCCACAATTCTCGTCTTGCCCTTTTGTTTTGAGAGTTTTTTCAGCGTTTCATGGAGGGAGTCTGGTAATGACTGAGAAGGAATCTGTGGTCAGTGAGTGTTTAAGGGGAATGAATAAAGGGGAATATAACGTGACCAGGGTGATCTCTCCATATGAGGAATAAGGCCCAAACGCAGGCAGGTGGGACTCGTGTAGATCTTGGTCGGCATGGGCAAATTGGACTGAAGGGCCTGTTTACGTTCTGTATGACTGAGTCCACTTAGAAACTAAAGCTTGATTTGGTCAGACTCTAAGCACAATACAATGTTCTACTGTTAAAATTTGGGTTTGGGTTATCAATCCTTCTCACCGTTTATCATTAACTTATCTGTGGGCTTTGCAGCAACTGAAGTTATTAAATTAACAGTGTAGTTGTAGAATAAATTAATCTGGGATATCAAATCAGGGATTTAATTGGGGAATTGGATAGTTACTAATGGGAAATATAGTTTGTAGAGCAGGCAATGGGACTAACAAGATTGCTGTTCAAAGCCAGCGTAAATCTGGTGGCTGAATCTTTTGTTCCAACACAAACTTTGATTCTTCATCCAGAGAATAGTTTTACTCTCTGAAATGGAACAAGATTCTGGATGATTAGAAAAGCAATATGTATTGCGGTGTCGAACAATCATACAATATTTCTGACAAAGCAGGTAGCTGTTTATTGTTTTGATTTAACTGCCAGTGCTTGGACAAGGCATAAGTATATTGAGTCAATGGTTGCATCATAACTTGCTCAAGACAGCAAGAAATTGCAAAGAGCTATGGATGTAGTCCACTCCATCACACAAACCAGACTCCCCACCACCGACGTCATCTACATTTAACGATGCATCGGAAAGGCAGCCAATATAATCAAAGACTCATTCCTCCTCCTCCCTGCTCCTACCAGGCAATAGATACAGAAGCTTGAAATTGCCCACATTAAGACTCAGGAAGAGCTTCTTCCCCTCTTTTATCAGTCATCTGAACAGTGTTACCATATTCTAGGGTACTGTCCCAGTTATCTCTACCCCATTGGAGACATTGGACCTTTTATATGGAACAGATGCACTAAAATGCTGAGAACTATATTCTGCACTCTGTATCTTCCCCTTTACTTTACCTATTGTACTTGAGTTTGAGTTGATTGTATTTATGTACAGTATTATCTGATTTGATTGAACCAAGCTTTTCACTGTGCCTCGGTATACATAACAATAATAAACCTAAACCTATATATGACCTATTCCAGTGTAGTTTATTTTAGTTTATTGTCACGTGTACCGTGGTATAGTGAAGATTTTTGTTGCATGCTATACAATCAGTGGAAAGACTATACATGATTACAATGGAGATGTCCACTGTGTACAGATACAGGATAAAAGCAATAACATAAAATGCAAATCTAAATGACACACGTTGCATTAATAAAATATTTGCTTCACGTGCAAAGCTGAAACTATGAGATCATAAAGAGTGAAAGTAATATGACATGTTCAAATATTACATTTCTATTTTATTTTTAAGGTTTGTCTCTGACAAATACTGGGCATTGTATTGCCACAGCTGTGACCCTGGGGCTGCTTAAAGGAGATTCGGAAAACCATGTCAACCTTATCAACGCTTCCTTACTTGCAAAAGAAACAGGAGTGACTGTGAGTTGTCTTGGAATTTATTTTGTAAATATGTGACCATTGTTGTAATTAACTCATTTGAATTGGATTTGCCAAAAGTTCATAAATTATAGGAGCAGGTGTCTGAAGGGTCTCGACCAGAAACGTCACCCATTCCTTCTCTCCAGAGATGCTTCCTGTCCCGCTAAGTTACTCGAGCTTTTTGTGTCTATTATAGGAGCAGAATTAGGCCATTCAGCCCATCAAGTCTACTCTGCCATTCAATCCTGGCTGATCTATCATCCTTTCTCAACCCCATTCTCTTGCCTTTTCCCCATAACGCGAGACACCGGAACTAATCAAGAATCTGTCATTAAAAATATCCATTGACTTGGGATCTACATCCTTCTGTGTCAATGAATTCCACAGATTCATCACCCTCTGACAAAATAAATTCCCCCATCTCCTTTATGCCTTTTATTCTGAGGCTATGGGCTCTGGTTCTAGACTCTCCCACCAGTGGAAACATACTCTCCACATCCACTCTATCCAGGCCTTTCACTATTCAGTAAGTTTTAATTAGGTCCCCTCTCATTCTTCTAAACGCCAGCGAGTATAGGCCCAGTGCCGTCAAACGCTCATAAAATGTTAATCCAATCATTCCTGGGATCATTCTCGTAAACCTCTGGACCCTCTCCAACGTCACCACATCCTCCCTCAGGTATGGGGACTACACTTACTGTTATGGACATAGCCCAGATCATCATGCAAATCAACCTCCCTTACATGGACTCTATTTACACGTCACATTGCCTCGGCAAACCACCAGCATAATCAAGGACCAATCTCACCTGGTCACTCCCTCTCCTCTCCTCTCCCATCAAGCAAGAGGTAAAGATTCAGATTTGGGGTCAATTTCTTCCCAGCTGTTATCAGGCAACTGAAATGTCTCTCACCCGCTGGAGAGCGGCCCTGACCTCCCATCTCCCAAATTGGAGACCTTCGAAATATCTTTAATGGACTTTATCTTACACCAAATGTTATACCTTTTATCCTATATCTGCACACTGTGGATGGCTTGATTGCAGACATGTTTAGTATTTTCAGTGTCTGGAACGCACACAACAAAAAGCTTTTCTGTACCTTAGTACATGTGACAATATACTAAATTAAACTCTGGGGTGAGAGGGAGTATCTATGATTAATGCATGTAATGCAAGTTGCAATGAAGCCCTTTTAGAGATATGTGGAATACTGTGGGTCCCCAATCAATATTGAAATCTACTTAGAACTTTGGGGCCAAGTGAAACATGAGGTGTGCAAAGGAGTGAAATTTGATGAGGAAGTTTCCTGTTATTTAAAGGTAACTCCTGCTTAATATAGCTTCATTTTCTGCTGCTTTCTAGCAAACATTTCAATTTGCACTTGGATCAGAAGCGCACAAGCAGAGACACAAGGAACTGCAGATGCTGAAATCTTGAGCAAAACAATAAGATGTGGATTAACTCAGCAGGCCAGGCAGCATGTGTGGAGGAAATGGATAGCTGACATTATAGGTCGGAGCCCTTCTGCAGACCAATTGAAGTTGGGGGGAGAAAGATGGAAAAGAGGTGGGGGTGGGACAAAGTCTGGCAAGTGAGAGGTGGGTACAAATGCAGGGGGCTGGATTGGCAGACAGGTGAAGTAAACGTCAAAGGTCAGAGATGAAAAGGGGACAAAAGAGTGTCAGATAAAGAGAGGAGCGAAACGTAAAGCCAGAAAGAAGGGGTAGAGGTGGAAGGGTGAAGGGTGAAAAAGGGGCAAGATAGTTGCAGAAATAGGTGGTCAAGCAGGTGGCAGATATGGGGCAGAGGAAAGACAGGGGAGGTTTCACTTGATATTGAAGAATTCAATGTTCATGCCATTTAGGTGTGAGCTATCCAACAGAATACAAGGTGCTGTTCCTCCAGTTTGCATGTAGCCTCACTGTCAATTGAGGAGGCCCAGGACAAAGAGGTCAGTATGGGAATGGGAAAGGGGTGATAAAATAGTTAGCAACTGAGAGATCCAGCTGGCCTTGGCGGACCGAATGCAAGTGTTCTGAGATATGACCATCTAGTTTATTCTCTGTGTCTCTGATGTGAAGGAGGCCTCATCGGGAACACCGGATGCAGTAGATGAAGTTAGGGGAGCTGCACGTGATCCTGTGAATCACCTAGAAGGGTGGTTGGGATCCCTGGATCGAGGTGAGAGAGGAAGTGTAGGGACAGGTGTTGCATCTCCTGTGGTTGCAGGGGAATGTACCTGGGGAAGGGGTGGTTTGGGTGGGAGGAGGTGACTGAACGCAGGAGTTGTGCAGGGAGTGGTGTCTGTGGATGGTGGAAAGGAGGCAGGGATGAGAATATGGCACCCCCCCCAGGTGTTGTAGATGGGTCCCTCGCCCGTGCCTGCTCTGTGTCCTGCAGTTCTGCTCTCGCTCCCCCTCCCCCTCCCCCTCCCGACTGATGGAACAAGGATAGAGTTCCCCTGGTCCTCACTTTCCACCCCCACCAGCCTCAGATTATGCTCTGACGTCTTGCTCTGACATTTCTGCCACCTTCCACATCATCCCAACACGAGTCACATCTTCCCACCTACCCCCCCCCCCCCCCCCCCCCCAACGCCCCCCCCCCTATCTTAGCATCGTGTACAGCACAGAAGTTGTGGGCCAAAGGTCCTTTACAGTTCTATGTTCTATGCAGCCTGATGTTCTGATTGCTCCCAGCATTTCCTAGCTTTTATCGCATTGTTGCTTATTTTTACTTGCATAACCATTATCATTGGTCACAAAATCTTTGAATTATCCTGATTAAAATTGAATGTAAAGGTGCCTCTTTCTTGCAGGTGGTGATCAAGCACGATGATACAGTTCCAGGGGCTCTCACTGATGTGTGTGCTGTGGAGATCACTACTTCCAGTGCCTCCCATAAATTTCTAGGTTCCATTCAAACTAGCTTGCCAGTGCTCCTGGAGGTTGATGGGGCAGCGTTCAAGCAGGCAGTTCCTCTCTGTGGAAATTTGCTGATTTACAAAGCTATGGAAAATCCTCAGGTTCTACAATTTGTTGCAGGTAAATGAAGTAACACTCACTTATCCTCATTTGGAATCTCACTTGTCTTTCATTTAACATTCAGCATTTGAGCTGAACAGCCTTCTTAAGGAGACCAAATGTAGGAATAAGATTACATAAATGGGCGACACATTTTGATAGAGCTGCTGCCTCACAGTGCCAGAGGCCCTGAGTTTGATCCTGACCTCGGGGGCTGTCTGTGCGGAGTTTCTATGTTCGCCTTGTGACAATGTGGATTTCCTCCGTTCCCTCCCACATCCCAAAGACGTGAGGGTTTGTAGGTTAATTGGCCTCTGTAAATTGCCCCGCATGTGTAAGGAGTGGATGAATAACACAGAACTAGTGTGAATGGGTAATTGATGGTCAGCGTGCATTTTGGTGGTGCCATTTTAGGACTATTAGATGTTTTTCCTTTTAATAGCCCAGCATATATTTTTTAAGATATTACACAGTTTATAATAAATTCTCCAGTGAACCCAATACATTTCATGGAATTATTGTTCACCTAGACATTGGCCAGTTATATTATTCACTTGGGTAGTAAAGGATGTAAATATGTAATTCATTTGTACTACAATTTTGAACCCCTTTGAACATTGTAAATGTGTGCAGAAATTAGATTATGAAGTACCCTTGATCTCCTAAAGCTATCATGAAAGAGTCACATAATAATAAAATATAACTCCAATTATCAGCTGTCCAAAACTCCTAATGATTCAGCGGCAAGTCTTGGCAGAGATCGATGAGTTCAAGCAGACAATCCCAGCTGATACTTTATTTGGAGTTGTACCATTAGCTTTCATGTACAATGTATTTAAAGGGCAATGTCTGCTCTCAGGTGAATTAAAAGATACAAGAGTGCAGTTTTTACCAAAAGCTATGAAGTTCTGGCCGTCATTTACCCAGCAACAAATAACATGGAAAAGTTAATTATTTACTTCATTGGCCGTTGCTTCCCTATATTAAGAGCGTCCATACTTCAAATGTACTCTGGGTTTAAAAATCCTTTGGGACATTGAAGTGATGGAAGATGCGATGTAAATGTTAGTTGTTGTTTGGAATGCCGCTACATTTTCCCACAGGGGGAATTTAGTCTATTTTTTCACTTATTTCAATAGATACTATACTAATAAGAGTAATTAATCTGTCCTTGGTCATTTTTGCCAATTAATCTTGCATGATAACTTTTTTGGCTGCAATGAAAATTGAAATAAGTGTTAAATTGAAATAAGTGTTATCCAGTAGTTTAGTTGTCTTAAAATATTCAGGTAAGTTTATAAAGCATGATTCACTGTTTAAGAAATATGCAGCTGCATCTCGTTCTTATTTTTTTGCATGTGCCTTTTACTATCTGTAATATTAATCATTTTTTATCAAAGCTCAGTGGATCTTCTTGTGCAAGTTATAAACTATAATCCACATTGGATTTTTAGAAGAAACTAGACTAAGTGGAGCCCATTGGGTCCTTGTCACCAGGGAGGCCTAGTCCCCCAACGCAACCCATTCGTCCAAAGCAATATTCCACCACTCACCCATAACCCCCAACTGCGCAGGCGCGGTTCATTTCCCCTCACCCTCCCTCTTCTTTCCTCTCTCCTCCTCCCCTCCCCCGATCCCACCCTCACTTCTCCCTCCTCCTTTCCCCTACTGAGTCTCTCCCTCCCTCCATAACTCCTCTTCCCTCCCTACCTCCCTCCTATCCCTCTATCCCCTACCTGCCCCACTCACCTCCCCTTATCCCCCCACTATCCCCACTCCTCTACTTCCCCCTCCTCTTTCTCCTTTCCCCCTCCTCCCCCAATCTCCCTCCTTACCTCCCTCTTCTTTCCCCTCTCCTACACTCCCCCAATCCCTCTCTCCTCTCCTTTCCCCACCCTCAGTCACTCCCTCCCTCCCTCCATAACTCCTCTCCCCTCCTTACCCTCCTCCTCTCCCTCTATACACCCCCTCCCCCCACACTCCCTCCTCACCTCTCCCACTTTCCCCTCCCCCTCTCCCTCCCTCCCCCCCTCCTCTCCCTCAATCCCCCCAGTCTCCCTCCTCACCTCCCCCACTTTCCCCCCTCTCTCTCCCGAACCCCTCCTCTCCCTCAATCCCCCCACTCTCTCCTCATGTCCCCAGGATCTTGAGGTTGCTGTTCCTCTGACCGGAGGTTGCCTTGTCCAGAGGCCGCGCCTGGTGGGCAGGTGCTGGCAGAGGCAGGCGGGTGCCGGTGCCGGTGACGGACAGCCGACACAACCAATCAGTGCGGCGATGGTGCAGGAAGGGTGCTGGATATCGCCATCCAGGCAGTGACTGACGGGAGGAGACCAATATGCTCGTGCGTGTTTTTAATTATTTTTAAACCTTAACAACTTTTAAAATATACCATTGATCGGAACAAAACTTGTTGCACTTGCAGCACAGGGGAATGGTGAGTAAGGTGGCGAATAATAGTAGCGCTATCGCGTACTGTTTCTGCGCAAAAAGAAAAACCACACAAACAAGAGCACGAGCACAAGATCAGAGTTTTAGTTATGTATAGATAGATACCCTTTTGAACTTAGTGTTTTCCGCAAGAGTCATTGATTTATCGATTCAGAGTTAACCAGAGTTAATCAGTTTTAAATTACCCTGGATAAACTTAATAATTGTTGCCTTTTCTTTATTCAGGTGTGCTGGCCTCAGCTGGAATTCAGATTGAATTATATAATGTTACAAATGCTGTGGATGGAGACCAGTGGTGCATTATGGGAATTACTTCATTATTAGTAGATTTAAATCTTCTTAAGCCACATGTAAAGGTATCAACACAGTTGACAATATGAATAAGACATTGCTAATCCATTCAGGAAAACCTAAGGAAAATGTAGAACTTAATTTGACCATGTTTGGCTTGAATTTATTATAACAATGGTGCCTTTTTCAATAGTACAAAATGTCAAATAAGCTAACATAAACAAAATAACATAAAGCCATTGCATGAGCTAACATAGTTTATTGTGTTTTATCTGTAATATGCCACCGCCTTTAACATAAGCTAGTAGCAGTAAATGCTAGAAATGTTTAGCATGTCAGGCAGTATTTGTTCAAAGGTCTGTCACTGCATTGTAGAACAGATTGATCAGTGGTATTTGACAGGCAGATAATGTCTAAGCAACTGCTCTGGAACTAAACAATGTTGATAGCCCTCCCATTCCACTGAGATGGGTTCCATGTCAAGTTACTGGTCTTATGACTATTTGCATCTTTTGATCTGTTAAATAGGCATTTCCATTTGAAATAGTAACTGTGATAAATAATCCACCCTCAAACACAACTATATATTCAGTAGAGATTCACTGCCACAAGAACTTATCAAGAGAGAACAAACACTTCTTCAATGTGAAGCTAGAAACTTAAATCCTTCGTGTCTAATGTCCAGTCGATCATCACAACACGAGCCAAAAGCTTTCAGTGGTAAGCCTGTAGTTGGAACATCAGGGATTCTATGACTTTGAATACACTATAGCTGAGCAGAGATAGAGGAGACCTCTCTACTCACTCCCTGTGTTACGGCCATGCATGTAGCTGAAATTCACCTTTGTGGAAATCACAAATCACTCACAACTGCCCTAACAGTGTGAGGAGGAGGAGATGGGGAGATTTGGGTAGTCCGTTGTAGCTTAGCAGCTTGATAGTTTCAGGAGCCACCAAGGCCAAGGACATCCCAGCGCAGATACAGGAGGGGGGGGTGCGAACAGCTGGAGGTCGAGATCTATATCTGTGACCAATTCCATCATCTGGAAGAGAGATGAAGTCCTATGAAAAGAATTTACGGAGAAAATTGGGAAGAATTTAAGAAAAAAAACAGGACCTCCAGGATTGTAATCTCAGGATTACTTTCTCTTCTCATGATCTAGCGGGACAAGATTTAGGAAGATAGTACAGTTAAATGCATGGCCAAGGAGCTGGTTTAGTGAGGGAGGGGGGGGGGGGGGGGAGGGGGGAGATACACGTATAGGATCATTGGTATCTCTTCCAGGACAAGTGGGGTCCTGAACTGGAAGTGAAACCAATAACCTGGTGGGGAGATTTGTCTAAATTAGTCTCCAGGTCGAGGGGGCAGGCAGATGGGAAAGTTAAGACAAATATAAAAGTTACAGCGTGCAGGTTCAGTAGACATAACACACGGGGGCTAGACAAGGTATGAGGAAAGTATACACTGCATTTATTTGCATGTAAGATGCCTGACAGATAAGGTAGAGGAACTCGAGAAATACATTGATCCAAGGACTGGGATATATGCAACAAGTTGCCAGGGAAGCTGATAGTCAGATACAATTACCGTGCTGAAAATACATTTGGCCAGGTGCATGGTTAGGGAACATTTAGAGAGATGTGGGCCAAATGCAGGCAAGTGGGACTTGCTCAGGTGGACAACTGCGTTAGCATGTACGAATGGGTCGAAGGGCCTGTTTTGGCGCTTTTACCTCTGACTACCCAAAAAATTGAGATATGGAATAAAATTGGTTCTCACAGAATTTGTGGAAATAATTACAAGCTGATGTAGTTTCCTTTAGTTTAGTGTTAGTTTAGTGATGCAGCGAGGAAACCGGCCCTTCGGCCCACTGAGTCCACGCTGACCAGCAATAACCTCATACACTTACACTATCCTAAACACACTTGGGATGCTTTACAAGCCAATTAACCTACAAACCTGTACACCTTTGGAGTGTGGGAGGAGACAGGAGATCTCGGAGAAAATCCACTCAGGTCACGGGGAGAACGCACAAACTTCATACATATCGCACCCGTAGTCAGGATCGAACCCGGGTCCCTGGTGCTGTAAGGCAGCAACTCTACTGCTGTGCCACCTTGCCGCCCCTTTACATTATGGAATATCATAATATGAACCATTGTCTAGGAGCTCTATTCCATCCCCATAATATGGGTGCTGATTGATTGGCCTAATAAATAGGATAGTGACGACAAAATGTCCCTATTGAGCCAGCTGAAGGACATCTATTTGTCTTTTTAACCCCTGCTGCCAACAACAGGGCCACAGGTAAATTGGCCAGTGCTGCTTTCTTGGCCAGTGTCTGTTTGCCATTGTGGACCAAGAGCTAGCAAGAAGTCCAATGGAACTGATAACAAGGCCGCGTTATGACACTTGCCCCTGCAAATAAACACAGGCAGGGTCATCATTCCATGAATCATCGTTACTCAATGAAAGCTCATAGACCTACAGATGTTGCCTGACCTACTTAGCCTTTCCAGCATTTTTATTGTTAATGTTTAGTATCTGGAGTTCTTGGATTTCAACTCCAATCTACTTAATCTTCGTTCTAAAAGTTATCATTTGTTTTGGTAATAAATGGAATTTCTGAGCGTCTTCTGGTGTTGAAATAATACTGCTTGATAATAATGTAGCTCACTTCTACTTCTGTTTTGCAAAGCAATTATGTAGCAAATTACTTTTCTTGTTTTCCTGTGATTCATTCCAAAAAAGTTGAACATACCCATTTACTAATTTCTAATCTTGCAGAGAAGGTTTTTTTTGATATAAAATGAATCATTGGATTTTTAGTTTTTGTCTGGAGGATTCAAGACATGTGTTGACATAACACCCCTGGGGCTTACTGTGTGCCATAAGACTCGAGTCATTGGGGACATTTATGGGTTCAATACACATCCTGCAGATTTAAGTACAGAAGTCAAGGCTGAAGTATCATTGCGGCACTCAAAAATGTTGCTCCATTGGAACCACTGTCCTAAGGCAGAGTCCTCTAAAGTAGATACTAAATGTCCCAGGGCAATACTCCAAAATAAAGTTGGTGAATTGCAGTACCTAAGCTTATATTTACCCTTCTCAAAACCAAAAACAGATATACTTGAGAAATACGGCGTGGGATTCTTCAGCCCACCGAGCTCACGATGACCATTGATCACTAGTTCACTCTAGTGTTTTGTTATCCCACTTTCTCATCCACCCTGTACACACTAGGGGCAATTTTACAAGAGCCAATTAACCTACGAACCCACTTGGCAGGTCTTAGCATGTCTTTGGGATGTGGTAAGAAACCAGAGCACCCGGAGGAAATCCACACGGTCACAGGGAGAATGTGCAAACTCCACACATACAGCACCAGGGGTCAAGAATGAACCTGGGTCTTGGGGGTGGTGAGGCAACAGCTCTACCAGCTGGACCACTGTGCTGCCTTGACAATTCATTATTTCATTCCAGTTTATAGGAGCTTGCTCGATACATATTGAATGTCATTTGTTTTCATAGTAACTACATCTCAAAGGTACCACACCAGCTGTAGAGAGCTTGGTGGTGACCTAAAGTTATGTACCATGAGTACTTCCAGCAAAATATTTAATAGAGTGAACTGAATAATAAGAAGATATTTATTCCAAAGTGACAATGGTAACGCCTACCTGAAAAAGTCCTCTCTATTTCTTTTTCAAAGAAGCATAGCTGTAGCCAAAATACAACTATTCAAACATACCTGATAATAATAATTACACCAGGAAGAATGATCTTGGTGTTTCTTAAACAATGACTCTCAGCTGCCTGCAACAACTCTAACTTTCTTGGTTATTAAAATGTATGGTCTCTGTATGCAGACAGTGTTGGATGTAAAACCTCAATGGTCTGGTACCGGAGATATTTTAGTGCAGGACAGGCAGATTTTCTGGACTATTCTGTACCGGTATTATACTCCAACAAACTTTTCATATGTTTCTTAAGATGTCACAGTGGTGTTATGCTTTTCCCCCAGTGAGTTTAAACAAAGCTTTGGAAACAGGACTGACTATGTTTAAAGGGATCATGAGAAACAGGTCCCATGTATGTATGTATGGGGATCTTATAGAAACTTACAAAATTCTTAAGGGGTTGGACAGGCTAGATGCAGGAAGATTGTTCCCGATGTTGGGGAAGTCCAGGACAAGGGGTCACAGCTTAAGGATAAGGGGGAAATCCTTTAAAACCGAGATGAGAAGAACCTTTTTCACACAGAGAGTGGTGAATCTCTGGAACTCTCTGCCACAGAGGGTAGTTGAGGCCAGTTCATTGGCTATATTTAAGAGGGAGTTAGATGTGGCCCTTGTGGCTAAGGGTATCAGGGGGTATGGAGAGAAGGCAGGTACGGGATACTGAGTTGGATGATCAGCCATGATCATATTGAATGGCGGTGCAGGCTCGAAGGGCCGAATGGCCTACTCCTGCACCTAATTTCTATGTTTCTAAAAGGAATGTGGTAAACAAGCCCTGGTGAGTTTGAAGGGAGAGACACCAGGATTTCTGAACAATGGAACAGCAAATTAGTCATATAGCATGGAAACAGGCCCTTCAGTCCAACTTGGTCATGCCAACCAAAATGCCCCATCTTAGTTAGACCCACCTGCCTGTGAGTGGACCATAAACCTCTCCTATCCCCACTTTTACTCTATTAGCCTGAAGGTCACATTAACAGAATAGTGGCAATATAGCTTTATAAAATTACTTAAGATTTTTTATGTTTATTGCACATTTTTCTGTATAACGGGACAATAAGACACCGCCTCATTCAGCTCCATGAGGAGCATGTGCTTCCCAGTGCACAAGGGGAAGTGAGATGCACAACCTCTGAGCATTGGAGACCTTTGTGTGGGCCAGTAAATAGTCTTCAATTATGAATATATCAAAAACAGGCGTGATGCTCTCTGACCTTGTACTGACAATCAGGCACTTGCTGTACTAAACTTATTAAATTATTGAGTTACAATGAATATCTCATCATCTCCACCATGTGACCTCTGCTCTCTAAAGAGACTCTAAGGTCCGTTTAATGTCCTATGCTGAACATCTGACTGGATTTGAACAACTGCAATTAAGTTTAAATCTCTTAAAGGAGCTGTGTAAGGCAAGTTCAAGCTCAAGTGAGTTTATTGTCAAGTTAAGTTATTCTTTCCAGCAAGAGTGGTGGGTGCCTGCCAGGGGTGGTGATGGAGACAGATATGTTAGTATTGTTTTGTGGTGTATTACGTTTTTATGGATATGCAGAGAATGAAAGGATATGGATCATGTGCAAGCAGATGAGATGAGTTTATCCTCGCATCATGTTAGGAACAGGCATTGTGAACCAATGGGGGTGTTTTTAGTCTAGTTTGGAGTTGCATCATAGAAATAGGCCCTTCAGCCCATGGAGTCCACGCTGTGTATTGATCACCCGTTCAAAGGTTTGTTTGGAAAAATAAGATAATTGACATTTTCTTTTATCTCGTATTTCGTGTTACTATAACATTCATTAATTTTAATGACAATTTTCTCTATTAAGAAATAGGTTATTAATAGATTAGAGGATAGAAGATCAAGAGTAGAAATAAAGGATGCACAGTAGTATGCTCCTCAAAGATCAGGTTGTATTTATGGGCAGCGTTGAGTCCAGGAGCAAGGAAATCTCACTGCAATGGTAAAGAGCCTTGGTAGGACCTCCATCTGGAGTTTAGTGAGTAGTTTTGGTGTCCTTATTTGAGATGTTCTTCCCAAGTGCAATCAAACTTTACACGACTGATTCTTGGGATGGAAGTTCTGACATATGAGAAATTGAGTTGATTCGGCCTATTGTTCACGAGTTTAGAAGAATGAGATGAAAGTTCATGAAAACTTGAGAGACTAAATACTGAAAGGATATTGTCAATATGGGAGAGTTAGAATGAGGTATGCCATTTAGAACTGAGATCAGGACAAATAGAGTCATAGAGTGATACAGTGTGGAAGCAAGCCCTTCAACCCAACTTGCCCACACTGGCCAACATATCCCAGCTACACTAGTCCCACCTGCCTGCGCTTGGTCCATATCCCTCCAAACCTGTCCTATCCAAGTACAACGGGATCTGGGGGTCCATGTTCATCAGTTAATGAAAGTAAGCTTGCAGGTACATAACAAGAGGAGTTGAGTAGAAGAGCAAAGAGGTCCTTCTGCAGTTGTACAGGCCCTAGTGAGACCACAACTGGAGCATTGTGTGTAGTTTTGGTCTTCCAATTTGAGGAAGGATGTTCTTGCTATTGAGGGAGTGCAGTGTAGGTTCACCAGGTTAATTCCCGGGATGGCGGGACTGTCATATGTTGATAGAATGAAACGGCTGGGCTTGTATACTCTGGAATTTAGAAGGATGATAGGGGATCTTATTGAAACATATAAGATTATTAAGGGCTTGTACACGCTAAAGACAGGAAACATGTTCCTGATGTTGGGGGAGTCCAGAACCAGGGGCCACAGTTTAAAAATAAGGGGTAAGCTTGAGGAATAACCTTTTCACACAGAGAGTTGTGTCAGTGGAATTCTCTGCCTCAGAGGGCAATGGAGACTGTTTCTCTGGATGCTTTCAAGAGAGAGCTAGGTAGAGCTCTTAAAGATAGTGGAGTCAGGGGATATGGGGAGAAGGCAGGAATGGGATATTGATTGTGGATGATCAGCCATGATCACATTGAATGGCAGTGCTGGCTCGAGGGGCCGAATGGCCCATTCCTGCACCTATTGTCTATTGTCTGCCTAACTGTTTCTTAAATGTTGGAATAGCTCCAGCCTCAACTACTTCCTCTGGCAGCTTGTTCCATACACCCACCACACTTTGTGTGAAAAAGTTACCCCTCAGATTCCTATTAAATCTTTTCCCCTTCACCTTGAACCTACCGTATTTCCCAGCAACGAAGACACTATTTTTTACCCTAAAATAAGGCCCGAACATTTACCTGCGTCTTGGAGGCTGAAGATTAGATTTTTAGCCAAGAAAGATAGACTTGGCTAACCCTCAGTACAGCGGCTGTAAAAGAACAGCACCGCTGGGGGGGAGAGTTCCTTCCACAGCGTGTGGGGAGTCTGGCCCGGGTCAGCACGGCTGGGCCGCCAGGGGTAAAGTTGCGGGGAGGGCAGGAGCGTTGAGCAGGAGGGGGTTGGGGATCATGCCAACAACTCACTCGGTAGCTTGGGTGGCTGCGAGCGGCCGCTGGGACCGGACAGCGGAACTGCAGCTGGACCCAGGGCTCGCTGGCGACCTGGGATCTACAGCTAGTCCCGGGGACGCGAGGGATCTGGGAACTGCAGCCAGTCCCGGGACACGCAGGCGATCTGGAAACTGCAGAAAACTCTTGATCCTGTCTACACAACTAAACCAAACCCTTGATCCTATCCCGCCAGCCTTTTTTCAAAATTTAGCAACTCAAAATGGGGGTGCTTCTTCGACGCAGGTGCGCCTTCATTGCCGGGAAATATGGTATGTCATCTGGTCCTTGATTCCTCTGCTCTGGGCAAGAGTTTCTGTGCATCGACCCGATCTATTCCTCTCATGACTTTATACACATGTACAGTAGAGGCAGATGAGATCAGTTTATCTTGGCATCATGTTTGGCACAGACATTGTGGCCTGTTCCTGAGCTGTGCTGTTCTATGTTCTAAACCAGTGGGTAGTGAAATTGTGGAACGCCCTAACGCAGAAGAAGTCATCAAATATATTCAACAAAGAAGATATATTTCGCAATGCACAGGAGTGGTTATATGTCTTGCAGGAAAGAAAGATGTGTTACATGTTTTCTGAAGATTTTCCAGAATATTTCATTCTGTAATGATAGACATCAAAGTGGTGATTATTTTATTTTTGGTTAACTTGTAACTGGAAATGCATTTTACTTTAAGTTAGTGAGCTCATTTCATTCATGTTACCACCTCAGTTTGTTGAATGCAAGTTTAGATGCACTAAGAAATACAACATTTCCTGCTGGAGGTATGATCATTGCGACAAAATTATTTTGGTGTTAAACATTAATGAATTAATGTAATAAATGTGTATTCCTCCAGATTTGTTGCAAAATGACAATAGACAGTGGTGATATGATCTATGGAACCAGACAATATAGAGGGGGATAAAAGGCAAAGAAAATTGTTTCACTAGTTAATGCCACAATATTACTTGTGATATGTACCTCACATTATGAGATCCTAGAATAGATTTCATACCTCAATTTGGTGTGCATCACACATTTACAAGCCGTGGAACATCATTTACAATGCACAATCTAACTTTCCCAGTTTAACATGCAGGTCTGGCTGAGAGATCTGTTGAGTATTCTTAGCTTGAAATGTGCTGGTGACTGCCGTCAGTAAACTATGACAGCTGATCGGCTCAACTACACGCCATTCCAAAATAGGAGTGGAGCCCTTGAGTTCTTGGCATTGAGTGGACCCCATGTGTCACCCTGGGCCGTCATACAGTCAGCCAAGTGCCTACTAACAACACTGTATGAACTTTTCAATTCCCGTGTAATCAACCTGTAAAACAAGGTATGTTTGCTGTTTCCTAAGTGTGAGCGCTGCGTTTTTAAAAGTGATCCATGATCACACATCTCGATAAATGTACTTTGCCTGCTTTGTGGCTATTTATAAATTGTTGATTCTGAAATTTGTTCAAATACAATATAAAGCTGTGAGCTGAAATTATTTTATTTTTCAAAAACAACTAAATTCTGTTATATAGATGACCTAAACATTTAGGGAACAACCAAAGCTGTAACCATGGCATTGGTGGGACCAGAAGTGCACAGTTTCAATAGATATAATGTAAAATGTTTAGTAGTAAACAGATACAAGGAATACATGGTATGTTTAGAGCAGTGGTTCCCAACGTGGGGCGTACGCTCCACAGGGGGGCAATTTGATTTTTAAGGGGGGCAATTGAGCGCGACTGAGGAGGTCTGGGTCCAAATTTTCGATTTTTATTTTTTTGGATTTTCCATCAGGTAAACATATGTAGTTTATGTTTCAGATGTTATTTTGAGTAAATAATTTTTTGGGGGTTAAAAAGGTCTTTATTGTGTAGTTATTACATAATCCAAGGTATTGGCGTTTTAAGCTTCTTCAGCTGAAACGGAGTTCACTTTTTAAATGATAAAAATTATATATCACCACATGGGGGGGCATCAGAATTTTAGAGGTGATTAGGTGGGCATGGCCAAAAAAAGGTTGGGAACCACTGGTTTAGAGGTTCCTGGCACTAATAAAGCTAGTCAGTGAGTTCTTACATTGACCTTGGCCAGGTCCTCCTGTTTTGTACTACTTTGTTACTCAATAAATAAGAACTAAAATATAATCGAAGAAGGGTCTCGACCAGAAATGCCGCCCATTCCTTCTCTCCAGAGATGCTGCCTGTCCCCGGTGAGTTATTCCAGCATTTTCCAGCGTTTTCAATTTCAAGCAGCATCTGCAGTTCCATCCTACACATAAAATATAATCAACCATGTCTGCCCAAAATACCCACCCCCAATAAGTATATAAAATGGCAGTAATTTTAATATTGGGTTGATTGTTCAAACTGAGTATTATGTTAAAATTGAGCAACAATAAAGTTTTGAGATATTAAAAACCAGCATTTTATTTATTTACCTGTAACGGTTTAGGGTTTTCAAAGCTAAAGAATGCAATGGTTGAGAATGGAACTGCCCAAATATACATTTTTGGCTTGTGAAATTTACTGGAATTGAGTCTTGAGGTTTCTCCATGTCTCAAAACATCTGTCTCCTTATAATGCCCATCTTAATTATCAGCGAGGAGATGATGGTGAGCCTTTTGAATCAATGGAGCGCAGTCCCTGATATTTAAGTGTTAACATGGCAGAGTTGGGGAATGACTGCATTCTGACCCAGCCATGATCATCAAAGGATTATCTGCCCCAGGCCAGGATAATGTATGGCTTGGATAAGTACACTCTATTCTCATGCACACAATGAAACCAATTCCTAGATGGTGTACAAACACAAAATGCTGGAGTAACTCTGTGGGACAGGCAGCATCTTTGGAGAGAAGGAATGGGTGACGTTTAGGGCCGAGACCCTTCTTCAGACTGGAGTCAGGGGAAAGGGAAACGAGAGATATAGACGGTGATGTTGAGAGATTTAGAACAAATGAATGAGAGATGCAAAAAAGTACTGGTGATAAAGGTAACAGGCCATTGTTAGTTGTTTGCTAAGTGTGAACGAGAAGCTGGTGCAACTTCGGTGGGGCAGGGACGGAGAGAGGAATCAATATACATACCACTGGGTTGTAAGCTGCACTGCAGGCATGATGTGACAATGGTGTAAAGGACACCAAAGTGACTTTGTGGATAGTGTTGAGCTTCGTCATTATGTTGAAGATGCAGCTGAGTAGGCTCCATTAAATGCGTGACTGGTTAAGGGTAGAGAGCTTTGAAGTCATGTGGTGACTGTAGAATACCCAGCCTTTAACCCATTACTGGAGCCATTATTTATACAGCATCAAGATTCTAGTCGGGCCCCAGGATATTGATGGTGGGGAACTTAACATTAGTCTTCTATGTGGCTTTTACTTTAGACATTAGAGATACAGCGTGGAAACAGGCCCTTCAGCCCAGCGAGTGCATACCAGCCAGCGATCATCCCATGTGGTCAAAGTGAGAGCGTCAAATTCCATATAGACAGCACCTATAGTCAGGATCGAACCCAGGGCTCTGGCGCTGTAGGGCAGCAAATCCGTCGTTGTGCCACCCGGTTACGGCAGGCAACAGCCAAAAAGGAAACTTGAAATATTGCACACTTGAGTCATAGAGTCATGCAGTGTGGAAGCAGGCCCTTCGGTGCAACTTGTCCATGCCGACCAACTTGCCCCAACCACACTAGTCCCAAGTGCCTGTGTTTGACCCATATTCCTCTAAATCTTTCCCATCCATGTACCTGTCCAAACGTCTTTTAGATGTTATACTGAAATAATTGAAAGTGATTGGGACATGAAGCCACGTGGAACATTTGAACATTATCATGGACTGTGATCATTGGTCACCGACAAGTTCCTCCAACTTCCTTTGTAATTGATCCAACTTTAAACATCTACAGACACTATTGATCGAGTTCTCGGGAGCATTGTCTGCGCAGGTGATGAAGGAACCAACGCAAAGAATAAAGATCCCTCTCCTTACCCCCCCCCCTCCCCCCAATTATCTTTATTGAGAATGTGAAGAAGTTTGATTCTTTGATTATTTGCGTTGGTTCCTTCTTCATCTGCTGCAGACTATGCCCCTGAGAACTAAATCAGTTAGGTCTATAGACGCAACACAAGACTACTTTTTGTCATAGCCATTGAAGCCTCCATCCAGAACACAATCTTTGCTTATACTACCATTTGATTATTTCAGCTGGTGTTCAACTTGTAGGAGTGCTAATAACTTCTATGTGGCTTTTACTTTAGACTTTAGAGATACAGCGTGGAATCAGGCCCTTCAGCCCTACTAGGAGCTTCCCTTGACCATATTTGATCTGATGCCCTGAGAATTAATAAGATCCAGAGCCAATATTGTGGGGTCTTCAGAACACTCCCTCCTATCTATCTATCACTCACCTGCCGTGCTCTGTCCTGCCAGGAATAGTGAAGGAGGAGTCTGGAATATTGGCTGAAAGATATCCGTATAAAAGGTTATTTTGGCACAACACCCAACTACTAGTGAGGAAGTAGTTGAGATTAGTTGATGGAAATGTGGAGGAAAATGGGTTTAGGTGGGATTAGAGTGTAAATGGTGCTTGATGATCAGCACAGACTCCCTGGGTCGAAGAGTTGGTTTCTGTGCTGTATGATTCCATGTCACGAAATAAACTGATATTGAAGGACATGGTCTTTCCTAACTTTTTGTTTTGAATAGAAAGTTGTTTATTTTCCATACATTTACAATTCCAGTGCTTGCTGTTTCAAATGGCTACTGAAATAATATTTTGATACATTCACTTATCAAATTTAAATAATCTTTTTGTTTATACACATTTAATTCCTTTCACTTATTACATTATGTGGTTGAAATCCTCAACTTGTGGTTGGATCCTCGACTTCCTCATCCACAGACCACAGTCTGTCCGTATTGGTGGAAATGTGTCAGCCTCGATAACAATCACCACGGGAGCACCCCAAGGCTGCGTGCTCAGCCCCCTGCTGTACTCACTCTATACTCATGACTGCGTAGCCGGTCATATTGCGAACTCCATCATCAAGTTTGCTGACAACACCACTGTTGTGGGACGTATCACTGATGGAGATGAGTCAGAGTATAGAAGTGAGATCGACCGTTTGACCAAATGGTGCCAGCACAATAACCTGGCTCTCAACACCAGCAAAACCAAGGAACTGATTGTGGACTTTGGAAGGGGTAGGATGGGGACCCATAGTCCCTTTTATATCAACGGGTTGATGGTGGAAAGGGTCAAGAGCTTCAAATTCCTGTGCGTGCATATCTCTGAAGATCTCTCCTGGTCCGAGAACACGGATGCAATTATAAAGAAAGCACATCAACGCCTCGACTTCCTGAGACGATTACGGAGAGTCGGTTTGTCAAGGAGGACTCTCTCGAACTTCTACAGGTGCACAGTAGAGAGCATGCTGACCGGTTGCATCGTGGCCTGGTTCGGCAACTTGAGCACCAAGGAGTGGAAAAGACTGCAAAAAGTTGTAAGAACTGCCCAGTCCATCATCGGCTCAAACCTCACTACCATCGAGGGGATCTATCGCAGTGGCTGCCTCAAAAAGGTTGCCAGCATCATCAAGGACCCGTACCATTCAAAGCAACATTAGCAAATTTGCAGATGACACAAAGCTGGGTGGCAGTATGAACTGTGAGGAAGATGCTATGAGAATGCAGGGTGACTTGGACAGGTTGGGGGAGTGGGCAGATGCATGGCAGATGAAGTTTAATGTGGATAAATGTGAGGTTATCCACTTTGGTAGCAAAAACAGGAAGGCAGATTACTATCTAAATGGCGTCAAGTTGGGAAAAGGGGAAGTACAACGGGATCTGGGGTCCTTGTCCATCAGTCTATGAAAGTAAGCATGCAGGTACAGCAGGCAGTGAAGAAGGCGAATGGCATGTTGGCCTTTATAACAAGAGGAATCGAATATAGGAACAAAGAGGTCTTTCTGCAGTTGTACAGAGCCCTAGTGAGACCACACCTGGAGTATTGTGCGCTGTTTTGGTCCCCTAATTTGAGGAATGACATTCTTGCTATTGAGGGAGTGCAGCGTAGATTTACAAGGTTAATTCCCGGGATGGCGGGACTGTCAATATGCTGAGAGAATGGAGCAGCTGGGCTTGTACACTCTGGAGCTTAGAAGGATGAGAGGATATCTCATTGAAACATATAACGCCTGTGGAATTCTCTGCCTCAGAGGGCGGTGGAGGCAGGTTCTCTGGATGCTTTCAAGAGAGAGCTAGAAAGTGCTCTTAAAAATAGCGGAGTCAGGGGATATGGGGATAAGGCAGGAACGGGGTACTGATTGGGGATGATCAGCCATGATCACATTGAATGGCGGTGCTGGCACGAAGGGCTGAATGGCCTACTCCTGCACATTGTCTATTGTCATCCTGGTCACTCGCTCATCTCCCCGCTGCCTTCAGGTAGAAGGTACAGGAGCCTGAAATCTGCCACATCCAGGTTCAGGAATAGTCACTTCCCCACAGCCATCAGGCTATTAAACTCAACTAAAACTCTGAACATTAATAGCCTATTGCACTTTATCTGTTTATTTATGTGTGTGTATATATTCATTGGTATATGGTCACACTGATCAGTTCTGTTCTGTATTTATTTATGCCTACTATATTCTGTTGTGCTGAAGCAAAGCAATAATTTCATTGTCCTATCTGGGACACAGGACAATAAACTCTCTTGAATTTTGAAATGTCACCTGCATTTATCAGACTAATTCTTAACATTTGAGTTCCTCTATAAACTGGCATTAAGTAGTTAATTGCTAAATGACTTGTAAATGGACCTGGTTGCTATAGAACCTTCTCAGTTTATGACAGATTAATTAAATATGGCTGAGTTCTGATTGCGATATCTCAGAAGCATAATTGTTGACCTGTCACTTTAACATCATCCTTGTTAAATGTAATTCCAATAAATTGGGGGTTTTATTGATTCCCCATTTCCAGTACATTGAGTTTTATTCAGGTTAATTTCTGCTAAACACAAAATGCTAGAGTAACAACATATTGGGTAAGTTTTTTTTCAGACGGATGGTAGTAGGGAGGAGAATGCTGGAAGGTAGGGGTTAGACAAAGGCTGGCATGTGATAGATGGATACAGGTGAGGAGAGTTTTTAAGAGGGAACTGCAGATGCTGGAGAATCGAAGGTTACACAGAAAAGCTGGAGAAACTCAGCGGGTGCAGCAGCATCTATGGAGCGAAGGAAATAGGCAACGTTTCGGGCCGAAACCCTTCTTCAGACATGATTGGGGGCGGGGGTGGGCGGGGACAAGAAAGGGAAAAGGAGGAGGAGCCCGAAGGCTGGGGGATGGGAGGAGACAGCAGGGGGGCTGAGGAAGGGGAGGAGACAGCAAGGACTAACAAAATTGGGAGAATTCGATGTTCACGCCCCCGGGATGCACGCCCCAAACGGAATATGAGGGTGCTGTTCCTCCAATTTCCGGTGCTGCTCGCTGTGGCCATGGAGGAGACAGGTGAGGAGAGTTTGATTGGCAGATGAGTGGAGTAAATGACAAAGGCTCGAGATGCATCTGCAGCTCCTTGTGTCCTCTTTGTATGTTATATTGACGTTGAAGACAGTTATACCCACCTTCCCTCCAGTGTTCAGCTTGTATTTCTGTCATAATCAAGGTTTAACATAGTGTGAGGCACTGGTTGAAATTAAGTATTAGTTATTATGTCATTGTTCAGCATTGTCATATAATGGCTCTGCTCCTCCAGATTCAATGTGAACTGATAAACCTGCTCACAAGAACCTCTCAAAACAAAAGAGATTAGCAATAATAAATGTAATTATTTTACAGATATGGCTGGGAAAGAACATTGTTCATATACCTATGAATTCAAGGATCCGAATCATTCTTCAGAGTTCCTTAATGCATTTAAAGAATTTTATCAAAATGAATTATTCACAGACATTACTTTGGAATGTTTCTCAGGACAATTATTTCACTGCCATAAAGTTGCCCTGGCTGCTTGTAGTACTTATTTCAAAGCAATGTTCACTGCAGATATGCAGGAAAAAGCTACCAGGATAATTAGACTTCCAAACATTGATTACAGTATCATGGATGCTTTTATAAGATTTGTATATACATCAGAAGTGCTAATAACAGAAAACAATGTCCAAACTTTGTTAGAGACTGCAGATCTTTTACAATTTACATCAGTTAAAATGGCTTGTGAAAACTTCCTGACCAGACATCTGGATATTGGAAACTGTATAGGAATGCATTATTTTGCTGAAAGCCACCTTTGTACTGATTTGGAGAAAGAGTCTCGACGGATGATTCTATCTAACTTTGAAGAAATTTCAAGACAGGATGAATATTTAGAAATCAGCAAAGACATACTCCTTTTCATTCTGTCCAGGAAAAACCTCAATGTGTGGAAGGTAGATATCCTTTTTGAAGCTATAGTCAGGTGGATTTCATATGACGTGGAAAATAGAATTGAATGTTTGGCGGAGTTGTTAAAATATGTCCAAGTTGATTTGGATGAACTGTACCTCAAAGCAGCACTTGAGGTAAATGGCCAGTCCCTTCTCGCCAGTGATGTTAAGATGCACTCTTTAAAATGTCATGTTCTGACACCAAATGCAAGGTACACAATGAATTCATGGCCTTACAAGAAGTCAACATGGTGTATGTATATAATTGGAGGCTATTATTGGCATCCACTGTCAGAGGTCCACATGTGGAATCCATCAATTGATTTATGGACACAGGGTTCACAGATGCCTGATCACACAAGGGAGAGTTATGGTGTTTCTGCTTTGGGGCCGAACATTTATGTAACAGGTGGTTATAGTTCTGGCAACCTGGAGGCCCTGGACACAGTGTGGATTTACAATGCAGAAATGGATGACTGGGCAGAAGGGAATCCAATGTTGAATGCTCGTTATTATCACTGTTCAGTGGTAATGCAGGGCTGTGTGTATGTGATGGGTGGATACCGATCTGGAGCCCCATCGCAAGATGCAGAGTTTTATGATCCTTTGAAAAAGAAATGGATTCTGATTGCAAACATGCTGAAAGGTA
The DNA here is from genome assembly GCF_028641065.1 of Leucoraja erinaceus. Classification (NCBI taxonomy): domain Eukaryota; kingdom Metazoa; phylum Chordata; class Chondrichthyes; order Rajiformes; family Rajidae; genus Leucoraja; species Leucoraja erinaceus. The sequence goes on from NC_073383.1 coordinate 24,979,400, forward strand.
TGTAGCAGATTTATCACTGGCCTGTTTATGATTAAAGTAAGACTTTGACATGATAGCCTCTAGGTTTACTAAACCAACCTGGTAGGAATAAAAACGGAATGTTTAGTTTAGAAATACAGCTTGGAAATAGAGTATTTGGTCCACTGAGTCCACACTGATCAACAATCACCCATACACTAGTTCTATCCTACACATTAGGGACAATTTACAGAAGCCAATTAATTACAAACCTGCACATCTTTGGGATGTGGAGGAAACTGGAGCACCCGGAGAAAATCCACACAGTCACAAGGAGAATGTATAAACTCTGTACACATAGCAGCCAAGGTGAAGATCGAACCCAGGACTGGCGCTGTAAGGCTGAAACTCTACCACTGAGCCACTGTGCCGCCCTGTGGACACGAGGAACTGCAGATGCTGGTTTACAAAAATAACACAGTGCTGGAGTAACTCAGCCGGTCAGGCGTCATCTATGGAGAATATGGAGAGGTGACGTTTAAGATTATGATGATCCTTCTTCAGACTGGGGAAAGGGGGAGAGAAAGTTGTCGAGTCTCCACTTCTCTTCCAGCTTTCTCCCCCCTCCCACTACAATCAGTTTGAAGAAGGGTCCCAACGACCCCTGTCCATTTTCTCCAGAGATGCTGCCTGACCTGCTGAATTACTCCAGCACTGTGTGTCTAGGATTTTAAACTATATTGACTATATGTGCTATCGAAGTAAATGCAATGTAAAAATCTAGAGCATATTTACTTTTAAGATTAAGATATAAATTTAAGTAAACAGCGGAAGAAACACTATTTCAGTATATGTTCCTTTGCATTTTGATATTAATTTACCAGTTTACACACACACATTTTAATGGAGCTTCATTACAAATTTAGCAGAATTTATTTTAAAATTTGTATATATTTACTTTACAGCAGTTTGAATTACTATTTCCTCAGTAAAGTTTTTATTTCATCATGACACTGTTACTAATAGAAATCTAATGGACAGGGGTTGGAAACGCAACAGCTTGTGTCGTCCAGGAAGTTGTCTACGTTATAGGAGGTCACTATGGTTACCGAGGGAGTTCAACTTATGATAAAATTCAGAGCTACAGATCAGATCTCAATGAGTGGACAATAGTCACTGTTACTCCACACCCAGGTATTTTACAAGATTTTCCATTACAGTAAACTTTGTAATTATATTTTCTTTGGTTTTGCAAATTAATAATAAAAAATGACCAGAATTTTGTGCTATGCACAAATGACACTGTAGAATGTGAGTGCACTTTTAAAGACCATGTATACCATGTGATTATGTCTTTGATACGTTGTTATACCAGCCACAGCTTTCAACTCAGCTTTGATTATCTTAAATAAATTGTTTTAATGCTAATTTAGTTTAATTTAGAGGAACTGCATGGAAACACGCCCTTCGGCCCATCCAAGTCTGCGCTGATCAATGATCACCCATACACTAGTTCTATCATACATACTAGGGACAATTTACAGAAGCTATTTAACCTACAAACCTGCACATCTTTGGAATGTGGGAGGAAACCGACATCAGATTCAGATTCAATTTTAATTGTCATTGTCAGTGTACAGCACAGAGACAACGAAATGCATTTAGCATCTCCCTGGAAGAGCGACATAGCAAATGATTTGAATAAATAATAATAAGTGTCCGGGGGGGGGGTGGTGATTGGCAGTCACCGAGGTACGTTGTTGAGTAGAGTGACAGCCGCCGGGAAGAAGCTGTTCCTCGACCTGCTGGTTCGGCAACGGAGAGACCTGTAGCGCCTCCCGGATGGTAGGAGGGTAAACAGTCCATGGTTGGGGTGAGAGCAGTCCTTGGCGATGCTGAGTGCCCTCCGCAGACAACGCTTGCTTTTGACAGACTCAATGGAGGGGAGCGAGAAACCGGTGATGCGTTGGGCAATTTTCACCACCCTCTGCAATGCCTTCCGGTCGGAGACAGAGCAGTTGCCATACCATACTGTGATGCAGTTGGTAAGGATGCTCTCGATGGTGCAGCGGTAGAAGTTCACTAGGATCTGAGGAGACATGGTTACAGGGGAAAAGGACATACTCCTTACAGACAGCACCCGTGGTCAGAATTGTACCTGGGTCTCATATGCTGAAAGCAGTAACTCTACTGACCGCCCCTAATCGTTCTATCTTTGTTATTTGTCCTTCATGAAAAGCATACACCAAAGAGACTGGACACTACATTGTCAATAGTTTTGGGCATGCTGCTGTTTAAGAAAAGAGCAGTACAGTAATTGAATGTGAAGTGATTAGGACAGGTCTCAAGGTAAAGAAGTAGCAATGGCAGGCATGGATGTGGTGGGTAACTGCAAGCTTGAGAGATACGAGAAATCTCAGCCATTTACCCTGTACGTGGGAGATATTCCCAAGGGCTAACGATATTGTTGAGGTGCTGAGAAAAGACAAAAAACAGGAATGTGGCCATTTGTGGGAATAAAGTGACATTCCTTCTGGTACTATGGTCCGAGACAGGTGAGACATTGGTGAGTTCTCGAACACTACACATCACAACCAAAATCTCTTGTTAAATCTTTGAAAGACCATTTTAATTTAGCCCCTTCAGAGATTTTTGAGAAAACGTAATAAACTCAGGATTCAAGTTCTGCATGGAGAAGCAAGGTGACTCTTTCCATGAGGGCAGGTGTGATCCAGGTTGCAATACTAGTGCTTGGACTAATGTAGATGGGGCATCTTGGTTGGCATGGGCAAGTTGGGCCGAAGGGTCTGTTTCCATGCTGTATGACTTATGAGTTATGACTATGACTCGATTGCAGTACTAAGACAGATAGAGTTTGATGGTAGCCCTAAAGAAGAGAAAATTGAAGCCCATGAAAATGTTGACACAGCTAAATGCAAAATGTTCGTGAAAGGAGAAGAGCCATTAGTTGGGACATTGCATGCCGTGATTTTGATCTCTTTGCCAGACAATCAGCGCAACCGTTCAGGAAAATCTTGAACTTAGATGTTCATCATGACACTGTTTGTAGGCTTCAAATCTCTCTTCTTTAGGGCTAACATCAAACTGAATCACAGAGAACCAAGGGTTCTTGTGAAATTCGTATAGTAGTGAATGGATATTTAATATTTCCAGAACAAGGTCAGCAGCGTCAGTTGATATAGTCCATGAAGATATGAATATTTCTTGAAGAACAGGGGTTTACTGTGCTGCCAACAAAATCAGCACACATGTGGGCAGAGGGGAAAAGCAAATGCTGTAGTGAGTGTTCATTGTTAGTGAGTATTGGCAGTGAGTCCATTAATGAATGTTCTGCAGAAATCACCTCAAGGTAGAAAAAGAGAGCAAAGCATCAATTGAGACAGAAAACTAGGCCATGGTAAGATATTGTAAAGTGAAAGCCTAAGCCAAGAAAATCATCTAGGCAGTAATTAAGCATTGCCAGCGCAAGAAGAATTCTCATAGTCCCTCAATAGCAAGCAGTTCAGAGGATGAGTGTGTCAACTATTTGATTACTGGTTCATTGGAACGTCAGGATAATAATTAAGTCATTAAGACGATTGACCGATAAAACAAAAACGTGCTATTGTGAGAATATTTCAAGTAAGGCAGATGATGTGTTTTCTGTGGATGAGTAAATAAGTTATTTGAAAGAGTTTTATGTCTACAGAATTTCTATTGTTTACTTTTTCAATCTGACGGTGGTTGGTATATGGAACAAATAAATAAATGATGGGTCTTTGTCCCAAACATTATGGAGGGCACTGTAGCTAATCTATTTTTCCTCTCAACCCCATTCTCCCGCTTAACCCCTGTAACCTTTGATGCCCTTACTTTTATATGTTTTGTATTTCGTTAGTTTAGAGATACAACACTTCGGCCCATCGAGTCCACACCGGTTAGTCAGTATCCTACACACTAGGGACAATTTGCAATTTTTACCAAAGCCAATTAACCTACAAACCTGTACGTCTTTGGAATGTGGGAGGAAACGGGAGCACTCGGATTAAACCCATGTGGTCATGGGGAGAACGTACAAATTCCGTACAGACAGTACCCATAGTCAGGATTGAATCCCGGTTTCTGGCACTGTAAGGCAGCAACTCTACCGCTGGGCCACTGTGCTGCCCTGTCAATTATTAGCAGATTTGAAAGCTAGATGTCTTAAATTTAGGATTTGAGAATTTGAAAAAAAGATTAAATTGTATTGTATTGTATTTGTATTGTATTTTAATGACCACACAGCCAGGCTGGTGGAATTTATTATCAGTACAGCTCGGTACAGGTTCCAACATTTCATCAAACATTAAACATATAGCATAGATATACATACAAACAGACGCATTACATAATACATAAGGGCCATGCTTATTCTTATTCCTCACCTTACAGAGTTTAAAATGTTAATTGCAGTGGGAATGAAACTGTTTTTAAAGCGGTTTGTTTTTGAGGCAATTGTCCTGTAGCGCCTCCCAGAGGGCAGTAGCTGAAAGGCATAGTGTGCAGGGTGAGTAGGATCAGAGATGATCTTGCGGGCTCTGTGTAATGTCCGTTTGTGGTAAAGTGATTCAAGGGCAATGCATTTTTTAGTGTATGAACATATAATTTTGTTGTGGTATTTTCTTTTCCAGAGTATGGACTGTGCTCGGTGGGTTTATATAACAAGATTTATCTCGTTGGCGGCCAGACAACTATCGCTGATTGTTATGACACAGAAAAGAAAGAATGGAAACAGATAATGGAAATGAACGAAAGACGAATGGAATGTGGGGCATTGGTGATGAATGGCTGCATTTATGTTACCGGTGGATACTCGTATTCGAGGGGAAGTTATCTACAGAGTATTGAAAAATATGATCCCGATAAAGATACTTGGGAAATAATAGGGAATTTACCAGGTCCGATGCGTTCACATGGCTGTGTAAGTGTATATAATGTTCAAGTATAAATAGTGTTCTGTTTACCATCCGATATGATACAGGCAAGTGAATGATGTATGGATTATGGACTATTGGTGGTGTAATGTCTTGCTTAACAGTAGGAAATAATTGTGATTTACAAATTTGAGCACAAAGTATTAATCAATGGGAATCAATGGACAACAAAAGCTTTTCACTGTACCTCGGTACACATAACAATAAACTAAACTGAACTGATAAAGAAACTGTGGCCATCATATTGAATGGCAGAGCAGGTTTGGGGATAATATGGTCTACTCCTGCATCCATATTTTTTAAGTGAGCTATGATGTGAAATGTAGATACAATGAACTGCAGATGCTGGTTTATAAATAAAGATATTAGATGCTGGAGTAACACAGCAGGTCAGGCAGCCTCTGGAGAACATGGATGGGTAACGTTTCGGGTCGGGACCCTTCTTTAAAAGAAGAGTCCAGACCTGAAATGTCACCCATCCATGTTCTCCGGAGATGTGCCTGACACGTTGAGTTACTCCAGCACTTAGTGCTTTTCTATGATGTGAGATTATGTTTATAGAAATGATTCAATGATACAATGACAGGGAATCAATGACAGGTGATTCTGTGTATTCTCTAGGAGTACTCTTAGTGTGAGGTGGGGCTTACACATAATTATAGGAACTGTGCAGGTAGTTTCCTGAAATGTGGTTCCTGTGATTTATGCCTTGTGCCTGTATATCAAATTGTGGCGTACCTTCTCTGGCACATAGTTCATAAGTGAAGATCTAAGAAAATCTAAGTGAGAAAAATGTCAATACAACAAATATAGCACGTTCTTTAAATTTGCTGCTTCCCAGAAAACATCCTGATCAAATTAGTCACTTTTATTTTAATATTTGCTGTCACCAGCACCATTGCAGAATCATAATACTTCCTAGGTGTAACAAAAATCCATAAACTTGTTAAAGAGAATGTTATTTTCTGGAATTGCTTTCCATAGTAACAGAAACACAGCCAAAAGAGGCTAAAAATTGATGGATAATCCATCGCTGCAGTTTTCTATTTTTTACTTGATAAAAAATGAAATGACTACCAAACTTCTGTTTTTTAGGGATTGTTAAAACCTTAAATAAACATTCAGATAAACCATTTTATGATTTTTGGCCTTTTAACTACAGAAAAGTGTTGTTTATTAAAAAAAAAGTAACGTATCACTGTATATTTTTTGCTCTGTGGGTAAAATGTATACAACAGAGTGAAAAACTGAAAACCTGCATGGAAATTATATATTGAGCACATCATTATTCATTCATGCTTCTTTTGGAATGTTGCTGAGAAAATTAGATCCTTTTGTTCTAAACTCAAACATCAAGTGTCAAGAGAGTGTGGCAGGGGGTGTGTGGGGCAGGGGGATATGGGGGGGCGGATTGGGGAGAGGGGTGTGTGTGTAGGGGATGGAGGATGGGGGGGGGTGTGGGGGGTGGGGGGGGTGTTGGTGGGGGGGGGGGGGGTGGGGGGGGGGGTTTGTGTGGGGGGGGGGGGGGGTTGGGTTGGGTGATTTTGGGGGGGGGGGGGGGGGTGGTGTGGGGGGGGGGGGGGGGGGGGGGAAGGGGAGGTTTTTTTTTTGGCTCAGTGGCTCCCGGCCCCGGCTCCGACTGCACTCACCGGCTCCAGGACCCGGCTGCACACGTCGGCTTCCGGCTCTTCGAGGTCGCCGCCCCCGCTCGCAAAATACATAGCACAGCCCTCGCTCGCAGAACACAGCCTCTGCTCACTATGCTCCTTCAGCTTTATTCTCGCGGCCAGTGATTGATAGCAGGTGCCGGAAGGGACGAATAACTTTTCTAATATTTCACCGATCGGAACAAAACTGGCGCGCTTGGAGCAGAGGAGAACGATGAGTAAGGTGGTTTAAAATCCTAGTGACGTACATATGAAAATCATAGGACGTACATGGTAAATGGTAGGGAATTGAAGAATGCAGGTGAACAGAGGGATCTGGGAATAACTGTGCACAGTTCCCTGAAAGTGGAATCTCATGTAGATAGGGTGGTAAAGAAGGCTTTTGGTGTGCTGGCCTTTATAAATCAGAGCATTGAGTATAGAAGTTGGGATTTAATGTTAAAATTGTACAAGGCATTGGTGAGGCCAATTCTGGAGTATGGGGTACAATTTTGGTCGCCTAATTATAGGAAGGATGTCAACAAAATAGAGAGAATACAGAGGAGATTTACTAGAATGTTGCCTGGGTTTCAGCAACTAAGTTACAGAGAAAGGTTGAACAAGTTAGGTCTTTATTCTTTGGAGCGCAGAAGGTTAAGGGGGCACTTGATAGAGGTCTTTGAAATGATGAGAGGGATAGACAGAGTTGACGTGGATAAGCTTTTCCCACTGAGAGTAGGGAAGATTCAAACAAGGGGACATGACATGAGAATTAAGGGACAGAAGTTTAGGGGTAACATGAGGAGGAACTTCTTTACTCAGAGAGTGGTAGCTGTGTGGATTGAGCTTCCAGTGAAGGTGGTGGAGGCAGGTTCGTTTTTTAGCATTTAAAAATAAATTGGATAGTTATATGGACGAGAAAGGAATGGAGGGTTATGGTCTGAGCGCAGGTATATGGGACTAGGGGAGAATACGTGTTCGGCACGGACTAGAAGGGTCGAGATGGCCTGTTTCTGTGCTGTAATTGTTATATGGTTATATATGATACCGTTTTTGCGCAAATTTAAAAACGCAGACCGGAAGTGGTCAAGATGAGAGTTTTAGTAATAGTATAGATATATAGAAGGTAGATAGAAGAAGATAGATAGAAAGATAAATGGATAGATGGATATGTCCCAAAATAGTACAATGAAATTCTTACTTTCAGCAGCATAACAGGTGTGTAAACAGGTATTGGCGTAATGATTGGGTATGATCAGCCATGATCACATTGAATGGCGGTGCTGAATGGTGCTCCTGCACCTATTGTCGATAAACATAGTACTCAGTAGATATCATGGGGTGGGAGATTGCAACCTTCACGTGGTCCGCCCTGTTTCGACAAATGTAATCAACCTGGTGTGCACAATCAAATAAGATCAAATAAAACAAGTTGTCCTACAACTTTAGGCTGTGCACGCCACATGCAAGAAGAAGTAGATACCATGATAAACATCAAGAAGTTCAGTAAAAAAACAAAACCAAATCACTAAGTCCCTCATGCAACCAAACCAGTTGAAGTTTGTGGTGTTCAAGAGGGTGATGGTTGTTGGAAAGAAGCTGTACAAGAGTCCACATTTTGAACAACGGATACAGTAGATGAGGTTGGAGGAGTGAACCGCTGCCCAACCTGAAAGGCATGTTGGGGTTCCTGGACAGTACCTCCAAGTAGCTTCCCCTGCAACCCCAACACCGGTCGCTATACCTCCTCCGACTCTGTCCAAGGACCTCGACAGTCCTTTCAGGTTCAGCAGAGGATCACTTGCACCTCCTCCAACCTCATCTATTGTATCCGTTGTTCAAGATGTGGACTCTTATACATCGGCGAGACAAAATGCAGACTGGTCAATTGTTTTGTGGAACACCTTTGCTCAGGCCGCTTGAACGAACCTGATCTCCTGGATGCTGGACACTTTAATTCTTCCCATTCCTACACAGACCTTTCTGTCCTCGGTCTCCTCCAATGTCAGAGTGAGGCTAAACACAAATTGGAATGGCATCTCATATTTTGCTTGCAGCCCAGTGGTATGAATATTGATTTCTCTCACTTCAGGTAGCCCTGGCATTCCGGCTCGCTCTATCCCTCCCCCACCCAAGTTGCACTAGCTTTTCATTTTCATCCTACAAACAGCTTATTCCTTTATTACAGGAATAACAAAGGAATTCCTTTATCATCGTTAGTTTTTTTGCATATCTTTAATTCATTGTTCTTTATCTCTCCACATCAGTCTATATCTCTCGTTTCCCTATATCACTAACCAGTCTGAAGGGTCACCTGAAATGTCACCCATTCCTTCTCTCCAGAGATGCTGCCTGTCCCACTGAGTTACTCCAGTTTTTTGTGTCTGTCCTGCATCTGCAGTTCCTTCTTACACCCCTCTTTACTTAATTTGGTTAACAACCAACTCTTTCATCTTGCTAAGTTAAAATATATGTTGTTCTGACTCCACATTAGAAGGTTTCCAATCTCTTTCCTCGCTCCATCTTGGTCCCCTTGATTCGGCAGTGGCACAGCTGGTAGAACTGCTGCCTCACAGCACCAGAGACCCAGCTTTGATCCTTGTCTATGCAGTTTGCATGTTCTCCCCGTGTAGATTAATTGGCATCTGTAAATTGGCTCTCATGCGTCAGGAATGGATGAGAACACATCACTAGTGTGTTCGGCTGTTCGATGGTCGGGGTGGGCCGAAGGGCCTGTTTCCTTGCTGCATCTCTAAACTAGTGGTATTGTCATTGAATTGGCATTCTATTCGTGATTGAACAGGGAGCGGAGCAAAGGGATTTGGCACACAACCCTGAGGAGCTCCAGTGTTGAGGGTCAGGAGGCTAATTTAAAACTTTCCCCACAATTGCAGCACAACAATCAAGCAAGTGCTGCGATAAGTTGGATGGGAGAATCTGGTACATGATCGGAAATGGTTGGTTGAAGACCTATTGCCGCGTGTAGCCACACTGCCAGCCTGCTGCTCCTCCTCATATGTGGACAAACTGGACTCAGTACATCAGATGGTGGAAGCAAAGCTCCTCTAGTATCTTTGAGTCTATAAGATCTTTGCTTTGGGTGGAAGGACGACGAGAGAAGCGCTACACGCATGCGTGAATCTGGAACACTGCCCTTCGCTTCGATTGGGAGACGGACACCGCGCATGCGCGAATCTAAGATGCTCTGCGCATCGGGTGGGTGAGAGAGGGACAATGCGCATGCGGCACCAAAGATCCCATAGCAAAGTCTCAGACGCTCTGCGCATCGGGAGAGGGCGAGTGAGGGGCATCACGCATGCGTGAGTCTGGTACAGCACATCGGGTGGGGAGAGAGGGGCACCGCGCATGCGCGAGACCCGGGTGCTCTGATCCTATCGCATGCTCCGTCTCTGGGCTCCGCTGGCCGCTGGATCTTTGCTGCACATGGGACGGGGAGAGTCGTACTACGCACGCGCTAACCCGGCGTTCATGGCCCGCGACGTAATTGCGTCAGGCCGTTCGGAGCAAAGACAGCAAGCACGGGGTAGGAGAAGCTATAAGTAGCGGTGGTGGCGGCGCTGCCGGCTCGGCTCGGCTCGGCGTGTGGCGGCTGCGGTGGGCGGGTCGGTAGGTAATGGCGTCGGGTGTATCCGCTCGCCGTGGCTCCTGTCTTCATGTGCGTGGAGTGGAATAAAACGGCGGCAGTATTGTTACTCGGGCCAGTAGTCGGCCGGGATTCCTCCCGTCCTTCCTCCGGGGTGGGGGTGGTGGTCAGTGGGCTGGTCAGGGTGGGGGTCCGGGGTCTCTGGGCTTCCACATGGACGCCTGGCTGATGTTGAGATGCCGAGCTAGAGGTGTCTCGGCGGCTCAATGGTCTTGATGGCTGCACAACCCCCGGGCGACCTCGTGGTTGTGCGGCCACGGCCGAGAAGAGCGCGATCTGTGAAGCTAGTTTCTCTTCACAGGCAGTTTCCAGTGAAACTTGGCGATTAGTTTCCTTTGATCATGTATTGGGAACTAGGCGCACGTGTTTATTTAACCAGGAGTAAATGCGCACTGTAACTAGCATCAGTTTTATGCACAGTTGCTGTGTAATCCAACAGGCCCGGGCGCCTGTATTTTATTTATACAAGTAAAAAGCAGAATGTAATTTCCAAGCAACATAATATTTCTAACGAGTTTAAAGACATAGAATAGTTTGTTTTGGTTTGCAATACAAAACATAAGATCCATAGCAAATGATACATGCTTTCCATAAAACGAGATGGAGAAAAAACCTTTGTCATCTTAAAAGTCTAAGCCCCATTAAAAAGAGAGGAAGATACTCGAAGGCAAACGACATTTGCGAAGAAGGACGAAATTGCTGCTTCAGGATGGTCGATGATGGCTTAACTTCAGATTACTGGCATCCACAGTATTTGGCCACTGAGATCTTTTTAGATACATTCACCATTGGATTCAACGTGAAGTATCAATTTAAGTCAATTAGATGATTCATTTATAGTTGATTCCAATCACTTATAATTCCAATCACTGCACTTTCCTTTCCAATATACAATTTCCCATGTTTCCTATTGTAACTTTGCTCCATTGTCAGTTTCTTGCACTGATGGGAGCTATACTGCACATGCTGTCCTCTGCGAATGATTTTGATGACGGTTGTCTTCCAGTCAGTGATATTTGGATGAAGGAGAATTTTATGGAAATTTATAATCATTATAATAATAATAAAATTTAAGATCTAATTTAAAATTTAGGAAGAGAGTAAACCCTGACAGAAATCATGCTTAATAACATTGGTTTATACTTTGGCTCTGGGCTCTACTTGTCATATAACTGCCACTGGGGTTATCAAGATTAGTAACTGGCCAGTTTCTCTTATAGTTAAAGTTAACAATAATTGTGGGGTCTAGAATTTGACTGAAAATTACAATTATCATTGGGGAAGCAATTATTTTCTGAATATATGTCCTGAGGTAATTGTATTTGGAGCTGGTAGTGCTTGATAGCTAGATGGTTGTAGGGAAGATGCTGAAACTGGACATTATTTTCAGGCTCTGATGCCCTTTTCCTGATGGCAGGAGTGAAATGAGAGAGTGGTTAGTGTGTGGGTCTCTGATGCTGGTTACCTTTGAGAGGAAGCGACTCTTGCAGATCCCTTTGAAGGTGGGGAGGTCGGGACCCATGATGGACTGGGCAGTATTTACCCCTTTTTGCAATCATGACCTTTTCTTCCCAAAGTGTGAAAGGACTTATTTAGTTGGGAATGGCTTCACTTTTGTTTGAACTTTTCTCTTCCATTATCTTTTTTTCTTGTATAGATTTGCCAAAATGGCAGAAAATGGAATGGCACAAGAAATGACTCCCCTCGAGAAGAAAATATGCGAACAGATTGAAGTATGTAATACTAAAATGCATGTAAATGATGATAGAGATGTGATCACTGAAGTTTTCCAATCAACATTTCATTGATTTTTGTTTAATCTCGAAGATGTTCTGTCTTAAAACACTCAAAATTTCTTGCTGACCTTTAAACCCTGCTTGTGATAACAAGGAACTGCAGATGCTGGTTTAAACCTAAGAAAAGAACAAAACCCACAACAGCTGCCTCCTCCCACCTTCCCTTCTTTCTTCTACTTCTTGACCCCCACCCCCAGAAACCTTGCTGACTGTCACTGGTTTTCACCCCAACCCCTCCGCTCAACTTGTACCATGTACAATGGAGCCACAAGTGCAACTTTTCTATCCCTGAGCTTAACAATTTGTAACTCCGTAGCCTCTTGGGCCCACACCTGTGTCCTCATCTCTGGCCTTTGTCCAACAATCTGTCCATCACTAATCCTCTTGACCATTCCTGACTTGAAAAGTTATCTATCTATGTTCTCCAGGATGCCACCTAACCAGTACTGATTTATTCCTTATTCATTTTGTTCATTTCTGGTGGTGTGTATGGTGCTGCTCAAGGTCATTTTCTATATTATCATCTATATTCTGTTACCGTACAAAATTCCTTTAAAGACTGAGTTGGGAGACCTGTACTTAACTTCTCATTCATATCCTTCATGGCAAATTAGTACACTGATACTAATGGCTGCCAGTCCTTTATCAACTTTGAGCTCTTGTCCTCTTCTCCTTCTGTCCATTAAAGTACCATCTATGTCGTGCAGTAATTTCCTGACATCAATCTGACCTTCATACATTCCGACCCAATATACGTCACCTGTTCACTCCCTCCACAGACCCTGACCTGCTGAGTTTCTCCAGCTCTTTGTCTTTGCTCAAGATGCTAGCATCTATAGTTCCTTGTGTTTCATTCATGCGTAATTGTTCTCTTCTACATTTTTGTTTGTGTACCTTTGTGTACCTAATCAATAATCGAGACAATATTTATTATTTTATAACTTTTTTTAATAAATATTTTTCTTTAACTATCAATAATACAACTTGGGAGATAGGTCCGTAGGTCAGAGAACATAACTATTCATCTAGTCCCAGCCTGCTTGACTATCCAGCTCACATGCAGATCGGACTAATCCATCAAAAATAACCATGTGGCAAATCTATTTCAGAAGTCTGAAACTCTTTCTAGGTTCTTCTCAGTTGTGGAAGAAGTGTATAATTCTTTCAAATGCATGCTTCAGAATCATGACTAGTAGCAAGCCACTTGATAATTTGGAGAAATATACCTGATTCTGCCACATGCTCAGTTCAGGGACATTTCAATTAAAACAAAAAAAAGATTTTACTTGTTACAGCAAATTCAATTTGGCTAGAAAATTGCACAGGATTCTGCTTGCTGCAAATTTGTTATGCTATGCTGTGGTTCGAATGCAGATTTGTTTTCAGATTACAATTTATTACCCTAACTCATTGTCATTGATCATTTTAAATACTGCATTAGTCATTTGCACTAAAGTTTAAACTCGGGCAATTTCGTGTAGTGTTGAATTCAGAGTTCAATTTTTTAATTGTATCCTTTAATTAATTTTTTGTAGTAAATGCTTGTTCTGATAATAGGTCACGTTTACATTTCTTGGGGTTAAAGATTAAAAGCTTTAATACATCAGGCTTTCGGGTTGTCTCGGCGTTTCAGGGAGCAGATGGGGTAGGCACATTTTCTAGAAAGCGTATTTTGACAGTCTCTGTACTTTGTGTTTGTACAGTATTACTTTGGTGATCACAATTTGCCAAGAGATAAGTTTCTCAAAGAACAGATCAAGTTGGATGATGGCTGGGTAACCCTGGAAACCATGATTAAATTTAACAGGTAAGGAAAATTGCAATTGGTTAAAGCAACTAGTGGCATAAATTGTCTCTGAATCTTGAAAATGTCTTGCAGGTTAAGTCGTCTAACAACAGACTTCACCATAATAGTAGAAGGCCTCAATAAATCCAAAAGTGGACTTTTAGAAATAAGTGAAGACAAATCCAAAATTCGTCGTTCTCCAAGCAAGCCTCTACCTGAGTTTGAGGAGTATAAAACCTCCATTAAAGTCAGATCTGTCTATGTTGTAAGTATTCCCGGACTTTCTAACTGTAAATATTTAAATGTTTTTTAATTTTAATCTTAAATTATAGTTTATATGAAGGTGCATTTTCGTAAAAGCAGCTTTTTGGAAAGAAAAGAGGAGATTCCGAAATTAAAAAATATGTAGTCCATTAAGATACAATTTGAAAATACATTTTTAAGTCTGTTTATAATGTTTGTGTGTTATGTCAGTGTCTCCATTCAAATGTGGTTGGGGGGGGGGTTACGCCTATTCTTATTTTCAGTTGCTCTTGCTCAAAAGCAACGTCATAAGTGATAGAAGCAGAATATGGCCGTTCGGCCCATGAAGTCTGTTCTGCCATTCAATCATGGCTGATCTATCTCTCCCTCTTAACCCCATTCTCCTGCCTTATTCCCCATAACCCCTGACACCCGTACTAAACAAGAATCTATTTCTGCTGTAAAAATATCCATTGACATGGCCTCCACAGCCTTCTATGGCAAATAATTCCACAGATTCGCCACCCTCTGACTAAAGAAATTCCTCCTTGTATCCTTCCTAAAAGGTTAAGAAGGCTCACCAGTGTCTCTTCTTCCTGAGGAGACTAAAGAAGGTCCATCTGTCTCCTCAGATTCTGGTGAACTACCGCTGCACCATCGAGAGCATCCTTACCAACTGTATCACAGTATTGTATGGCAACTGCTCTGTCTCCGACCGGAAAGCACTGCAGAGGGTGGTGAAAATTGCCCAACGCATCACCGGCTCCTCGCTCCCCTCCATTGAATCTGTCCAAAGCAAGCGTTGTCTGCGAAGGGTGCTCAGCATCGCCAAGGACTGCTCTCACCCCAACCACAGACTGTTTACCCTCCTACCATCTGGGAGGCGCTACAGGTCTCTCCGTTGCCGGACCAGCAGGTCCAGGAACAGCTTCTTCCCTGCAGCTGTTTACACTACTCAACACTGTACCTCGGTGATTGCCCATCACCCCCCCCCCCGGACACTCCTCCCACCAGGAAAACAATACTATGACTGTATGCACGTAAATAGATTTATTTATTTATTTCTCATATTTATGATACTTCTAGGGAGATGCTAACTGCATTTCGTTGTCTCTGTACAGTACACTGCACAATGACAATAAAGTTGAATCTGAATGATGTTCTTTAATTCTGAGGCTATGACCTCCAGTCCTAGACTCTCCCACTAGTGGAAACATCCTCTCCACATCCACTCTTATCCAAACCTTTCAGTATTTGGTAAGTTTCAATGAGGTCCCCATTCATCTGTCTAAACTCCAGTGCGTACAGGCCCAGTGTTGTCAAATGCTCATCATATGTCAATCCACTCATTCCCGTTTCTGGCATCATTCTTGTAAACCACCTCGCGACCCTATCCAGAGCCTGCACATCCTTCCTCGGATATGGTGCCTAAAATTGCGCACAATACTCCAAATGCTACCTAACCAGCGCCTTGTAGAGCCTTTGCATTACATCCCTGTTATCTATGTGGCTGGAGCCAAGGCTGATCTTTTCTAATAAATTGCAGATTTGAAATGTCAGTGAATGTCAACAAAGGCTGTATAAAATTATGCAGACCAGATAAGCTGCAAAGAAGGCGGCGCTGTCCTGTGCACGGCTGCCCAGCCAGCAGCTGTCTGTCTCTTCATCTTTTATTTTTAGTTAGTTAAGTGTTTTGTTTGGAGGTCTAGACTTGTTTATGTGGGGGATAGGGAAACTACCTTTCAGGGTCCCTACCTGGTCGGAGAGGCAGCTTTTCTCCGGGCTGCAGCTTCGACCCGTCCTCGCGGCCTAGAGCGGCGTTTCCTGTCGGGGACCGCCCAGAACCTCGGCTTTGGCGGCTGCACAGCGCTGGAGCGCTATCGCAGAGCGGGCGATGCCTTGCCCGGGTCGCCGCGCTGGAGCTCCGGTGAGCTGAAGACCGCCCGGATAAACATCGCGGAGCTGCGGGCGGCGGCGCCGAACTTTACACCGGGAGCCTGGGATCTCTAGATGAGATCGCCAGTTGTGGAGCTCCAACCGGCGCGGCCTTGTCGGCTTCGGAAGCCGCGGCTTCCAGTGCGGAAGCGGCCGTTCCAGGGTTCCCAGGCCACTGGGAGGACTCTCCCGACGCCGGAGCAACATCACCTGGCGAGAACGGCCTGGAACATCGGGCCTCCGTAGAGGCAACTGTGGAGGCCTCAATGGCCTGACTATGGGTGAACTGGGGCTGGGGACTGGACTTTGTGCCTTCCCGCATGGTGGGAGCCATTGTGGGGGGGATGTTCTTTGTTTAAGATTTATTGGTGTTATGTCTGTATTCTTTTTTTTGTGTACTGCAAAATGGCAAAAAGCATTTCACTTCACTACACCTGGGTGTATGTGAATGTGACTGATAAAATACCTTTGACCTTTGATACCTTTGAGCTGGTCAATTACAATTTTGTAATTAACGGCTGTGGAGGCCAAGACATCGGATATTTTTAAAGTGGAGATTGACAGTTTCTTAATTAGCTACGACACAGGGCTCTGTTTTTTCTTCTGTTGCCAGCCGGGCAACCGAGGCAGCTTTTTAGGTTGCCAAATGACAGTTTAGGCAATCATTTAAGACGGCTTGCATGACGCGTGTGATTATGTGCTCGGACGAAGTGCGTAGTTACCAGTCGGAATTATACTCAATGAAGCATTCACATATTATTTGTGCTTCAAATAAAGTCACAAACTAATTCTGCTCCTATGTCTTATGATATTTACCAAAATGTTAATTTTACTTTCAAAAAACAGAAAGGCTTTCCTACAAGTGCCACACTGGATGAGATTAAGGATTGGTTTGATGAAAATGGACCTGTGGAAAATATACAAATGAGAAGAACACTGCAGAGACAGTTTAAGGCATGTATTTTTCTTTCTCCTCTTCCCTTCAACACACCCAAAAATGTTCAAGCCAAAAAAGACCTCGAGTGACTTGGTTGTTCCCACTGTTTACCAACAGGGATCAGTATTCGTCGTCTTCAACAGTCTAGATTCGGCCACGAAATTTGTAGAAACTCAAGGGTTGAAGTATAAAGAAACTGACATGATTATCCTTTTCAAGTAAGTTAATTTTGATGAAGCAACTGTAGCATGTTCTGAACAAGGTTACAGATTGTATATTTGGTCACCTGAAGACCGGGGGGGAATGGTCTCTCATGCAGAAAATACTCTGCTCTCTGGTTTGAAAGGGGGGGGGGGGGGGGGGGAGCCGGGATGTGCATTTTGTGAAATTTGATTTCCAGAGAAGTCAAGGGCCAAATAGCACTGCGATCAGAAGGCTTCTGTTACTGTTTCCAAATATCCCTGATGATCAGATGCCTAGACACAGTTGAAACAGATACTACTTTGGCATTGGGCTTGGTTGAGTGCTTATCCTGCTGTTTTACCACAAGTGCTTTGTGTTTTAACAGTAATAAGTAAAGTTGGTAAATTAAGTATAGACATATTTAAATTTAGTTTTAAACCTTTAACGCCATTTCAGTGAAGATTGGAGACGTGTCAATCGTCCAATTGATTGGGCTGAGCTCTATCTGTAAACTAAGGGGATAGATAGAATGTATCTATCCCGAATGCCCCCAGGACTTGGTTTGGAAACCCAAAAGAGGAAGAACAATTCTTGATGTACCCACATTTGACCCACACGGTGTTCTGTACTTTACTGATATGCAAGCAGGGAGTTCAGAGACTTCAGATACACTAACGGCGGCCAGCTGTGCCCCTATTTCAGCATATTACATGGAAGTGGAATTGGTCTCTAAAAGCTCAAATTCTTTCAAAGAATAATTGTTTATAGACTAATTGACTTTTTGATTGTCATTTCGTTTGGTTTTAGTCCAACACATCTACTTGTGTTTTCTGGCAAATACGTAATTCCAGTGTTCTCTGAACTGAAGTTAACGGTTCAGATCAAACACTGCACATAAGGTCTTTCCCCCATAGGACTTGGCAACAAAATATATTTGAATTAAGGTCTTGGGAGAAAGTTAGCAATTTTTTTAATCCTTTTTTTTTTATAGGTCATTGTATATGGCATTGTAATGCTTCTAGTAAGAGTACCCCATTAATGAGTGATTAAAATCTCCAGCTACTTAAATTTGGTGAGAAGGGCTTTTCAAATAAGCACATAAGATTGATAAGCTGAGTGATCAGAATTGTTTAGCGCTTCAATGTATTTAAGCATGTTTTTTCCTCTTCTTGCAGAGAGGCTTATTTTCAAAAAAAAGCTGAAGAAAAGAAACAGCATAAAGCAAAAAATAAGAAAAAGTGAGTAAATTGTACATCATATATTGTTGATATTTTGCACTTGAATAAGTTGTAATTGTTTCATTTTTAATTCATGTGAGGTGGTCAGGCTGGACAGATAACATTGAACTTGGTTTTGAGAAATGGTTTTAGAAACTGTTAATTGATTTTTGGGGATTAAATCTTTCAAATAGCATTTGTCAACAGTAGTCTTGACCAGATAACGTGTGCTTTTAGCTATGGACTGGGAACAAAAGTTAGCTATCCTTGCCCATAGTATGAACAGTATTATGCAATTCATTTAAGTAATATTTTCAGATTTTTTTTACTATAAGAAAAATCGACTGGATGCTATCTTTGTCTCCCTACATTAAAGTTTGGCTGACCAGGATCACTAAAATTACCAAAAGATCTGAATTATCCATGTTTTGTAGATTGCCTTGTTTGAAACAGTCTATTTTGTCTTCATTAGTGATAAAGAGCAGCAGAAAAATACTCAAGATATACTGGGCATGGTAAGTTGTTTTTGTATGTAGATGTATAATACAGATGTATTCAACAGTTTTTCACTGACACATTTAGGAAGGTTGTTTGGGAAACAATTTGCGCTATTGTAATTTTTTTTTTCAATTACTTAAAACATGCAAGTCCTTGAAGTTATCTTGAACTGTATGATAAAGTTACACCTGAAATTTTAAATGAAGTTATCTTTCCAGTTGGGGTGAGTGTACTATGAATAGCAAAACTGCAGACTTGGCTGAATTCAGTCAGACAGGCGCATTCACTGCATTTGATATGGCAGAATTCAGAAGTTGGGGAAAGCTTGGAAATCTTGCTTGGGTCCCACCTGTGCTTTGCATTAAGTTTGACTGACCAGGCATTTGTTATTTTAATCTTGCATTTGAATAATTTGGCGTGATGTCTATATGCGGTGCCTCGACACCATCTTGATGTGGCCAGGAGACTGCAGATGCTGGAAACAAACTGCTTGAGGAAATCAATGGGTCAGGTGCCATCTGTGGAGAGAAATGGACAGATGACGTTTCTGGTCTCAAGAAGGACCCAGACCTGAAATGTCATCTGTTCACTTCTCTCCACAGATCCTGCCTGACTTGTTGAGTTGCTCCTGCAGTTTTCTTGCACCATATTAATGTGTTTTGTATTGTACCTTTTAATGTACTGCCTTGAAGCACTGCATCAAATTCATTATCAATTAAAAGATTCAAAATTACGTATGGCAGTACAAAGTTTTGAGGAACATATTGAAAGTGGGAATTTTAGTGCTCGAGCAACTACATGCTTACCTCTTCTGGTGGGGGGTAAAAAAACAAAGATGTGCAAGCTGTCAGAATAAAATGCAAACATCTGGAGTTGAGGCTAGGGGGAGTCGTGAGTTGAGGATCAATGTTGATTTTTCAGTGACAAGTTGCATTTTAAAATAAACTGAAAATGTGTTTTTTTCAAAGAAATCCTTCGAAGAAAGAACAGAATGCTTGTTGAAATTTGCTGGTGATTTGACTGATCAGACATGCAGGGAAGATATGCATGAAATCTTCTCCACTCGTGACATCCAATGGATAGATTTTATACGGGGTGCTAAAGAGGTAAATTTTCATCTTAAGAATTTCAAAATTGAGTGTTTTATTTATAACGCATTCTGTAAAGATCCAATATGATTTATAGGGAAATATCCTTTTCAAAACCAACGCAAAAGAAATACTTGAAAAAGCAAAAGAAGGCCATGCTGGAAAATTGCTTTTGAGAGGCAAAGAAGTGACCTGGGAAATGGTCGAGGGTGAAGAGGCAAAAACTATTTTAAAGAAGATAATTGAAGACCAACAGGAATCTATGAACAAACAAAGGTCCAAAGGTAATGCTTGTTTGTAACTGGATTGTCATCTCCAGTATTTATTTCTTTATTTAAATAAAAAAAAACACACATCTTATCCACTCATAGCTCGAAGAGGTCGAGGTAAAGGAAGAGGAGGCAAGGGAGGTGGTGGACCGCAAAGAGTGCAGTTCCAAGGGAAGAAGACAACATTTGAGGATGAAGACAGCGATGGAATACAGGAAACTGAAGAACCCAGTAAGTTGGTAGACTTGCATTGTAGATATGGGGAAAACCAACAATTGGAAATAGTCATGTGGTGATGCACTTGTCTAAACTTTGAAAGTAGTTCGTTACAGGTAGAAATTCCATTATATCAATCCCAGAGTAAGGACTGCATTGCAAGCTAACAAAATAATATCTCAGATAATCATTGGGTTTCAATATATCCACATCTCACTACAGTTGAATCGGGACTCAAAATTAGCGGTTGCCCGGGTGCCAATGGCCACCTAAAATGCCGCCTGGCAACCTAAATGCCGTGTCATTTTTGCCCGGCTTGACACGGCAGATACTGGTTTATACCAAAGATATATCCAAAAAACCTAAAAAGCTGCCTAGGTTGCCCGTCTGGCAACGGGAAAAAAGGTTAAGTGAGAGCCCTGTGAATTTTTTACTGCCAACTAAAGAGCCTGTCTGACATGTTGGGCAGGAATGTTGTCTTTTAGTCACCTGTTAAATATTTCAGCTTTCCTTCAGTCCAAATCTTTACAAACCAGGGAAAACAAATGTCTGTTTCCGTCAGTATTTTTGATTGAGTATTACCTCGCATAATAAAAAATGTAATTTATTTTACATGGAAAGTTTCACTTGGTACATATACCATCTATCATTGCTGTGAATATAATATGTTCCTGTACTTAAGTGAGGGGAAACCCCAGTTTTTATTAGAACAACAGTGATTAAATCTAGAGATGGTTGGGTGGTTGATTATTAGATTTGGACATATATTTTATAAGCTCAGGATTTTAAAATCATGGTGCCTGCTTAGTTTTGTATGATTGCTTTGTACTGAAAATCTGTTTTAAACTAACCAAACTGTTTGATGTAATGTAGCTGCTACAAGTCCGAAGAAGCGAGCTCTTGAAGAAATTGAATCGGGGGAGGAACCTGCAGCAAAACAATCAAAAACTGAAAATGAATCTGGTGATCAATGAAATTGCTTGTGGCCTATAAACCGAACAAGTTGACAACGTGCGGCTTCCAAGGAGTTTTCACTGTGTAATTCTGACATCCTCAACATTGGTTCTGCTGAATGTCTTGAAGGATGGAATTTATTTAGCTGAGAACCGGATGAAGTCCACTTCAATGTCAATCTGCAATTAAAAAGTGTGAAATGCTGTAAATTGAAAGATGCCTTAAGTGCATGCTTTAAAGAGTGGATGTTTTTATAATAACATTGTTAAAACGTTATTTTGGTGTAGTGCCGTATATTAGTTTCCTCATATGGATTATTTAATCTTGGGAACTAAGTATTGTGTACTTAAAGTGCAAAAGTTTGACATTTTTATTTATAAAAATACTGTAGCGCTAGTATGCAAATTTAAGCCTCAACACATGCAGTAGATTTGTTACCAATTTTAAGTTCATCTACCGAGACCATTGGTTTAGGTGTGAATGAAGATTTACAATCTAAATGTGCATTAAAATCACCACCTTTAGAAAATGATAGGAATTGCAAATATGATTGTATACTATTGTTGGTAACATTAGGTTAAGAGACCAAGTTGAATGAAACCAGTTTTCCCAGACCAAACTGTATTGACAGTTGATGTGATTTTTGCTAATTTGTGGGTTGCATGGTACTGGGGGAAAATATGAAATGAAATGAGAATTACAAAGTGGGCTGTATATAATAGAAATTGTATCAACTTTTCTACTTGCTTCGAGTTCCTTAACATGTACTCTACAGAATAAAGGAACAACAAAGCTATTTTGTTTATCGATTTAGAATTCTTGTTTCATACATTTGTAGTGTTATTCAGCATGGAAATGGGTCCTCTGGCCCAATTCTTCCAATGGAAGTTCCAGAGACCTGATCTTGGCTGTCGTTTGTGGAAATTGCATGTTCTCCCTGTGTCCTTGTGAATTCCCTCGGGTGTTCTACTTTACTACCGCATCCCAAAGACGTGTGGGTTTGTAGGTTAATTGGCCTCTGCAAATTGCCCCCAGTATGTAGAGGGTGAATGGGAAAGTGGAAGATCTGGTGTGAAGGGCCTATTTCCATAATCATCTAAAGTATTTAAGAAGGAACTGCAGATGCTGGAAAATCAAAGGTACACAAAAATGTTGGAGAAACTCATCGGGTGCAGCAGCATCTATGGAGCGAAGGAAATAGGCAACGTTTCGGGCCGAAACCAGACTGGTGGGGGGAGGTGGGGAGAAGGGAAAAAGGAGGAGGGAGAGGTAGGAAGGGGAGGAGATAGCAAGGGCTAACAGAATTGTGAGAATTCAATGTTCATGCCACCAGGATGCAGACTCCCCAAGCGGAATACGAGGTGCTGTTCCTCCAATTTCCAGTGTTGTTCACTCTGGCCGTGGAGGAGGCCCAGGACAGAGAGGTCGGATATGGAATGGGAGGGGGAATTGAAGTGCTGAGCCACCGGGAGGTCAGGTTGGTTAATGCGGACCGAGCGGAGGTGTTCGGCGAAACGATCGCCAAGCCTACGCTTGGTCTCACCGATATAGATCAGCTGACATCTAGAGCAGTGGATGCAATAGATGAGGTTGGAGGAGGTGCAGGTGAACCTCTGTCGCACCTGGAACGACTGCTTGGGTCCTTGAACGGAGTCGAGGGGGGAGGTAAAGCGACAAGCGTAGCATATCTTGTGGTTGCAGTCATCTAAAGTAATTCCATTAGCCTGCATTTGGCTTGTTTCCTCTAAATCTTTCCTATTCAAATGTCTTGAATGTTGTAATTGTACCTTATCCGGAAGCTTGTTTCATATTGCCACCCCCGTCTGTGGAAATACTTGCCTCTTAATCTTTCCCGTCATCTGAAAACCTTTTTTCCTTTCGATTTATACTTACCCCTGGATAAAAGACTGTGCCCCTCAAGATTTTATAAACCTAGTCTTCCCTCAACCTCCTTTTCTCCAGAGAAAACCCTGCCCATCCAGTCTCCTTGTATCTCAAGTCTGTCAGTGCAGTCGCCATCTTTGTGATTTTTTTTTTAAACACCTCTAATTTAAGCACAATCAGCTGTATAGATGCAATGAATATGGTCTAACCAACATTTTGTACAACTAGCATGATGTCCAACTCTTGTTGCTCAGTGTACTGTTAGGCGAGTGTGCCGTACATCCAGTATACCTGTCACCACTTTCAAGGAACTATGTACTTGTAATACAAGGTCTGTTCAATTATGTTCCCCAGTGTCCTGCCATTCACTATGTCCTGGTGTAGTTCAGACCAATGCAAAGTGACACATTTTGTTAAATTCCATCTGCCAATTCTACCCACTTAAGCAGTTCGTCAATATCCTATTGTAACTAAGGTACACAAAAAAGCTGGAGAAACTCAGCGGGTGCAGCAGCATCTATGGAGCAAGGGAAATAGGCAACGTTTCAGGCCAAAACCCTTCTTCAGAAGAAGGGTTTCTTCTGAAGAAGGAATGGAGCGAAGGAAATGGGCAACGTTTCGGGCCGAAACCCTTCTTCTGAAGAAGGGTTTCGGCCCGAAACGTTGCCTATTTCCTTCGCTCCATAGATGCTGCAGCACCCGCTGAGTTTCTCCAGCTTATTTGTGTACCTTCGATTTTCCAGCATCAGCAGTTCCTTCTTAAACACATCCTATTGTAACTAGATGTATTTTACTGCTGACTACACTGATTCTTGGGCAAACATGCTAATGACATATACATTGTCACCCCAATCAATAGTTTGAGTGAATGTTTCATGTGGTAATTAATATAGATCAAAATATGATCTGACTTACTGATTTCCTCTTGTGAAACTTGTATGTTGCTGGTAGGTCATACCGAAGCTCTGTTAAAAGAAATTTCAGATACTAATTTTCTTACAGGGTATTATGGAAACATTGTGAAAAGGCTCTTAGCGAGGTCACATCTGGAATATTGTACATCATAGCGGCACGGTGGCGCAGCAGTAGAGTTGCTGCCTTACAGTGAATGCAGCACCGGAGACCCGGGTTCGATCCTGACTATCTGTACGGTGCTGTCTGTACGGAGTTTGTACATTCTCCCTGTGTCCTGGTTTCTTTGGTTTCCTCCCACACTCCAAACACGTACAGGTATGTTAGTTAATTGGCTTGGTAAATGTAAAAAATTGTTCCTTGTGGGTATCGCTGGTTGGCGCGGACCCAATGGGCCGAAAGGGCTGTTTCCGCGCTGTATCTCTAAACTAAATTTTGGTCTTGCATAAGAGATACTTGCCATGGAGGGCAGTTTGAAGGAAGTTCAAGAGACCAATTTGTGATATGCAGGAGAAATTCAGCCAACTGGGCAGAGTACTAGAGAGGTTCTAAGCATGAAATAGTGAAATGTGCAAATATCTGACACCTTTACAAATGGGTGCAGGATGGATAATTCTGACTAAGGGTCTAGAATTGGATGTCAACAGGATAAGGCACAAGACAAGATGGTGGACAATTCTCTGGTCAGAAATCTGAATATATTGAAGATAGAAGGAAATGCCAATGCTGGAATCTTGGGGGGAAAAAAGGTGATGGAGGTACCGGGCGGACAGCATCTGTGGAGGAAAAAAGGTCACAAACTACTGGAGTAACTCAATGGGTCAGGCAGCATCTCTGGAGAAACATGGTGAGGTGACGTTTTGGGTCAGGAGTCTGAAAAAGGGCACTCATCCAAAATGTCACCTATCCATTTTTTTTTTGGTAAATCAGCACCTGTGGAAGGAATGGACAAGTGACATTTCAGGTTGAGGTTCTTCAGAGTGAAGAACAATCCTGACCCAAAACAACGCCTGTTCATTCCCTCCACAGATGCTGCCTGACCCGCAGATTCCCCTAGCACTTTGTGATTTGCTGAATCTATTGAAGGTAGATTGGCAACAAGTAGGTATAGGTTTGAACGAGAGAATGAGCCATAATTATACTGAGTGCTGGAACAGGTGCAAATAGTACATATTTACCTCTATTTTCTTTCTCTGCAGAGGTGGAAATGAACTAGTGGAATAATTCAACTACAACACATTTTAAATGGTAGGAGATTTTAGACTGATCTTCATTGTTAGTAACAACAATAGTTAGTTCCTTAAAGGGATGATGCAAATATACCATTAAATCACTTGCTAAAACGCACCAACCTTTTTTCTCATAGTCGATACACTGGCTTTAAATTTGTATTGGAAGTATGTATGAACCTTGCATATAGTGAAATTTACTTTACTGGATAAATTGACTTACCAGCAATTACTTCCATCGTTACTTTCCATTCATCAGCCTTCTTGTTAATATGCTGCAATGGAAGTTAAGATTTAGATAATACACCAGCAAAAAAGTGCTCTTTAAAGAAGAAAACCATCATAGCTTTTTCTCAATTAACAACTATCATATTCTGAAATTGTTTCCTATATATTGTAGGCTTACTCTAGTGAACTCAAAGGATATTAAGTGATGATATTTAACATTTGAGGTTGGTCCAAGCCAATTGTTTCCTGGACATTTTAGTTGGTTTGTAGCTTGTTTTGGTTTGGTGATTTTATGCATTTTCTAGTAGTTCCAGATAGCAGTGTAAATTATTTTTATTTTATTATCACTGTGAAAGGTGAATTGCCCATTTTAAGGCTTCAACTAATACTTGTAAAACAATTTTGTCACAAGCTTCTATTTACTTTATGGGTAAATACATCTAACCTGGCAATCAAACTAATTTTCAAAATTCCACATTCATCTATGCAACTTTTTATCTCAACTCAGAAGACTAAGGTAAGAACATGAGTGAAATAGAAGTAAATATGAAAATATTCCTGATTTAGTAGCGATTTATAGTCTTATAGGAAATGGGAACAGAATATCTTGGCTGTGTTGTACGTGTGATTTTTTTTTTTCCAGCTGAAGACAACCCATAAGTTTGTATAGATTCTGCCTTGGAAGACTTTGTATATGTAACACAAGATAAATAATGTACTGAACTCTAATTGAGCACATTTTGAGCTTGCTTTTCTTTTGTGTAAAGGATATGGAGGTTAAAGTTTCATTTTTTTCACAGCAAATAGCAGGACCCTGGGGACCATTACTGAACAGAAAGTACAATACATGGCACCCTAGTTTTTTTGTTTAAATGCGGTAAGGATGTTGCTGCAAAGTGGTAAGCTGTTGTATTTGCTTTTAAAAGTGATGGCGACCAATTTCTTGAACCACTACAAACCACCAATTGAAGATGCCTGTAGATGCTCAGGTTGGCACAACAATAGAGCCGCTGCCTCACAGCACCAGAGGGTTCGATCACGACAACGGGTGCCGTCTGTGTGGAGTTTATACATTCTCCCTGTGACTAGGTGCTCCCACATCCCAAAAGATTTGTAGATTAAATGGCTTATGTAAATTGCCCCTTGAGTAGGATGCAAAAGTGGAATACCATAAAACTAGTGTATGGGTGATTGATAGTCGGTGTGGACTCGGTGGCTGAAGGGCCTACTTTTCACGCTGTCTCTAAACTAGACTAAAGTGGAAATTACTGGGGAAAAAGACCCAGCGACAAAGAATTAAGGCACAATTTACAAGACAGAACATAAACATGATTGTGGACAAAAAAGCTAGAGAATCTCAGCGGGTGAGGCAGCATCTATGGAGCGAAGGAATAGGTGACTTTTCGGGTCGAGACCCTTCTTCAGACTGGCATAAATCCATAGATGCTGCCTCACCTGCTGAGTTTCTCCAGCATTTTTCTGTACCTTCGATTTTTCCAGATTGTGCATTTCTTTCTTAAACATAAACATGATTGTGTTCTTCACAAAAATACATGATGAAATAATTCTTTAGAAGATGTGATTTTTTTCAATTTCTGGAGTATAAAATTTGGGTGAAGATGGTCACTAATCCAAATTATTGTCTATATCAATAATCAATATGAAACCCATTCTTGGCTGCAGGATAGCACCATAAATTTACTTACTTCTCTAGTTGCTGTTTTATGAAGGGAATACACAGCTGTTCTGGCCATATCTAGAGCAGATTTAAGAAATATCATGTCCATACCTATGAAGAAAACAGATTTGAAAAAGTAAACTATGCAATGAGTTTGGCGCTTTTGGTTACATTTCAAATGTTATCAGAATGTTGCTAGTCTGACTGCCTTTTGTATTGGTGAAGGGCTTAATTTGTCTTTTATTTGCTTCCTCAAGCAGGTTAGCTGGCGAAGTAACCAGATTATACGGCATGGATTTTAGAGAGTTATAGTTAGCTGATCGCCAGATGGCAGTAGTAGTTGGATGCCCAATGGCTTCCTTGCTCTAAGATTCCAATTCTTGATTACTTTTGAATTAAACAGCAATGTGTCAACTTGCTAAGTGCTTGAACAATAGTGGTCAAAGTGGGGAAAACACCTGATAGTAGTCAATATGGAACTTTGGCTTAATAATCACAATAATACAAGTATGTTTTGCAACATACGAGGAATTTCATTTGCCAAGTCAGTCATACAAATAAAAAGCAACATAACACACAAAACACATTTTAACATAAACATCCACCACAGAGACTCCTCCACATTCCTCACTGTGATGGAAGGCGAAAAAAAGTTCAATCTCTTCCCTCAGCTCTCCTACGGTCGGGGGCCTTGAGCCCTCCGTTGACGGGATGATCTTGACTCCTGTAGTCGGTGGCGTTTTGGACCCTCCGCGTCGGAACGATCCAGCTCCTGCATCAAAACCCCCCCTCTATCCGATGTCAGCTCCCTGGTGCCAGCAATCGAACCGCGCGTCGGGGCTGGTCAAGCCTCTGCGTTCATTGGAGCTCCCGACTAGCCTCTCCCGACTGCGAGCTCTTGATGGTAAGTCCACAGGCTGCGGTGGAGCGATCCCAGGGATCGGCTCCGATATTATGTTCACGCCCTGCGGTGGGGCCCAAGGTCAGTCCAAGGAGGCCTCCTGCTCCATCAATGGTGGGCAGCAAAACGACCGGAGACACGACCCGGAAACATCGCATCTCTGGCAAGGTAAGAAACTGAAAAAAAAGTTCCCTCCCCCACATAAAACAAACCGGGGAACATTTACACAAACTTATAAAACGCACTAAAATTTTTTTTAAAAGACGAAAAACAGAGTGCTGGCGGGGCTGCCAATCGTTCGGCGCCCCTGGTGGTAACTATCTTGTAAGAGCATTTGCCATAGTAGTATTTTAGTGCAGTGATGCCATTCATGAGGGGTTACTGAATTTGCATAAGTTTAACTCAAATGAACCCCAATATTCCCATTCAGTGAATGCCAGTATTCAACGAACTCTGAGGAGTGCTGTTTCTGGCCATTGTATACATTTCAAACAGTATCAGTTAAAAATGTGACAATTTCAGATTTTTGGAATCCATGTGCGGTCAGGTGATGTTTTGGGTCGGGATCCTTCTTCAGACTGATTGTGGTGGTGGGTGGTAGATAAATCTGAAAGACAGGCAAAGCAAAACCTACGAATGTTATGTGGATAGGGGGGGGTTTTGATTGGCAGATGGGTGGACAAAGGCTAACTGAGAGATAAAAGTGACGTAAAATGCTCAAGTAACTCAGCCGGACAGGCAGCATCTCTGGAGAAAAGGAATGGGTGACGTTTCGGGTCGAGACCCTTCTTCAATTACAGGAGTGGAAGGCAATCTCATCTCCATTACACAGCTACATCTCTTCACCAGATAAAAGCTGTCCAGGGTCTGACCTCCCCAGAGGAGTATGGGTGAAGCTCAACAGACTTTGTATTGGAGTTGGGAGTTTCAATGCCAGCATGTGGAGATGGGGACTCTGCCAGAGCCCAGCCTGTGAATGTAGAGCAGAACAACAGACAGCCAACCATGTCATCTCTGGGTGCCCGCTCTACCACCCACCAAGTGGAGCTCAGGGCCTGGCAGACATTGACACAGAGACAACAACCTGGCTGCTCAACACCCAGCTTGAGATCTAACTATACCTTTGGTTTATGTTTCATTCGCAAGAAGAAGATGAGATACATAGTAAAGTGCCAGACAATTTACCTTTATTGTGCTTAGTCCCAAAGGGCGGATTCATTATTACAGTGTCAAATTTTTTAGATAAGTTGTCAGTTTGTTTAGAACAAACATCATACTGAACCATATCGATATTGGCCAACTCAAATTCCTCTGCATTTCTGTTAAATATACCAAGAGCATCTTCATCAATATCAACTCCTAGACATAATCTGAAAAAGAAAAAAACAAATTAGAGAGGAATGTTTATTCATTTCAGTTTTTTTTACTGTGACTTGGCTTTTTGCCCTGTGCATCCATTATCATGTTCCTTAATTGGGTTTGTCTTAAATTTTAAGCATACCACCTAATTAATTGACATCTGATTGACAATCCTAAATATTCAATACCTCCAGCAAAACACAATCTGCTGGAGGAACTTGGGGCAGGCAACAACGGTGGACGCCCTCCTTTGGACTGAAACTAGTCTCTTGTGTCTCCATTTTACTGCTCCCTTCCAGCATCTACAGTCTCCAGTGTCTCCATTCAATCCCTCCACCCTGTAAGACAATGGCTGCTCCGAGTATAGTCCACACTGTCCAAACCTATGACTTCCATCAATAAGAGGGATCAAGCACATGGACAGTTCAGTTCTTGATTTGTGAGATTTTCCCTTCTTCTTTACTTCATTTTAGCTACCTCACATGAACAAGTATCGCCTTTTAAATGGATAAGCCAAACAGTTTACCCTATGTTTGCTTTTCCCAGTGGTGTGTTTGTCAATGTTGAATGTCTTTGAATCTTTTTCTGTTCACCATGCAATCATTTGTCATTACTCAGTCTATTATGTAGGTGCTTGGTGTGGACATCAAACATTTTTCTAACATGTCCTGCCCATCTGATCTGCGATTCTTTCAACAATATGTAGATGCTGTGTGGGTGTCTGGGACAGAATCAGTGACTGTCATCCTGTCTAGCCACTTGAAACCAGCAAACAAGTACATCACTTTGAGTGTTAGAGGAAACCGGACCATCTGGAGAAAATCCATGCGGTCACAGGGAGAACGTACAAAGTATGTACAGTCAACACTCCAAGGGTAAGATCGAACCCGGGTCTCTGGTGTAAGGGAGCAATACCACTGTGCCACCCACAAAGCTGTGGACAGTTTGCAGCTCCTGCAGCTAGGAGTTGACTCAAAGCGCAACCATGGAAACTTTAAAATGTGGGCTACTTAACCCCGTCTCATTGAGGATGTTTGCTCATTTGGCAGCATCCTCAACTTTTGGGCAGGATTAACGGCATTCTGTTTTGTCAGAAATAGCATTTTATGTGGTAGATTGAATTGAAATTCTTTCTATATGATCTCCATCTTATGGGTCTAGAAAATTGGGAAATTTGGTTGTGCTAAAATGTTTCAGCACATCTACACAGCACTTTAAAGAAATCACTGAATATGAAGCTCTTGGGTATGTGTGAACATTGGATAATACTATAAAATTAAAGTTATAACTTTAGCTTAGAAAATAACTGCTAAATTACAGAACGCATGCATCAATGCCTACAAAATTATCGCCAAGCTAGTAATTTAACTGGAAAAGGTTGAATTGTGCAGAAAATATCAGCAATCTTAGAAAACTGATATCACTTTTAGACACATCAATGAAAATAGCTGCAAATTGAAAATAATCCTGACGCAACATTACATTAGATTTTTAAGCAAAATCTATAAAGTTGTGTATATGTCTACAACTTCTTACTATGTTCAAATATGAAGGTAAATGCTTCACTGATGTTTTTTGCAATCTACTTACCCTGCATTCAGCATGGCTGCTCCAATACTTAGAACTCCACATCCGCACCCAAGATCAGCAACAAGTTTATTCTCAATGTCATCGAATCTTGTGTGTATTGTATAAAGCATACATGCTAAAAAAAAAAGGAAGATTATTTTTCACGTCTAAAAACACTTGAGATTTATGAAGTCCCTGGACATTTTGATTACACTGTATTTGTGAGACAAATGCTGAACTTTTTGACATAACTACTCAGGATATGGTGAAATTAAGAAGACAAGATGAATTTAAAGGGGTAATATCCTGACAGATTGAGAATTCATTATTGGACTGAAACCAAAAAGTGGGACAAACAGAACCTCCTGATGCTGGCAGTCTGTGACAAATTTTTGGGGCCTAGCTATTCAGTCATCAACGATTTGGTCGAGAGGACCATACAACATAGCAAAGGAACAGGCCCTTTGGCGTACAATGTCTGCGTTGAACATGATGCTGAGATAAACTATATCTGCACATGCTCCATATTCCTCCATTCCATGCACATCCATGTGCCTGTCTAAACAATTCAACACTACCAAATGTCACATTTCCAACTTTGTTGATAATACGAAATGATTTTAAAAAGTCAAGAGGATAGGGACAAGCCAAGAGAGTGGGCAAGAACATAACATGGAATATAATGTGTAAAAATGTGAGGCCTACTCAATTCTTCTACTTATGTTCTTGTGAATTAATCAGCGTGACCTTGATTGCATGATTCAGTTCCATCGTTGAGATATGAGAAGAGCTACCATTGCTCTTGACTTAGTTACCTGTTTACCTTTTGGTTATTTGTGTTGGGTGGGCGAAGTAAGCCAAGATCTCTCATTTTGAACTATAATTATATATAAAGTTGCTGAACATTTAATTAGATTGTGTAATTTCACCCAAATGTTCAGCCACTGTCATTTCCTTCAGTACTACATCTGGGACCAGGTCAGAAAATCTACATCATTGCAGTAATTGCTAAAACCTATGCTAGCTTGTATAATAAAACTATTTTACTCCGGCACGTTCGAGACTTTGGTGCTGAAGTGGTAGATATTGTATGTTGCAACAAGGGTAAAACTCAACACAGCCTGAAGGAATACGTAATACAATGGAAGATGATTGTTGGAAGGCACTCACTGTGCAAGAGCCAGGGGCACAGGCAAGAGGTTTTGTGAATATGAGTGAAACTGCAGTATAGTCTGTTTCTCTGGTAGCCAAGGTCAAGGATATCTGGGAGCAGGCACAGCTCATTCTGAAAGGGGAGGGTAAGCAGCCAGAGGTTGTGGCCAATATTGGTATCAACGGGACAGGTAGGTAGATGGATGTGGTGCCGCAAAGAGGATTTATGGAGTTAAGTAGTAAAAGGAGGACAACCAGGGTTGTAATCTCAGGATTACTCTCTGTGCCACAAGCTAGCAAGGAACAGGAGGACAATACAAATAGACACAGTACTAAGAAGCTGGTGCAGGGGAAGAGAGCTTCAGGTAGATGAATCGTATATGGTGAGCGTAGGCTTGGCGATCGCTTCGCCGAACTCCTCCGCTCGGCTCGCAATAACCAACCTGATCTCCCGGTGGCTCTGCACTTCAACTCCCCCTCCCATTCCGAATTCGACCTTTCTATCCTGGGCCTCCTCCATGGCCAGAGTGAGGACCGCCATAAATTGGAGGAGCAGCACCTCATATTTCGCTTGGGCAGTCTGCACCCTAGCAGTATGAACATTGACTTCTCTAATTTCAGGTAGTCCTTACTTCCTCCTCCCCTTCTCAGCTCTCCCTCAGCCCACTGGCTCCACCTCTTCCTTTCTTCTTCCCGCCCCCCACCCTCACATCAGTCTGAAGGGTTTCGACCCGAAACGTTGTCTATTTCCTTCGCTCCATAGATGCTGCCTCACCCGCTGAGTTTCTCCAGCATTTTTGTCTACCATATGAATCATTGTGCTGTCTTCCAAGGAAGGTAGGACCTAAACAAGAGGGAGGGGTTGCTTCTGAACTGGTTGGGCACCAATATCCTTGTGTGATTTGCCAGTGCTACTCTGGAGGGGTTTAAACGTGTCTGGCAGAGTGGAGGGGGGGGAGGGGAGAGAAAGAGAACAGAATGCAATGGTGTGGTAAATGGGCAGTACCCAAAGCAAATTGGATAGCAGAACGCTAAAAGGTCATGCAGAAGAACAGTCGGTGCGGTGAGGAAGGTCTGACAAACTGGACTGCATTTACCTTAATGCAAGAAGCCTGACCTACAACAGACTTATTATTGTACTATATTTGTTTGTTTATGTGTGCATGTGTATATATACAAGCTGAACTTGTTTATCTCCCATTATGTACTATGTTTACATATTCTGTTGTGCTGCAGCAAGCAAGAACTTCATTGTCCTATCTGGTACATCATAAGTTCATAGTTATAGGAGCAGAATTAAGCCATTTGGTCCATCAAGTCTACTCCACCAAGTCTACTCCACCATTCAATCATGGCTGATCTATCTTTCCCTCTTAACCATATTTCCCCCATAACCCGACACCCATCATAAACCTCTATAATGTTATCTCTCCGTCTCCTGTGATAGACACAAAGCTGGAGTAACAAGAATCAAGAGTGTTTTATTGTCATATGTCCCGGATGGTACAATGAAATTCGTACTTGCTGCAGCACAACAGAATATGTGAATATGTAAACATAGTACATAATGGGTGAAGAGAAAAAAACTTAGACAGCATCTCTGGAGAAAAGGAATGGGTGACATTTTAGGTTGAGACCCTTCTTCAAGACACTTCAGGCCTTCCTACATATCTCAGTCTCCTACTTTCCAATGAGAAACACAAACTACCTGTTCACTTTCTCCTTAGAACAATAAAACACAAATTAACTTTTTATTTTGTTGCATTTTTTAACATCAGCCTCGTTATCGGTTCCTTCCTACTTCCTATGTTTTCGTGATGCATTTTGGGACTGTGTCGGACAGAAGGACAGCGTTGCTGAGAAGTTAAGTGTGGATCAGATGGGCTTCCCACACAGCGATGGGTGGTGACTTTGCAAAGGAGGCACGTGGGACAAAGATGTTTAGATGGAGTGAAGGCCGAGATGGGAAGCCGAGTCATCGGTGGCGTTACTCGTTTCCGAAACAAAGGGATATTTTATACACATTCGGAAATAAAGATTAAAACGGACTTAAAAAGATTAGACGGCGTTTACCTGCAATATGGGGGCTGGTAGGATATTGCTCTAGCAGCAGCTTTGGTCTCTCAAACCCCTCAACTCGCTGCAGCAAACTTTCCAGCTGCTTCAGCTTCATGGTCGCTGCCTGCACCCGAATGAAGCACCGACCGGCTGCTTGCTCCCGGGTTCAGCTGTCAATCGCCCGAGCTGCTGCTGCTGCAAGGAGAGAGTACAGTGAGAGTCAGTGAGTCTTGGGTCACTGACCTCCATTCAGAATTAAGGTCAGGCTTTTCTTTCATTTTATTTCACATTTCCAAACATCCACACTATTTTCCCTGATGAGCATGCGCTCAGTTAGGAGTGTCAGGTATTTGCGAAGTGCCAGCCTCAAAACCCGGGAGCATGCTGGCCTAGAAATAGTTATATCTTTAAACCACGTTGAACAAGTCGTCCCAGTGTGAAAGTCCCGAAAAGATTAAGATTTTCAAAGGTGAAGTTTAACAGGTAGTGTTGTTGGATTTCCCTCTGGTTCCTGAAAATTCAAGTACCCACAGTTACCGTGATAGCATAGATATCCCTCTAAACCCGTTGTGAGGCAAATTAAAATTTCTAATTTACTTAAACTTTAATTAAGCTGTAAGCAACTCATTTCTGTAATACACATCTTCAAAGCGCCTGGACATTATTGCTGATTCTGCAGGCCTTGCCGGCCCGAGGCCCCGCACATGCGCCCACTTCAAATCTTTCCTATCCATATATCTGACCAAATGCATTTTAAGTGTTGTTATAGTATCTGCTTCAACTACCTCCTCTGGCAACTCTTTCCTGTGTGGAAAGGGTGCTCCCTCAGATTCTTATCAAATCTTTCCCCTCTCACCTAAAAACCTATGTCCAATGGTTCCTGATTCGCCGACAGGGTAAATGACTGGATTTAGTTTACATGGGATCCAGGGTAAGCTGGCAGACAGAATCTTTGGACAGAATGCAGATAGAGCCAAAATGCTTGAGTAACTCAGCAGGACAGACAGCGTCTCTGGTGAGATGGAATAGGTGACGTTTCAGGTCGAGACTTCTTCAGACTATGGCCTATCTGTCTCTGGCCTCCTGCATTGTTACAAGACGCAACACAAGCTTGAGAAATGTTGCCTCCGATCTGAAACATCACCTGTCCATGTCTTTCAGCCATGCTGCCTAATCTGCTGAATTACTCCAACACTTTGTGGGTTTTTTTCAAAAGGTAACTCACTCTTTCTTCATGTTTGTATCAGAATTGGCGATTTGTGTGCGTTATAATTTTGGCAGCTTTTTCTCTTTCTATAAGTCTAGGGTGCTGGGCACCATCAAGGCCCTCGCTATCAACTACACAAAATGCAGACAATGAAGCATAAAGGGCCTGTCCATCATAAGTGATTTTTTTCGGCGACTGCCGAAAAATAAGCTGCCGCCTCATGGTCACGGCGTGGCGCCTGTATTGTCGTGAGCTGTCTCCTCCTTATTTTTTGTCGCCGCTAGATTTTGAAATGTTCAAAACCTTTCGGCAACAGTGAGCTTGATGTTGCTTGTCTTCTCCTGTCGTGGGTGCTGTCGTAGATTGTCGCCAGGATGATGCCAGGTGACGTTGGCTGTCGCCGGGTCATGACCTCGGTGAATTCCACTGGCGACAAACTATGTCAACCGTCGACAGATCCGGCGTCAAGAGAAGTCTTCAGTTGTCTTCATTTGTCACTGGCAGGGTCGTAGCTTGTCGCAAGCGGAGGTAGGTTGACTTCGGTTGTCGTCTGTGTGGTCGAAGGTTGTCGTAGGTGGTTGTAGGCGAGAATTGTGTTGCCGATTGACATAGCTAGACGTTGATTAGGTGGGAGCTTGTCGAGGAGTGGGTGCTAAAAGCCGTTTTTCCAACGTCACGCCGCAACAGTGACTGCCACAGTCGCTTAAAAAATCGCCTAAGTGGGACAGGCCCTTAATGTGATTTTAACTGCTATATTAACTTACTTGGCGTCCCCCCATTGGCGATATCCTTGTTATTTTCTTTTTCACAATTCTAGAAATGGAAATGTTAACTTTTCCTTATTCTATACCTGCTGCCAGATATTCCATGTGTTTCCTGCATTTATGTTTATATTCAAGCTTGTTGACCACAATGGTATAACTTAAATTAATTATATGTGTGGAATTTACATGTAACCTTTTCCCAAAGTAGACTGCTGTAATGTGTTTTTTCCCTTTTTAAAAAGAGCAAATGTATTTCATTTGCTGCATAATATACTCCTTGCTGTGAATCATAAACTCCAACCCACTTCAAAATCATCTGAGTTAAAATGTTGGGAATAAATAATTCTCTATTGCTGAGTATATATTGTAAAACAATAAACACAACTGGGGGAGTAGCATTTCATAAAAATATGCTGTGAAGACTGAGAAATGGGAAAGCAGAAAAATGTAGTCTCATGGGGACACAAAGAACTGCAGATGCTGGTTTATAAAAATAGGTACTGGGTAATAGGTAAAAATAAGTGCTGGGGTAACCCAAGCAGATGACGATGAAGCAGACGTTCTTTTCCTTAGCCTTCATTGCAAGAGGATTTGCGTTTAGGAGCAATGGGGTCCTACTGCAGTTGTACAGGGCCCTGGTGAGACCTTCCTTAGCTCAGGACCAACTACCGATTTGAGGCTAACTGGTCTATAATTCCTTGTTTTCTCTCTCCCTCCTTTCTTAAAAAGTGGCTACCTTCCAGTCCACAGGAACTGATCCAGAGTCGAGAGAACATTGGAAAATGATCACCAATGCATCCACGATTTCTAGGGCCACTTCCTTGACTGCTCTGGGATGCTGACCATCAGGCCCTGGGAATTTATCTGCCTTCAGTCCCAACACCAGTTTACCCAACACTAGGTATGTTACAAAACTTACCTTCAGCGGCGCTGCAGTTCTGCCACTGGCCGTGTGCGCGACTTTGGCGCCTTTGAGAGGGGGGCGGGATTAAAATGCCGTTTTCTCCTGCCTGTCGAAGTCGATTTTCTCAGGCTGCTGCAGAGAAATCGCTCCAACATCCGTTCTATCAAGTTTTTTAAAAACATCGCTGGATAATTTAATTGCTGGAGTAAAATAAAAATCGACCTCTAACGCCGTCAACGGGACGGATCTCCCGTATGGGACAGATAAAGGTAAGCCGTTTATTTTACATATAAACGTGCTTCTTAGGATCACTTTAATCCAAATTTTACGTTGCGAAAAGGTGATTTAGGCCCCATACGAACCGGCAGTGTTTTATCTGCCAATACGGGGTTTAAATTTCCCCGCAAACCGCAACGTTCCAATCGATCCCGTTCCACAAAATTCCACTCGCAAGATGATTAAAATGGCCATTAATTTACGGGGATTTAAAACTAAATTCCTTCCATTTGGCCTATAAACCCATTGACAATGAGATTTAAAAATCATGTTATACCTGTATTGTGAATTCTTGTGTGAATGTTATTTGGACACCTAGGCTATTTAAAAATGTTAACATTTTCTTAAGAAATGGATAGATGTTTAGATCTAGTAATTGAATTTTGTAATTAGCTACAATTAGGTAACTAACTAATTATATGCTTTAATTTCAGGTCATCCAAGTAAGATTGTTTCATATTTGTTTCAGAATGCTTCAATCTATAATAACTGAACATTTCATTCAGTTCTCTTAATTTTTAAGAAGGCTATGGGCTTTTGACTGTCCTTGGTCACAGCTTTTGAGTTAAGTCAATGGAAAAGCAATAGAGAACAAGATGCTAATTTCGGAGTATGAAAATGGCCATAACTTTTTAATACTGAAGGTATGAAAGTGAATTAGGTGTCAAATTAAACTTCTTTTTATGCTTTATCTGATGGGATAAATTAAAGACGATTTTTAAAATCTCAAAATTGTGTAACATTGCTACGTTTAGAGTAGCTTTTTTGAATATTTCATTGTTCCTTAGGACCTTGTGCTTGTTGGACCCTTGCAGTGACCAGCACGTTGTCTCTTTTAGTTAAAGATCCCTAGCATTTTGTGTCATTTAAACGAAATGGTTGGTGCTTAACTGCAGCGCTCTGTCTGTGCTTACTTCCAGCACTTTGTATCTTTCTGTAATTGTGCTTGTCGGACCCACGGAGTAAGTCTGGTACTTTGCCTTTTTTTAAAAAGGTGCTTGTGGGACTCGCTGATTGACCTCCCCTCACCCGAGCTACCTTCAGCGGCGCTGCAGATCTGTCGCTGCCCGTGTGTGCGATTTTGGCGCCTTTGAAAGGGGGGCGGGTTTAAAATGCGATTTTCTCTCGGCTATTCAAATCGAGGTTGTTCAGCCTACATAGTTGCTGACGAAAAATCGCTGCGAGGTTCGTTCGCTGCAGGTAGTTTTAAACTATATTGGTTAATTTAATTGTTATAGTAGGTTAAAAATCATCCTCTAAACCCGCGACCGCCGACAATGGGACAGATCTCATGCAGGGGACAACGGAAGGTAGGTTGTTTATTTTTACATTAAAAAGGGCTTCTTAAGATCCTTTTATACAAAGTTTTATGTTGCAAGTAGCTAATTTGGGGGCCCATTAAATCCTGCAGTATTTTTCTGGGCATATGGGGTACAAATCCACCGCAATGGGAACGTTCCAAACCAGCACGTTCCACAGGATCCCACTCGAAAGCTGATTTAAATGGCCATTAATTTACAGCAATTCAAGTTCAAGTGAGTTTATTGTCATGTGTCCCTGTATAGGACAATGAAATTCTTGCTTTGCTTAAGCACACAGAAAATAGTAGGCATTTACTACAAAACAGATAAATGTGTCCATATACCATGATATAAATATATACACACATGAATAAATAAACTGATAAAGTGCAAATAGCAGAAAGTGGTTATTAATAATCAGAGTATTGTCCGAGCCAGGTTTAATAGCCTGATGGCTGTTGGGAAGTAGCTATTCCTGAACCTGGTTGTTGCAGTCTTCAGGCTCCTGTACCTTCTAGCTGAAGGTAGCAGGGAGATGAGTGTGTGGCCAGGATGGTTTGGTTCTTTGATGATACTGCCAGCCTTTTTGAGGCAGCGACTGCGATAAATCCCCTCGATGGAAGGAAGGTCAGAGCCGATGATGGACTGG
Source organism: Leucoraja erinaceus (assembly GCF_028641065.1). Lineage (NCBI taxonomy): Eukaryota > Metazoa > Chordata > Chondrichthyes > Rajiformes > Rajidae > Leucoraja > Leucoraja erinaceus. The sequence continues at coordinate 25,018,834 of NC_073383.1, forward strand.
GCAGTGTTTACTATTTTTGTAGTCTTTTCCTCTCCAGGGCGCTCAAATTGCCGAACCAAGCCACGATGCAACCGGTCAGCATGCTCTCTACTGTGCACCTGTAGAAGTTAGAGAGAGTCTTCCTTGACAAACCAACTCTCCGTAATCTTCTCAGGAAGTAGAGGCGCTGATGAGCTTTTTGATAATTGCGTTAGTGTTCTCGGACCAGGAAAGATCTTCAGAGATGTGCACGCCCAGGAATTTGAAGTTCTTGACCCTTTCAACCATCGACCCGTTCATATAAATGGGGCTGTGGGTCCACCTCCTACTACTTCCAAAGCCCACAATCAGTTCCTTGGTTTTGCTGGTGTTGAGGGCCAGGTTATTGCGCTGGCACCATATGGACAGTTGCTCGTCTCCCTTCTATATTCTGACTCATCCCCATCAGTGATACACCCCACAATAGTGGTGTCATCAGCGAACTTGATGATGAACACTAAATTTCTTTCATTTGGCCTATAAATTAATGTAAATTTGATTTAAAAATCATGTTTTATTGTGAGTTCTTTGTGAATGTTATTAGGACACTTAAGCTATTTAAAAATGTTAATCTTTTCTTAAGAAATGGATAGATGTTCAGGCAACAGCTGCGTCTGCTGGACTGGAGGGCGGCAGCTTCGACCACCCCCGGGCCGCGGAGCTTGAACCGCGGGACTGACTTACCATCGCCCGGTGGGGTATCGCCTCAGCGCAGAGGGAGAAGAGGAGGGAAGAGACAGTAACTCTAAGACTTTTGCCTCCATCACAGTGAGGAGGTGCTTGGTGAACTCACTGTGGTGGATGTTAATTTGTGTTTATTGTGTGTTTTTATTATTACATGTATGGCTGCAGGCAACAACATTTTGTTCAGACCGAAAGGTCTGAATGACAAATAAAGGATTCAATTCAATTCATCTAGTAATTGCAGTTTGGAATTAGCTACAATTGGGAAACTAACTAATTATATGCTTTAATTTCAGGCCATCCAAGTAAGATTGTTTAATATTTGTTTCGGAATGCTTCAATCTATAATAACTGAAATTTTATTTCAGTTCTCTTAATTTTTAATAAAGTTATGGCCATTTCACTGTCCTCGATCACAGCTTTTTGTGTTAAGTCAATGGAAAATCAATAGGGAACAAGATGCTAATTTCCGAGTATGAAAATGGCCATAACTTTTTTAATACTGAAGATATGAAAGTGAATTAGGTGTCAAATTAAACTTATTTTGTGTTTTATCCGATGGGATTAATTGCAGACTTGATTTTTAAAATCTCAAAATGTTGTAACATTGCTACTGTAATATTTCAGGCTACAGTCCGTGCTTCAGCCCTCACTCCCCAGAGCAAAGATCCCCAGAGCTCTGCTCCGCACTTTATCTGCAGCTTCACCTGTCGCACTTCACTCTCCACGCCGTTCCGCACTCCTTCCCTGGGGTTCTGTTCTGCGCTTCTTCACCTGTAGTACTTCACCTCCCCACTTCTCTACGCATCACCGCCCTCCCCAGCAAAGATCTTATCAAAGATCCTATAGCAGAGCCTCTGCTATAGGATCTTTGGATCTTGTAGCTATAAGATCTTTGCTCCCCAGAGCTCTACTCCGTGGTTCACCTGTAGTACTCCAGCCGCTCCACTTCACCTTCCCGCTGCTCCGCCCGTCAACCACCTCCTCCCGCCCCAGGGCCGCTCCGCTCCTCAACCACCTCCTCCCGCCCGGGGCCGCTCCGCGCCTCGACCACCTCCTCCCGCCCCAGGGCCGCTCCGCTCCGCTCCGCTCCTCCGTGCGGGGAGAGGCCGCGGGTCGGGCTGATCCTGATCCAAGCTCTCGCTCTCGCGAGAGGGGCGGCGGCGCTGGTGGGTCAGTCAGCGCTCAGGCAGGCGGACGGGGTAGGGAGGCCGCTGTCATGGCGCTGCCGCTGCTGCGCCGGGACAAGCGGACTGTGGCCGCCTCGCTGAAGGCCGAGTGTTCTCGGCCCGATGGCAGGGGCGTCCAGCTGCTCAGCGAGCTGCTCGACAACGTGCTGAGCCCCAAGAGGCCGGCGGCCGAGGCCGAGGCGATCGAATGGTGCAAGTGGCTGATGGCCGGCGGCGAGAGCTTCGACGACTTCTGCAAGACGGTGCGGGCCTACGACGACGCCACCCTGTGCGGCTTGGTGTGGACGGCCAACTTCGTGGCCTACCGCTGCCGGACGTGCGGCATCTCCCCCTGCATGTCGCTGTGCGCCGAGTGCTTCAACGCGGGCGAGCACACGGGCCATGATTTCAACATGTTTCGGAGTCAGGCGGGCGGGGCCTGTGACTGCGGGGACAGCAGCGTGATGCGGGACAGCGGGTGAGTTAGTGACCCACCGCCGCCCCCCGACTTCTCCGCGGCTACTACTTTCTCCACTAACACCTCCGTCTCAAAAACCGTGGTTCCGGCGCTTTGCCTTCAAGTGGCGCTTGCCCCGCACTCTCGCTGAGTAATCATGACCTTCCAGCTGCAGCAGTGTTTGTTTGTAAACTCCTTGCGTTTCCCAGTAACGAAACAGGGTCGTAGCTGCTGCTGTCCCGAATGTTTTCATCTGTTTGATTTCCTGATTGTTTTTAATTTGGATTCAATTTCGGAATGTTGGTGTAAACATGGAGTTACACCCTTCATTTGTCAATTCACATGAAAGACACAACATTAATGCCCAATGTGTACGAAAGAACTGCAGATGCTGGTTTAAATCGAAGGTAGACAAAATGCTGGAGTAACTCAGCAGGACAGACTGCATCTCTGGAGAGAAGGAATGGGCGACGTTTCGGGTCGAGACCCTTCTTCAGAAGATCTGAAGAAGGGTCGCGACCCTTCACATTAAAACCCAATCATATTATCACGATTTTATTATTTTGCATGGAGATCTCTAACTATGGAAAATGTTCGGAGCTCTTTATTGTGCACCTGTAATTAGTTCGATTAGTATTAGTTCCAGAGTGTGTGTTCATGATGTCACTGTACAGGAAATCATCACTAACTAAATATTGTCTTTAAGATACCAAACAAAGTGTTATCAAGCATTGTCAACCACAATTTGATTCCAAACCACATATTTGGATTGAAGAGGTACTTTTAGTGAAGAGGTTTGAGGGAGAGAGAGGGATTAGGGAAGTGAGTTCCAAAGTTTTGTTCCTAAACTAATTGATCCTGAGGTAATGTGATTCCATGTCCCCGGTTTGGTCGAGTGCTGTTTAAATAGCCTGGGTGAGTAACTGCAGTGTAATGTGAAGATAGTATTGTGTGCTGGTGGCGGAGGTAATGAGTATTTCGATGGGTTAATGGGCTCCTTTGTCGTGGATGGCTTTGAATTGTTTTCGAGTTGTTGGTATTTACTCATCCAACGAGTATGCTTTTGAATGGTGTGTTGTTAGATGATGGACATCAAGTGCTGCTGGAAGATCAGCAACTCGGTGAAATATTTGTTTTGGTCTGCCCGAAAATTGTTGAACTCCCAGCAGAACGAGATGTCCGTCAGGAACGTTGCTGAACGGCCCATTCCATTCTACAGCAGTGTGCACTGAGGGACTCGCTGAAGCTTGGCTCTGTGAGGGACGACCACCATCTAGGGTCTTTCCGTGGCGGGACGTGGGGGGGGGGGGCAGGTTCTGGCGGAGACACCCCTCAAACAAGGGATGGGATTTCATCCCAGTGGGCCACATGAGAGGCGAATGTTTGGTATAAGGATAGTTTGTGAACACTACTGAATATAACACAAATTAATGTGTGAACGCTGAGAATGTGGGAGAGTTTTTTTGCACTGTTCTTTTTTTATATATTTTTTTTATTCTGAATACATTTTATGTTTGGAAAAGAAACGATGAAAAGGTCTTGGGATGTGAGCAGGTGAGTCACTTAGCACAGTTTAGCCAGCCTCTGACCTGCTCTTGTGGGCTCTGTATTTATGTGGTTGATCAGTTCAGTTTCTGGTCAAAGGTGATCTGTATGAAGTCGATAGTAGGGGACTCGTGTAATAATATAAAGATACAGGGTGGAAACAGGCCCTTTGCCTATCTTGAACATCAATCACCCCATTTATACAAATTCTGTATTAATTCCATTATTTATTCTCCCCACATTCTGCATTTAAGAAACATTTAGATATTCAGGGAATGGAGGAATATATATTTTGTGCCGATAGGTAAGAGATGGCATCATGTTCGGCACAGACATTGTGGGCCTGTTCCTGTGCTGTTTTATGTTCTCTGTTCTCTATCAACATTGTAAACCTCCTCTGGACCCCTCTTCAACGACAACCTCCTTAGATATTGGGCTCACAGCATTAAAGAAGTGGCAGATGGAGTACAGCGTATTCATGCATTTTGATAGTAATGCATACCCCATTTCCCCATTTACAAAATAGTAATCCCTGCTTCCTCTACACTACCTGCCCCTCCACCTTTCTTTTTATCATCAATTGGAATTCTTTGAAGAAGTAAATAGCAGGACAGCCAAAGAAGGGTCAGTGGATGTTGTTTATCTAGATTTTCAGAAAGTCTTTGATAAGGTGCCACATATGAGGCTGCTAATGAAGATGAGAGCCCATTATATCAAAAGACAGATAGTAGTATGGATAGCAGGTTGGCTGGATGGCAGAAGGCATAGAAGTCTGCCCCCCCCATATCTCACTGACCTCCTCTCCCTCTACCAACCCTCACGGTCCCTCAGATCCACATCAGCCGGTCTCCTCTCCATCCACAAGTCCAACCTCCGCAGTTTTGGGGACAGAGCCATTCCAGGGCAGCTCCCAGGCTGTGGAACTCCCTCCCCCAACTGATCTGCAATTCCGTGTCCCTCACCATCTTCCAGTCCCGCCTCAAGACCCATTTCTTCACCTCTGCCTATCCTTAGCCCCACGTCCCCCTCCCTTTTCATCTGTGCATTAATTGCCTCATACTGTGTTTTGAATTGAATTCTGTCTTTACTTTGTGTACTAGTCATGTCTCTACTATTTATTTAATTCCCCTTACATGTTTTTCTTCTACCTGCTAATTTTTTGTAAGGTGGCCTTGAGACTCTTGAAAGGCGGCCATAAATAAAATGTATTATTATTATTATTATTAAAGAGTGGTAATAAAGGGGGGGGGGGGGGGGTTCTGGTTGGCTGCCAGACCAGTGCTGCGGGGGTCGGTGCTGGGGCCGCTGCATTGCACATTGTATATTAATGATTTGGATGATGGAATCGAAGGCTTTGTGGCCAAGGTTGCTGGTGAAACGAAAATGGGTGGAGGGGCAGGTACCGTAGAGAAAGCAGGGACTCTGCAGAAGGACTTGGGACGGGTTGGGAGTGTGGGCCGAGAAGTGACAGATGGGATATCGTGTAGCAAAGTGTGGAGTGATGCATTTTGGTAGTAGGAATAAAGAGGTGTAGACTAATTTCCAAATGGGGAGAGACACCAGAAATCGGAGGTGCTAAGGGACTTGAGAGCACTGGTGCAGGATTCACAAGTCGAATCTGTAGTATTTCAAGTGGGCCAGAATACAAAAACAGGGATGTAATGCTGAGGCTCTATAAGGCACTGGTCAGGCCACATTTGGAGTATTGTGAGCAATTTTCGGCACCTTCTCTGAGGAAGGATGAACTGGATAGATAGATAGATAGATAGATAGATAGACTTTTATTGTCATTCAGACCAAAGTCTGAACAAAATTGCAGCTGTCATGCATATAATACAATACAATAAAACAACAATAAACACATATTAACATCCACCATAGTGAAAGGCTTGAATAGAGTGGATGTGGACGATGGATGGCAAAAGTCTTACAATCCAATACAATCTCTTCCCTTTATCTTCATTTCCCTCTGCGACTGGGGCGATACCCCCCCCCCCCCATACCCCCCCCCCCCCTTACGATGTTACACAAACAGTCCCAGCGGCTCAAACACCGCGGCCCGAAGCCACTGTGTTGAAGCTGCCGCCTCTCCCCCGTTTGCAGACGCTCCCGATGTCCAAGCCCCAGGCGGGCGATGATGAGTCCACGGGATTTTAGGCCGCGCGGGGCCAGAACACCGTCCGCCTCCCACGTGAGTACTGTGGAACGTCTTCAGGCGATGGTGAGTCCCACGGCCATGAAGCCGTGCCGGGTGATGTACTGGTCCCCCCCCGGGTTGTTCCAACGCCCGTGACACCGGTTGGCGAAGTCGCGTTGCGGGAGCTCAGAAAGGCGGTCTCGCACCCGGACCCGTGAGCTCTCGATGTTCCAGTCCACCAGACCCGCGAGCTCCCGATGTCCCCCGACAGTCCACCGACCTGCGGCTGCGTTGCTGGGCGCCTCCGAGCCTCCCGGAGTCGAGTCGCCGCCCCGAGTCTTGGACGTCGCTTCTCCCCCGGACCGGGCTGCCCTGACTTGGGCGTCGCTTCTTCCCCGGGCCGGGCCGCCCCGACTTGGGCGCCGAACCTCCCTCGGGCTGTGAGCGTCGCACCTTCCCAAGCTCAGATGAACTGGCTCTGGAGAGGGTCCAGAGGAGGTTTACAAGAATGATTTCAGGAATGAGGGGGTTAATATATGATGAGCGGTTGACGGCACTGGGCCTGTACTCGCTGGAGTTTAGAATGAGGGGGCAATCTAATTGAAACATACCAAATAGTGAAAGGCTTGAATAGAGTGGATGTGGACAGGGTGATGTTTCCACTAATGGGAGAACCCAGGACCAGAGGTCATAGCCTCAGAATTAAAGGACGTTCCTTTAGAAAGGAGATGTGGAGGAATTGATTTAGTCAGAGGGTGGTGAATCTATGGAACATCTTTGCCACAGAAGGCTGTGGAGGCCAAGTCAATGGATATTTGTAGTTTAGTTTAGAGACAGCGTGGAAACAGGTCCTTTGGCCCACCGAGTCCGTACCGACCAGTGATCCCCATACATTAACACACACTAGGGACAATTTACACGGTGTACAAACCCAAGCTAATTAACATACAAACCTGTACGTCTTTGGAGTGGGAGTAAACCGAAGAACTTAAGAATAAGGGGTAAGCCTTTTAGAACGGAGAGAAAGTTCAGCAACTATCTCAACTACACCTCTTCCCATCCTGTTTCCTGCAAAGACTCTAGCTCCTACTCCCAATTTCCCCGGCTACAAGAGAGAGCTAGATAGGGTTCTTGAAGATAGCGGAGTCAGGGGAATATGGGGAAAAGTCCTCATTCTTTAACTGATGGGGATCAGCCATGATCACATTGAATAGATGCTGACCTCAAGGGTGTCTTTCGGTCTAATCCTGCACCGCCCTATCTTGGAGAAAACCCATGTCCCCACGTCGCAACAGAGACAGAGTCCATACAGACAGTAGTCCATGCCTGGGTCTCTCGTAAGGTTATTATGGTGTGTCAGGTTATGGGGAGACGGCAGAAGAATGGATTTAGGAGGGAGAGATAGTTCAGCAACTATCTCAACTACACCTCTTCCCATCCTGTTTCCTGCAAAGACTCTAGCTCCTACTCCCAATTTCCCCGGCTACACCGCATCTGTGCTCAAGGTGAGGTGATCCATACAAGAATATCCAAAATGTCCTCATTCTTTAGGGAATGGGGATTCCCCTCTCCCATCATAGATCAGACCTCACTCGTGCCTTCTCGGTACATCGCAGCTCCACCCTTGCTCCCCCTCCCCTAGTTGCAACAGAGACAGAGTCCCCTTAGTCCATACCTTTCACTCCATCGCACACAACACATAATCCTCCAAAATGTTTTGCCACCTCCAACAGGCTCCCAACAGCAGTCACATCTTCCCATCTCCACCCCTTCCCTCCTTCCGCAGAGACCGTTCCCTCCGCAATTCCCTGGTTAACTCATCCCATTTCGCCTAAACACGCCCTCCCCAGAGACCTTCCCCTGCAACCGCTGAAGATGCAACACCTGTCCCTATACCTCCTTCCTCGACTCTGTCCAAGGATCCCGACAGTCTTTTCAGGTTAGGCAGCGGTTCACTTGCACCTCCTCCAACCTCATCTACTGTATCCATTGTTCAAGATGTGGCCTTGTATACTTCAGCGAGACCCAACGTAAACTGGGTGATCGTTTCACTGAACACCTTCGCTCAGTCCGCCTGACCTACCTGATCTCCCGGTTGCTAAACACTTTAATTCTCCTTCCCATTCCCACACTGACCTTTCTGTCCTAGGTCTGCTCAATTGTCTTGAGTGAGGCTAAACGCAAATTGGAGGAACAGCATCTCATATTCGCTTGGGCAGCTTACAGCCCAGTGGTTTGATTTTGATTTATCCAACCAAATAACCCCAGCTTTCCCACTCTATTCCTCCCCCACCCAAGTCGCACCAAGTTCTCATTTTCACCCAACAAACAGCTAACAATTGCGTTTCCTTTATCATCATTACTTTTTTACATATTTTTCATTCATTGTTTTTTATCGCTCTACATCATCTTCTATATCTCTGTATCTATATTCTATATCTATATTCTGCCGTGATTGAATGGCAGAGTAGACTTGATGGGCCGAATGGCATAATTCTGCTCCTATCACTGATGATCTTATGATCTGAAAACTTGGTCACAAAGCCATGAATTTCCTCATCCAAATCATTCATATGCAATGTGAAGAGCAACGGCCCCAACACCAACCCCTGCGGAACGCCACTAGTCACTGACAGCCAACCAGAAAAAGCTCCCCTTCCCACTCTTTGTCTTTTGCCATTCAGCCAACCTTATATCCATGATAATATTTTCGCTCTAACACCATGGGCTCGCATCTTGTTTAGCAGCCTCGCGTGTGGCACCTTATCAAAGGCCTTACAAAAATCCAGCTTAACACCATCCACTGACTCCCCTTTGTCTATCCTGCTATTTACTTCCTCAAAGAATTAGAACAGATTTGTCAGGTAAGATCTCCCCTTCACAAAACCGTGCTGACTATTTTATCATGTGCTTCTAATTACTTGGAAATCTCATCCTGAATAATGGACTCTAAAATCTTACCACCCACTGAAGTCATGCTATCTGGCCTATAGTTTCTCCTCTTTTGTTTAATTCCTTTCTTGAACAGCGGAGTAACATTTGCAATTTTCCCGTTCTCTGCGACCACTCTTGACCAGTGATTCGTAAAAGATCAGCACTAATGCCTATACAATCTCTAAAGCTACTTCTTGTAGGTGTAGTCCATCTGGTCCAGGTGTCTTTTCCACCTTCAGACCTTTCAGTACACCATAAAACTTCTGCTTCTTGACTCTCTTGAATTTCAGGCACGTTGCTGGTATTCAATTCTTTATGCCACATTACTACTTCTTTAGCATAATTTTCCAGTCCAATGTACAGTTTTCCTCTCTTATACTCATCTGACACTTTCTGGAGCACTAGTATGGGTGTTCTGGGCTGAAGGGACTGGTTTTCAAAGGGCTAGTATGGACATTGTGGGCCAAATGGATTCTTAGGGTATTGGATCAGTCACTCAAGCCTGCTGTGCTGGCAGCTCACTCCCTCACGGCTGGTGGACTGGCAGTTGACTCACGGCTATTCCTTGAAATTCCATTTCAAGCAGGGTGCGAGGCCACCAAATTCAAGTACAGTTTCTTACCACTTCAAGCAGGGTGCAAGGCCACCAAATTCAAGTGCAGTTTCTTATCATTTCAAGCAGGGTGCAAGGCCACTAAAGACAGCGAGTCGTGACCTCTCCCTCCTCCATCTTGCAGGGACTGAGCCATGCCCACACTTCTGGGTTTTATAGTCCTTCACCCCTCCCACCAGAAGGGACGTTGCCTTCATGGCGTGATTGATAAGAGAGAGAATCTCAATATTTTTAAAACACTAATAACTCTTTTCTTTTTAATTGATGGGAAAAATCCTCGGTACCTGATGAGCGGAGGGAGACTCTGAATATGATGGCCAAAAATCACAGCCATACATGGTAGCGTTTTTTCTAAAATCAATATAAAGCGAAAACAGGAAGTGGTCAAGATTAGATTTTTAATTATATGGAAGGCAAGGCAACTTTAATTAGGCAACACAGCTTTAGCATTTCCAAACCAAAGGCAACACAGCTTTAGCATTTCCAAACCAAAGGCAACACAGCTTTAGCATTTCCAAACTATATTTTCAAACCCCTTTAAGGGCACTGACAGGTCATTAAAACCACTCACAGTTTAGTATACACAGTGTTTACGAAGGAAGTGCAGATGCTGGAGAATCGAAGGTACACAAAAAAGCTGGCGAAACTCCAAATACAAGGCGTAGCTATGGGCACACGCATGGGCCCCAGCTATGCCTGCCTATTTGTCGGTTACGTCGAGCAATCCTTGTTCAATACATACCAGGGCCCCATCCCCGACCTTTACCTCCGCTACATCGACGACTGCTTTGGTGCCACCTCCTGCACCCGGACACAACTGACTGACTTCATCCACTTCACCACTAACTTCCATCCAGCACTCAAATACACCTGGACCATTTCCGACACTTCCCTACCATTCCTTGACCTCACTATCTCCATTGCAGGTGATAGACTTCTGACCGACATCCACTATAAACCCACTGACTCCCAAGGCTATCTGGACTACACTTCTTCCCACCCTGCTTCCTGTAAGGACTCCATCCCCTACTCCCAATTCCTCAGTCTACGCCGCATCTGCTCCACGGATGAGGCGTTCCACACCAGGACATCTGAAATGTCCTCGTTATTCAGGGAACGGGGGTTCCCCTCCTCCACCATAAATGAGGCTCGCACCAGGGTCTCTTCCATACCCCGCAACACTGCTCTCTCTCCCCATCTCCCCCACTCGCAACAAGGGCAGAGTCCCCCTGGTCCTCACCTTTCACCCCACCAGCCGTCACATACAAAAGGTAATCCTCCCTCAGTTTCGCCACCTCCAACGTGACCCCATCACTCGCCACATCTTCCCATCTCCCCCCATATCTGCCTTCTGAAAGACCGCTCCCTCCATAACTCCCTTGTCAATTCTTCCCTTCCCTCTCATACCACCCCCTCCCCGGGCACTTTCCCTTGCAACCGCAAGAGATGCAACACTTGTCCCTTTACCTCCCCCCTCGACTCCGTTCAAGGACCCAAGCAATCGTTCCAAGTGCGACAGATGTTTACCTGCATCTCCTCCAACCTCATCTATTGCATCCACTGCTCTAAATGTCAGCAGATCTATATCGGTGAGACTAAGCGGAGGTTGGGCGATCGTTTCGCCGAACACCTCCGCTCGGTCCGCAATAACCAAGCTGACCTCCCGGTGGCTCAGCACTTCAACTCCTCCTCCCACTCCTTCTCCGACCTCTCTGTCCTGGGTCTCCTCCATGGCCACAGCGAGCAGCACCGGAAATTGGAGGAACAGCACCTCATATTCTGTTTGGGGAGTCTGCATCCTGGGGGCATGAACATCGAATTCTCCCAATTTTGTTAGTCCTTGCTGTCTCCTCCCCTTCCTCAGTCCCCCTGCTGTCTCCTCCCATCCCCCAGCCTTCGGGCTCCTCCTCCTTTTTCCTTTCTTGTCCCCGCCCCTGATCAGTCTGAAGAAGGGTTTCGGCCCGAAACGTTGCCTATTTCCTTCGCTCCATAGATGCTGCTGCACCCGCTGAGTTTCTCCAGCTTTTTTGTGTACCCACAGTTTAGTATACATGTGTTCAGTGTTATTCACAGCTCAGACTGAGAGACGAGACCCACTCGCTCCCCCCATCTTGCAGAGACTGAGGCACTTCCGGGTTTTATAGTCCCTCCGGAAGGGGCGTGACCTTCAGGAGAGAGAATCTCAACATTTTTTAAACACTAATAACTATTTTATTTTTCATCGATGGGAAAAATCATCTTGTCCTGCGCAGCAGAGGTGTACTCTGTAAGTAAGATGGCCTATTCCCTGGTTGGCTCGACTACAAGCTGCTCTATGAAGTCATCTCTACAGATGGCACTGGACAAATTCCTTCTCTTTGGATCCAATACCAACCTGATTTTTCCAGTCTACCTGCATATTGAACTCCCCCATGAACACTGCAACATTGCCTTTCTTACATGCCGCTTTTATCTCCTGATGTAATTTGTACACTACATCCTAGCTATTGTTCGGAGCCTTGTATATAACTCCCATGAGGGGCATCTTTACTCTTGCAGTTTCTTAGCTCTACTCATACGGACTCTTATATATTTTTACTATGTTCTGACCCGTATATCTTCTGACCCTAAGTCGTTCATTGTCAGGTACTGAATTTCATTCCTTGCTAGTAGAGTCACCCACCCACTCTGCCCACCTGCCTGTCTTTTTGATAGTATGTGTAACCTTGGATATTCATCTCTAGGCTCCGATCCTCTTTCAGCTACATCTCCTTGATGCCCACATTGGTATCTACCGATTTCTAACTGCGTTAAATCTACATGATCACAGAGAGAATGTAGCTGTGCCATTGTGATTCTCTCAACAATGGCAATGTCATTGAGTGTTAGGATAGGTGGATAGAAATGGTCATTGCTTGTGTGCAGGATCCATTTTGTAAAAAAATCGATCAGCTTCTGGGTTATTTGGTAACCGGAAGCAAAAGTGCCACATTAGAAAAGGTTGCAGTGCATAAATGTAAACCTATGAATGATGAAAGCTTTCAAAATGTCAAGTTCAGAGGTAATAAAAATATGAATGAAGGCTTGGCAATAGTTGGCAATTTTAAGCTTAAAAAGTAGGTGGTTACACAGTCTGCAGATCTCTCTACACTCAGTTCATTGCGTTGATTAGAAATCAGCAAAGAAACTGAGCAATCAGTTCATGCAGGTGAGGAAAGACATCAGGTAATCTGTTTCTGTTTTGTTATTTGAGACTTGCATTGAGATTTTGGAATTCTTTTAATTTGTGCCATGGAAGCAGATGGATCCTTGGTTTGATAACCCATCAGAAAGATAGTACCCACAGCTATTCAATGTTCCCTGCATAGATCTGTCAGCCTTATCTACATATTGAAGTTTTATGTTGGGGTAAGAACTTAAACAAAGAATTGCTACAGAACCATGTATGACTCTGGAGATCATTGAGGGTAGTATTAATTGTACAGTATATCTAATATGCCTATAGATTATTTGTCTTAAAGAGAATTGAGGGTAATGGGGATGAGACGGGAAAGTGGATGGGGCAAATGATTAGATCGGTAATATGGTCCACTCCTGTCTTATGTTCTTAAAATAAAACACTGCATTATAGGGGTAAATTATATGCTTATGTGAGTGCTAAATCAAAGAGAATATTGAGCATGACAATTGACAAATTAAAGATTGGAATGACACAAATTGCTGGGAAGAATGGTATGGGAGCTTGATGAAAGTGAGGAATGCTTGTGTATTATTGCATTCTGAAATCAAGAGTTTGCTGAGGGGATGCGATGTGTTCATTTAAGCTGAATACAGCAGTTGGACTTTCTCTTCAGCCATTGGATTCTGTACGATGCCATATCTTGACAATTTAAGAATGTTTTCCCATTTATATCTTTCAATAAAGGCTTGCTTCTAGAAGTAATCGCTGGCATCTGCATGAGCAAAACATTTAAATGCTCGAATGTATGGCCAAGCGTAGTCTATTGGGCTTATCATTTATAGAAGATCTATATGTCTCAAGTAATGGTTATTGTTAAACTATTACTGGCCTGAAATGACAAAATACACCTTTGGGAAGATCACTTAATGGTCTTCTTATTAATTGCTGTTGTATAATTAAATATTTCCATTTCTCACAGTGCTGTCAATCGTAAAGAACGCTACGACATTCAACCCATTATGATTATGCTGGTTCCATGAACAGCATCCCAATTACAGTAAGATTCAGCTAATCCAGTATCCAATGGTCTGCACACTGGGTCTTAGTTCCCATGCACCACCCACTCCGCCCCTTCCCCCATTTCTGCTCACTCACTGGGCGTGGGAAGCAGACTCCTCAACCCCCCCCCCCCCCCCAGTTCACTCACCAGGGTGATATTTCCCACAACCTATTTGCACACCTGGGTGTGAGTTGCTGCTGTTCTCTTGACTAAACGGGTTTACTGGAAATTTGAGGATTACTATTTCAAAAGTAAATACTGCTCTTTTCTTTTTATTCCATGCTCCTTCCCTCGACCCACCACCAATACCTTTGCCTGTCATTTCGTAGATTAACAGTGCCCTCCATAATGTTTGGGACAAAGATCCATCATTTATTTATTTGCCTCTTTGCTCCACAATTTGAGATTTGTACATCACACGTGGTGCACATTGTTAGATTTTATTAAAGGCCATATTAAAGACCATTTTTATACATTTTGGTTTCACCATGTAGAAATTACAGCAGTGTTTGTACATAGTCCCCCCCCCCCATTTGAGGGCACCATTATGTTTGGGACACATGGCCTCATATGTGTTTGTAAATGCTCAGGTGTGTGTTTTTTTTGTTTTTTTTTTTAATTAAAAAATATGGAACGCTTCACGAATTTGCGTGTCATCCTTGCGCGGGGCCATGCTAATCTTCTCTGTATCGTTCCAATTTTAGTATATGTGCTGCTGAAGCGAGCACTTGCTCAGGTGTGTTTAAATACCTCCTTAATGCAGGTATAAGAGAGCTCTCAGCACCTAGTCTTTCCTCCAGTCTTTCCATCACATTTGGAAACTTTTATTGCTGTTTATCAACATGAGGACCAAAGTTATGCCAATGAAAGTCAAAGAAGCCATTATGAGACTGAGAAACAAGAATAAAACTGTTAGAGACATTAGCCGAACCTTAGGCTTCCCAAAACCAACTGTTTGGAACATCATTAAGAAGAAAGAGAGCACTGGTGATCTTACTAATCGCAAAGGGACTGGCAAGGAAGACCTCCACAGCTGATGACAGAAGAATTCTCTCTATAGTAAAGAAAAATCTCCAAATACCTGACAGATCAGAAACACACTTGAGCAGTTAGGTGTGGATTTGTCAATGACCACTGTCCGCAGAAGACTTCATGAACAGAAATACAGAGGCTATTCTGCAAGTTGTAAACCACTAGTTAGCTGCAAAAATAGGATGGCCAGGTTACAGTTTGCCAAGAAGTACTTAAAAGAGTAACCACAGTTCTGGAAAAAGGTCTTGTGGACAGATCAGCGTATAATCAACCTCGGTGAGACCAAGCGCAGGCTTGGCGATCGCTTTGCACAACACCTCCACTAAATTCGCAATAACTAACCTGATCTCCCGGTGGCTCAGCACTTCAACTCCCTCTTCACCTCCCCCCGATTCCAAATCCGACCTTTCTGTCCTGGGCCTCCTCCATGGCCAGAGTGAGGCCCACCACAAATCCGCACCTCATATGTCCTGGGGGGCCTCCTCCAGCGGTATGAAGTGGCTTCTCCAATTTTAAGTATTCCTTCCTGAATCCCGGGTGCTGTCTATATGAAGTTTGCTCCTTTTCCCTTTGATCGCATGGGTTTTCTCCGGGCGCTCTTGTTTCCTTCCACATTCCAAAGGAGTGCAGGAACCTTTTTCAGACCCAATCCAAAACATAATATTTTCCTTTTGTCCAGAGATTCTGTCTGACCTGTTGAGTTACTCCAGCTTTTTGTGTCTATCTTCGGTTTAAACCAGCATCTGCATTTCCTTCCTACGCACACAATACTATATGATAGAACCTTATTAATCCAAGGAGGGAAATTGTGTGTGTGTGTGTATATATTATAACCAAACACACACACACACACACACACACACACTCTCTCACACTCACACACTCACACACACACACACACACACACACACACACACACACACACACACACACACACACACACACACACACACACACACACACACAATATCATATCATATATAAAACTCAAATCAGTCCGCCTGCAGAACGGATCCCTTCCTGCCTTTTGATTCGTTCCCGTCGTGTGATGTCACAATGCCCAATGCTCGCAGATGTCCAATCGGGATGGATCCATTTACATATGCCTTTGCACCAGCCCCAGCCCCTGGTGACCGTGTCATCGTGTGATGTCACAATGCCCAAAGACATTATTGCCATAGAGGGAGTACAGAGACGGTTCACCATAGACTGACCTCCTGGGATGGCAGGACTTTCATATCTAAGAAAGACTGGATAAACTCGGCTTGTACTTCCTCACCCTAGAATTTAGAAGATTGAGGGGTGATCTTATAGAATCTTATGTTTCTATGTTTACCTCTCCTCACCCCTCTCCCTCTCCACACCCATCCCTCTCTCCCCAACCCCCTTCACTCTCTCTACCCCACCCCCTTCCCTCTTCCCCCCGCCCCCCCTTCCCCTATCCCTCTGTCCCTCTTCCATCAGAAACCTGCTACCCCTCTCCACCTCCCTCCGCCATCTCCCCCTCTTCTGTATGTTTTCCCCTCCACTCTCCCTCCCGACTCTTTCCCCTCTTTCTAATCTGAATGGAGCTGTGTATTGAATGCTCATCAATTGAAATTATCAACAATAGGATTTAAAGTTTTAGAGTTATGCTGCAAGCAAACAGGGCCTTCGGCTGAACTTGCTTATGGCAACCAAGTTGCCCTGTTTACCCATATCCTACCTACCTGCATCTGGTTCGTCTGTCTGTCTGTCTGTCTGTCTGTCTGTCTGTCTGTCTGTCTGTCTGAACTTTTCACTGCTGCAGCAGGCAGGGATTTTTTTTTTAAAGAGGCAGGGCAGTGCTGGAATCTTACTTTTCAGAACGGCTTCAGTTCCATTGGAGGAGACGGGTGCATGGTGGAATATTGGGTTGGGGGAGCAGACCCAACGGGTCTGCACTTGGTCTAGTATATATATAGTTATATGTTCATATATAAATATACTATGTTTTGTTTTCTCGTTTATAACATTGTTTACAGAGTACTATGTTTACATATTTTGTTGTGCTGCTGCAAGTAAGGATTTCATTGTTCTAACTGGGACGTGAGAGAATAAAACACTCTTGACTCTTGACTTACGTCGCTAATGTGTGGGATAGAACTAGTGAACGGGTGGCCGGCGTAGACTCGGTGGCCGAAGGGCCTGTTTCCACGCTGTGTCTTTAAATTAAACAAAAAACACTAAAGGAAATCTAAAGAAGGGTCTCTACCTGAAACATCACTCAATCTCTTCTATCCAGAGATGCTGGCTGCTCCATGGAGTTCCCCCGCACAATTAAAGCATGGAATAGTCTTCACCCGATCATAGATACCCAACCAGACTAAATTTAAGGTAGCTATTTTTTTCCCTCAAGAACCCATTTTTGCTTAAGTCCAAGTCAAGTGAGTTTTATTGTCATGTGTCCCAGATAAGACAATTAAATTCTTGCTTGCTGCAGCACAACAGAATATGTAAACATAATACAGAACAGGAGATAAATGTTAAGTGTGTCTATATACCCTAGACCATATATATATATATACACAATAAATAAACAGATAAAGTGCAATAGTATGTTATTTTTCTGAGTTTGCTGGTGGAGGGTCCACTCCAGTTTAAATTCCATTTGGAATATTTTTGGAAGACCAGGAAACCAAGAAGCAAGAGTTACTCCAGGGAGTTACTCCAGATTCAGGGAGTGATTCTGCGTTGGTTTTCCGCAGTCGCGGCGAGGCGGCAACCGGACAGCAATGGCGGCCAGATCTCCCACAATGCAAAGGGAGAGAGAAAGTGCCCGGCGCCGACCAGTTGCCATGGCAGTGCACATGTGCAGGGTGGCCAATGATATGCTGGCCGCGGTTGTGCGTATGTGCAGGGAGAGGGTGTGCAGGCCATGGCAGTGCGCACGTGCAGGGGGAGGATGCGCATGCCGTGGCTGTGTGCAAGGTGGCCGGCCGTGCCGACGGATGAGGAGCGGACGGAGAGCCCGGACACGGATACGGATGGCGGGCGGAGATTGAGAGTGACAGAGAGAGAGAGAGAGAGAGAGAGAGAGAGAGAGAAAGGGGGGCCTGCTCAGAGTTGAATGAATGGTGTTTGCCAAGCCGGGCAAAATGGCACGGCTTTTAGATTGAGACTTTAGATGGTCATTGGCACCCGGGAAACCGTTAATTTCAAGCCATGCTGAAGAGAAAATTGAGGGGGACTAGCCCCCAAAACAAGCATAAGCTAAAGATGGCTGTAATACAGGCCTGGCAGAACATCACCAGAGAAGACACCCAGCAACTGGTGATGCCCATGAATCGCAGACTTCAAGCAGTCATTGCATGCAAAGAATATGCAACAAAATACTAAACATGACTAATAATAATAATAATAATAACTTTATTTATAAAGCGCTTTTAGACAACATCAGTTACCACAGAGTGCTGTACATGGGAAATCAACAAAAAGTTATTACAAACTACTAAAACCAGTAAGACGACAGGACTATAAAAACAGTAAAAAATTAAAAGACATTAAAAGCACTAAAACAGGAACAATGTCTCAGTCAGTGTCGAAAGCCAGTGAAAGACTACTTTAATTTACATGACATTGCTGTGTCCCAAACATTATGGTGCCCTAAAATGGTGGGGACTATGTAATTTGTCCCCCCCATTTATGAAATGGGGGGGGGGACTGTTGTAATTTCTACATGGTGAAACCAAATTGTATAAAAATGGAACTTATTAAAATCTGACAATATGCACTTTAACCACATGTGATTTTTTTCTATTATAAATTTCAAATTGTGGAGTACAGAGGCAAATAAATAACTGATGGGGCTTTGTCCCAAGCATTAAGGAGTGCACTGTATATACTGAATTTCATTGGTAATTTTTTATTGAACCTGCTTTCATCAATTATCAGTCTTTTTAAATATCAACCAAATGGTAAGAAGGAAATCAAAAATCTCATGTTCTTCTGCTGTTAGTCATAAATGTGCGTCTTTAATATAACACTTTTGCTAATGCAATTAATGTCTCTTTATTTGCACATTTTAGCAAAAGTGTGCAAAAAAGGTGCTTATAAAGCTAATTTGTTCTGCAACCTTTAAGTTTAATGCTTGGCATTTGCTGGAAGTTTGCAATGGTCCATGCGGGGGATCTCTTACACTGCGTAATAATTTAAAGAAACAAGTTGAGAACAGCACCAACCAATATACATGGCCTTCTTCAAAAGACTCACTCAATCAGTCAGGAGGGGATGTGGAGGAGTTTTATTCCCCCTACTCCAATTACTCTGCAGAAATGTTCTGACCCGAAACTTACTCTGTCCATTCTCTCCATAGATGCTGCCTAGCTCCACTGCTGGTTTTGTGATTTGCTCGTTTTATTAAAATGGAATTTCTATCAAGGCAATAGAAATGAAATAATTAGAACATTTTCCAGATTTTGATAAATGTCAGCCTAAAGAACTCCCAAGGGAATGTTTCAGTCCCTCCGTGCAGAAGTGCTATTCTTTCTTTCTAATCCAGAAATTTCAATCATGTATTGAGTCCAAAATTGTACTCGCATTCAGACTGTATGTCTGTTTTCTTGGCATGGGCTTTTAACAGCCAAAATATTTCACCTTTTGAAAATGAATTTAAGGCAAAGCAGGAGGAATTTTTGTTTTCAGAAATTCGCAAATCTTTTGAATTCTTTGACCTGAAGTGTTGTGGAAGTTGATTCAAGGAATATATTCAAGATCACAGCAGAGAGATGTTTGGTCTGTCAGGAATTCAAGCATTATGAGGAACAAAGGGGAGAATGGAGCTGAGGTGAAGATGTGATCAGCCATGAAATTATTGTGTGGTCAAGGGTGTACGATTTTCTATTCCTATTTCTTATCCTTTGAGAAGAAAAGTAGTGTTATTTATTGATACCCTTCAAAAACATAGGAAGACTTCAGAAAAATATTCAAAAGATTTTGGAGGAATATTTTTGCAGCTTTGGAAATTTTAAATGTACGCATACATTTCTCACCTTACAAACCAACAATATTTTGGAATTTTTTGCAGGTTTTGTAAAAGGCATCGATCCACATCAAGTTCCAGAATTCCTTCTGTTCCTAATGAGTTGATGATGATGTCAGAACATATACTCCCTCGAGTTATTCTTCGTCTTGTTCAGCATTTGCGGGATGGCTATAGTGAACCAGGTAAGGCCCGTGTCTTATTATACATGTGCCTCTGTTTTCTGCATTAGGACAAAAATAGTGTATATATATTCATAAGGTTGACAACACTGAAAATAGAAAAGTCATATGATCTGGATAGGATGGACTGTGTATTAATGACTGTTGTAAGACATGACTGTGCAGATTACATACAGCTTGGAAATGTAGTAAACAATGCAAAATATATTCAATTACTTCAGTTAGGGGAATAAGGAAAGGAACTGCAGTGCAGTCAGAGAGGTAAAGTGGGAACAGAGCAGTATGATCACACACACACACACACACACACACACACACACACACACACACACACACACACACACACACACACACACACACACACACACACACACACACACACACTCTTACTTAAGATAGATAGATACAACTGCTGATGGTAGTAGCATAATGAATTCTGAAGTGTATAGACACATCCTATCTGCTCAAGTTCAAACAAATGCCTTAAAACTAATTGGCCGGCGGTTCATTCTACAGCAAGACAATGATCCCAAACGTAATGCTGAAGCAACAAAGGAGTCTTTCAAAGCTATAAAATGGTCAATTCTTGAGTGCCCAAGTCAATCACCCGATCTGAACCCAATTGAGCATGCATTTTATATGCTGAAGAGAAAACGGAAGGGGACTAGTCCCCAAAACAAGCATAAGCTAAAGATGACTGCAACACAGGCCTGGCAGAGCATCATCAGAGAAGACACCCAGCAACTGGTGATGTCCATGAATCACAGGCTTCGAGCAGTCATTGCTTGCAAAGGATATGCAACAAAATACTAAACATCCAATTGTTAACTTTTTGCACATCCTTTGAACATCAGCTAAACATGCTAAACATAATATCCTAACATACTAAACTTTCATTTACATGACATTGCTGTGTCCCAAACATTGTGGTGCCCTGAAATGGGGGGGGGACTATGTATAAACACAGCTGTAATTTCTACATGGTGAAACCAAATGTATAAAAATGGCTTTTATTAAAATCTGACAGTGTGCACTTTAACCACGTGTGATTTTTTTTTTTCTATTACAAATCTCAAATTGTGGAGTACAGAGGCAAATAAATAAATGACGGGTCTTTGTCCCAAACATTATGGAGGGCACTGTATGTGGAATATTGTGAGGTATTTATTAAATGGTAAGAAGTAGGGTAGTGCTGATGTTCAAAGGATGTGCAAAAAGTTAACAAATGGATGTAGCAAGCATTCAAGAGCATAAATGATATGTCAGCCTGAGTGCAATTGATTACCAGACCAAGGAAATCTCATTACTATTGAACAGGCATTGGTGAGATCACACCTAAGTATTGTGTAGTTTTGGTCTCCTGACCCAAGAAAGGATCTGCTTGTCATTGTGAGAATGCAGCAAAGATTTACTTGACTGGCTCCAGGAATGGCAGATTTTTTTTAATTAGGAAAGATTAAGTAGACTAAAACTTTATTCTCTTGACTTGGGGAAAATGAGAGGACATCTCAATGAAATTTGAAAAATTATTAAAAGGCTTGATAGGCAAAATGCAGAGAGGATGCATGAAGAAGGCTAAGGGATATAGCTTGAGATTGAGGGGTGGGCCGTTTAGAATTTGGATGAGGAAAAGTTTTTTTCTTTACAAGATGCTGAACCTATGGAGTACTCTGTCGTGGAGAGTATACATTTTTTATTTTAGTTCATACAAAGTAATCCATATTTTCCAGAGTTTGTTGTGGACTTTTATTGTCATTTGGTGTGGGATGTGTGTGGTTGTTGTACATGAGGTCAAATTGGTACAGGACGATTGTTTTGCAGATATTTAGTGTGAGTAATTTTCTTTTATATTTTGGTGAATGGGTCAAAGATGACTTGGAGCTCAGCCTCCAATAGTTAGCATGTATAAGTGTCCTTGACAGGTTCATGAATAGGAAAGGCTTAGAGCTTTGGATAAAATGCAGGGAAATTGAACTAGTTTAAGAAGGCATTTTGGTTGCCATGGGACAGTTGGGCCAAAGGACCTGTTTCTGTGCTCTATAATTCTATGAATTACTAAGGCTGGCGTGGGTTTGGTTCCTAAGTGGAGGCAACATAGTTCAAACAGTTTCCATTCCATTTTGCTGATTAGCTCCACTTCCGTGGGAACTTTGTTCAAAGCTCAATTTAATATTGTGGTGATGAAGCTTGGGAAAGGTATTGGAGATATTGGCATACTCTTGCTTTACCCCACAATGCCCAGTTGTATTTGTGGTACATCATTTGAGTGCAATTACAGCAAGCATGCTATCATGTAGCGGGTATATAGTGTAAATAAATTTCTAAGAGCAGCCAAATTTGAAGATTCTTCTCATTCCTTGATGATCAACAACATAAAATAACTTTTGTGAACCCAAAAATGGCCAGGTATTGGGGTTGTTGCTACTCTCTGCATTTTTCTTGGAGTTGTCACATAGTGAAGATCAAGCCTGTTGTGCCTTTGTTTTATGGATGGACTCACTGGTTCTCATTTATCACCAGTGCAAAGTGCTGAATCCATCTTTCGCTCAATTCTCCCAACTTTGCCTTAGACTTTACCCACTTTGAACCTTGGCACGAGTATCATTTGTTGCACTTACTGAAGGACTTCTGAAAATTTCAGCAGGTTGCTACCTAGTACATTGCCCTCAACTCACTTTTAGAAATTGCAGAGTTGTAGAAGTTGCTCAGTCCATCACACAGACCAGACTCCCCAATGTTGGCTCCATCGACACCACTTTTCCTTGGGAAAGCAGCCAACATAATCAAATAACTATTTCACACCAGTCATTCCTCTTCTCCCTGCTCCTGTTAGGCATAAGGTACAGAAGCTTGAAAGTGCGCACCACCAGATTCGGGAACAGCTTCTTCCCCTCTGTTATCAGGCTTCCGAATGGTCCTTCCATAAGCTAGGGTACTGTCCAATTCACCTCTGCCCCGTTGTGGCTATTGGAATTTGACAATGGAGCATCTCTTTGGGCAACAAATGGATGCAGCTGAATGGAAATATTGCAATTAATTTCCTTGTGGCAGAAAGTAGGAAATCCTCTGTCATTACCAAAATGTGATTTATTTTCATCCTTGAAAATGGTCATCATTGTGGTGTCTCTGAGGTCCAGGTATGTTCTTCTTTTCCCAAACATAGTTGATGAGTCTGTAAATTTGTTTGTGCAGTTCCATGTATACCATCTGCCTCTGAGTCCTTGCTGATATTATTTTGACACGGGGTCTTTTCAACGAGCAATACTGACCCATGTGGTAATGTGTGGGATGGGATCGAAAACATTATGAAAAGAGGCTTGTTTTGAATCTTTTTTAAATGGTCTTTCCAGTGGATGATTTAATAGAGGTCATTGAGACGGCTTCTATTCTTGATAACCTTTCCTCTGTTGTTGGCTCTCAGCAGGGAGGGCCCTTGGGTATGTGGGCTTTAGACAATCTTGACCAAGCAAGTTGTAGGATCTCCAACACTTTTTTCACCAACGATTTGTTCTTTAGATCACAGGTGTTTTGTTGGACCTTGGCCTTTATGTATCGTCAGGATTTGTGGTTGCCAATCCAAGAATCCCTTGTGGTTTGTAGCCAACGGACCCCTGGATCTCAGGAATTATCAGGAAATAATTTGACGGGTATTTATTGTAATATGAAATTAATTGATCATCCTTATGAGTGTTGTCTAAAGGGAAGCACCTGGTAAGATGAGTTTGCCACTTTTTTCTTTGTTGTAACCTCCTGATATATATATATATATATATATAGGATAATAACTCATGGTGAAATATTTTGGGTATGATTTTTAAAATAATACAGCAACATAATGATGTCTGTGAAGGAAAGGTTCATCAATGTATTTTTTCCTCGTTTTGCTTAACATAGGGTTAACAAGGGTGTTTACAGCTATATGGACTAAAATCACATATGGTTCAATGTACCGTGTTGGAGTCACAAACATTGCTCTGTTATGAATTTGTTAATCTCTGTTATATACTGCAGCTACTTATATATTCATTGACTTGGGAGGAAAAAGAAATAAGCTAGCCTTCTTAACTGCAAAACAAAAGTGCTGGAGTAACTCTGGGCCAGGCATCATCATTGGAAGGCATGGATAAATGATGTTGATGTGTCAGGACCCTTCTTCAGATTAATTCTAGTGGGGAGAGAAAGCTGGAAAAGAGGTTGGGGTGGGACAAAGCCTGGCAAAAGGTGGATGCAGGTAAGAGGTTTTTTTTATTGACAGATGGGTGGACAAAGGCCAGAGATGAAAAGAAGATAAAAGGCTGTAAAATAAGGAGAGAGGAGTGAAACATTATGAGGAAGGGACATAGATGTTGGGAAGGTGATAGAGGGGTTGGGTAGTGGGAGAAATGGGTGCACATTTGCATGGAGCACAGAGAAGAGGGGAGGGGTGGAGAGTTTGGAAGGGAGGAGGAATATCAAAAGGCAGGGTGCTGACTGAACATTGAAAGTGAATAATTTGCAAACGCTTGCTTTTTCAAACAGTAGTGATGCTTCCAGTAACATGCATTGGAAACATGCACTTTTTGATTTATATTAAAACTGTGATAATCCTGAAGTTTGGCATCAGTTTTTTTGAAATCCTGATGGTCCAGCATCTATCTTGCTCGATATTCCAGAAACTAAACTGGGTGTCCTAGTGCAGGGGGTATGTACACGCCTGTATCAAACTGAGTCTGAGGTCTAGTCAATGAGCCATGTGGAAGTGTGGCTAGGGTTGAAGTTGAGGTCTTGACACCAGGACTTAGCAATGTGAGTACGTTCTCGGCGTCAGCCCGGTTCTGGGGAATTTGCTTTTTTCCTGTCTCTTTAAATTCATTGGGTTCACTAGAAAATGAATTATACTCTCATGTAACATGTAAAAAAAAAAAGAAAAAATGTTGTCCTTTGAAATTAATAATCTCCAATAGAGTGGAAAATCTGGTGTTCTGACATCATTAAAGTCCCAAGGATGCTTGATTATCGAAGCTTTACTGCATCGCTTTTGCATTAGCCATGATGGTCAAGTTGCTTGTTTTTTTATGGCTATGCCATGACACGTGTATTGATTTATTTCAAAATATCTTCTTTATGCATATTTCTACAGTTTCTGATCCATCAACTGAGAGAGACCTCCAAAAAACACTTCAACAGATGGAACCCCTCATTTCTCTTTTAGAAGATCTCACCAAAATGGGAGGGGCAATGCGATCTATCCTGACAAGAGTTCTGGGTAATCACCAGATATATAAAGATCTAAGCACTGGTGACTTTTGTAAGTCTGCTTTATTAAATAATCTGAAAATAATGAGTGTTTTTAAAATTCCAATTGACTTTAGGGCATTTACAGTTCTTTGCATTTGTAATGGCAAATCTCAAATAGACATTGACCTGCATTTTTTGAAATGTTATTAAATCACTAATGAGTGCGTGGTGAGTAAGAATGTAGTATTTAGTTAGAGGTAACGCTGCTAAAGTTGGCTCTTTGGAAATTTTGACGCATGCTTAAATGATTTAAGTATGGACTGTTTGTACATTGTAGGAATATGCTCCAAATTATCTGTGAGGTGTGATTTTGTTGGAAGAATGGATAAGAAGAATTTTGATTTACTCAAAACTCATTAGTTATTAAAGCATGCTGATTGGCTGACTTTTAGTCATGTGATTGAGTTATTGAAAACGCACTATAATTTAGAAAGTAAAAGCTAGACCTTCGCATGTTCAAGAAAAGCATTTACTGAATGTCCAAACAATCAAATGGAGTTTTATTGAATGTTGACTGAGCAGCTATTTTAAATGCATCTTGCATGGATAAATTATGCCCACTGTGTTATTACTATATTGGATGGTGGTAATGTAAAAATAAAGAACTGCAGATGCTGGTTAATACACAAAAAAGGAAACCGTGTTGGAGTAACTCAGCAGGAGGCATTCTTTTCTCCTCCCCTCTCTACCATCAGTCTGAAGAAGGGTCTCGACTCATTCATGTTCTCCAGAGGTGCTGCCTGACCTGCTGAGTTGCTCCAGCACTTTATATTCTTTTGGATCGTGGTAAGCCTTCAGAGTGAGTTTCTTGAAATACTTTTAAAATGCTGTTAAACTTTTAGTTGGCTGAAAAGTCCCTATTTTGTCTCTCTGTTAAGGCAATGGAGAAAAGACATTTGCAAAGAAAAATTATGACAAGTATCTCGCAGCATTAAAAGGTTCTGGACTAGTTTCATCTGAGGAACGGTCTGTGACATCTGTGCTGGATCAAATGGCAGGTGCAAGTAATGTGACTATTTTGGGTAAGTAACATGTTTGAAAGTTTCATAATGTATTGTACCACAAGATGATCCTGTTTGGTAGGAATTTGTCAAATATAAGCGCGTCCTTTATTTTCTGGAATCTTAAGTTTATGTTTGTTAAAGTGTACTATCAGCTTAATGTAAGATGTAATATTACAGATTAACTGCACAATCTACAATTGCTTCTAAAAATGACTTAGTTATGTATAAACCTGTTTGATTTAATTGTGTTGTCTCAAGTGATCAAGAATTTGTAGGACTTTAAATCTTGTTTGTAAATGTTTTGTCTTGGACATAGTGTCCATATTATGTTTTGATATTGAGTATAAGGAAATTATAGAGTCATGGAGCCTATACAGCCTGGAAACGGGAATTTGGCTGATCCCATCCATGTCATTTGGCTGAACCCATCCAGTTGTTTACCTGAGATAGTCCCCTTTTCTTGCATTTGGTCCATATCCCTCTAAAAACCGTTTCTATCCATGTACCTGTCTAAATGTCTTTTCAATGTTGGCATTGTAGTTGCCTCTACATCTTCCTTAGGCAGCTCGTTCCATATACCCATCAAACTGTTAGTGAAAACGTGCCCCTCAGGTCCCTTTTAAATGTTTCCCCTTTCACCTAAAATCCATGTCCTCCAGTGTTAACCTTCTCTAACTTGGGAAAATAATGTGCATATTAACTTTTATCTATAATTCAACTGTCACTAGAGAGCGGTCCTGACCTTCCATCTAGCTCATCGGAGACCTTCGAACTATCTTTAATTGGAATTGACTGGACTTTATCTTGTACTAAACATTATATCCTTTATTCTGTATCTGTACATTGTGGGTAGCTTGAAAGTAATCGTATAGTCTTCGCTGACTGAATAGCACACAACAAAAAGCTTTTCACTTTACTTCATACACGTGACGATAGTTTATTTTTTGTCATGTGTACCGAGGTACAGTGAAAAGCTTTTTTCAATGTAACAAAAAAAAAAAAAGAAGTTGTACATAAAATGTATTATGAAAATATATATTAGGCACTTTGGTGCCATATGACTGTGCTTAATTCTAATAAAATAAAATATAAAAAAAAAAAATAAAAAAAAAAAAAAAAAAAAATAAAAAAAAAAAAGCTTTTGGTGCATGTTAACCAGTCAATGGAAAGATAATTCATGATTACAATCGAGCCATTCACAGTGTACGGATACATGATAAAGGGAATAGCATGAATAACGTTTAGTACAAGATAAAGCAAGTAATGTCCAATCAAAGATAGTCTGAGGGTATCCAATGAGGTAGATGGTAGTTCAGGACTGCTCTGCAGTTATGACAGGATGGTTCAGTTGCCTGCTAATAGCTGGGAAGAAACTGTCCCTGAATCTGGAGGTGTGTGTTTTCACACTTCCGTACCTTTTACCCGATGGGAGAAGAGGGAGTGGCCAGGGTGCGACTCATCCTTAAAATGCTGCTGGCCTTGTCGAGACAGCGTGAAGTATAAAACAAAGGGAGGTTGGTTTGTGTGACGGACTGTGCTACGTCCACAATTCTTTGCAATTTCTTGCGGTCTTGGATGTAGCTGTTCCTGAACTATGCTGTGAATCATCCCGATAAAAAACTTTCATTAAAACGTAGAGGCATTGGTGTGATTTCTTGGCCATTGCTTCAATATGGGTGGTCCAGGAGAAGTTGTTGCCGATATTTACTCCTAAGAATTTGACGTTTTTAACCATCTCTACTTCGGCTCCGTCAATGCAAACAGGGGTATGTGTACCACTTCACTTCCTGAAGTCTATCTCTATCTCCTTTGTCTTGCTGACATTGAGAGAAAGGTTGTTGACTCGACACCAGGACACGAGGTTCTCAATCTCTTTCCTGTACTCCGTCTCATTATTTGATATCGGGTCAACATTGGTGGTGTCGTCTGCGAATCAGTACATTGAATTGGTTTGTACATAACTCCATGGTCGTGGGTGTACAAGGAGTAAAGAAGGGGGCCGAGAACGCATCTTTGCAGTACACCAGGATTACATTGAGGATTATAGTAGAGGATGATTTGTCCCCTATCCTCGCTGATTAGGGTCTGCCGGTCAGGAAGTCGAGGTCCAGTAGCAGAGATGAGTGCTGACTCCAAGACCCGCGACTTTGGTGATGAGCGGGGATAGTAATAATGATAAACTAACCTAAAATATCCGAGTCCTCCAGAGAAGCTGCCTGGTCTGCTGTGTTACTCAATCACTTTGTGTTCTACACGTTATTCCAACATCTGCGTTTGCTTGAGTCCACGTCTTCTCCCCCACTGCTGGCCAACTCCCGAACCAGTCACCTTTTACACACCCCATTCCAGGAAATGCTGTCACATGCTCTTACGTTTAACTCTACCTCAGTTTGTTTTTCTGTTATTGTTCTTTAATATTATTTTGAGCTACATTCTTGCACCATTCTGTTTTTGTACTTGTTTTATTTTTCCTTATTGTCTGAGATTCATGCGAACAAGGAATTTCATTATACCATACTGCGTATGACAGTAAACTAACCTGAATCTGATCTGAGACCACATCCAAGATTGCAGTACTGTTTCTTTGGCACCGCGTGAAACTATCAGCCTAGTTTGATGGGTCTGAAACTCCCGACAGCCCTTGAATCCATGGCTTTCTGAGACAAAAGCAGTATTGCTAATGACTGAGTCATTGGCCTATATATTCAAGTATATTTGTTTGCAGTAGCCCAAAGTTTAATAAGAAATGAAGCTACTCGCTTAAACATACAGTGCACACACACTTAATGAACAAAGGTGACACTTGATGGTAAACTGTTTGAATATCAAATTTCTGCTCTAAGGCATAAGCATAGGCTTTTAGAATCACTATGGCTGACTTCTGTTGGTTCTCTTCTATTTAATAGTACAAGTAGTTTAATACTCTTGAACATTGAATTTAGCAATTTCAAGTAACACATTCCCTGAGCTCCTTTACTTCTTCTGACCCACTGGTTCTTTCCTCCCCTAGCAAGTGCAATCTGCCCATCATCCCTCCATTGGGTGGTTCCACTTCTCACCCTCCTTACTTATTACGTTACAACCCTTGCAAAGACTTATCATGTTCCAGCCTCTGCCTTTACCCCAACCCACCTACCTGGCTCCATCTTCATTTCCCTCTCTTTATCTCTATATCATCCAGTTGTCTCCAAACTCCACACCTGCCCCTCTCCACGTGGCTGAATTTTCTCCCATTTCCACTTACAATCCTGATGCAGGGTCTCCCTTTGCCTTCATGGATGCTTCAACCTGCTGATTTCCTCCAACAGCTTTTGTTTGCTGCACACTCCAGCATCTGCTGTCTCTGTCTCTCCACGAAACACTTTTCTTGATTTGTAAAAGCACGCCGTCTTCAAGAGTGCTGAAATACGCTAAAGATTTCCCCATCTTGTTTCATCAACCAATAAAGCAAAATTTCCACTATATTTTTCTCCATAAAGGTGCTACAACAGGAGCAGGGCAGATGGACTCTTCTGACGAGGTGAGTTTAAATATATTAAAAAAAATAGGGGTGGCATTGGTCACTTTCCATTTATATGACCCATGTTCAAATTCAGGCTCGACAACCTCTACGTATGTTAATGTATAATATATGGTGGCAAAAATGATTTGCATTTGTAAATCACAATGTGAAAATGAAAAGCATTGTGGTAGGAACATAGTATTTTTATTTGTCTTGAAGTACTTTATATGATTTTGAGTGTACTGACAGGTTGCTTAACAAACAATATGTGCAAAGAAAGATCCCACCAGCAGCAAATGAATAAATGTTTATTTTTAAATTGTATATATGGGACGTTGATATCACTGTGAAGGCCAGCATATATTGCATGTCCTGAACCACCTTTGAGAATCACTGTAATCCTTCTTGTGAAGATATTCCCACAATGCTGTGAGTAAGGGTTAACAGACCCAGCATGAATGATGGAACAGTACGTATTCATTTCCAAGTCATTATGTTCTGAAACTTGGAGGGGATATTTGCAAGTATATAGATTGGTTGGGGGAGGATGTTTTCTTAAGCGTACTATCTAAATAATGTCATTGGATCTTGATATCTATTTGATTGGACAGGCTCATTGTTTGCCATTTCATATAAAATGCGATCTTTCTAAAAAAAATTAAGACTCGTCTGAGAATATGTGAAACAATTTATAACAGATAGAAACACAGTCTTTCAATTTGGAGATTCAATCAACTGATGGAAGTCAATCATTTTAAATTTTGTGATTAAAATATACAGGATTGGAGAAAACAACCAAAATCCCATATGTACTGAATTTTACTTGATTTCTACCAACCAACGGATCTAATTATAAATGATTGGAACTGTGAAATACAAACTCAAACACTAATTAAAGGAAAAACATTTTAATTTTATTAAGCCATAGTTTTTTTTCATTGCCTTTAAGGTTTGGAAGAAACATTATTGTTCTTTTTGATCTTAAACTTTATCTTTCACAAGATAACCTATAACCATAGCAAAACACAAAGTGCAGGAGAAATTCAGCAGATTAGACTGTGTATCTGGAGGAAATGGACAGGTAACATTTCTAGCTAGGCCCCTTCTTCTAGGTTGCCTGTCCCTTCCCTTCACAGAAGCTGCCTGAGCCGCACACACTTTGTGTTCTGCTCAAGATTCCAGCATCCACTGTTCTTTGTGTAACCAATAACTACTGTGGTTAGGAAATATGATTCAACTAAAGATCACGAGTTAACTTTTTATGAACAGACAACGCCTCATTTATTTCAGGAGGAGCAGGATGGCAGTCAAGGAGTTGGCAAACGGAAGAGGGTCAAGCTCTGTAATAGCACCAAAGGTACCTTTGAAACAACTGCTAATGCTAAAAGTGGAGATTCTGTGAAATTCTTTGCAAGGACTCACCCTTTGTTAATCATGCTTCCTACATTGAAAAATACATTGCTTGCTGGGTTATATTTTCATATAGTATAATTAACTTTCATTGCCATTCAAAAATGGCATCTTAATGTTTCAGCGTTGAAGATGTGAAAGGCGTTATAAGATTGTCAAACCATTGATATTTACACACATAATAATGTATGAAGATTACAGCAGGAGAAAGGGATATCAGAATTGAAGTTTTAACCATATGAGCCAGGATCTTAGGAAATGTCAGAGCAGAAAGCTTGAGTGGCTTACTCTTGTTCCTTACTTGTTCATTCATACGCAGCAATTTACCAGTGCTTCTCAAAACAAATATATTGCATTGCTGGTTATGGTGTATTTGCCTTTAGATTGGGGAAGCCAAAAGCACATTAACAATATAAACCGCTTGCATGTGCATCCCAACTTTTTCACGTGCTATCCTTCTCATTGGTATATCAGTGGTGGTGTGCACTGTTCCCATACATCCAAATAAAAGCTTCCAGAGCAATATGTCATCTTTCTCTTAAACATCCACCATTTAAAATATTGATCTCCACCTTTAGCAATGTTTGAAGAGGTTCTAACCATAGCTGCAGAAATCCTGGAGAAAAGCAGTAGATGCAGAAACTACTTAGTGGTTCAAGTGATATCTATGGGAAAGATCAGACTATAATTTTGGGTGCCAACCTTTCTTAGAAATCCACCCATTGTTTTATCATGTTTGATCTGTTGAGCAGATTTATCCACAAATGTGACCTATTTACAGCGGTTTATTTTCAACTTGATGAATGTCCTTCGGTCTTTTCATTTTCTCACAATTCTGTAGATCCTTTACATTATTAGGTCTGTGACCAATTATTGCTCTGCCCATTAGTTTTGGTTAAGATAAAAAACACGGGAAAATAAACCAACCTGCTTATACTTTTTTCAAATTTAATGGTATGTTTTCTTTCCCAAAGACTAAAATATTTGTGCAGATAGCGAAATTCTGTGACAGTTTTGACGACCTTTAAGTCTAGAGGGGGTCGACTAGCTGTCAAGGCATTTTTCTGTGGGGAGTTATTTCAGTATATGGCCAAAGGGTGCCCCGCCAGATGTCTCCCTGCAACGTCTTATCTTGTGGATAAGACAGTGTACAGTCTATACCTGAGAGATACAATTATGACTAATCTCTGATCTTTAAGTAGCAACTAGACCAAGTGGGACCCGTTGGGTCCCTGTCATGCGGGAGGGCTGGTCCCCCAACGCAATAGTCCACCACTCACCCATAGCCCCCAACAGCGCAGGCGCGGCTGACGGGTTCCCGTTGTGATGCCAGAGATCCCCGTTGTGACGCGAGTCACGGCAACCCTCCCCAAATGCGCCTCGCCATCCCTCTTCCTACCCCTATCCTCCATTTCCCCTCATCCCTAGCACTCCCTCCCCCTCCTCTTCACCCTCCCTCTTCTTTCCATCTCCTCCTCCCTTCTCCCACTCCCTTCCTCTCCTTTCCCCTACCCTCAGTTACTCCCTCCCTCCATAACCCCTCTCCCCCTCCCTAGCCCCCTCCTCTCTATCCCCCTGGTCCCCCACTCCTCACCTCCCCCCTATCCCAGCCCCCCACTCCCTCCCGACCTCCCCCACTGTCCTCCTCTCCCTCTATCCCCCCCCCCCCCTCTATCTCCCCCCGTTCCCCCACTCTCCTCCTCACCTCCTTTCCCCGCCATCTCCCTCCTCTCCCTCTATCCCACTGTTCCCCCCCTACTACCCCCCCCCCCCCCCCACCCACAATGAAATCATTATGGTTTTTTTTTTAAACCCCCCCCCCCCCCCCCCTATCTCACAAATGAAATTCAGGATCTCATTGTGAGGTGGACCGCTGGTGACGGGCAGGGCAAAAGTGAAAAGAGTTTTTTAAAAGTGGGATTTGTAAAGTTTAAAATGTCAATTAATTGTATAATATGGCATCAATCTGACCGAAACTTGTTTAATTTAATGGTGAGTAAGGCAGGCCAAAAATTGTAGCGCTATGGTGTACCGTTTTTGTCCAAATACAGGTACAAACCGTCACAAATACAGAAACAAACAAACAAGATGAAAGTTTTAGTAATATAAAACAAAAATAATAATAATAAAATAATAATAAAGATGATCTTAAAACCAATTTAAAATAGAATTTGACACATGAGTTTAAAGTTATTAGACACCATTCAGCTAAATTAACAAATCCATATTTTGCATTTAATTTCAGATCCATCCATCATGGATATATTGAAGCATAAATGCTTTCTAGAAGAAATATTATTTTGGACTGTCAAATATGAATTTCCACAGAAAATGGTAACCTTTCTACTAAACATGTTGCCTGATCAGGACTATAAGGTATGTAGATTCTATACCAAATAACTTGTTTTAATTGTCAAGACTCTTTTTAATATATAGAAACATTTATGACATATTTCTGAAGATGTTGTTGGTAATATAAAGTAAACTAAATTCTAATCTTGTGTATTGTATTCATTGCTCATGATGTGGTCTTTGCATGGGAAAAGTAAACGCAAATTGAGTGACTGCTTTTCAGAGCAAAATTGTTCATTCTGTGGAACAACCCTGTGCTTCCACTTACTGGTTACTTTAATCTCCATCCTTCTCACTCTGACTGAAACCAGGATGGTTAAAATTAGGTCCATTGTAAGTTTGAGAAACAACTGCTCATCTTCCAAAGATAGACATAAAGTGCTAGAATAACTCAGCAGGTCAGGCACCATCTCTGTAAAAAAAGAATGGGTGATGCTTCAGGTCAGGACCCTTCTTCAAACTGAAGAAAGGTCCCGACTCGAAACCACCCATCCTTTTTCTCCAGAGATGGTGCCTGACCGGCTGAGTTATTCCAGCAGTTTGTACCTATCTTTGGTATGAACCAGCATCTGCAGTTCTTTGTTTTCTCATCTTCCATTTGTGTACATTGCAGCCTTTGAGACTTGATACTTCAGCAATTTCAGGTAAATTGCATCTGAAATGATCACTTCTGTCATTAGGTTATTCAAAAGTAATGTTTCATGAGTTTTTCTCTTGAAAGACACTACCTGCTTTTTTGGTGCATTTCTATTATTCTCCTTTTGGTTTCAATTTTCTGCAACAGCTCTGACTTGCATATCACAGCTTATGGAAGTTGCTTTGTTTTTGCTTTCTATCTAAAATGCATGATTAATCATCAGTCACACTTTTGTAAACAGTGTATCATCAAGGCTACATGAGACTGCAAAGTGCTGGAAATGCACAGAAAATCATTCAGAATACACATACAACATTTTGGGCTTATACATCCACTCTCCATCAAAAACAGACTTGTTTTCTTGTTTTTCCAGTTGTAATAAATGATTTTCAACCTGAAATGTTAATTCTGATTTGCTGCCTGCTTTCCTGAGCATTTTCTGCTTTTGTTTCAGATATCCAGAATCTGCAACTTTCTGATATTTTTTTAAAGGCTTGAAATGTTTTCTTTCTTTGTAATATCTTTCAAAGATTCATCCACTGTTTAGTTGCATGATTGCAGCATCAATGGTTCTAAAAAAGTAGGATTCTGTTTCTATTGTCAGGCTTGACTTATTGTCAGGCTTGACTTATTATATTGTCAGGCTTGACTTATACTCGGACACCTAACTGGTTGCATCCAAGAGTTAACATTCAGATTAAAGAATAGTGGCAGAATTGTCTGCGCTATAAAATAAATCCTGCAAATTTAAAGTCAGATGTCTTGCTTCCACCCAGCTAAAGGTTAGTTGCTATATGCCATCTCCTATTAGATTTCTAAGTCAATAATTACTGCCAACTGCCATTACATTTTTATTTGTTTAAGCTGCTTTCTATTTGGCATATTTACCAGTTTAACAATCAACATTTTAACCATATGCCTAAATGTAACTGCATACATGCTTGTAATTTTGATCTCCCAATTAGAAAATTAATACTGCTATAGTAGTAACTGTTTTTGTATTAATGTAGAAACTTGCTACTTTTGTAAAATCATGGAAGGAATAGACATTTAATTCTTCCCCACAGCCTCCTTACCAAATATTGCTTTTGGGAATAGATGAACAATAGGCATTAGCAGTCATTTGTGATGATGTAGAATCAGATATCAGTTGTTTTAAAATTGCTTGTACTCCCTTGATGCCTTGCCTAGGCATCTGAACTTAGATGATATATTGTAGAAGTAAGCTTTGAATTGCTTGTCCTCATTCCCGATTCATGGACTAAAATGCAAGTAATTTGTAATTTCTGTAAATAAAATCCCGAAATTAGAATGGGGATGAGTGACTGGAAAGTAAATGCTTTCTGCTCTTCCCGAGTGGTTCAGACACTAGAAAATTCCCATCCTTTATATTAAAAAAAAGACACTTTTTGGGGATTTTAAACTTTGAGGTCTCTGCTCAGTTTGTAAAATCTTATCAAAGAATTTACCCTTTTGGTAGTTGAAAATTTATGGCATAAAATGTCGTAACATAATTGATTAGGAAGAATCTAAGATGTGCTTAAGCAGCTTTTGAATTAACTGCAGCATTGTATTTGCCTATCCTTTTAAATATAAAAATATGATCTAACTGTTTTTAAGATTAGTGGTTACTGAAATTAAATGAGTGTTTACTAAATAAGCCCATTTACCCGTTTTCCATGATGTACTTTCTGACGTGAAATGAATTTTGAAATTTCCATGGCTCGACATGAATTATGCATTATTGTTGGATTTAAATATAACTGCACAGTAAATTATAATGTGAGATCTATTAGAATCCACTCAAAACTCATTGATCTGCGCGCTAGCCAATAAGTAATAGCAAATGATTTGGGGCCTTCAACTGTATTGGGTAAGGTGGTATATATTGGATAATTTAGTAAAGACCAGTCTTTGAACTTGCGGTTGGGCTTTATCGAAGTTTGCAAATACAAATATCAATCACAATCACAATAATAATTTATTAGCCAAGTATGTTTTGCAACATACAAGGAATTTCATTTGCTAGTCAGTCATACGTAACGGAACACACAAAATACATTTTAGCATAAACATCCACCACAGTGACTCCTACATATTCCTCACTGTGAAGGAAGGCGAAAAAAAGTTCAAATCTCCTCATTTCTATGCTCTTCCACGGTCGGGGCCTCGAACCCTCCGTTGTCGGGACGATCTGGTCTCCAGAAGCCGGCGGCGTTTGAGCCCGCCGGATCGGGGCGATCAGCTCCTGCATCGGGGAGATGTTAGCTCCCCGCGTCGGTGATCGGATCCCGGGTTGGGGCTGGTCGAGCCTCTGCGTCGTTAGAGCTTCCCGACTTGTCCTCTCCCGAGACTGTGAACTCTTGATGGACTTGATGGAGCAATCCTAGGCAATGGATCAGCTCTGATGTTAAGTCCACGCCCCCGCGGTGGGGCTCAAGTCAGTCCGAGGAGGCCTCCAGCTCCAACGATGTTAGGCCGCAGAACGACTGGAGATGCGACCCGAAAAAAAATTGCATCTCCGTCAAGGTAAGAAACTGAAAAAATAAGTTCCTCCCCCCTCCCACTCCCCCACATAAAACAAACCAGAGAACATTTACACAAACTTTTAACACACACTAAAAAATTTAAAAAAGACAAAAAAACAGACAGGGGCTGCCAATCGTGTTGGCGGGGCTGCCACTCGTGTGGACTGTTTTTACGAAAGTTTCAAGATGGAAAGAATAACTAGTCCCTTAACTGTATGCAATCTGGTCTATGATGGTTCATCACTTTTCCTGGGCCCAATGACTCCCTCCATCTTGCAACCAAGTTTTTGGGAAAGTGAAGAAAGGGACAACATGGAAAGAAATATTCTGGAGAATTACTGTTTAAACCCCATAGGCGTTCAAAGTTAGCATACAAGATCATAAGATCTAGAAATATTCTTCCTGCTTCAGTTAGTCTGTTGCCATACTAATTGTAACTTTTTTTTTGCAGATAGCTTTCACTAAAACATTCGTTCAGCATTATGCCTTCATTATGAAAACTCTGATCAAGAGTCATGAGTCAGACACTATGTCCAATAGGATTGTTCATATTAGTGTGCAGTTATTTAGCAATGAAGAGTTGGCACGTCAAGTGACTGAAGAATGTCAACTGCTAGAAATAATGGTCACTGTTTTACTTTACATGATGGAAAGTTGCCTTGTCAAAAGTGAATTACAAGGTGAGCCGAATTCAATTTTATTACTGTCTAATGTTTTTGAAGATCTTATTTCTCAGACTTGAAAGTATGCAGTGCACGAGGGAAATAAAAATGCCAATGGAAAAGGCTGCCTTGCCTTCAGTTTAAATTTAATGATGGACATAGCTTAAAATATTAAATATCTAGAAAATTTAAGAACATTATGTTTTTGCAGTATTGACTTTCAGTATGACAGTTTTTTTATATCGCTTTGTTATAGAAAATATTTTTAGAAATAAGAAAATATGGCACGTGAACATTTTGTTGATTTTGTATTATACTGTTTTCACTATTTCAGACGAAGAGAACAATTTTCATGTTGTTGTAAACTGTGGTGAACCACTCCTAAAGAATAACACCTATTGGCCTTTAGTTAGTGATTTTATAAATATCCTTTCACACCAAAGTGTAGCAAAACGTTTCTTGGAAGATCAGGGCCTTCTTCAGATGTGGATGAATTTTGTTTCGTTCTTTCAGGGTGAGTTTATTTCAAAGAATTGGAAAGTCATTGTTATAAGTCTGATGATTGTCTACCTACCAACGCATTACATAGTTATTTCTAAATAATTAGTTTTGTTCGAGTACTTTTCCATTGAGTTTAACATCTGTGGGACTTTCGCTGATCCCAAGCTTCATGATCAGCTGTAAATACTCTAAACGATGCACACAGTTTTCTTTCCCCATTCTAGATCTTGCCAAATTTGAATTTGGTTTATTATATTTTCAATTTTTCAGTTAATTGAGTAGCTTGTTTTTTTTTTAAATACTGGTGCTAAGGAGGTTTTGAGTTTTAAAATGTGCTGATTATCACATTTTTGCCAAGTATTCTGCCAGGAAATAAAACTCAATAAACTAAACTAGCAAACTATTCACTGTTTTGTAGTTAAATATTTTTAATCCAGTAGTTGTGCAAAGATCCCTAGTATTGTAAAATATGCTGTAACAAATTCTATTCCCTTTGTTTCCTTGAGGTGCAAATCTCTTTGGCAGTGTTTGAAGTATTTCATGTAGTATTTTGTTATTTCTAAACTCTGCAACTTAAATGCAGGCAGACTGGTTATTGTTGCCATTACTTGGTGTTAAACATTTATCTATTCTTGGTTCTTCTCTCATTTGGGGGGAATCTTCAGTTCAACTTGGTGGGCCGCTAATTAATTGAAATTCAGAATTTTCTTCGTACAATGAGTTGACTGAATCACATGTGGGAAGAGTGAAAACTGATGTTGTCTTCACAAGGAGATAACATAATGTGTACACTTTGTACATTTATCAAATCAAAATTTGCATGAATTGTAAGAGCTGGAATATATGAATGTACAGATCTTGTTGAGTTTTATTTTGCAACATTGGAAGTTACTTTTCATTCATTCCTATGTTCATGGTTTAAGTTGACATAAAATGTCCAATTTCAAGGAATCAAATGTGCCATTTGTTACTGATATTAGCATCAAGAATAGATATAAGCAATACCCATAAAATCAAGTTTCTGCTGATGTTCCAAGTGTAAATTTTAAATTCCATAGCATACATCGATAGAATTACAGGTAATTAAAAATTCAAGGTATTGTGAATGTTTTGGTATTTTAATGAGATTGATAGTTTATGTCAAATTTGAAGTTTTATGCTGAGGCCTGGCAGAGATTAAATTTAAACTATTTCATATTTTAAATTATCAGAAAGGAATTTTTCACTCTGGTAATGAACAGACCTTTTGGAAAATCCCATGGTACAGGATTTTGCCTCCTATTGAGTGAAACCTGAAACCCTCTTTCACTGAAGCAATAATTAAGTATGCAAGATCTGAAATCTTTAATTTGTCCATGGCAGTAACATGACTAATTTGAGATCCTCCTGGTGAGAGTAAAGTTAATAAAATGTCTTGTTCATTTATGTTTATAGGGATGAATTTAAACAAACGAGAATTAAATGAGCATGTTGAATTTGAGTCACAAACGTACTATGCCGCATTTGCGGCAGAATTAGAAGCCTGTGCACAACCTATGTGGGGACTTTTAACACATTGTAAAGTTAAGGTGAGATGTTTTGTGTGTTGTAAACAGTTTTGAAATAAGATGTGCAACAGTATAACATATTAAAAAACTTGAATATATTTGGAGATACAATTCTGTGCTTTAGTAAATGAAAACAAATTTGGTGACCTGCTACGTTATACCAATGGATTTATGACTACTGGTTTGTAATGCTTTTCCTGTGTGTGACAACTTATGATTGTACATTTTATAATTGGTCTAATGGATGATGAGTTGTATGAAGTTGATCAGTAAAAACTGAAAGAAATATAAAGCAGTGAAGATGGAAAATGAA
The DNA here is from genome assembly GCF_028641065.1 of Leucoraja erinaceus. Taxonomy (NCBI): domain Eukaryota; kingdom Metazoa; phylum Chordata; class Chondrichthyes; order Rajiformes; family Rajidae; genus Leucoraja; species Leucoraja erinaceus. Next base: position 25,058,557 of record NC_073383.1, read on the forward strand.
CATTTCAGGGCTGGCTACTTTCTCAGATGAGAAGGTTCGAATGACACAGCGATGCAGTGGGCAAGGTGCTATTTAATAGCTCCAATATTCTTGGTTTAATCATGATCTCTCTTGTTATGTGGAGCTTGAACGTTCTCCCTGTGACTACTTGGGGTTTCCCGGCGTTCCAGTTTTTTCCCACATCTCAAAAATGTGCAGGTTGGTAGGTTATTTAGTTATTGAATGTAGGTATTGAATGGGTGGTATTAGTTTATTAATGTCAAGTGCACAGAGATACGGTGAAAACTGGATGATGGGGAATCAATTACTAATCATGTGAGAATGAATTATAAAGCAATGTGTAAAATTGGTGTGAGAATCAAACAGAATTTGATGGTCTGAATGTAAGAAAATCTGAGTAATATATGAAAGGACTGAGTAAAACGGGGAGACCAATAAATAAAAATGTTGGAAGTGAAGTGTGTGTAAAGAATTATTGCACTAAGTGGTTAGAATGCAAAATGAGATAAATTCAGCATAGATTGGGTCAGTCCAAGTTGTGGTCTCCAGATTATGAAGAGCAATTCAAGACATGAATTTAATTTTAAGTCACCAGAATGAAGACTTCCAAGAACATTTGGATCACTTCAGCTTGAAAAAGATATAGCAGAGGGAAAAAATATATAGAATGATGCAAGATGTATAATCATGAATGCTAATTAAGATGCTTTAACATAGGACATAAGGGCATACATTTGGGTTGTTTCAATACACTGAGGCTTGTTCTACAAGAGGGTTTCCAGGGCAATTTTATAGATAACATAAAGAAGTCTTTTGACACATCAAGAATAAGCAGTAATTGAAAAAAGTTTGAGGGGAAAAAATGAATGAATTTAACAAAGAAGGAAACAGTAAATAGTGTTGATATTCCAGAACAACTGTATGTTGTGAGAGTTGGAGAAATTTGGGTGCAATATGGTTACACACCAGGTAGACACACATCTGCCACAGAATGAGAATGTGTTTTAGAACAACAACTAAGAATTAGAATAAGATGGAAGTTAATGTTGGAAATATTGAATGTGCTGTCTTTCAAAGCAAATCAGAAAGAGAAAGTAACATTTAATCACTATTTTTGCTAGATTAATAGTAGTAAGCAAATATCTGTGATGTTCTGCAATTTGACCCTGATTCTTTTTTTTGAACCTTGCAGGAGATGGAAGAGTACACCAGAACTGTGGTTCGATACTGCCTGGATGCACTGCAGGATTGGTTTGATGCCATCAATTTTGTTGATGAGGTACTTATGAAATGGAGCATTATATTTGCAAAAGCCCCCTTGCAATACTAACAATAATGTTGCTTTACAGATCCTAATTCCCCAGCCAAACCTGCATACTAGCCGCTACAGTTTCAGATAATCGTGGGCACTGTATTCAATCTAGATGCAAACGCGAGCTTTGGTCAGACATCTGGAAAAAATGGCCGGTTTTTCGGAGTTTTTCGGTTTCCGGAACACCGGATAAAAGGTTGTGCACCTGTAATTGAAAAAAGTTTGAGGGAAAAAATAAATGAATTTAACAAAGAAGGAAACAGTAAATAGTGTTGATTTCCAGAATTCCTGCCAAAACGTATATGAGTTTTTCATATGGTTACTTTCCTGCCATATATGAGAATGTAATTTGTCAGATCTTTGTTTACTCAGTCAAACTATTTATACCAAAACAATTTATGTCCCTTTATAATCTCCTCGTATCGTCTTCACAGTTTACTTTCCTGCCTGTCATCAGCAAATTTCGCAACTGCACATTCAGGGTTTAAATCTGAGTTGTGTACCGTATTTCCCGGCAATGAAGACGCACCCCCATTTTGAGTTGCTAAATTTTGAAAAAAAGGCAGGCGGGACAGGATCAAGGGTTTGGTTTAGTCCAGGGAGCGGCAACCTTTTTTGCATAGGGGCCAGGACCCATGTTTGTGAGCAGATGGCGATCTGCAGTTTTTAGATCGCCTGCGTGCTCCGGGACCGGCTGCAGTTCCCAGATCCCATGCGTCCCCGGGACTGGCTGCTGTTCCCAGTTCCCTCGCGTCCCCGGGACTAGCAGTACTTCCCAGGTCGCCTGCGAGCCCTGGGACTGGCTCTAGCGCCCAGGTTGCCTGCGAGGCCCGGGACTAGCTGCAGTTCCCAGGTCGCCTGCGAGCCCCGGGACTGGCTCTAGCGCCCAGGTCGCCTGCGAGGCCCAGGACTAGCTGCAGTTCCCAGGTCGCCTGCGAGCCCTGGGACTGGCTCTAGCGCCCAGGTTGCCTGCGAGGCCCAGGACTAGCTGCAGTTCCCAGGTTGCCTGCGAGGCCCAGGACTAGCTGCAGTTCCCACGTCGCCTGCCCCAGGACTGGCTGTAGCGCACAAGTTGCCTGCGAGCCCCTTGACTGGCTGCAGTTCCCAGGTCTGGGTCTAGCTGCAGTTCCGTTGTCCGTTCCCAGCAGCCGCGCCCCTCGCAGCCACCCGGGCTACTGAGTGAGTTGCTAGCATGATCCCCGACCCCCTCCTTCTCAATGCTCCTGACCTCCCCTCAACTTTACCCCTGGCGGCACAGCCGTGCTGACCGGGGCCAGACTCCCTACACGCTGTGGAAGGAACTCCCCCCCCCCCCCCCCCCCCCCCCCCCCGGCAGTGCTGTCCTTTTACAGCCACTGTACTGAGGGATAGCCAAGTCTATCTTTCTTGGCTAAAAATCTAATCTTCAACCTCCAAGACGCAGGTATTTTTTCGGGCCTTATTTTAGGGTCAAAAATAGGTTCTTCATTGCTGGGAAATACGGTATATAAATTTAAGAAGTTGAACAACAATCCCTTTGACATATCACTGGCTGCATCCCCTCCCCCATCAAGAAAATGACCCATTCATGCTTATTATGTTTTTTTCCTACTCGCCAGCCAATTTTCTCTCTACACCAACACGTTGTCTCCTGTACTGAGCTCTCCGCCCTGCATAAATCTTTATTATCAAGCACATTATGTTGCTTCGAACTCCAATTAATTGGTCAAGCATGACTTTCTGTTCACAAAGTAATATTGCCATTGCTTGATTACCGTGAACTTTTCAAATTGCCCAGCTGTAAAGATAGCATGTAATACTTTTGTGATGATAAATGTTAAGGTAGCAAGCCTGGAGTTTTCTATTTATTTTTCTTCTTCCTCTTTGCACTAGCTGCATTCTAACATTATTAATTTTAAGTGATCATGAAGGCTAACAGTGTTGATCTTTACCTTAAGGGATATGAATTTCAAAAAAGTCAAGACAAAAGTGTTTTTTTTTTCTGTGGGATCTGTGAATGAAAATAAAAAATCTGCAGATGCCTAAAATCTGAAATAAAAATATTAAATGCTAGAAATGATTACATTTATTCATGTGTGTATATATTTATACAATGGTATATGGACACACAGATCTGTTCTGTATTCGTGCCTACTATGTTCTGGTGTGCTAAAGCAAAGCAAGAATATCAATGTCCTATCAGGGACAAATGACAATAAACTCTCTTGAACTTGAACAAGTCAGCCGCAGAAATGAAATTAATGTTTTGATTCAACAGCGTTTAATTGTCAAAAGCACCATAAACAGAACAATTAAATTCTTACTTGCAACAGCATAACAGGTCTGAAAAATATGGTGCTTATAAATTATATAATAAATGAAAAAAAGTTAAATAAATTAAAATATCCAAACAATAGTGAAAAAATAGCCCCAAGTCCTTTGTGCAACCAAGACAGTTTGTAGTTCATAGTTTAATTGGTGTTTTAGTATTCAAAAACATGATGGTTGTTGGGAAGAAGATGATGCATGAACCCGGAGGTTACAGTTTTGTGACAACCTTACCACCTTCCTGATGGTGAAAAGAGAGTGTGGCAAAGGTAGTGTGGGACTGTGTAGGAGTGTGTCTGCGAGTGTATGTGTACACGCAAGTACGTGAGTGTATGGGTGTGTTGTAGCGTACAAATAAAATGTGTGACCGTATGACATTGAGTGTGCAAGCATGTGAGTGAGTATGTAACAGTGACTGAGTATATGCAGGTGTGTGAGTATATGAATATGTCAGTGTCTGAGCGTGACTGACTGAGTGTATGAGGGTGTGTACCGATTGTGTTCTTTTGATAAGGATGGGAGGATCCAGTTACAAATGGATACACAGTTTCCGTTCTCTGAGCTTGATAACTTTTTTGGAGGGGATGATAGTGTTGAACATCGAGCTTTAGTCAATGAACTATAGCCTGACGCGTGTATTGTTTGGTCCAGTGCAGAGAGGAGAGCCAGCGAGGTCACATCCTCTATTGATCTATTGTGGCAGTAGACAAATTGTAGTGTGTCCAGGTTCTTGCTAAGCTAAGAGTTGATCTGTGCCATAACCAACCTCTCAAAGTACTTAATTACCACAGACAGACATTAGTAACATCAGTTGTTAGTCATTGAGGCATGTCACCCATAGTCTTCTTGGTTAAATACCGGTATTATTGATACATTTTACAATCAGGTGGTAAGCTCAGACGTCAGTAATGAGAGGTAGAAGATGTCCGCAAAAACTCCAGGCAGTTGGTCCATGCAGGTTTCGAAAACATGCAGGTTTCCAGACACACCATCGGGTCCAAGCACATTACGGACATGACCCTCAGGAAGGATTAGTCAAAGATAACTGGCTTTTAGTTTTTTGTAAGCTGGTTCTGATCAGGAGCTTTTGACCCATCAGGTTAATAAATCTGTTTCACTTAAAGCAAGTGCTGCTTAACATACCAAATGTTTCCAGCATTTTCTATTTTTTATGATTTTAGAGTAGTCTGCTAAGTTTAGTTACCACATCCTGGGAAATTTGCCTTAGAAGTGTGTTGCAGGCTTACCAGAAAGATTATCAGACTAAAACATTGTATTATTGCAGTAGGTTGCATAAATGTAGTTAAATTTCCTTAAGGGCCTGTCCCACTGCGGGAACCTAATTAGCGAGTTTAGAAGAGTTTAAAAAAGTGTCATGGTCTTGTATCGCCGAAGTAGAACACCTCCTACGACCTCCTTCGACTATGTAGAGAACCTCCTACGAATATGTAGAAGACCTCCATCGACTATGTAGAAGACCTCCTTCAACCACCTTCGACTATGTTGAAGACTAGCTTCGGGAAAATTGGACACCGAATAGTGGAGAGTGAAGACGACCACCTTCGATTAACTTCAACTACCTTCGATTACCTTCAATTGCCTTTGATTACCTACGAATAACATGCCGACCTACTTCAACTAAACCTACGAGTAAAAAAAATATAGATTTTTTTCCATGCCGACCAATTTTTACTCGCGGACAATTTTCTGCATGCTAAAAAATACTCCTCGACCAAACTGAGGCCTTGAGTATGCGGGAACTTCTCTCGAGCATGAAGGAGAGTTACATAGACCTCCTAGGACCACGTGTCGCCCATGCTGCGAGTTTGAATCTAGCGCAAATGCTTCTAAACTTGCAAATTAGGTCCCCGCAGTGGGACAGGCCCTTTATGCTTAAAAGTTCAAGTTGTGTCAAATTGATTTCATTAGAAAGATGTTGAGAGATGCCTAAAACAGGAAGGCAGAATACAATTATTGCAATGGAATTTTGGAATGATTCTGGGAAACCTATTGTGGACTGAGGATGTTAGAGGTCTGAAAATTTCAAGCGTACAAATAATTTTCTTTTTTGCTGCACATAAAGCCACAAAATGTGATGGAAAAAGCAATGGGATGCTTTTCCCTTGTGCATTCTTGGTTGCAAGACTTGCAAGCCAAAAAATTGTGGTTAGCAGTGAAGTACAGCTTAAATAAAATAACTTGGTCTGTGTTGTGAATGATCTTCCTCACTGGTGTTCATTGTTGAGTGGCACAATTGCCCGGGACTCTGGTGTCCAGTGTCTCTATTGGCATCAAACTAGCTTACCAGCCAGCCAAGTTAATGAATTCTCACGGAGTGCTAATAAAATAGAGAATGCTAATTATAAGGGGGAGAAAAATCTGGATTTTTCACTTGCCCTTTAAGCCTTTTTACATTAGGTTTAGAATGTACATGTATGATTTAAGATAGAAGCTGAAATTTCATAAGATTAGTGATTTTTCTGGTTTGATAACTGAAGTCTTAATGGTTTTGTTGATGCATGCACTGCACTATTGGATCTCACTAGTTATTTTGCTTCTGTAGGTATTTGAAATTGGGTAAATGCAAACTGTTCACTACTAGTTTGGAGCTAGAGAGCAGGTTAGGTGAGGTGAAGTTACGTGAATGATTTATTTTTCCATTGGGTGCACATGCACTTGTATGATTGCATTTCTCTATCTAGGCAACAACTGTATTACACACGTTAAGCTTGTTGCACTAGTTGTTGCATTAAAGAATGCAGTAATCTACCGTTGCTGGAAAAAAGGTGCTTCAAATCTTGCTCTTTGACTTCACAAAAAGGAATTTCATTCTAGTAATTCGTTAGATCCCAAATTACTCTGCTGTTTCGGTTAATGCTTTACTGTTTTTGAACGTGACGATGATTGTTTTCATTAGTAAAGGTTGGAAACAAATTTTCTTATTTGCTATCATGTATGAAACGGGTTGAACTAAAGATTGAAATTGCAAAATGAATATTGTTTTTGCTGTAATGCACTGCCCAGCTGAAATCATTCTTAGAAATCATGAGTGCAAATTTCCATCCATCTTACACTATCCATACCGTAACCTTACCAATGTTCAGGATTTTGCATGTCCTGTTACCTTTATGTAACTTTAGGTGAAATTCCAAGGCTAGATTTAATATTTTGTATGTTAATTGTATTTTGATTAGGGAAAATAATGCATTGTGTCTGATATGACCACATTTGGAGATGTAGTAAATTTAATGTTGTGTTCAATATTAATTTTAATATTGAGTTTTATTGTATTGTTTGGAATATTTATTTTCAAATGTTATAAATAATCTTGGTGGTAATATAATATTGGAGCTTTGGACTAATTTTTTTTCTTCTGTTTTCTTAAATCCAGCCTGCTCCTAATCAGGTTACATTTCACTTGCCTCTTCATCGTTACTATGCCATGTTTCTAAGCAAGGTAAAATTGTGCTCCAAATGATATTATGCTTAATTTGTGAATTCATTTTAACATTAGGAATATTTCACCTTCAAAAAGGTGATGTAAATCTCCTGTGCACTCAGTAAAATTTACAAGATGATTTTTGTTTGCTTGGCCAATACTCTGCCCAAATTTACTTTTATTCAAGTTGGTGAAAAAATAACTGTCAGTAACTGCACAGGAGAACTAAGTGGAAAACTGCTCTGTCCAAATCATAGAGAGTCATTTTCACGAAGGATCGTATCGCGAGTCATATAGATAGAGGCATACAATTACAAAAAAAGTTGATAAATTGAGTTGGTAAAATTGGCAAAACAGTTCCGTATGAAGATAGGTGTGAGTGTTTAAGTGGTAGAAATTAAAGAATAATAGTTTCAATACACTTTAGGGACTTAGAAGGACAAATATGTGGTGCAGCTATTTAAAAACGTGATTGGGCAATATCTGTAATATTGTGAAGTCTGTACAGTAAATGGATATATGGGGCAGATTTACAAATCTTAAGTTGTTATGAATGTTTGCAAATGACAGGGTGGATATCAATGGCATTTGAGGTTGCCTGTGACACCTATTTATTGTAACCTAGTTGTGAGCATGCAAGCTTCTTCTGGCAAACTGCCTCCCAGTTTATTAGTGTGGTCAAGAGCAGTGCAGGGTCTTTTGCAGTGAGAATGCTTGCTTGCATTGCATTGGGAACTGTAGGTCGGTTAGTCTGACTTTGGTGGTTGGTAAGTTTTTAGAGCCCATTATAAAGGATGTGGTTACAGAGTATTTAGAAGTTCACGATAAAATAGGCCGAATTCAGCATGGCTTTGTGAAGGGGAGTTCTTGCCTGACAAATTAGCTGGAATTCTTTGAAGAAGTAAATAGCAGGACAGACAAAGGAGAGTCAGTTGATATTGTATACCTAGATTTTCAGAAAGCCTTTGATAATGTGCCACATGGAAGGCTGCTAAAGAATATGAGAGCCGATGGTATCAAAGGGCAGATACTAGCATGGATATCAGGTTGGCTGGATGGCAGAAGAGTGACAATAAAGGGGGCTTTTTCTGGTTGGCTGCCAGTGACTAGCGGAGTTCCGCAGGGGTCGGTGCTGGGGCCGCTACTTGTATATTATTGATTTGGACAAGGGGTTTGAAGGCTTTGTGGCCATGTTTGCGGATGATATGAAAATTAGTGGAGGAGCAGGTAGTGCAGAGAACGCATTGGCTCTGCAGAAGGACTTGGATAGTTTGGGAGGGTGGGCAGAGAAGTAGCAGATGTAATAAAGTGTAGCGAAGTATGGAGTCATGCATTTTGGTAGTAGGAGTAAAAGCATAGATTATTTTCTAAGTGGGGAGAGAATCCAGAAATTGGAGGTGCAAAGCGATATGGAAGTCCTAACAGGATTAACAGGATTCCTAAAATGTTAATCAGCAGGTCGAATCGGTAGTAAATAAAGCAAATGCAATGCTAGCATTTATTTCAAAAGGGCTTGAGTACAAAAACAAGGATGTAATGCTGAAGCTCTATAAGGCGCTGGTCAGGCCGCATTTTGAATATTGTGAGCAATTTTGGGCACCATATCCAAGGTAGGATGTGCTGGTTCTGGAGAGGATCCAGAGGAGTTTTACAAGAATGATCCCAGGAATGAGTAGGTTAACATATGATGAGCGTTTGATGGCACTGGGCTTATTGGAGTTGGAGTTTAGAAGAATGAGGGGGGACCTCATTGAAACAGACAGAATAGTGAAAGACTTGGATAGAGAATGTGTGGAGAGGATGCTTCCACTAGTGGGGAGTCTAGAGGTCATAGCGTCAGAATTAAGGGACGTTCTTTTATGGAGAAGATGAGGAATTTCTTTAGTCAGAGGATGCTGAATCTGTGTAATTCTTTGCCCCAGAAGGCTGTGGAGGAAAAGTCGGTTGATTTATTGAAGGCAGAGATATAGATAGACACAAAATGCTGGAGTAACTCAGCGGGACAGGCAGCATCTCTGGAGAGAAGGAATGGGTCGAGACCCTTCATCAGACTGGTTAGGGATAAGGGAAACAAGAGATATAGACGGTGATGTGGAGAGATAAAGAATAATGAATGAAAGATATGCAAAAAAATAACGGTGATAAAGGAAACAGGCCATTGTTAGCTGTTTGTAGAGTGATTAGTAAGAGTGTCGGAGACTATGCAGGAGAATGGTGTTAGGAGCGAGAGATAGATCAGTCATGATTGAATGGCGGAGTAGACATGATAGGTTGAATGGCATAATTCTACTCGTATCACTTATGATCTTATGAAATGCTATAGATATCCACCCTGTCATTTGCAAATATTCATAATCTTAGGATCTGTAAACTGCACATTTAAAAAATACGTAAAACACGTCAATAAAAGAGTTCACTTAAATTTCTACTGTTTTGTTTACATGCGCTTGCTGTGCTTTTACTGGATTGAAGTTATAGAGTCAAACAGCACAGAAACAGGGCCTTTGACCCAATTTGCCCATGTCAACCAAGCTGCCCCATCTTATCCCCTTTTGAAAACTTTTGGTCCCATCACCTGCCTGTATTTATCCCTCTAAACCTTTCCTGTTGGTGTGGACAAGTTGGGCCAAAGGGCTGATTTCCATACTGCATGACGCTGAGCATAGATTATCATCCAATAGAGACTTTCTGAAGTATATAATTGTTGTAATATATTTCATTTATTTTTTGCCACAACAGGTCAATGGCAGTATCTCTTAAATTAATTTAATAGATTAAAAAAATTCCATGTAAACAATCTTAAAAAAAGAAAAGTACAAATAACAATCTGCATAATAGTTTAGAATATTCAATGTAACCATTATTTACAGAAATGTGCAAACTTAATATACTTAGGTTTCTAAAATAGTTGTTCATATTTTATATTTCATATTTTAAATACCTTTATAGGCTGTTAGATGCCAACAACTGGATCTCGATTCACTTTTACCAGATCAAGAGATGTTGATGAAAATGATGGTTCATCCACTTCAAATTCAGGTATTTTGATTTCTCTTTGTGACAAAGTTAAAAAACCCCATTCTGGTTGTATCTTTAGCCTGTCTTTAGCCTCTCTAAGTGCATTTGAATATGAATTAATCTCTTTATTGTCATTGCACATGGTACAACAAAATTTATAAGTAAATAGTTACGAAGTTGCCAACTACCATAGCCTACTGAAAAAATTGTAATCTGAAATGTTTTGATGTAACAATCAAATTATGTATAATGGTCAAATATGACAAAATTTGACGGTATATGGTTGTTTTTTGTTCATAATGTTAAAAAAATACACTGTTTTCAAAGTACAGGTGCACAACCTTTTATCCGAAAGCCTTGGGACCAGACACTTTTCGTAATTCAGAATTTTTCGGCTTTCGGAATGGAAGATTTTTAGCGTAGATTTTAACGGCTGGCTCAGTGGTATAGTGCTCGGCTCATATCCGCAAGATCGCGAGTTTGCGCCTCGATCCCGGCAGTTACTCGATCGCGAGTTTGAGTCTTCAATGTAGTTTTTTCTTGCAGAATAGGAGAGAATAGGGAGGGTTAGGCTGGGATCATTCTCTGCGAGATGATCTTAGTGCGGGAGACAAGTGTAGGAGAGGTGTACTGACTGTGTGGGCAGAACTTTGGAAGTGATTGCCCACCATTCTCAAAAGCCGCTGTGTCTCCCTGTCCCTCCAACTCCAGAGGAATCCGCTCCCCGATGGGCTGCTACGGCGACAAGTGGCAGTTTGCCCACAGCCCGAGCTGCGCCACCCCAAGAACAAGACGTACCTTGCACACCATCAGCTTCTGCCCCTATGGGGAGCGTGTTCCTCTGGAGTTGGAGCGGGGCTGGGCTGGAGTTGCTGATCTGGGATCTCCGTGCTCGCAGTGGGCCTGGGGGTCGGCGTCCCGATGAGGGGGCGCAGCTCGGGCTGTGGGGGAACTGCCACTTGTCACTGTAGCAGCCCATCGGGGAGCGGCTTCTGGTGGTCCTGACGTCTCTCAGCTCCTGTCCAGGGGGATGGCCAGAGACGTCAGGATCAACAGGAACCCGCTCCCCGATGGGCCGCTACAGCGACAAGTGGCAGTTCGCCCACAGCCCGAGCTGCGCCCCCTCATCCGCAACCCGGGTTCCTCTGGAGTTGGAGCGGGACTGGGCTAGAGTTGCTGCTGGCTGTGAGTCTCTGGGATCTCCGTGCTTGCAGTCGGTGTCCCGTTGGTCCTGACATCTCCGGCCACTCCCCTGGAATGGAGCTGAGACTGGGAACTGTACCGCCCTTGCCCCCTCCCTCTACAACTGCAAACAACCCCATTCTCCTGCTCACCTGCAAGGGTGGTACAGTTCCCAGTCTCAGCTCCTGTACACGGGGGTGGCCGGAGACGTCATAGCCCGAGCTGCGCCCCCTCATCCGCAACCCCAAGACCAAGACGTACCTTGCACACCATCAGCTTCTGTCCCTACGGGAAGCGTGTTCCTCTGGAGTTGGAACGGGGCTGGGCTGCTGCTGGCTGTGGGTCTCTGGGATCTCCGTGCTTGCAGTGGGCCTGGGGGCCGGTGTCCCGTTGGTCCTGACGTCTCTGGTGACTGGCACTGACCTGCTGGCAACTCTGACGTGAAGACAGTGCAAAGCCCCCACGCCAGTGCAATGGGCGGGGAGCTGGAGAGTGGAGGGAAGGGGTCACACACATGGCTGGGAAGCAGAGGGGTGTAGGTGGGGTGAAACTGAAGGGAGCGACAATCTGCTGCTGCCTGCCCGCTGAGTTAAACAGTTCCCACGCAAGACTCACGATACACTGTGTATCGTGAGTCTACCGTGGTAACTTTTTAACTCAGCGGGCAGGTAGCAACAGATTGTCAATTATTAACTCTCCCGCGCAATATACCCTCACCTTCTCTTTTATGAATGGGGATTTAGTTCCCCTTTCTTCGAGGACCGACCGGAGGTTCAGCTGTCACCTCTGTGGGCTGCCCTCGGTGAACGTCTTCAAGGACCGAAAAAATGTCTGCTATTCGGAGCTTTTCGTTATTTGGAACTTCGGATAAAAGGTTGTGCATCTGTACCTGGATTGAGCAGGTTTTTTTTATTTCCCAGTAACATAATCACGTGAATGCAGTTCATAGATTTTTCCAGCAGGTGTGAGTGCACTTTTTGGGGATTTTTTTTGGAAGTGCAAGCTTCATGTTGCCAGCTAATGATAGCTTTTCAATGCTGCTCTGAGTCTGAGTGACTTTTGAAACAACTTAGAATTATAGTAAATTGTCATAGTGAGGGACGCCATTGTGTCCACACCATCTTTTTTTAAAAAGTACTCTTTCAAATAGCTCCAGTTTTTGTAACTATGTGTGCACACCTTTCGGAATCAGGTGTTCATCCAGGCCATACTCAAATGCTTCCACCACCAATTCAGATAGTTAAGATCTCACCACTCTTTTGGGGGAAAGTGCGTTTTATCACCTTCCATCTAACTGTCAATTATTTCTTGATTCATTAATGCACTGCTAAGGAAAAAAGGTTCTTCCAAATTTGCACTATTCAGACCTTTCATAATATTATACAGCTCAATTAAATGAACCCTCAGCCACCTTTGTTTCAAAACAATCAGAGGCTCTGCTGTTTCCTCTCTTGTTTCTCTTAACAACCTAGAATGCAATTTATCCATGCCAGCCCAATTGTTTACTTTCAAAGATCTTAAACTGCTTAATATGACAAACATAGAGAGACGAAACCTAGAATATTCTATTTTTTTCCTTGTCTACTGGCCCCAGTGTCCTTTCAGCATCCTATCCATGGTTTCACTCCCTGGTTTCCTTTTTGATTTCAAATAATTCCAAAACCTTTCCTTTGCCACCATCTTGTTCTTTGTATATGTATATAAAACATGAATGAGTTTAATTTTATTCTGTTAGTATCTTTGCCAGGCACGATGCTTGCCTTGTATGGGTTTTTCTTTCTTACATTTACATTTTCTACATTTATAGAATTTCAACAATATTGGGCTTGTGATATCTGTTCTTGCATTTTCCTACCCTGTATTCTCAGTAACATCTAATATTCAAGTTTGGGGGACATGTAGTGGGAACATATTGGTTTTGAATATTCACTATTTCCTGAATTGCTTTAGTCATACTGTTAACTGTTTTGGGTGCACTTTTGATAAATTATTTGTGGATTTGGCCTTGTGCCCTTTTGAAAACTTTTATTCATGGTTTATTCCCCTTCCCCCCCCATAACAATACAAAACCTACCTTAAACAGGACATTTTCCAGAGAACCTCCACATTATATTTAACGTGGCATAAATTTGAGGGAAAATTGTACTTGCTGTAATTTTCACCAGTCTGAACAGGTGAATCCTGCTAAGAGCTGCTTCTATCCGCCTTTCACTCCCAGTAGAATTTAGAACTGTCCTAGAGGAAATGCCCAAAATAAATATTTTCTTCAACTGGCTGTCCTGAATTTTGAAAATCGGCACGTACATATTTCCAAATGCACGATCTATTACTGACAGTTTTATAATTAAAATATGCAGATTTTAAATGTTGCATATTCTAATAGATGAGAGATCATTAATTTAAGATTCTTTATTTATTGGTCAGCTCAGGTCGTATTTTGGTTTGAAATTTATGAATATTTAATATGCAAATTAAGCAAAATTTTCCTCTTGTAATGGGTATTAAGGTCTAAGGCTCTTTTACTTTTTATTTTAAATTTAGGCCAGCTTATCAGAAATACACAGCAACATGTGGGTTAGGAATGGCCTGCAGATTAAAGGCCAGGCTATGACTTATGTGCAGTCCCACTTCTGCAATTCTATGATTGATCCAGATATTTTCCTTCTGCAGGTACGCATATATTTAATATTCTGTAATTTGTAGTTTTGTTTTGTTTTGTTTCTTTACTGGAATTTTGATTTAGATTTCTTAAAATGTCACGTAATGATTTTTGTTTTAGTTTTGCATAAGGATGTTAATCTTGGAATATCATTTTTTTTGCCCTTTAGGTTTGTGCTTCCAGACTTGATCCAGATTATTTTGTTTCATCTGTTTTTGAAAGGTGAGTGCAATGAATTTCATGTCAGGATCTTTTTAAAATTATAATTTCATGATTCTCAGAATCATCAGAATATGACTTTGCAATTTTATGACTGTGAATTATATACGAGTACAAAGATGTTGAGAAACATTCCAAGAATATTGGTATTAAGTGCTAAAACAACTAGTGCAAGTATCCCAGGTCTGCACAGTTCTGATTTGTCTGTATGGGGCTAATATTGGGATAAAGTTTGATGCATATGAGATACATTATACATGTTATGATTGTTACAGAATTCAAATAGCAAAGCAGTATAAAAGAATATTCACTGAATTATCAAAGTAATCTTGTGACTTTATCTAGATTTAAAGTGGTGGATCTGTTGACAATGGCATCACAGCATCAAAATGGAGCACTTGATCCAGAACATGAAAGATCTATGCTTGAGGGTGCCTTAACTTTCCTAGTCCTTTTACTCAGTCTACGTATTCACTTGGGTAAGGTCCAATGTTTGTTTTGGGAGGCAGGGGGGGGATAGTGCTGCTGTTAGTCAAGGGTCTATAAGCATCTCTGGAGGAAATGGATAGGTGACGTTTTGGGTCGGGACCCATCTCCAGTCTTAAGAAATGTCCCGACCTGAAACCTCGTCTATCCGCTCCATCTGGAGATGCTGCCTGACCTGTTGAGTTACTCCAGCACTTTGTGGGTTTTTTTTGTAAACCACACAAGGGCACCTGTTCCTTATGTGTCTCATGTTTTTTGGTGATTCTCTTTGTCTCAGGTTGTGGTCTAGTTTCTGTTATCCTTGGCTTTCAATCTAAATTGAAGCATCCAAACATTAAAAAGGAACACTTCTATACTTTCAGTTTCATCATCAGTTTTGTATTTCAACAGCAGAGTATTCTGGAAGGAAAAGGTGTAACATTCAGAACTCTGTCACCGTTTAGGTCAAAACCAATTATATATTATGATGAGAGTTAATGTCAACGGTCAGTTTCAGAAGTTAAGAAAAAGTTTAAAGAACACAATCATAAAAAAATCTCAAAAATCCTCCTGATGTAGGCTTGTTGTTCTCCTTACTTACACATTTCTGTTGTCCTCAAGAAAACACTGGGTTATCCCTAAACTGAAACAAAATTGAACTGCTTGGAGATTGTAGTTTTTCTGATATTTCATTACTCAGGCAGGGCTGCAATCATTTCATGGTGTCGAAAGTGTGACTTTTACAGAATAAATGAGCACTGATTTTTAAATGAATCTACCAATTAAAGTTGATAGTATCTGTCATGATGCCTATATAAAATTATTTGATGTCTATGGGCAGAGCGTCCGAAATTAAGAAAAAGATGAATGGACAGGATCTCAAAAATGGTTATCTTTGGATAACCACGGGTTAAAAGCACAAATTTGATATGCTATTGTTAATGATAAACTGATGTAATCAAGTATCTTAAGCTAAAAGCTACATTTATTCACCTTTGCAGTTAATTAGTGCTTGGTAAATTTATTTCATACCACATGGTATTTAAAACTGGCATCAATCAGCAGAATGGAGGTTTGTTTGAAGGGCAGGAAAGGCAGTTCTGCTCTTCTAGGTCCATATGATAAACAAATGTAATTATCATCTTCAGCCTTACTCGTGTCCTTGGACACCAGTTGTTCCCTGGATGGTTGTTTCATAATTACATTGAGACTGTTCTGCTTCTCCAATGCTGGGCATATCCAAGCCTCAAGACTGGATACTTGAAAATTGCATCATGGTTGAATAGGAGTGTTTGGATTTGTGCACACCCTTTCCTTATGTATCTATTTAACTGTCTATTAACATTTTCAAGTTATTTATCAATTTATTTATATTTGAAATGAACTCTCTTGGCAGAAATTAGCATAAGAATGGCATGGGTGGTAGGTGGACCAACACTATAGTACATCTCAAGTTTTACTTGTTTGTTAACAGTACAGGACATTTAGTCTCCTCTTTGTAATTTGCTAATGTAATTGTTGGAGACACCACCAAGGATATTAATGAAATACCAGTGTGTGATACCCGAGTTGAAGATTTTTAGAAGGTACTAGACCAAGTGCAGACCCGTTGGGTCTGTTTCCCTAACGGCGTTTGCAGGGGGGGCTGCGGCATCACACTCACATTAACCACCCCCCAAACACACAGGTGGGGGGAGGGGAGGTGGAAACGTGACAGATTTGGGAGGGAAAGGAGAGTGGGGTAGGAGGTGAGAGAGGGGGATGGGGAGAGAGACGTGGGGGAGGAGGGGATGGGGTATATTAGCCATGGGTTGACAAAATGGTCTCTTATCCAGAACCTGATTAACTATTTTTGATCTACTTGGTGATTTCTTTATGGAAACATTTTGAACCATCCTCCTGAAATGAGTTTTAGGTTTATTGTTGTCATGTGCACTGAGGAACAGTGAAAAGCTTTGTTTTTCATTCTATCAAATCAATTCCAATAAAACGATACATTAGGCAGCACAATGGCTTAGCGGTAGAGCTACTACCTTACAGCACCAGAGACCCGGGTTCGATCCTGACTACGGGTGATTGTCTGTACAAAGATTGTACGTTCTCCCCGTGACCTGCATGTGCTTTCTCCGAGATCTTCGGTTTCCTCCCACACTCCAAAGACCCACGGGTTTGTAGGTTAATTGGCTTGGTATAACTGTATAAGTGTAAAATTGTCCCTTGTGGGTGTAGAGTAGTGTTAATGTGTGGGGATCGCTACTCGGTGGGCCGAAGGGCCTGTTTCCACAATGTATCCCTAAACTAAACTAAACATAAATACAATCAAGCTACATTCAATTACAATAAGGAGAGCAAAGGGAAAATACAGAATGCAGATTATAATTCTCAACTTTGTAGCACAACAATTTCAGAGACAGTCTCTGAGGTAGAGGAGAATCACACTGTATCCTAATTATGGAAGAACAATTCAGAAGAATCGATTGTAAGCCTGTATTGTCTTTTTGCTCACTGGTTAGCAGGCAACAAAAAGCTTTTCACTGTACCTCGGTACATGTGACAAGAAACTAACCTCAACTGAGAAGCCTGATGACAGACGGGAAGAACAGCAATGTATTTTTCTTTTTAATTTAGCAATTTTCTCTGTAAGAGTAAAATTATTCTATTTCACTCAATCTTTTAATTAAGCAAGATAGATGTAACAAGAAAATACCTTGGGTCAAACCAAAATGAGCCAAGGCTAATGCTGAAGAACGACCTGGTAAAGAGTAGTGTATATATGGAAGAGCACAGAGATAAATTAATTGCACATGAATTATGCATAGTTCTCTGTACTTTTGGACAACTTGTTTAGTTAGTAGCCATACTAGCACATTATTTTATTCAGCCCCATACTAAATAAATGTAATTTTGTTCACACATGGTTTTGCTGTTTTAATATCAAATTTTCTTTGTCTTTATGGCAAGGGTTTCATGTTGCGAACATTTAAAAAAATATATAGAATTGCATCATCAAAAAATTGGATAAAAAATTTAAATGCCTGGACTGTCATGACACTTTTCAAGACAACTTGTTGAAAAGCAACAAGTGTGAAAATACTTTATGTTTACCACATTCTGTAAATACCAGATCTCTATGAGCTGTGATAAATTTCACAGCATTATTTTTTTGTTGAGTCAGACTATTTCATTTTAGTTCTGCGCTGTAAATGTTGTGCAGTAATGAATTGTGTCAAAAATGACAACTTGTATTTGTATGGATCTGCAGATTTGTTTTTAAGTGCCTTAATATTTTATTCATTTTCATTTCAGGAATGACAGATGATGAGATCCTGAGGGCTGAAATGGTGGCACAACTGTGCATGAGTGACAGAACACACAGTACATTATTAGACTTAATATCCTTTTGATGCAGATCTGAATTTGGTATAGCTAATTAAACAATAAATGCAGACCAATACATCAACTTCAGATTTTATAGCGATTAATTTTCTCAGTGCCCTCTGCATAATTTACAGTTTGCAAATAATCATGTCCAATAATTGAACATTAAATTGCTGGTTGCCAGGGAAATAGATGACTAAGCATGAAATAATGTTGGTCAATCTGCTGCTGGCATTGCTGAATTTTAGAAAGCACTTTTCTTGGATAAACTATTCCTCTAGTTTTTTTTTTCATTGAATGTTGTTGGAAATGAATGTTGTTGGATTTACAAAATCCAGCAGTCTTATGGAACAATGTGCCAACATAATATAATTTAAATTACCCTATTTCAGATCAGTAAGCCCCTATTTATGTTGTCATGTACATTCCTCCGAAATCTTGCGTTTATATTTGCCTAATTGCTTTCAGATCCCTCTTCCTACAACTTCTGTACTTCTTGCCTTCATTTTCTGGTGTTAAAGCCTCAAGCATTGTCATTGGCTTTAATTTAGACATACAGCGCGGAAAAAGGCCCTTCGGCCCACCGAGTCCGCACCGACCAGCGACCCCCCGCACATTAACACTACCCTATACACACTAGGGACAATTTTACATTTATACCAAGCCAAATCTGTATGTCTTTGGAGTGTGGGAGGAAACCGAATCTCGGAGAAAACCCACGCAGGTCACGGGGAGAACATGCAAACTCTGTGCAGACAAGCACCTGTAGTCAGGATCGAACCCGGGTCTCTGGCGCTGTAAGGCAGTAGCTCTACCGCTGCGCCACTGTGCCGACTTGGCTGACTTTTTCGAAGATTTGATAAACAGTAAAATTAATGTCAAAATATTCAAAATGAATTTTAAATAATTCCTAATTTTGAACTAAAAATATTTACTAATCCACATGGGTTTTCTCCGGATGTTCTGGTTTACTACCACCCAGAGAGTTGTGAACGTGGAATTCTTTGCCTCAGAAGGCAATGGAGGCCAATGCTCTGGATGCATTCAAAAGAGAGATAGAGCTCTTAGGGCTAGCGGAATATGGGATATGGTGAGAAGGCAGGAACGGGGTATTGATTGTGGATGATCAGCCATGATCACATTGAATGGTGGTGCTGGCTCGAAGGGGTGAATGGCCTACTCCTGCACCTATTGTCTTTGTATCTATCTATGTATGTATATCCCAAAGACAGGAGGGTTTGTAGGTTAGTTGGTCTCTGTAAATTGCCCAAATTATGTTAAGAGTGGATGTGAAAGTAGGATAACATAGAACTTGTGTGAATTGATGGTCAATGTGGACTCAGTGGGCAAGAATCCGTTTCCAGGTTGTATCGCTAAACTAATTTAAAGTAATCAAACACATTCGGATGAGCTTCAAAAGCTGAATTCGAAATCTTTAAACAATTATTCCCCTGTGATGCTTGCAGGAATTGTATGCATGCACAAGCCTTGTAAGGTAGTATACGTTAAAAGTTTAGTATCTGTGGCATATTGTATTCACTGTATTGTTAATACCTATGCAATGAATTCATAATTGCAGGCCACTAGATGGCACTGCGATGCAATGCTACACAATCACAAGGAAATGTGATAACAAAACCATCTCAAGTCAATTACAAATGGGCTTGTTTTTCCTGAGAAATTATGGCAACTCCAAATGGAACTGCACACATTTTATCCTTATTTGTATTGGGAAGCATGGGAGTTCTGCACAACAATGGGTGGAACTGTGGCACACCGGTAGAGCTGCTGCCTCAGTGCAGGAAACCCGGATTAGATCCTAACTGGGGGGGTGGGGGCTGATGTATGGTTTGTATGTTATCCCTGTGACTGTGGGTTTTCTTCGGGTACTCTGGCATCCTCCCATATTCCCAAGGCGTGCAGGTTAATTGTCTTTGGTGTGTAGGGCATAGAATAGTGTATGGATGAATTGGCAGGCCGAAGGGCCTGTTACCACACTGTATCTCACTAAATACTCTACATTTATGTATGTGGATTCAAAAGGAACTGCATATGCTGGAATCTTGAGTTGGAGGGCCATAGTGGGTCAGAGAGCATCTGGAGGGGTGCTTAGTTCCTCTAGTACTTTGTGATTGTGGGTGTTGTCAATTTTTTGAGGACTTTGCTGAGGTGTTGCAGATTGTTTCTCTTTAATCATATGCTGAATACTTCCATCATTTCAGTTTTTTATTTTTGTTTTCTGGCATCTGCGGTGTTTTTTTGATTCTATCACCATCTTTTGAAATTATTTATTTTGCTCTTTTGAATCAGAGCTGTGATGAGGTCCAGAGCTGAGTGGTCCTGGGAGAGATGGAACTGGGTGTCATTCAGCAGATTATTGGCAAGAAAGTGCCACTGTTGATGCATCATCCATCACGTTGCTAATAATTTGGAGGTAATTAGGTGGACTAGATATGTCCTGCTATTTTTTAACTGGACATTGTTTAGCAATAATAAACATTGTTAGATTGGTGATTGCTCTCCAATTACAGGAATAGAGTATAGGTGTGGCTAGTTCTCAAATATAAATCGTCTTTACTATGGATGGGATATTGTCCTGTGACATGTCCTGTATCTAGTACTTTAAACTAATTACATAGAGTTAATATGACTGACGACAATAGGGCTTGTTAAGTGCCGTAGATCTCGGGAGGAAGACAAGATGAGTTATCCACGTAGCAGTACTCGCTAAATGTGTTTGTGAAAATGTCATCCTTGTGTTTAGTATTCTCATGCTGGATGCTGCCATTGTTGAGGGCGCAGTGTGTTCTTGTCACCTACTTCATGTGTTAGCTGTTTAATTATTCATCGACATTCACAACTGGATATGGTAAGATTGCAGGCTTTTTCTAGATCCATTAGTTGTGTGATTGCTCAACTTTGTCTTATTACATGCTGCTTCTACATGTACACATGGATCTCAAAGAAAGTTTGAATACTAAAGGAGAATTTATGAAGCTAAGTTAATCAATAATTTCCTTTAGATATGATTTCAATATTTGCTAAGGTGTCTTTAGAGCATGAATGAGAGTGCACATATTTTTAAAAGAAAGATTTGGTTTTTTTTTTAACAAAAATGTGTTTCATTACTGCAAAAATATCTTGCTGTAACTTGAATATATGTTATCTAACTTGAATATATTGTTTATGCTGATATGTTATTTTCTTAACTAAATTTGTACATTCCTGAAAATCCCAACCCAAAGAGTGGTATTATCCCAGGTAGCTACTATTTTGAAAACATGCTTTCAGCTGTAGCTGATTTTAAAGCACCAGTGTTTGAACCAGGAGGTTCTATGCAGCAAGGGATGTACACACCCAAAGGTATGTCATGGCAATTTGCATTGGTTCATTAAAATATTGCTGATACTGGTGAGAAATGTTTGCGTGCATTACAATAGTTTGCAAATCTTTAATGTGTTTCATTTTAACATTGTTATTTTTTTATTATTATTTTAAACCTGTTTCTTATTTTAAATCATTTCAGTTTTTGTAATTACTCTAGATTAATGCCATGAGTTTGAAACAAAAGTTATCTTTCTTCAAAATGGTTGACAGCATTTGGATCAATAGTTACTTAAATTGCACCTATTTAAAAAATAAAGATTACTGTTTTGAGTGGTAAGACAGAGCTATTTGTTCTGTCATAATTTTCACTGTTCAGACAGAAGATGGCAGTATGAGCTTTCAGTTCCAAATGCTTCAGCAAACTCCGAATGCAAAAGGACTCATTTAAAAAATCTCATTAGTATTACATTTATTATCTGCTATTGTTAAATTGTATTTTATTTGCTGTCTACAGTTTTGAAGAATTCACCCAGGGTTGGTTGTAATAGCTAGAAGGTTTACCAGGATGATGCCTGGTTTAGGGGCTGTTTACCTGCAGGAACAGGTTGGATTGTTCTCTCTGGAATGCCGGAGATTGAGGGGAGACCTGATAGTAGTATATAAAATTATGAGAGGCTTAGATGGGGTTGACAGTCAGAACTATTTTCCTGTAATGGAAAAATCAAATACGAGAGGGCCTAAATTTAAGGTGAGAGGGACACAGGTTAAAAGAGATGTGCGGGGCACGTATTGTTTACACAGAGGGTGGTGATCGAGACATATAGTGACGTTTAAGAGATTTTTGGATAGGCGTATGGATATGTAGGGAATGGAAGGATATCAATTATGTTCAGGAGGATAAGAATTGGCTTTGGCATCATGTTTAACATCGACATTATGGGGTGAAGGGCCTATTCTTCTGCTGTGTTCTACGTTCTATGAAAGGTTGGACAGACTTGGATTGTTTTATCTGGAGTGTCGGAGGCTGAGGGGTGACCTAATGGAAGTATTTAAAATTGTGAGAGACATTGCAGATAGTGAGATGGAAATGTTAAATACTAGAGGGCATAGGTTTAAGATGAGAGGGGGAGGTTTAAAGAAGATTTACAAGGCAAAATGTTCTTTACACTGTGTGGTAGGTGCCAGGAACACACTGCCTGGGGTGGGAGTAGAAGCATCAAGGGGCATTTAGATAGACACAAGAATAGACAGGGAATGGAGGGATGCGCATGTGCAGGCAGATGCCATTAGTTTAAATTGGCAACATAGCCGGCACAGACGTGGGCCAAGGGGTCCATTCCTGTGTAGCACTTTTCTCTATTCTATAGTTAGGAAATTAAAATAGTTTTCATGTCTGCATTTGATTGTTACCTAACGATCTAGTTGGATGTAAAATTGTTAGCCAGGCTACTGAAAAGAATAATTGCAGAAATTGATTTCAGATATATGACATGGTTGATGAATAGGATGTACAAAATCATACCCCTGCCTTTTAAAGGGGTGCTCACATTTAAAGTCTTGTCCTATTGAGAGCATTTAATTTGCTTTTCATTAAACTTAATTATTGTCATTCTGTTTATTCACATTCTGCAAGTTGTATGTTTTTGTAAAAGTTCTGGATTACATTTACTCATTGACATTTGATAAATATATTGATTAAAAAAGAGGTTTATGCAAAGTTTTAAGAAGGAACTGCAGATGCTGGAAAATCGAAGGTAGACAAAAATGCTGGAGAAACTTAGCGGGTGAGGCAGCATCTATGGAGTGAAGGAAATAGGCAACTTTTTGGGTCGAAACCCTTCTTCAGACTGATGTGAGAGGAGGGGTGGGGGCGGAAGAAGAAAGGAAGAAGTGGAGCCAGTGGGCTGAGGGAGAGCTGAGAAGGGAAGGTTGGATTAGAATAATTAAGTGACCAGATTGAAATGCATTGACCTTTTTAATATATTTATTAATCGAGAGGTCCATTAAAAGGAAGCATTTAGTCAAGCTTCTTTAAAAATCTGTTATCTTACCTGTAGTTGGCAAATCCATTAATGTGATTCTATCCTTTGCTCAGCTGATGTCTGGGATCTTGAGTTTGACCCAATAATGGTGATTCTAAGAACAGTATATCGCAGAGATGTTCAGTCTGCAATGGATAGATATATGGGATTGTGAGTATCTTTTCAATTGCACAGCATTGTATTGTATACGATGCATTATTACACATTGTGTTCACAATATTTTTTATCTGGTTGAATATATAAATACTTATTTATTTCAAATGGGCTCCCTCACTAAACTGGAAATTAGGAAGACTTATTTAAGTCTTAAGAAAATTTAATAATGCATTTTCTGTAAACAAGATGTTACTATAAAGCATATTGTTTAATACAACCAATTACAAGTTGTATAAGCTATCATGAAGTAATTTTACATTTTTTCCCTCAAAATTATTTTTCCTGCTAACATTGCTAATTATGGAATTATAAGCACCTACCACTATCCCATATAGTTCCATATTCTACCTTCAGAGTTCAACCAAGTTTAGAAGAACAAAGTTAAACAAGAACATAGTAAAAACTATGAGCAGCATTTGTAACTTTTCAACTTGCACTGCATGTTGCATTTTCTGTTTGGTTGTAATCAGTACAAATTGGACATGGTGTTCATATTCTGGAAAAGATAGAAGAAAAAGAGCTAACTTCCAATTTGTTCTGCTGAATATTGTGGAATAGAAACCAACCAATTTCTGGACAGTGGACTTTTAATGTAGTTACTTTAAAGAAAAACAAAGTAGTGGGTATAGTGAACTAGATTCTTCTTAACCACCAAATTCTCACTGCTCTAGATATTTCCACTCATCTATTCATTAAGTCAAATGTTGCTCTTGTGGAATTGCTAGGATTCCAACTGAATTTCGTGGTTAAGAACTGTTTGCTTGACAAGACATGATTAGTGTTTAGTAACCTAACTCTGAATACAGCTTAATTGTGTAATCATTTTCCTGCCACTGTCAAAGCTGGAAATTAATGTGTTGGATATGTTATTTTTAATCCTTCAACCCCTCAAATCCCTCTGACAGCTTCAAGTGAAGCTCTGACCGTCAAGATCTTAGTTATCAACTGCTGCTGGTTCAATGTGAGAGTACACGCTGTTTTTTTTGGTTTTTTTCCCACTGAGGATTACAGTTCTGCTTGTGCTAAGCAACCGGCCAGGAATTCAGACCTGGCAGGTGATTGGACCATAGAGTACAGCTGTATATTGCGTGGCTAGAGTCACTTTAGATGCTTACCATAATCACAGAGAGAATCTTCATTGGATGCTTATTTTTACTTCCCTTGGTTAAGTTACTGAGGATCCCAATTATAAGACCACAAATAGGCACTAGAGTTTTGAAGGAGTGTTATTAATGCTGGGTATAGTGTAGGCAGCGTGACATGAAGAATAGAGACACAAGATTGCTGATGTGGGAATCTTGAGCAAAAAGGAAACTAGAGGAACTGAACAGGCCAGGCAGCATCAGTGGAGAAAATGGGCAAATTACATTTCAGTTGGGAGTGTTCTTCAGACTGATGAAGCATTGTGGAGGACATAAGCTCATCTCGACCCAAAACGCCATCTGTCAATTTCTCTGTCCAGTTGCTGCCTGGTCTGCTGAATTCCTCCAGCACTTTGTTTTATAACATGAAGAATGTTTATCCATTTTGCTGTTAATTTTAGATTGCTGATTGTAACGTTTTGGCTGTGTAACACTAAGGCTAGTAGAAGTGTATGGCAATTGGATTTGGAAAATAAATTGTGGAGCACAGAAGTACAGAACATAACAATTGATTAAATTCTACTAAAAATGGCAAAAGCCCAGCAAATCAGACAGCATCTGTAGAGAGAGAAAAACGGAGGTATATCAAAACTGTCAAGAGTTTGAAAAGCAATTTTAAAAAAAGCTGCAGTTACTGGAAATATGGGGGAAAAACAGTTAATATGAGACACAGATCTGTACAGATTTACATTTGGTGAAAGGCAAGTTGCATTTTTGAAAAATAAAATCCATCTTTTGTTTTGGGATATTGTTTTAAACAGGCACATAAAGGCCACTTGGATGTTGTTGATGAAGAAATTAGCAATTCGTGCAAAGCCTATTGCTGTTGTGATTTTTGATATATAGCCTGTCATTTTGACAAAACATTGCATAGATTTCACATTAGAACAATTTAATTGTAAATTCCACAGTCACTCCCTGGGGCACATATGGGCCATTGAAAACAGGTAGAAACACTTCTGTCGTCATTATCTTTTGCATGTGAGTTTATTATTTCCATTTATGTGAGGTATTTAGAAACAAAAGCAAATACTTTTATTTCCTCCCTTGGTTAGCTATGACTTCTACTGGTTTATGTATATTTTCCATTTATTAATATATATATATATCATGTTATACTCTTGACAGCTTAAAGCAAACTGGAAAATTTGACGGTAACCCATGGCCACCCTATCGGGAGAGAGCATTTTTAAATCCCAGCTACAAAGGTCTAATGCGAATATTGCACTGTAAAACTTTGCACATTGTGCTGTTTACTCTTCTTTACAAGGTAAATAATATGCGTACATACTGTATAATGTATTGATTTATCTGAGCATATCATTTCAGGTCATATAGTAATTACTGAATGTCAGGCAGTCCCATTTTACATAAAGGTTCCGTTCCTGAGAATTGTTTGTTAACAGATTTCTCTCTGTCAGAAATGTATGTGTTCTATTATAACCCATATTGTTAAATTTATACTTGGTGTAATTATTTCATTTCATTCAATAATCACTCCAACACTACTCATAATTTAAATATTTAGTCATCAATAAATACCATGAAACATGTTATTATTATTATTACACGTTGAAAACTGCTTTAAATATGTATGGGAGAATTTGCGTAAAGTCATATTACCATAAGTCGGGTCATTCGTAAGTTGCATTTCAGTGTTAATGCTAAACATCTTGTCCTCTGGTCCCATCACAAGAACAAGGTCCACCTCTAATCAAATGTGGCAGGCAATAACAGTCATAAGAAATTAGAATTGAATTTTGTTTCATCTCAGATATCGCAAAAAGTATATTTGTCTATCAGTGTTAGTCAAATAATGCTAATTAATTCAAATCTTCATGGGTTGGTGATTATTAATTATATTTGATGTGTTTGCAGTATAATTTTGGATGCTTGAAGCATTATTGTAAATTGGAATTCATTGCATTGCTTTAAATTTCAAATTTTTAAGGAATTTCTTACATCTGCATCTGTTATGTTAAATTATATATTTTTTCGCAGTATCAAATGATCAAAGTACTGACTGTACAATCCTTTGTAAAGTAGAGAAATAGTCACCAATCCTGCTGTTATATTGGGGTATTTGAATCTGACTATGAAATGAATTATACATTGAAAAAGATTAAATGTTAGTTTTTGGATTGTGGCTTACTTTTATAGATATCGATGGATCACCAGAACATGTCTGAACATATACTGTGTATGGTATTAAACTTGATTGAATTGGGCCTTGACAACTTACCAGAAGAAACTATTGAAGAGGAGGTGGGTGAAACTGCTGTATAAAAAATGTCAGGGAAGTCTTTGTGCAATATCAAGCATGTTAGAGGATTAAACTGGAATATGTAGAACATAATTTATTCCTTCTATACATGTTGGAAATTCTTAGCCTTTGATCAGGTATAGTCTGACAATTGGAGACCGTGGTTTTCTTGTTCCAATGCTGAAATGTATAAAATTTACTAAGTATGACTGAGAGGAAAAGAGTTATGGATTAACTTACCCTGTCTTCTACTGAGGAGATGCCTCGTGTAAAAGGGATGCTTTTTAAAGAACTCTAATATTGTTACAATTTGTGAAAGTTTAGCTGTTTAGTTTTCAGTGAAATGGTCTCCATATTTTCTGAGGAACAAAACATTGATTAATTAATAGTAATCTGCCTGTAGATTTGAGTTTAGCACTGAATTAAGCTACAAAGTTTCATTAAAAGTGTGGGCCTTACAGTGCAGCCTAATGATATGCAGACCAAAGCATTTATTGTTCACTAATTGGTGATTAAGCAAAGTAAAATATTGGTGTTTTACAAATGGAATATATCAACATGTAAAGTGGAAAAGCCGATGTTAAAAATACCAATGCAGTACTAGGATATTAGAATTTTAATTTATTCAATAAAATTAAACTGTCTTTTGACATGGCAAACTGTTTACTTTAACCTGTTTTAGTATTAACCCATTTGTCAAAAATCATTTATTATAACGTAAAACTGGAATTTTCAGGAAAAAATAACCAGAAGTTAAAAGAAGTATAGTCTAGTGTTAATTTTCCAAGTTAAATATAATGGCAATGAATGCCTTGGGGGTACTAGGACAGGTGGCATAACTGCTCGTTTTATACTTGAATACCCCTGATGCCCTTAGGCAATTGAGCAGGTGTTCTGAGTAAAATATGGTGCAAAACACTGTCAGCCAGCAGAAAAGGAAAATTGTCCACCAGAAAATTTAACAACCCTTGTAATTAAACCCAAGTTTGTTTTACACCAAAAACTCAGTTTTAAGAATGTGCTGTAAAAAAAAGAATGACCAAAATGCGATTTCAATGTTTTCACACTGTTGGACTGCGGAAACAATTTGTACCATATTACCATCTTAACATAAAATAATGTTTGAATTTTAACCTGAAAATACCTTGTGTACAGTGGCACATTTATAAACATCTAAGAACTGTAATATGAGCCACTCTTCAGCCCCACATACCTGTTCCACCATTCATTAAGGCCATTAGCTGATCTGATCATTGGTCTGAGCTCTGCTTTCTTTCCTGATTCCCATAATCGTGTTTCATACACATTAAATATCTGTCTAATATAGGTAGATTTTGTTCAGAAATTACGATGTTGTAATATAATTCCAAGGCATTTCAGAGAAATGTAGGGAGAAATATAATGAAACAATCAATTTGCACTTTTGTATATCATGCAGTTTTGAGATTGTTTCAGAGACAGACTTGCAGGTGGATTAAAGTGGTCAAGAAGTCAAGCCCTAGATTGATGAATAGCATAAATCTCAAGCAGTGATGAATCCAACTTGCTAAAGACCAGCTGGTTCTTCCCCACCATAACAATGAACATTAGTAACAATGCAGCTAAAAGGTGAAGTCAGAAGCAGGGTATTTTACAATGAGTGCTTCACCTCCTGCAGAATCAGGAGGTAAAGGACTCATTGCAAAATACTCTGTTTCTGACTTCACCTTGTAGTTGCAGAATCAGG
Source organism: Leucoraja erinaceus (assembly GCF_028641065.1). Classification (NCBI taxonomy): domain Eukaryota; kingdom Metazoa; phylum Chordata; class Chondrichthyes; order Rajiformes; family Rajidae; genus Leucoraja; species Leucoraja erinaceus. Next base: position 25,087,192 of record NC_073383.1, read on the forward strand.
AGATAAAAGCCTCCTCAAGGTGAAATCATAAATATAAATGAATACCAACCATTCATATGGCTGAGTGCAATTAGAACTTTAAATACTTAAGGCAGAGTGGTACAATTGACTGGGACTTTTCAGACTGGCCTCAGTCCATCTCTTTCATCTTGAAAAATGGCTTAACAACCATTAAATTTGATGGGACTTACCTGTTATCTTGGCATATGATGATTGCCATATGTGGAATCATTTGACTACCCGTTAGTGGAACTGTTTACATTGTAATTAGTAATAATATTTATAAGCAAGGTATCACAGGTTTTCTTGGGTAGCATTAATACTGACATGGAGGCTGATCTTTTCAGTAATCCAGAAGAAGACCAGAGGTGTAGTGATGGGCAAGTACACGAGTAGGAGATATTGTGCTGATATTAATTAACACTTTTAGTTTTTGTAACTGTGGCTGCGATCAGTGTTAGAACAATAATTATGAAAGTAATGGTTTTAATCGTATTTCATAATCCTGCAAAAATGTAGGTTAACATTAGCTGCTGGATTGATCAATAGTAACCTAAACAAAGATCATTAAAAATTGTTTTTTTTATTTGTTGTCTGTGTAGCTGGGAGCAACAAGAATGAGTGTTCCTCCTAGCGCCAAAGATTGACTATGGGCCATTGTCAGCAAAACCTTGCCCAAATGTTCCTACATCTTAGCTTCAAAGATTTATGTAGCATAGCAAGTCCAAGTTAAATTTTAAACATTGGTCGGCCATGGTGACTCTGGATTCATGATTCTTAGTCGTAGCTTGCATCTTCTTAATCCTAATCATTATTGAGCTTAGGCCGAAGCTTCTGGAATCGCTGAACGTCTATTCATTATTTCTACTATTCTTATTAGACTTTTGCATGTAATGCTAAAAATGTACAATTTCATACCCTCCCCGGCCTGAAAGTAGTTTGAATAAATATTCCACAGGAGTAAAATAGCGTCTGTGGAGCTTTTTTCCTTTAGCTGGAGTGATCATTTACTTCCCTGCAAAATTATTACATTAAATGAGAAGGTGAAATGCTGAGGGTGAGTTAAACAAATTGATTAGGGAAAGATTTTTCTACGCTATTTTAAAAAAGATGCTTGGTAGTTTTCCAGAATCTAACAATTAAAAAAAAATAAAAAAATCTCAACATTCTAACGTATCAGCTCTATTATGGCATCATTGAATTTGACAATTAATGCATCGCAGTTCACTGGTGCACATCAAAATCTGGCAAATGGGTCAATATAATTATGACAGTTAAATGAGGTGTTAAATGATTTTCCTTTTTTGGTTGCACCAAGTGATACGAAAACATTGCAATGTTTGGTGATTTGATTTTTTAATTTCTAATTGTCGTAAGTTCCTCATTAAAACTGGTTGTCTACTTACATTCTTGCAGCTTTATAGCAACTTTGCAACTTTTAAAATTCTGTTGTTGGTTTATTGAACCAATGGCAGCAAAATAACCTTGGATTGTACATTTTCACAAATCTCACAAGGTGGCAGAGCAACATGGGTTTTTAAAGGTGTGCATATCTTTAAAAATAGATGCTTAGATGATAAAGGTGAATGTTGTATAAAGCCCATTGGAGGGGAATAAAGACTGATTATAGTCAGCAGGAGGACTAATTTCAAAATTGGAGCGAGCTTAAACCATATTTTAGCACTTGGGAAGGGTCCAAAAGATATGTACTAACTGGAGCTGGAGATGAGAGATTTGAGTTATGTGAAACTTACCCACTTGTTCTTGAAACAGAGAGGCTTGGAGGTGATTTGATATTGGTAGTTGACAGTGCTCAAAATCATGACTGGTTTAAACTATCTACTTGCCTGGATTGGCCTAACATACAGAGCTGTCACGAAGAAAGCATTTTTAAGCGGAGAGCTATTGTGATATGAAATGACTGCCGGCATAATGGAAGTTGGTTCAATAATACAGTAGCTTTCATAAAAATAATTGAATAGATGATTGAAAAGATGTGAAGGAAATTGGAGGCTATGTAGAAAAAAGCCAGGAGGGTGGGACTAATTTATTACATTTACCAAAAAGGCTGGCACAGTTATGAGGGCTGATTTGGCTGTCTCCTTGTCTGGACAATTCTGTGACCATTCTCCGAGAATAAATGCATACATGATTCGAAACATACATGTACAGAAATCCCAACGTCGCTGTCACTTTCACTACAATTATATATATCTACAGCACACTACAGTGCTAAGAATATAAAGGAGAATAGTAAAAGCTTCTTTAGGTATGTGAAGAGGAAAAAATTAGTTAAGACCAAAGTTGGACCCTTGAAGACCGAAAAAGGTGAATTTATTATGGGGAACAAGGAAATGGCAGATGAGTTGAACAGGTACTTTGGATCTGTCTTCACTAAGGAGGACACAAACAATCTTCCTGATATAGTAGTGGCCTGAGGATCTGGGGTGACGGAGGAACTGAAGGAAATCCACATCGGGCAGGAAATGGTGTTGGGTAGACTGATGGGACTGAAGGCTGATAAATCCCCAGGGCCTGATGGTCTGCATCCCAGGGTGCTTAAGGAAGTGGCTCTAGAAATCGTGGATGCATTGGTGATAATTTTCCAATATTCTATAGACTCATGATCAGTTCCTGTGGATTGGAGGGTAGCTAATGTTATCCCACTTTTTAAGAAAGGCGGGAGAGAGAAAACAGGGAATTATAGACCAGTTAGCCTGACATCGGTGGTGGGGAAGATGCTGGAGTCAATTATAAAAGATGAAATAACCGCACATTTGGATAGCAGTAACAGGTTCGGTCCGAGTCAGCATGGATTTACAAAGGGGAAATCATGCTTGACTTATCTTCTGGATTTTTTTGTGGATGTAACTAGGAAAATGGACAAGGGAGAGTCAGTGGATGTAGTGTACCTGGACTTTCAGAAAGCATTTGATAAGGTCCCACAGAGGATACCATGTGCAAAATAGTGCACATGGTATTGGGGGTAGAGTGCTGACATGGATAGAAAATTGGTTGGCAGACGGGAAACAAAGAGTAGGGATTAACGGGTCCCTTTCAGAATGGCAGTGACTAGTGGGGTACCGCAAGGCTCGGTGCTGGGACCACAGCTATTTACAATATACGTCAATGATTTGGATGAAGGGATTCAAAGTAACATTAGCAAATTTGCAGCTGACACAAAGCTGGGTGGCAGTGTGAACTGTGAGGAGGATGCTATGAGAATGCAGAGTGACTTGAACAGGTTGGGGGATTGGGCAGATGCATGGCAGATGAAGCTTAATGTGGATAAATGTGAGATTATCCACTTTTTGGTATAAAAAACAGGAAGGCAGATTACTATCTAAATGGCGTCAATTGGGGAAAGGGGAAGTACAACGGGATCTGGGGGTCCTTGTTCATCAGTAAGCATGCAGGTACAGCAGGCAGTGATGAAAGCGAATGGCATGCTGGCCTTTATAACAAGAGGAGTTGAGTATAGAAGCAAAGAGGTCCTTCTGCAGTTGTACAGAGCCCTAGTGAGACCACACCTGGAGTATTGTGTGCATTTTTGGTCCCCTAATTTGAGGAAGGACATTCTTGCTATTGAGGGAGTGCGTTGAAATATATAAGATTGTTAAGTGTTTGGACTCGCTAGAGGCAGGAAACATGTTCCTGATGTTGGGGGAGTCCAGAACCAGGGGCCACAGTTTAAGAATAAGGGGTAAGCCATTTAGAACGGAGACGAGGAAACACCTTTTCTCACAGAGAGTTGTGAGTCTGTGGAATTCTCTGCCTCAGAGGGCGGTGCAGGCCGGTTCTCTGGATAAATTCAAGAGAGAGCTAGATAGGGCTCTTAAAGATAGCAGAGTCAGGGGATATAGGGAGAAGGCAGGAACGGGGTACTGATTGGGGATGATCAGCCATGATCACATTGAATGGCTGTGCTGGCTCGAAGGGCTGAATGGCCTACTCCTGCACCTATTGTCTATTGTCTATAATGATGAAGCATACTAAGAGCATTTTTCTTTTGGAACTAAAATCGGGGACATTTTCCTCGCTCATTATTCCTTGTTTATGCAGATTGTAAACTATCCTGTTTGATATTCAATTGTGTTTTCTGAGAATATTTAGTTGATTATGTAATTTACTCCTCCCACAGGAAATGTTTGGTGAAGAGCGATGTTCTGATAGTTGGTTCCATGCAACCAACATAGGAACAAATCTGCACCATGTCATTAACCACGTGCGAGTCAGGGTACCGGAGACGGCACCTGAAGTGACCCGAGAGCCACCTGCCAGCACAAGCTCAGATACCACTGGTGCACAGGTTAGTTTATACAAGTTGAGGCAGTTTAGTTAAGTATTTACAAGTAACAAATACTTTTGTTCAAGTATTATTCTTTACAATTTACATCTTCAGTCTCTGGCTGTTGATCATTGCATTATAATGCATGGCCCATAAAATAAATTCTCTTTATGTTGAATTTAGAAGTGAAATTTATGCTCACCAGTTACCTCCCAGGCATTTCAGATTTATGTAAATGGCACTTCAATTATTCAGCATCTTGTTCTTTGTTCAAAAGTGATAAATCACAGAAAATGACAACCTCAGTCGTGTTTGTCTCACTGGCGCACTGTACTTTAGTTGGACTATAATAGTGAAAGGAACAGCATTGTAAACCACAACTACAGTAACAGTAAGAAAGTGATCGATGCACCATGGTTTATTGTATGAAACTAATAGTTGGTGTTCAAAAGATTAGAAAGAAGAATAAATCCACCAGTCTCAGTTATGTTGTAAATGTGAAAGTCCATTCTTTGTAATCGAACGAAACACAAATGGCTTTATACTTGAGTTCCAGATTTCTAATGACCTTAAAATCACAGGCTACTATTGATTCCAATTTGAAAATTGATAATGTAAATTGTTGCACCAGAAACCTAATAGAAGCCACAGCGGTGAAGCTGGTAGAGCTGTTGCTTCACAGCTTCAGTGGCGCAGGTTCAATTGTGACCTCTGGTTTTGTCCAGGAACAGTATTTCACATTTCGCTTGGGAAGTCGACAACCCAGTGGAATTAATATTGTTTGCCTAACTTCAAGTAACGCCTACACTCACTCTCCCTCCATCCCCCCCCCACCCAAGTCGAACAAGGTTCCTGTTCTCACCAAGCAAACAGCTAACAATGGCCTGATTCCTTTATCATCGTTACTATTTTGCATATCTTCATTCATTTGTTCTATATGTCTCTACATCAGTGTCTATATCTCGCGTTTCCCTTTCCCCTGACTAGTCTGAAGAAGGATCTCGACCTGGAACATCACCCTTTCTTCTCCAGAGTTCCTCCAGCATTTTGTGCCTATCTTTTCTTCCAGGTTTCCTGTATTCCTCCAATATCTCTATGACATGCAGCTTGGAAGCTAATTGACCACTGTAAATTGTCCCAATAATGTAGATGAATACTAGAATGTTGGGAGACTAACATGGAATTTAATGTAGGATTAATGTTAAATGTCTGTTTTATAGTCATGTGACTGCCTATGAGTAACAATTTGATGGAGGTTTCTTGCCTGCTTGCTTATACAAGTTTTAAATAAGCAGTGACAACATTAATTTGATAATTTGAAATGGTATTCGATAACAGTTTGTTTTATTTCTGTAAATGTAATTTAATTCTTGGATTGAGAAGCTTCATTAGTATATGATTTTTTTTTTTAGTAATAGTAACAACTAATGGTTATATAGATTCTTAAAGTAGTAAATGCAACAAGTACAGGATTTGAGAGACTGGAAGGGGGATTGTTTATGGTGGAGTGGGTGCTGAAAGAATAATTAATGAGATTGCGTACATCAAAATAAAAAGTTAAAAACTGGACTGTCGTGCTGCTGCAAATAAGAATTTAATTGTTCTGTTTTGGGGCATACGACAATGAAACAATGAAACACTCTTGACATTCTTCCGTTGACATTTACCATTTCAATTCCAAGGCATCATTTATGACAAACATTATAATATGTAATATTGTCAGCAATATTCTACTGGCAGCATCTACTTTCTTTATTTTATTGATTATGTTTTTCATGCTCTCACAGACATTATACCTTCATATCTGTAAGATTGCAGAGGGAGTTTTGAAAGCTTGGCATTATACAACGTCTTTGTTGTGCAGACGGACATATTCATGCTCCTGAAGATGTACTTTCCTTCCATGTTCTGATAAGTTGGAAAGATTGATACTGCAGTAGTCTTAATTTCAGATGTATGTAAAAGTAAGATTGACACTACAATTGACACTACAAAGTCTTGAATGACATAAATATAACAATTGAAGACACAGGAGTAGAATTCAATTACATTTAATAAGTTTAAGTAAGCAGTTGGCTGGTCATTTGAATTACTCTGAAGAATTTCTGTCAGGCTGTAATATTATGTAATAATATGTAATAATTCTTACATTCAATCCCTGCCGATGCTCTGTAAAGGGAATATGCCAGCTTTGAGCATTAAAGAGGGAATGTGGGCAGGAAAATAAACTTTTTGTAAAGATTGATTGAGAGAGACAGCCAAAGAGGGAGAGGAGGAAATACACATGTTAGTGGGGAAGATGTGTGAAATGTAATAATTTAGTTTTTAGAAGTGGACGTAAATAGATCACAACTGAGATCGCGGAGAACGCTTTTGGAAAAGCAGTTTTGAACCTCTTTGGAAAGCAAATGTAAACCACTTCTGAGTTGATATTATTAGTGGTAGGTAGACCAGTGAGTTAAACATTCAAAAATTAATTATTTCAGCAGCACAAGAGTAGCATTATGAGAATGGGTATGCTATATTCCAGGAGCAATAGAACATTGGATTGGCAATTGATGGAATATGAGCTCATCAACTTAAACAAAGGTATATTTCAAAAGCTTAGCTTAATTGAGTTTTGCATTCTTGGATTTAGTTTAAGTAAGAACCCTGGGACCAAAGAATGAGAGATTATTTTATTTAAGCTGTTGAAGCTGATTCTGAGCTTGTGGATGATGTTGAATGATGTTGAACAAATGATGAAAAGGGAGAAACGAGGGAGAACTCGGAGCTGATTATGTTATTGTGCAAGTAAAAAAGAAGAAATTGAGTAGATTAAATTGCAAGACATGAGAATAAAATCATGGAGGAGGTAGTACGGAAGGTGTTGAGAGTCAATAATAGCAGAAACATCAGTACTGCCAACCAGAAATCCTTAATATTTTGTTTGTGGTCTGCACATTTCTGATATCTTTGTAAATCATCTCTGCACCCTCTCCATTACCTCCGTCTTTTGGTTGTTTTAAAGGATATGGAAACTTTACGGGATGTAGTATCCAAGCGATTTGCACAGCTGAATGATAGTCTGGTTCACCAGACTGATTTCTGGGATGTCAGGACTTTCATATGAAGAAAGACTGGATTGACTCGGCTTGTACTCGCTAGAATTTAGAGGGGGATCTTATAGAAACTTACAAAATTCTTAAGGGGTTGGACAGGCTAGATGCAGGAAGATTGTTCCCGATGTTGGGGAAGTCCAGGACAAGGGGTCACAGTTTAAGGATAAAGGGGAAATCCTTTAGGACCGAGATGAGAAAAACATTTTTCACACAGAGAGGGGTGAATCTCTGGAACTCTCTGCCACAGAAGGTAGTTGAGGCCAGTTCATTGGCTATATTTAAAAGGGAGTTAGATGTGGCCCTTGTGGCTAAAGGGATCAGGCGGTATGGAGAGAAGGCAGGTACAGGATACTGAGTTGGATGATCAGCCATTATCATATTGAATGGCGGTGCAGGCTCGAAGGGCCGAATGACCTACTCCTGCACCTATTTTCTATGTTTCTATTTAACAATCTTCATTAGAAGATATTCTAGAATGTTAAGTTTGGGTATGAATTATTTTGGGTAAGGTTAATGGAACTCCTGAGGGGGTTTGGGTGCTGTAGATGGTTTGTTCTTGTCAATAAGCAGCATCAAACAAACAAGAGGCTATCTAGTTTACACCCAAGTTGGACATTTGTCATTAAAGGAGGCTATGAGCTGTATGGAAAAATAGATTTGGGGATAAGGTAAGTGTTGAAAGCAGTGGTTCAGTTGACAGAGAACGCTGATGACATAGATGGTCCTGGGTTTGTTAGCAAATATCTCATATTTCAATTATAATATAGAAAGAGGCCATTCAGCCCATCAAATCAGAGTTATATTTTTGAACAATCCCATTCCTGCACATTAATATCCTTCGCATATAGTATGAAGAATCGAGAATGGAACTTTTGAGGAAGAAGCTTGATGTATTTGGGTGGAGTATATTTGTTTATTCTGACAAACCATGCTGAGCCTGAATTATGGGAAGATCTGACTGGAGAATGTAAGGACTGACACTATCAACCAATCAAAGAAGTGAACACCAAACCAACAAAATTTGCTACCTCTTTTAGTATAGAACTTGATGAATTGAGAATATTTTTTTCAGTGGAGCATTACCAGAAACTATGAACTGGTAATCGGGTGAGGACAATGAAATTAAAAATGGTTGATGAATGTATTGATGGAAATATAATGAATTACTGGCCAAACAGAGGGAAAGCAAGTAGTCAAATCAGAGGAAGTGAACAATTGTTTTGATGCATTAGGCTTTTAGGGTTTAAGCAAGAGAGAGGCAAGGAAGGAAATGACGATTAAATAGGATTGCCCTAGATCACCTCTGCCCTAGAAGCAGGCCATTTGATTCAAGCAGTCCAATCTATGTTTATGCTCCACTCAAACCAGCTTTCCTCTTACTAAGTACATCAGTATTGCTGTTCCATTCCTGATATACTTATCTAGCCACCTTTTAAATACATATATACTACACTCTAAAGATACTCCCTATCAGTCGGTGCAAGTTCCTCATTTTTATCACACTGGGTAAGGAAGTTTAATTTGAAATCCCTATTGGATTTCCTAGTGATTATCTTATATTGATGGCCTCCAGTAATACTTTTCATGAAGGCATGAATACAAAGAGAAGATTTGTATTCATGTCATCAAAACCTTTTACTATCTTAAAATAGAGATCTTTGAAAGTGCTCTCAGCTGCTTTTACTCAAGTGGAAAAAAAATTGCAATCATCAGTTGAATAGGTAGTGCCGCTGCCGCAGAGCTGCAGTGACCTAAATTTGATCCTGACTTAGGTATTGACTGGAGTTTGCACTGTCTCCTTATGACCATGTGTTTCCATTGCTTTCTCCAGTTTTCTCCCACATTCCAAAGATGAGCTGTAAGGTTAATTGGAGCATATAGATGGATCTATTATAACGCATGATCTGATTTCTGCAACCTGTAACCTACTTATTATTGCTTAGTATACAGTGCCCTCCATAATGTTTGGGACAAAGACCCGTCATTTATTTATTTGCCTCTGTACTCCACAATTTGAGATTTGTAATAGAAAAAAATCACATGTGGTTAAAGTGCACATTGTCAGATTTAATTAAAGGTTTAATTATACATTTTGGTTTCACCATGTAGAAATTACAGCTGTAATAGTCCCTCCATTTCAGGGCACCATAATGTTTTGGACAAATGGCTTCAAAGGTGTGTGTAATTGCTCAGGACCAAAGTTGTGCCAATGAAAATCAAATAAGCCATTATGAGACTGAGAAACAAGAATAAAACTGTTAGGGACGTCAGCCAAACCTTAGGTTTACCAAAATCAATTGTTTGGAACCATTAAGAAGAAAGAGAGCTTACTAATTGTAAAGGGACTAGCAGGCCAAGGAAGACCTCCACAGCTGATGACAGAGGAATTCCCTCTATAATAAAGAAAAAAAACCTGTCCGACAGATCAGAAACACTCTTCAGGAGTCAGGTGTGAATTTGTCAATGACCACTGTCCGCAGAAGACTTCATGAACAGAAATACAGAGGCTGAACCCAATTGAGCATGCCTTTTATATGCTGAATAGAAAACTGGACAAGCCCCCAAAACGAGCATAAGCTGAAGATGGCTGCAATACAGGCCTGGCAGAGTGCCAGAGAAGATACCCAGCAACTGGTGATGTCCATGAATCGCAGACCTCAAGCAGTCATTGCATGCAAAGGATATGGAAAAAATACTAAATATGACTACTTTCATTTACATGACATTGCTATGTCCCAAACATTATTGTGCCCTGAAATGGGGGGGACTATGTATAAACACTGCTGTAATTTCTACGTGGTGAAACCAAAACGTGTAAAAATGGCCTTTATTAAAATCTGACAATGTGCACTTTAACCACATGTGATTTTTTTCTATTACAAATCTCAAATTGTGGAGTACAGAGGCAAATAAATAAATGATGGTCTTTGTCTGAATTATGGAGGGCACTGTATTACCTTATTGAGGGTTTTGCTTTTCTATATGTGTCACCTACTGCATTATCTACATTCTCTGCTTCCTCGTCAGAAAATTTAATGTTGGACTATATAAGCTTTTTCCTTTTAAAATCCATGCAATTCATCTTTACGGATCATCCCCAGGTTACAAACACCTGACTTATGGATAGCCTGTACATACAAGTGAGCATTTTGGAGTCTGGCGGGGTGGGGTGTCAGCTGTTGTGGAGCTCATCTTCTGATCTTTGGGAACTTGGTTCGCAACAATTCCATTTCATCTTGCAGAGAAATTTGAGTGGTTAAGTTAAATACCCTGACTTAACTATACATTGCCCTCAGCTGGCCTGTTTTTGTTTAAATGTATTGCTGAGCAGCTACATTTCCAACTGTTTGGGTTATGAACAGTTCTCGGGAACAGGACCCTATCATAACCAGAGGAGAATGTGCATATTTTCTGTTTTTACTTATTCTTTGATTCTGACATTTGTTTCAAGCACTGTTACTCAGTTGACAGATCTATAATTCCCTGGACAAGTTTTAAACCCTTTCTGAAGCAATATGTATTTCATTATCTATTTACAAATTCTCTGGCATTAAATTTTTTTCTAATCATTTACTATTTCTATGTGGGTAATGTCTCTGCTATCACTTCCCAGATTTAAAGAAAAACTAGACCAAGTGCAGACCCGTTGGGTCTGTTTCCCCAACGGCGTTTGTGGGGGGGGGGGGGGGGGGGGCTGCGGCATCACACTAACCTTAACCACCCCCCAAACACACAGGTGGGGGGAGGGGGGTGAGAAGAGGGGAGGGAGGGGAGGGAGGAGGGAGGAGGGAGGAGGAAACGGGACAGATTTGGGAGAGAAAGGAGAGCGGGGTAGGGGGTGAGAGAGGGGGATGGGAGAAAGGTGTGGGGGAGGGGGGGAAGGGAGGGGGGAGAGAGGGGAAAGAGTGGGGAGGGAGAGTGGAGAGGGAAGGGGAGAGAAGTGGAAGAGTGGGGAGGGAGGGGGTAGGGGGAGGGAGTGGTGGAGGAGGGGGACGGGGGAGTGGTGGAAAAGGAACAGAGGGGTAGGAGGAAGGGGTGGGGGAGAGAGGAAGAGAGAGGGGGGGAGGGAGAGGGGTGGGGTAAGGGGAGAGAAGTGGAAGAGCGGGGAGGGAGGAGTAGGAGGAGTGGTGGAAGAGGAACAGAGGGGTAGGGGGAAGGGGGGGGGGGGGGAGAGAGGGAAGGGGGGGGGTAGAGAGGGAACGGGGGTGGGAGAGGGAGAGAGGGATGGGTGGGAGAGGGGTGAGGAGAGGGAAACATAGAAACATAGAAATTGTGCAGGAGTAGGCCATTCGGCCCTTTGAGCCTGCACCACCATTCAAAATGATCATGGCTGATCATCCAACTCGGTATCCTGTACCTGCCTTCTTTCCATACCCTCTGATCCCTTTAGCCACAAGGGCCACATCTAACTCCCTCTTAAATATAGCCAATGAACTGGCCTCAACTACCTTCTGTGCCAGTGAATTCCAGAGATTCACCACACTCTGTGTGTGAAAAATGTTTTTCTCATCTCGGTCCTAAAAGATTTACCCCTTATCCTTAAACTGTAATCCCTTGTTCTGGACTTCCCCAACATCTGGAACAATCTTCCTGCATCTAGCCTGTCCAACCCCTTAAGAATTTTGTAAGTTTCTATAAGATACCCCCTCAATCTTCTAAAACCTAGCGAGTACAAGCCGAGTCTATCCAGTCTTTCTTCATATGAAAGTCCTGACATCCCAGGAATCAGTCTGGTGAACCTTCTCTGTACTCCCTCTATGGCAAGAATGTCTTTGAGCATTGGGCATTGTGACATCACACGATGGAACTTCACCAGGGGCTGGGGCTGGGGCTGATTCTATGGGTGAGATGCCAGTTTGTTTGTTTTTTTTTTTTTTTTTTAATTGGGGGGGGGGGGGGGGGGGGGGGGGGGGGGGGGGAGAGAAGAAGGATTTGGGGTGTACATAAACACGACAAAATGTAATCAGGAGCGGCAGCCGTACATGTAAATGGATCCATTCTGATTGGACATCTGCGAGAATTGGGCATTGGGGGGGGGGGGGGGGGGGGGGAGAAGGATTTGATTAAAAGTGTGTACATAAACACGACAAAATGTAATCAGGAGTGGATACTTTGAAAGAAAAGTGAAATCTCTACTGAAAAGGAAAAGATCTCTGCGATTCTGTGTCTGGATTCGGCGTGGCAAGGAATCAAAGGAAGAAAGGCAGCCGGCAGCCGTACATGTAAATGGATCCATTCTGATTGGACATCTGCGAGAATTGGGCATTGTGACATCACACGATGGAACGAATCAAAAGGCAGAAAGGCAGCCGGACGGACGGCAGGCGGCAGCCACAGAGTTGTAATATATAACTAGACCAAGTGCAGACCCGTTGGGTCTGCTCCCCCAATGGTGTGATCCCCCAACCCAATAATCCACCATGCACCCGTCTCCTCCAATGGAACTGAAGCTGTTCTCAAAAGTAAGATTCCAGCAATGCCCTGCCTCCCTCAGCAGTGGATTTAAAAAAAAATCCAATGGCACCTCCCCTGCCTGCTGCAGCAGTGAAAAGTTCAGAATGTTCCTGTCTTGCAACTTTGTTTCGAAGTGTGTTGGAAGCTGGCATGTAAATGGAGAAGCCAGTTTCTTTTTGAAATACTTGGGGGTGAGGGGGGGTGGGGAGAAGGATTTGATTAAAAACGTGTACTTCAACATGACGAAATGAAATGAGGAGCGGATACTTAGAAAGAAAAGCGAAATCTCTACCGAAATGGAAAATATCTCGGAGATTGAGCGTCTGGATTGGGCGTGGCAATGAATCAAAGGAAGAAATGCAGCCGGCAGCCGTACATGCAAATGAATCCATTCCGATTGGACATCTGCGAGCATCGGCCATTCCGATTGGACATCTGCGAGTATCGGGCACGAATCGAAAGGCAGGAAGGGCGCCGATCGGCAGTCGGTCGGATGGCCCCAGAGTTTTATAGATATAATAGATAGATAGATAGATATAGATATAGATAGATAGATAGATGGCTGGATTGAAAATTAATTGGAACGATTTTTCTTATTTGTAATAAGTACTGTTCATCCACCAATCTTCTTTGCATCATTCCTAAAAATGTTATAATCTGCAACAATTAATTCTCAGTCCTAATTTTGCTAAACAATTTCCCAGCAATGTCTGATTCCACAAAAAAATCTGTATTATTTTGGACACTTAGTGTGTTTAACAGACAGTTTAACCTATTTTATTTGGTTTTCCTTTAATTTTATGGTTGACCATATTTTTAATTCCTGCTCTATAACATGCTCACTTGCTGTCATTCCTCTCCATTATGTTTTTCTTTCACATGCTGCCTTTTTCCATTTTAAATCTATTTAGATTGCTAGTTTTTCTTGTGCATCCAGTACCTTTACTAGTTAAACCCTATGGCACTTCACAGTCATTGCATGGATATGGGCAATTTAAATTCAGCCTGAAATAGTAAGTTGTGAGTGATGGAAGAGTCTGCTTGGTTTGCGAATTAAACCAATAGACCGAGCAAAGTGATTTCTTAACCAATGGCTCAGATAAAAACTCTGCAGGCCTGCCACATGTAGTCGTGAATGGTGACGATGTGCAGTTTAGAGGTAATTGGCAGGAGGATCTAAGATTATCCTCATCCTTAATGTTAGTGGGGATAAGCAATTGGAGAACTAAATTCAAGGCTAAAGCTTTTCAGCGATGTTCAGCCAGATGTGCCAAGTGGGCAATGTGCTTCACCCTCAGATCCCTGGCATCACATGAAGTTAAGAAATGGTTGAGAGCACGGGTTTTAGCAGAGACTAAACAACGTCCTAACTGAAATCATGCCCCAAAACCAACATTGTCTTTAGTCATGCTGATCTAATTCAATTACAATAAGTGACCTGAAATCCAAAAGTGTGGAATATTATTCACATTTTGTGGTCCCAAAATGCAGGAGAAATCCATTCCGGTTAATCATCGTCCAATTACTCTGCCGCAACAAGGTGATGAAAGGTGTATTTGACAATACAGTCAACCGATGTTTAAATGTCCAATAACCTGCAAATTGATTCCCATTTTAGGTTTCAACAAGATTGCTTGGCTCTAGAGTTGATGTGAAAGGGGTAGACCTTATCATGAAGGAACCATATAATACGGTGTAACATTAAATGGTGTAATAAAACTGTCATCATTGGGCATTAGGGGAAAACGTTCCAATGATAGGGTAAATGTGCAGAATCCCCAGCGTAAGTGAATCAAGATCCAGAGGATGTGGGTTTAAGTGGGTGGGGGGGGACAACTACCTTGTTCTGTATAACCATCACTTTTTGTGTAAAAAACTTGCCCCTCAAGTTTAATTAAGTGATGGTTATACAGAACAAGGTAGTTGAGCCAGGTACTATCACAATGTTTAAGAAACATTTTGACCTCCAACCTGCGGCCTACACCAACCTGAAGCCGCTGTCTCCGGTGGGGATTCAGGACTTACCTGGACTTTATCTGGACTTTACCTTGTCTACACATCTGGACGCCTGCGACGGTGGCTGCCGAGGGTTGAGGTCCCGACCATGGGGGAAAATGGAGAAGGACTGGCCAAATTTTGTGCCAGTGTTTGTGTTACATTTTTATTGTGTTTTGTGTGTTCTTTTTTCATTGTACCGCTGCTGGCAAATTCATTTCACTTTGCAACTGATATTGATTGATTATTGATATTGATATTGACATTTGGACAGAAACATGGGTAGGATAGGTTTAGATGGATATGGGCCAAATGCAGGCATATTGGACTAGTGACCACGTTGGTCAGTGTGGGTAAGTTGGTCCAAAGGGCCTGTTTCCACACTGTACAACTGCACACATTTTGTAGCTACAAGAAGAGGTCAGAGGTTGGGTAGCTTTTCGTTAATCACAGGGCAAACGTCAGAGAATGATGGAATACTATTAACCTACAGTGCCCTCCACAATGTTTGGGACAAAGACCCATCATTTATTTTTTGCCTCTGTACTCTACAATTTGAGATTTGTAATAGAAAAAAAATCACATGTGGTTAAAGTGCACATTGTCAGATTTTAATAAAGGCAATTTTTATACATTTTGGTTTCACCATGTAGAAATTACAGCTGTGTTTATACATAGTCCCCCCCCATTCCAGGGCACCATAATGTTTGGGACACAACAATGTCATGTAAATGAAAGTACTCATGTTTAGTATTTTGTTGCATATCCTTTGAATGCAATGACTGCTTGAAGTCTGCGATTCATGGACATCACCAGTTGCTTGGTGTCTTCTCTCGTGATGCTCTTCCAGGCCTATATTGCAGCCGTCTTTAGCTTATGCTTGTTTTGGCAGCTTTTCTCTTCAGCATATAAAAGGCATGCTCATTAGTGTTCAGACCGGGTGATTGACTTGGCCTCTCAAGAATTTACCATTTTTTTAACTTTGAAAAACTCCTTTGTTGCTTCAGCAGTATGTTTGGGGTTATTGTCTTGCTGTAGAATGAATCGCCGGCCAATGATTTTGAAGCATTTGTTTGAACTTGAGCAGATAGGATGTGTCAATACACTTCAGAATTCATTATGCTACGACCATCAGCAGTTGTATCATCAATGAAGATAAGTGAGCCAGTACCTTCAGCAGCCATACTTGTCCAGGCCACCGTGTTTCACAGATGATGTGGTATGCTTTGGATCTTGGACAGTTCCTTCTCTCCTTCATACATTACTCTTGCCATCACTCTGATATAAGTTAATCTTCATCTCCTCTGTCCACAAGACCTTTTTTCCACAACTGTGGTTGCCCTTTTAAGTACTTCTTGGCAAACTGTAACCTGGCCATCCTATTTTTGCAGCTAACCAGTGGTTTGCATCTTGCAGTGTAGCCTTTGTATTTCTGTACATGAAGTCTTCTGCGGACAGTGATCATTGACAAATCCACAACTGACTCCTGAAGAGTGTTTGTGATCTGTCGGACAGTTGTTTGGGGTTTTTTCTTTATTAAATTCTTCTGCCATCAACTGTGGAGGTCTTTCTTGGCCTGCCAGTCACTTTGCGATTAGTAAGCTCATCAGTGCTCTCTTTCTTCTTAATTGTTCCAAGACTGATGTCCCTAACAGTTTTATTCGTGTTTCTCAGTCTCATAATGGCTTCTTTGACTTTCATTGGCACAACTTTGGTCCTCATGTTGATAAACAGCAATAGAAGTTTCCAAAGGTGATGGAGAGACTGGAAGAAAGACTAGGTGCTGAGAGCTCTCTTATACCTGCATTAAGGAGGCATTTAAACACACCTGAGCAATTACAAACACCTGTGAAGCCATGTGTCTCAAACATTATGATGCCCTGAAACGGGGGGACAATGTATAAACACTGCTGTTATTCCTACATGGTGAAACCAAAATGTATAAAAATGGCCTTTATTAAAATCTGACAATGTGCACTTTAACCACATGTGATTTTTTTTTTCTATTACAAATCTCAAATTGTGGAGTACAGACAAATAAATAAATGATGGGTCTTTGTCCGAACCATTATGGAGGACACTATATCTGCATGAATGTAGATCCAGCAGTGTTGAAGAAGTAGAAGTAGGAGAAAACAGCATCCAGGATCCTCCCGGAGTTACAACAGGATTCCATTTCTGAGAACTGTAACTGTTTATAACCCAAATAGTTTACATTGGAAATATGGCTATCCAGGTATATATTTAAATAAAAACATGTGCTATCCAAGAGCAATGTGTAGTTAAACCAGGGCATTTATCTCTGACATTCCTATGTTGCCACATACTAAACTCCCAGAGGGCAGAAGATGCCAGCAGTCCTGCAGCAGTCAAATCCATCCTACTCGCTCACAAGTACAGGCTGTACCTAATTGTAACCTGGGGTGGATTGAATGTGTACTTGGTACAGTGAAATTCTTTGTTGCGAAAAGTCGCCACGTGTAAGGCACCGACAAAGTTACAAAAATATTCAGTATAGTCCCGATGGTCCCACTCCCCCCCCCCCCCCCCCCCCCCCCCCCCCCACGCCGGCTTCCGCTTCTCAGTGGACACGCTGTGTCCCTCTTTGTCCTTGTCGGCTCAGTGCTGGCGGCCAAGTCAGGTCCTGGCCGGCTCTGCGGGAGCTCTGTTTGGATCGGATTGAAGCTTCACTGGCCACACAATACATTTCTTTCTTCCATCACTAGTGTATAGTTGCTTTTTTAAAAAAAGTTAATTTTATTATTGTCATGTGTACTGAGGTACAGTGAAAAGTTATTAGTACGTGCTATCCAGTCAAATAAAAGATGCGTTATTACAATCAAGCCGTTCACAGTGTATAAAGGGTACATTATTTCACACCAGTCCGATGAAAGATAGTTCAATGGCCTCCAATGAGGTAGATGGGAGGTTAGGACGGCACTCTAGCTGGTGAGAGGACAGTTCAGTTGCCTGATATAGCTGGGAAGAACCTGAGGCCCTATAAGGCGCTGGTCAGGCCGCATTTGGAGTACTGTAACCCATATCTGAGGACGGATGTGTTGGCTCTGGAGAGAATCCAGAGGAGGTTTACAAGAATGATTCTAGGAATGAGTGGGCATATGATGAGTGTTTGACAGTACTTCAGGGGCCGTGGAGCGTTTTTGAAAGTGGGGGATGGCTGAGCGATCACTGATCACCGGCCTCGGGGGTACCTGGCGAGGGAGCGGAGCGACCAAGCTGGGGGAGGGTGTGGGAGGGGGTCCCATAGTAGGGACTTTTTGAAATTTGATGTATTAAAATCATGTTTTAGTCATGGGCCACGGAATCGGGGGGGGGGGCGGCCTGGGGGACTGCAGCCCCCCCACTTTTTTGGCTAGACATGTTTCAATGTCTCCGACTTTGGACGAGGCACTGCTGTGCTCTGAGTAACCCGGTCGTGGGTGTTGGAGAGCTGGGGCGGAGGGAGGGATGGAAGCAGAAGCAACGGCGGGGGCAGATGCGGACGGGGAGCCGGGGCTGGCGAGTGTTTGCCGGGCTGGCGAATATCTCTGGCCATGGAGCAGCCACAGTGCAAGAGTCCTGGGCCGTCAGAGGCGTTGTGCCGCTGCAGTGAGAGTCTCTGCGCCGAATTCGGCCTGGTGACCGGCATGGACCAGGCTGCGGCTCGGTGCATCCTGGAGGACAACCAGTGACAACCGGGAGCGGGGCTCAGGGTCAGTGAGACTGGGTGGCACACATAGTACTCCATGACCCGAGGGAGGGCAGAGCAACGTAATGTAAATAGCCTGAGAGTGTACGCATGACTGAGACCTTTCATTGCTCACCCATTCTGACTTCCCTACGAACTCTTGACATCCTTCCAGGTGTGAGACCAGAGGTGACCCTGGAATCTATCCGGGCTTCGCCAGTGTTTGACATGGCAGCTCTCCGTGTTTTTTGTCCCTGACTCCTCTATAAATAGAAGCTGAAAGGTTGGGTTGTTCAGCAGCTTGATTATGCTGGTGGCCTTGCCGAGGCAGTGTGAAGTGTAGATGAAGTCCGTGTACCATCTTCAAAACACACAGGGGGACTGGTTTTGACACCTGTAGCCTCTACCAGCAAAAAAGAGAAGTGCAGCCAATACACCAGTGGTGGAAGGAAGGTGACCAGATGCATTAGAATGCCACCACCTACATGTTCTCCTCACACTACAGAAGTGGAAATGTCTTGCCATCATTGGGTGCCCTCATGATAAAGAATACAGTAATACAAGAAGATGGCATATGACTACTTTCTCAAAGGTAAGCAGGGTTGGAAAGTAAATGGTATCTTACAAGTGATGCCTACATTCCAAAAATAAATAAATAATTAAAAATAATTGAGGCGTGTGTGAGTGTGTACATATAGAATGAGGTTGAAGATGAAAAATCAGTGTTTGCATTTGTGTAGATCCAGAAGGTATTGTGCATTTGAGAGGAAAGAGAAATCGCTTCCAAATCAGAATGGTTCTCCACTAAGAGAAAGGATGCGTGACGATCCTGCTCTACGTTTATTATTGCATATGGATTGCCTGTTTGTGGTAGATTGTTCTTTAACATTCAATCATCTATAAAATACCAAAACGTATCAATATTTGTTAATAGTGGATGCATGTAGATTTTATGTTTATATAAATGACACAGAAAATTAATGCATCCGCCCCTTGGACCTTGCATGGGATTTGTTTTTATTGATGAAAATATCTTACTTTTGAAGCGAGCTATTCGTTACCTGAACTTTCATGTCTCTCTTCCTATGTGACAGGGATCAAGAAGGGCTACTGCTCTCAACAGAGAGGTACTTAACTGTACTTCAAGTTTTGTCCTGTCTTGACTGAATAATCCGTGTGTCAAAGTACTTGAATGTAGTGATGTAGATGCCTTTAACCCTGCTGTAAATAATTGCCGTAAATCAAAACGCTAACATTCATCTTGAGGCCTGGTGTTAAATGCACTTTCCTGTGTTAAATTAACAGTGCTTGTCTCTGTTTTTGATGCTTTTCTGCATTCAACAGAAGAAAATAGGGAAGGTCTTCATCTTGCTCCTCATATGCAAAATTTGTAATGAGTTGTCTGGTTTTCCAGGTCCATAATTTCCAATGGATCAGAAATTATTTGTACCCATAACCAAGAGTAGATTAACAGAACTGCTTTGCTTGTGGGCTAAGAGTTAACAATTCCAGTATTAGTAGGTATTCATGGTATTATTGTAAAAAATATCTTTATCTTTACATAGCTGGCAAGAAATTTTATTTTTCACCCATGTGGACTGCAGTTGAGTTTCGTCAACAAATTAATTCAAAGCAGAGATGAATAAATTCCAGAATATTATAGGATTCCAGCGAGAAGGGGATACTGCGTGAAAGCATATCAAAGTAAAAGATTAAGCATGTTCTTGATAAATGTCAGAGCAAGCAAAAATAGTCAGATGTGTTAATCCTGCTCTTAATTTTTATATTGTTATCTGAGTTTAATTAATTTTTTCCTCCTCCAGAGTTCAAATACAGCTCAGGTCTTCAGTTTAGTTGCAGAACGTAGACGAAAATTTCAGGAAATTATAAATCGCAACAATAGCAGCACTATTCACACTGCAGATGTTAGACCAAAGACATCAAAGTGGACTGCTCCTAATTCAACTCCCCAACTCACCACAACCATTTTGGAAGTCAGAGAAAGTATGCTGTCTCTCCTAATTAAACTCCATCATAAACTCTCAGGAAAACAAAACTCGTACTATCCATGCTGGTTAGAAGACTCAGAGTCTACATCCAGATTGGATCCAATGCAACAAATCCATGGTGATGGGACAACAGCAGTGGAAAGAATTTTAATAAAGACTGCAGCACGAAGTCGGCAGAACAAGTTCAGCATCGAGGAGATCTGTAGGAAGGTGGCTCCTCCTACACCTCCAAAGAAGAATATTTCAGATAAGAAAGCTCTGGATAAAGAAGAAAGGTAAATGTTTATCCAAATATATATTTATTTATTTATATCTATATATATCTATCTATATATGTGGATTTGATGGAGAGCTAATAGGAAATGAAGTTTCTATTTGCATGCATTTTTTCTGAAATTGAATTAGAAATTGCACTTGCATCATGACATTATGAATGAATGAATGAATGAATAAGTTTATTGGCCAAGTATTCACATACAAGGAATTTGCCTTGGTGCTCCGCCTGCAAGTGACAACGTGACATACAGTGACAGGAATGACACATAAAACATTCAACATTAATAATAAAACATTATTGATTAAACATGTGAATGAAATAAAATACCATAGCAAAAGGGGGCTACAGATTTTTGGTTATTGAGTAGAGCTATTACTCGTGGAAAAAAAGCTGTTTTTATGTCTGGCTGTGGCAGCTTTGACAGTCCGGAGTCGCCTTCCAGAGGGAAGTGATTCAAAGAGTTTGCGGCCATCCTTGCACTGTACAGTTCATCTATGGAGGGAAGGTTGCAGCCAATAACTTCTTAGCTGATCAGACGATTCGCTGCAGCCTCCGGATTATTTGAAGCATTTCAGTGTATTTTAATAAACCTTATCAGAACTTGCTTAAAGCATTAAATCATAAACATTGAAGCATAAAGATCTGAGAAAGCATGATGAGTAATAATACTAAAACTGTGTAAAAATAATTTTCACTGTCAAGGCTAGATTAGTGTGAGGTTATGGCCATGAATTATATGGAGTAATTGAAGCCCAAGGAAATTTTTATTTTTATTAGAATTATATTTTATATTTTGTGCCCCTCCATTGCGGTGGTGCAGAATGAAATTCAGAGGTAATGTAAAATGTTCAAGTTACATGACTATTCAAATTATATGAATGACATCAAAGTGCAGGTACCCACATTGGACTATCATATGCAAGGATGGATTAACGATTATTTATGCTAATCAGAAGGTTTAATAAATCTAAAGTATTGTTGCTCGAATTGTATTACACAAATTCTTAAAATTTAGATGTAATTTTAAAAACAAAACAAAAACATTAAAGTTGTCACAATGAAAATAAAATTATGTTGGAAAGCTGAAATAAAAAATGTTTGGGCCATTTATTTCAGATGTTGGTGCTGTTGATGCACTTTGGTAATCCTGTTATAGGTCAAATTAAAATATTAAAATAATTGGAATAGAGAACTGATTCAGTAATTATTTCTGGACTTTGTTAATAATTGTATTGGATGTCAGAGAAATTTCATTTGAGGGTCCTAGTAATTTGCGAAAAAGGCATCACAGCTGATGCAATATTGCTGCAGATACAATGTTATGAGTAATAAGAGAACCATTTTAACATTTGCTGTATATGTAGAGAAAAAACATATTTTGATGTGAATTTTTGAAGCTATCATTTTATTTTACAGTTTTCCTCTATGGATAATGTCACCATTCGTCAGTCATTGAGAGCAGATCCTGAAAATAAGATTAATTACATTGAGCAGACCTCTGTTACAAATGTAGAATAGGTTTAATTAATTTTGCATTTCAATGATAATGGAAAGAGCAATAAATAGGTGATGATGACCCTTTTTTTCCACAGTTCTGACCTTTAGTCAAAGACAAGTGGCATCTCTCGTAAGATACTGTTTCCATAGCAACCAGCACTGTACCAAAGGAAAAGACAAATTGATGTTGATGTCTCACAGGCCTATTTTGTCTACCCCTTAAGCAGTCAGAAAAATTACAGAGCTCAATGGAATCTGTCAGAATTTGTTTATATCATCTGTTTAAGAATCTCTATTTACACTAGGAATATTTTAAAGTCAGGAATGCCCTGGGCTGTGAAGAAACCCAACCATAAGAATTGAAGGTTAATTTGGATTTGTTTTTCCAAAATGTTTCTGTCAAATTTTATATTAAACTTCTAATCATACAGACATTACAAACTGATTATTGAACAGTCCTCCTCATTACTGATCATCCTCATTACCACTGAATCCAACAAATAAAAATGAATGAAATGCTTAGACCAATACTGCTTTGTTTCTCTTGAATTATATTGGCTTCAGTTTGGTGAAGGTATACTAATTGTTGGAATCGCATTGGCTCTTTTATTAGAATTTCAAAGAATGCCCTTTGTGCTGTTGTTAATTGGCCATTTCCACAATGCCTTTGGCCAGCGTGTACCATACAACCCCCAAATCTGAGTTTGGGAGAAACCCCTCCAAGTATTGAGCAATATCTGATGACATTTAACCTATACTCCCCCAGTCCCATTATTTACTCTCTCACAGTAGGTTTTATTAGTGATCATTCTTCAGCTGATTGCACACTCAAGGACCACAATCTGCTTGACACCCAGTAATCTTTTTTTGTGCTCACTTTCTGCCCTGGGATGTACGTGTTATAAGTAGTTCAACTTCGGTCTTGGGGATAGTAAACTATGATTGCATTTCATTGATACACTAAGAACTGCAGATGCTGGTTTAAAAAAAAAGGGACAACGTGCTGGAATAATTCAATGGGTCTGGAGGACATGGACAGATGACGTTTCAGGTCAGGACCGTTTTTCGTCACCTATCCCTGCTCTCCAGTGATGCTGCCTGACCTGATTGCATTTCAGTGTTTTGCATAAGAGGTTGAGATTCGGTTGAGAGAATTGATTGTGTGAAAGGGAAACAAAATAAAAGTTAAGGAACATAATAATGCAATAATTAATTTTTTAAAATTCCTGCATTATCTAAAGGTTCAGTAATTTCAAAACTACATCAGAAAATCTGAGTGTCATAAGTAGATCAGCATGGTCTTTTCCTCTACAAAAGTCAGGAATTTGTTTAACGTCATTCGCAGGAACCTCTTGTAAATGGAACAAAGCATTTGTTCAAGTGTCAGTTGATCAGAGAGTAATTTTCTATTTGTGAATAATAGGTCATGGCTGTGTATGGATGAAATCAATATTCTTATTTTATAAACAAGATATGTTGGTTTGGAATGTAAAAATATATCATAATATTAAAATGCAGATAGGTTTCAAATGTTGGATTACTGAATAATGGATATTATGATGGAATAATAATAAAATTACATTTTTTTCCCTTAATTTATGTTATGTGGATATTGCTGACATTTATTGCCTATTTCTAATTGCTTTTGCGAATGAGGTAATGAGCTGCCACCTTTTACGGCTGTAGTCAATGATGAACATGCTCCCAAAGAGCAGTTGGGTAAAGATTCCTGCACTTGGACCCAGTGATGATGAAAGAATTGCAAGAGACTTTGAGGAGAATATAGTTGTTGTTCCTATGCCTGCAGTTACGGTCATTTGAAGATGGTAGAGATTGCTGATTTAGAAGGTGTCAGTGAGAGGTAAAGCCAGTGAATGACAGCCAGTTGTTCTTTATTATCATAATCTGAAAATAATTTTCATGATAAAATATTGAGCCATTGTTTAAAATAGTAGCTAAACAGCTAACGTCTGAAGAAGAGTCTTGACCCGAAACATCACCTATTCCTTTTCTCCAGAGAAAACTCCAGCCTGACTCGCTGAGTTACTCCAGCTTCTTTATCTTCAGCTAAAGTCCAATGTTTTTCTGCCTAAGTAAATATGGACCTATCATCATTATCATTAGCAATTCAATGTAAAAGAAAAGCACAATCATGTTTAGTTTACAAAGAAAATATTTAAAATGTTGAATCTATAAATATTTCTAAAAATTAGAAAGTACCAATTGAATTCAAATAAGAGTTTCTAAACTAAACCTATCTGCCTATGCATGATCCTTATCCCTCTATTCACTACCTGTTCATGTGTTCATCTGTTCAAATACCTCTTAAATATTGCTACTCTATCTGCTTTTATCACTTCCCCGGGCAGCATACGTTAAGTGCAGAGTCAGCAGATGACCAGTGTGTACTAAATGCAGGCGCACATTAACGAGATTGTCTAATCGTGCGAACCATTTTAATTTCACTTTTAACTGGAGCTCCTAGTTGCAAATCCTTAGAATTCCTCTTCCCATCGCCACACAGAGCAGGCGACAACTTTGCTGAGCACTGTCTACCAGAGGCTCCTGGAGCTGGTTATCAGCCATTCCCCTTCCCATTCCTGTATTGACCTGTCTGTCCTTGGCCTTGGCTACTTTCAAGGTGAGGTCAAATGGAAACTGGAGTGATTAAGACCACTTATTCTGCCTAGGTAGTCTACAATTGGCTGCATGTACATCAAATTCTCCAGTTTCAGATAACCTTTGTCCTTTCCTCTCTCTCCTTCTGATCTACCTATGACCTCTCTCACGTAACCTTTTCAACCCCACCCCCCAGCTCACTCAACAATTCCTTCTGTCCATCACCCACGCGCTCCATCAATTGGGTGCTCTGTCCACCCGATCTCCCTTCTTTGGTTTCATACTTCATCTTCGTGTCCCATCAGATTCCATAACCTCCACCTCCCACTATTTCCATATATTCCTGACTCCATCTGCCAGTCAACCATTTTCTCACCTGAATCAACCTATTTCTTGCCAGCCTTTGCCCCACACCTTCTCTCACTTCCTTGTACTGGCTGTCTCCTCTACTTCTTCTCAGGCCAGATGAAACATCACTGCATTCCCTCCACAGATTTTGCCTGACCCACTGAGTTCCACCAGCGGCTTGTTTGTTACTCCAGATTCCAGCATCTGCAACCTCGTGTGTCACTGGCTAGTTCTGATGCAGATAAAGAGAGTTGTAGAATATATTGAGACTAAAAGGCTACAAGGCCCCCAGATGGAAGATGAGGTGCTGTTTCCCAGGCTTGCATTGGACCTCTTTAAAACAACAGTCCAAGGGGCCGACAGATCAGAGTGGGAATGGAATGGAGAAATAATGTGGCAGGGAGCTCAGGATCTTCCATGGGCAATGAATGCAGATGCCATGTAAAGTGGTCACTTTCTGTGTTTGGTTTATCAAATGTTGAGAGACCGTATCAGTGTACTGAAGAAGTAAAGCAATAGGTGTTACCTGGGAAAGTGTCTTGAGAAGGGGAGTGTTTGGTGGATACAGAAATGTGAAAAAAAGAAACAGTTGATTTCTAATGCTACGAGTGGCCTTGAGAGGAAGATGGTTCATAAGGTGGAATATTGTTGAAGCTGATGGATATTGAAAGGAATTAACTTTTTTACTTTTCCCAGTGACGGTTTTATTTTAATTTGTTGATTTCTTTGTACAGGCGGCAGAAAGCTCGAGAGAGACAACAAAAGTTGCTTGCTGAATTTGCTTCAAGACAGAAAAGTTTCATGGAAACAGCAATGGATCTTGGTAATTCCATTTAATGAAGTGAATTATACATTACTTTGATTATTTTATCAATGTTGCACAATTGAATATGGCATTGCGTGATATTCTGAGATTAATTGCTTTTTCCTACTATTTCATTGCATTGTGTTTTTGTTGTGTAAAGGAGTTCTAAAGGCATTCATAAAAGATACCTGGATTAGAAGTTGGGTTTTAATGCAATTACATGCACATTTATGATAATTGAAATTGATGATATCCATCAGTGGGTGTGGAAAATGAATTGCATGTGATTGTCCTCTTATCGATGAATCAACCAAATACGTAGTCAGTATTCAATATGAGAGGTTTTATTGATTGGTGCTTTTGAATGGCACTTAGATTCAGGCACGTACCATAATTTTATGTAGGTTATTAGTGAGGCTATATTTGAATATTGTAAACAAGTGTGTTCCTTATCTTCAAAACGCAACAATGGGTTGCACAGAATTCAGAGTAGATGATTAAGAGTGATCTGGGGATTTTTGCAATGCAAGTTGTGAAATGCAATCCAGAGCTCAATAGATTTCATTATAGACAATAGGTGCAGGTGTAGGCCATTTGGCCCTTCGAGCCAGCACCACCATTCAATGTGATCATGGCTGATCATCCCCAATCAGTACCCCGTTCCTGCCTTCTCCCCATATCCCCTGACTCCGCTATCTTTAAGAGCCCTATCTAGCCCTCTCTTGAAAGTATCCAGAGAACATACCTCCACCGCCCTCTGAGGCAGAGAATTCCACAGACTCACAACTCTGTGTGAAAAAGTGGTTCCTCATCTCCATTTTAAATGGCCTTATTCTTAAACTATGGCCCCTGGTTCTGGACTCCCCCAACATCGGGAACATGTTTCCTGCCTCTAGCCTGTCCAAACCCTTAATAAGATCCCCTCTCATCCAGAGTACACAAGCCCAACCGCTCCATTCTCTCAGCATATGACAGGCCCGCCATCCCGGGAATTAACCTTGTGAACCTACGCTGCATTCCCTCAATAGCAAGAATATCCTTCCTCAAATTAGGGGACCAAAACTGCACACAATACTCCAGGTGTAGTCTCACTTGGGCCTTGTACAACTGCAGAAGGATCTCTTTGCTCCTATACTCAACTCCTCTTGTTACGAAGGCCAACATGCCATTCGCTTTCTTCACTGCCTGCTGTACCTGCATGCTTACTTTCATTGACTGATGAACAAGGACCCCCAGATCCCATTGTACTTCCCCTTTTCCCAACTTGACACCATTTAGATAATAATCTGCCTTCCTGTTTTTGCTACCAAAGTGAATAACTTCACATTTATCCACATGCACTGTATCTGATATGCATCTGCCCATTCACCCAACCTGTCCAAGTCACCCTTCATTCTTATAGCATCCTCCTCAAAGTTCACACTGCCACCCAGCTTTGTGTCATCTGCAAATTTGCTAATGTTACTTTGAATCCATTCATCTAAATCATTGACGTATATTGTAAATAGCTGCGGTCCCAGCACCGAGCCTTGCTGTACCCCACCAGTCACTGCCTGCCATTCTGAAAGGGACCCGTTAATCCCTACTCTTTGTTTCCTGTCTGCCAACCAATTTTCTATCCATGTCAGTACTCTACCCCCAATACCATGTGCCATAATTTTGCCCACTAATCTCCTATGTGGGACCTTACAAATCAAGTCAAGCATGATTTCCAGTTCGTAAATCCATGCTGACTCGGACCGATCCTGGTACTGCTATCCAAATGTGCCGCTATTTCATCTTTTACGATTGACTCCAGCATCGTCCCTTGTCTTGCGGTGTCAGGATAACTGGTCTATAATTCCCTGTTTTTCTCTCTCCCGCCTTTCTTAAAAAGTGGGATAACATTAGCTACCCTCCAATCCGCAGGAACTGATCCTGAATCTATAGAACATTGGAAAATGATCACCAATGCATCTACGATTTCTAGAGCCACTTCCTTAAGTACCCTGGGATGGAGATCATCAGGCCCTGGGGATTTATCAGCCTTCAGTCTACCCAACCCCATTTCTGCTTAATGTGGATTTCCTTCAGTTCCTCCATCACCCCAGATCCTCTGGCCACTAGTACATCAGGACAATTGTTTGTGCCCTCCTTAGTGAAGACAGATCCAAAGTACCTGTTCAACTCATCTTAGTTAAAAACATAGTTAAAAACATTCTTGAAGCACAAATAAAACTGATCACAGCAATCCAGAAAGAATTGCAGAATAAATGTTCACTACAAGTACACAATGTGTCTTGCTGCTGGGTTTCACAAGTATGTTGAAACAACTCTGGACTACGAAGGATTACTGTTTGGATATACTTTTATGACATAACTTTTGTCACAAACCAAAGAAGTAATGGGGCTATTTTGCAAGACAAGGGAACAATGAGGCAAGATGTGGAAATTACAGAGAAAACAACAGGAAAAAGTTATATACTCAGAATTAGTTGTGAAAAATATTGTACAGAGAGAAATAGAGGAATTAATAAAATATTACAAGTTCTGGTTGGATAGATGGCAAAGACTTTTCGAGAACGAAGTATACTGCAGAAATTGTGACAACCTGGGAGCGGAGAGAAATTGGAGAAACTGTTTTAGAATGGGACAGTAAGGGAAAATAATGTGAGATCATTTTAGATCTTTTTTCATATTTTTATTCTACTTTTGGCTTGGGGTCTTCCTGAAAATCTGAATTATGATTTCAGAAGTTCTGAAGCCTGAAGAGTGATTGCCATCGAGAAATTAGCATTGGTGAGAAAGATGGAAAGACTCTGAAAAGTTGATACAGGCCATGTTGAACCATGACTGGAAGATACATTTTTGGGAGGTGGAGGAGGGTAAGGTAGTTTGATGGAGGTAGGAGAAAAGCTCAAGTGAATGGTAAAAGGAAGGACATTTGGGGAGAATCACTTATTTATATTTGATGAAATATAGTTTTGGTAATGAACATAAATTAGATATTATGTTGGAGCTGATTGCTGCGTTTCTCACCATTTACCAACTCCTGCCTGAATGTCATCGAAGTCTCGGTGCCTGCGGGCACGGACATTTTCATTAACTGAGGATTATAAATGGAATTTACTATAGTTATACATTATTTTATTTCAATGTTTCTGACATGATAATCAAATGGTTGGGATTTGGGGTGGCGAAGTTGCTCATTGTAATGTTTGGTAGGGCATCTATCTGGGTGGATGGAGGGATGGGAAAACAATTTGCTGATGATGAAGAGCTGTGTGCCAGTGAGTGATGTGACAGATGTACAGAGGCTGCAGGGAGATATGAACAGGCCTGGCGAATGGTTGATTACAGATCAAATGGAATTTAATGTGGAAAAATGTAAAATCATCTATTGGTAGAACACATAAAAAAAGGAATATTTTTTTAAAGATGAGGATTTTTAAAGGATGTTGGTGATCCTTTTTAAAGGATCTTGGGTAGCTTTGTGCATGAATCATGGAAGTGACAGCAATCGGGAAAGAAAATCCTACATTGGCCTTTATCGCAAAAGCATTATTGGTGTATGAGAGGAAAGACATTGCACTTTAGACAGGACTCTGGTGATCTGGAATACTGTAAACAGTCAGGCTCTGGTTTAATTACGGATATAATTACAATGGTGGGTGTGAGGTTCATCAGGTTGATTCATGGGAAGACAAGTTTGTCATATAAGCAAACTGGGCCATAATCCATTGAGTTTTGGAGAGTTGATAAGCGATCTCAATGAAACATGCAACATTTTTATAGGGCTTGACAGAACAGATGCAGGGATGATTTTTCCCAAGTCTAGAGTTTGTAGAACTACGGATCATCTTAAAATGTGATTGGCCCTTCAAGGTTAATATGAGAAATATTTTATTTTGTGCACAGGATAGTGAACCTTTGGATTCTCTAGCCAAGAGTACTGAGAAGGTTTGGTTACTTGTATTAAAACATAATGATAACTAGCATAATGATCAGTGGAAGTACTTTAATGCATCTATTATAATAAATTTATATTCCTATGGTTCTTCTAATGCTGATCAAATAAGATCTATTTTTGGTGATATATAAGGGATTGTCAAACTAAAGGCTAAGGAAATGTTGGAATACTGTCAGGTTGTTGCTTAGTCAACGTAAAAATATGAAAGTGTTCTTTGTACATCTGTGGTGAAAGTGACTCGTCTTGATATCAAGGTAACGCTTAACTGCGTGGTCTCATGGAACCTAGTTACAGCGAACTTAATGGGAATTGAGTAAAAAGAACACTTTGTGGTTGGAATCATATTTAACATGAGCTGATCAGCATTCAGCATTCAGCCCTATAAGCATTCGATTATTGGCTGATATTGGCAAATAACTATAATTCCATGTAACTGTCATTGTCACTCAGTCGCGTCAAGTGAGAATCTATCCACTTCCCTAAGATATAAACATTACCAAATGTGGGGTCCTGCAGTACCAACATCCTGCCGTTGCACATCGTGCTCCCCCTCCTTTGGTCCTGCCTTTAAAAAAACACAGCAGGATAGAATTTGGATGTTCTGTGGCTAATGATGTACTTTCTGACTTTCCAAAACTTTCTCACAATTGGGGAACCATTCCCCACAACTACTTATTCTGCACTTATTTGCAAACTTTGCCAAATCTAACCTGTACATGCTTTTGCTGAAAGATTTACTGTGCCACTATACCAATATTTAACATTTTAAAGATTGTCAGCCTTTATTTGAGTTTTTAATAAAATTAATGTGATCCTTCAGCAGTGTTTCATGAAAGTCAAAAGCTAGCTGGGTAAACATGTGACAATTATTGCTAACTATGGTGTAGTCTACAATTGCAAGAAAAAATGTTCCCACACTAAACAGTGTGTGTCATAGTGGCTCCCTGGAGGCAGTACCACTGTTAGTACTTGGCTGTCATCTGCCCCAGGCTTTCACCTCATTTCCCAAAAGGCAGCTGGAAACTCATTTATGTTTCTAACTAGGCACAACAGCCTGATAATACTTGGCACTTGCAATATCACCTTGCTTAGGAGTGAAAAGAAGGCCTCTTTCTTACTTGTCTCTACTTGTCAGACAGTACAATAATATTAGAGATCCTTCCCATTGTGGAATGCTTGCAAATTGCTGTCAACTGGCAAGTACAGGTCCCCCACTGATTTTCCGGCATCCTTGGTTCAAGAGCTTTGCTGTGTTATCAATTTTTGCCGGACCAATAAAGGTCACATAATAATGATACAACAATACTCGTCTGACCCACTAATTACACTCCTCCCGTGTCTCCAAAACACCATGGACTGCTAGAAGCAAAAGTAAATACCTGCCAAAAAAGTGTGTTTTTGTCATTTTGTCTGTATTAAAGGAGGTGCCGGACCGCCAGTTGCCGGAAAAACATTTGTGGACCCGTATGTGTTGGAAGGAACTGCAGATGCTGGTTTAAATCTAAGATAGGCACACAAAGCCGGATTAACTCAGTGGGACAGGCAGCGTCTCTGAAGAGAAGGAATGGGGACCTGTACCTATTCTCTTGAAATATTTTACCAAACCATTCATCGCTCGACATTTCACAGGTGAAATGAGACATGCAACATAATCAAAACAGGTTGTGCTGTAAGAGAAGAACCAAATGCCTTAATCTTTCTGACAAAATATACTGACACATAATTTAAAATTCCCTACATGTCCAGCAATGCAAGTCATCTCAGATTCTATGGAATCAATAAAATTTCCTTTTGTATGTATGAAATGGTATCTTGCATCCACAGCTGCTAACATAGATCTTGGTCATTCTCAAGCCATGTGAAACAACCTCTTGACATCTAGCCTATCAATTTTCTCTGAATTTGTTTTTTTCAATGGAATCATCTCTCAGTCAGGACAAAGATCAATTTATTTCAATTTGTCTGTTTATAAATCAGGGATTGGCAATAACTGCTGGCCTTGTCAACAATGCTCAAATCTTCCTTGTGAAATAAAAAAACTCTTTGAACTCCAGTCAGAATCACTTAAATATTGTAGGCATTGTCAAGTTGACTAGGAAGGGAGTGGGGTATGGTCAGAATGAACTGAGTTGATACTTACTGGATCACAAGAACTTGCACAATTCTGTGTATGAATTTGTGAAAAATATGAGGGGTAATATATTGGTAGGGAAGAATGCAGGGTGTCCTGGTGGGCAGCGACGGAAAAAAATGTTTTGTTTTACATGCAGGATCATCAATAGCAGCTGTGAATGTAAGATGCTATTTCATACAATAAAAGGATATATTAATGGATTCCAAAGAGTTGTTAGACTCTGAGATTACTTATGTTGGTGTACACACAGGGAAGCTTGCAACATTTTGTCTTTTTCTGGTAATTGCAGGTTTTCTAGAGGGATAGAATAAAGTAATTTATTGATTCCCAAGTAACAGTTAATATAATTATAACAAGGGGGGTGCGCAGTAGCTGATGTTAGGTGCAGGTAAACCTCTGTCTCACATGAAAGGACTGTTGTGATCCTCGGATGCAGCTGAAGGAGGAGATATAGGGACAGCTGGTGCATCTCCTGCAGCAGTAGGGGAAAGTACCAGGGGAGCGATGTGAACCAAGGAATTGTGTCATGACAGAAATGGAGATTAGGGGATAGGGTCTTTGTAAAATGCGGAGTGGGAAAAAATGTAGTGCAAATAACTTTGCGAGTTAGTAGATGTCAGTTGATAATCTCCCCTGTGATGGAGACAGAAATTTAAAAAAAGGGGAGAGAGGTGTCAGAGATCGTGGTACTGGTGGTTTTAAGAGCTCAGTTAAAAACCATGTTGAAAAACATTTTAATTAAAGGATACTGTCTCAATATCACTATTTCCTTGACCATTACTATTATGCTGTGTGATTTATATTTTTGTGCAATGAATGCCTCAAACTTTCATGAACATGCCAGATTAACGGCATTTTACTGTATTACAGGGATGGTATGAAAGAGCTTTGACACCAACAATCTGTGTCTGCTCATTTTCATTTATGGCAACATAGATTATTTTTTTGTTGCAATGTCTTATAGTGGGAAAGTGGAAAATGGGAGTCTACAGTTGTTAATAGATGTTCTTGTAGAACTTAGTGTTCCTCCTCCTGTCCCACAAAAGAGTTTTTAGTCAAAGATCTGTGTTTTGTTATAAGAACCACTAGCAAGAATAATTTTCCAATAAAATAGCTTTAAGTCCTATCAATATAATATTTGCACCAATATAACTTGCCTTTTCAAAACGATGCAGACTAACTTTATCAAGGTCAAAAATGGATATGGGCATTTAAGATGCATACTAGTATTTAGCAGCGATGTGTAAAATTACCACTGGACATAGTGTTAAAATTGAACTCTGGAGGGGTGGGAAGGAATGGGGAAGAAGATAAATAAACTAATTGTTTTAGTTTGGCAGGATATTTGTAACTTCTGTCAAAGTTATTAATTACAAATGACATTGTAATTTGAAGTCGGCTTTCTTCTATGGCGCAGGTATATTATATTTTTTCAATATTTTCTAACATATTATGTATTATTGGCACGGTCATAATACATTTTGTAACAGCCTGAGGCACTACTATATAGCTTTAGTAATAGGTATAATTTACTGCCTGTACTTGGCAATTTCATAATTGCTCTTTGACCTTCATTTCAAAATAAATAATGTTATCATTTCATTAAATTGAAAACATTTTAGTCATTTGAAGTTAACCTTTAGTGGTGCTGTTATAGTTAAAATTATGTTACAGGTTTGTGCCAATTTTGAGGTGCAACATTCCTTCATAAGAAATTGCATTCTACAGCCACAGGTTTGTAGTAATGTTATTTTGAAGTGAAATGCTTACCTCAATATTGCTAAATTATGTTTAGATGCCGTGGTATGTTTTCGATACGATGAGTATTTATTTTTCAAATGTTCTGCAAAGCCATAGTATACATTATAAGGAAAAGCTTTTTTTGTATTCATTTTTGTTGCCAGCAAGCCACTGGTGAATCATTCTTTCAAACTGCTGCAGTTCTTCTGATAAAGGTACCCCCAAAGTGCCTCTGCTCAGAGGGTTTCAGGATTTGGATCCAATAATGCAGAAGGCCTAGGAATCCATTTCCAAGTTGGGATGGTGGGTGACTTGAAGGATAGTCTGCAGATAGTGTTTTTGGAGGTAGAGGTCATGGGATTGGAAGATGATGTCCTATTAACCTGGGTAATGGGCAGTGCATTTTGTAGATAGTACATACTGCAGTCACTACACTGTAGAGCAGGCGATAAATGTCCTGGGTAGATGACAGGGTGCTATTCAAGCATGCTGCTATATACTGATTGGGGTTAAGCTTCTTGACAGTTGTTGGGACTGTTCTCATCCAGTCAAATGGAGAAAATTTGATTGGACGGGAATTTTAAGGGAAGCTGGTCGGTGATTAGACGCAAACCCCTTAGAGACAGTGGTTGATTGGCCGCCAAATAATCGGGCACAAAAAAATGACAAATAGGAAAACAATAAAATCGGAATTCCGATTTAAATCGGACGAATATCATGCATGATCTGCAGCAAAGATACTAGTATCTGCTCTAGTGTCTTTGATCTGCAGTTCCTTCCTATTGAAGAAGAACCCTGGCCCGAAACAACTCGTAATCCATTTCCCTCCACAGATGCCGCCTAGCCTGCTGAGTTCCTCCAGCACTCTGCTTTTTTATTTAACTCTGAAATTGAAGATAGACATAAAGCTGGAGTAACTCAGTAGGACAGGCAGCGACTCCGGAGAGAAGACCCTTCTTCAGACTAAACTGAACACTCGCCGGTGAGAGTACTTGTTATTGTCTGAAGAAGGGTATATACCAGAAACGCAACCCTCTCCCCAGAGCCCCTGTAGAACCTGCAATGTGGTGTTACATATATATTGCAATTGGTGATGGAAATGGGTTTTAGGAACTAGGGGTACGCTAAAGTCCGTGAGGTGAGGTTGGGAGGGGGGGGGGGGGGGGGGGGGTAGACGCTATACCCCCCCCCCCCCATTAGAAATTTTATTTAACTCTGACAATTTAGATAGACATTAAGCTGGAGTAACTCAGTAGGACAGGTAGCGACCCAGGAAAGAAAACCCTTCTTCAGAATACCCTTGTGATTGTCGTTGAGAGTACTTGTGATCTGAAGAAGGGTCTCGACCAGAAACGCAACCCTCTCCCCAGAGCCGCTGCCCATCCCGCTGAGATACCCCAGCCCCCCATGTCCACCTTCAACTCCAGAGCCAAACAAAAAACACAGAGTGCTGGAGAAATTCAGCAGGCCAGGCGGCACCTGCTGTGGGAACGGACCAGGAGCCACCACGGGTCAGGGCTCCCGTCACCGCAGATGCAGCCGTCACCGCAAAACGCGAAATGATTCCGGGAATGCCGAGGCGACAGGGTGAGAGAGAGCGGGAGTGAGAGAGAGACGAGATGGGGAGCGGGAGAGAGAGCGCAAGAGAAAGAGAGAGAGGGGTAGGGAAGGAGGGAGAGCGCGATAGACAGAGAGACACAACTTGGGTCGGTAGGTGAATTACTTTACCTGCACACCAAAAAGAAGCCCGTGCTCGCGGTCCAGAGTCCTCAATTCTCACAATGTGTCATCAATACATTGATCCACATTCCTTAGTCAATGTAATTGTGTTTTGAACAAGTATTAATGACGCTGCATTCCTTTGAATAAAAATCACGGACTCCCGTGAATTTTATTCAAAGGAACGCGGCGTCATTAATACTTGGTCAAACCACAATTACATTCACTGAGGAATGTGGATCGATGTATTGATGACACATTGTATAACTATGTGTTAACTACTGGCTGTTAACAAGTGCTAACAGTGGTAGTTAACAAATCCTTTTTGTCTCATGGCCAGTGCAGCGGGTGACTCGTTGTAATGATTATCTTGTTCGTTTCTTTTAAAAAAACGTATTTAACAACGCGAATTCGTATTTCCGTATTCGTATTGCATTTCCGTACGAAATACGGAAAATTAGCATGGGGGCCCCCTTAGGCGTGGGGCCCAATTGGGAGCAATTGGTCCAATTGGCTTAAGGCCGGCCCTGGCTCCCCCATTTCCCATCAGGCAAGAGATCTGTGCACGGCTTGATTGTAATTATGTAGTCTTTTCACTAACTGGATAGCACAAAACATACAACTGGATGGCATACCTCAGTGCATGTGACATTAATAACTAAACTAAACATTATTTTCTGTTGGACATGTATTCATGTAGTGGCTAGTGACCATTTATGTAAGATGCAAATATGAAAATAAATGAATGTGTGTAGACCCTGACAGAAAATTAGACAGGGTTTCAGGTGCTGTGCTTCTCCCCATTAAATATATATGTATTTACATGTTTAAGAACAAATTACTTTCTGATTATTTTAGATTATATTATATTGGTTTAGTGATAGATTGTTAGATTATGACAGTGTCCTAGATGTGTGCTTTGTACAATTCGAACTTGCTTTCACAATTTACTTGCTGCTGTTAAATTATTAGCAAAACATTTCTGATTACTTTTGCTTACATGAAATTAGATTGCCATCTGGTTATTTTTTTACTTTTGAATGACTGAAAGCTTTCTGTTAATTGTACATGGGACATAAATCAATTTGATCTTAATCCAACTTAAACATTCGCCTTGGCTAAGTTACTTTTCATTCATGCCAGTTGGAATTCACTTCAAATTTGTCAGGAGTCAGAAACATTGTCCATCATTTGGAGTGAAGAACCCATTTTGTTAGCCTAAATAGAAATTGTATAACTCAAGCAGCTTTTGTACGAAAGCTTGGATGTTTTGTGTATCTTAAAAAAAACCCCATTATTAACTGTTACATTTTAAATGCTGCTTTGCCTGAGAGTATGGCAGAGCCATTCACCTTTAAAGATCAAGACATGCAAAACTTAATTTGCTGATTTTTTAAAAAATGGTTCATTTATAAAGCTATCAGAAATTGGTTAAAACCTTAGGGATTATTTCTTCTTAACATGTGTTAACAGACATCACATACAAGAGGATTAGAAATGAGTCAGTCAGGATATACTGTCCCTGGCAGCTATGTTTAGCCCTAGTCCTGCTCATTCCTAATTTTCTTTTCATAGGACTGATTTAAAATGAAAGATGCCTGCAATAGTTTGTTGCCTAGTAGTAGCATGTTGTTAAGGCACCAGATCATTTTAAATGCATGAGTAAGAAAGGTGAATGCTAATTGAGTTTCATTGTACCTCTTTAGAATTTTGTAACTGCTCTTTTGGGCTGATGGTCCCAATTAAAACATCATTAACTGATCAGTAAAAAATTGTTTTATTAACGTTTTTTTATTTGAGAGCCAATATAAAATTATATATGGTTCAAAGTTATGCTGGAGATTCTCAGCAGGTAAAGCAATACCCGTGGAGAGAGAAACAGTTAGTGTTTCAGATCAGTATCTGGTTTGTGTGAAGAATCATTGACGCAAGACGCTTCTCTTTTCTGTGTAAATCTCCAGCATTTTCTGGTTTTATTTCCAACTTTTGGAGTTTCTTTCCTTTAAATTACCCAGTGTTTCTTTTTTGGCATGAAACATTATTGGTGAACAACTTTTGTATGTTTTTCATTTTGGTTTTGGTTTTCTGGACAAGTTATAAATGGCAGGCTTTGCATTTCTCCACGGTCAATGTGATTAGTAGTCCAGAAATTGGCCTCAAGAACGCTATCTTTCATGTAAATGTCACTAAAATTCTACATTGGATAAAGCATCCATCAGCATATCATCTTTATTATATATTAGCTTCCTTGACAAAAGAGTGTTTTAAAAAATCAAAATTTCTCTTAAAAACACAGTGATGTTGTCAGGGTTTGAGGATCTGAACAATAGGGAGAGGTTGGGCAGGCTATGAGGAGCTCAGGGTGATATTATCAATGTGTATAAGATTATGACAGGAATAGATAACGTAGATATACAGACTCTTTTGCCAGAGTAGGGGAATCGAGAACCAGAGGACATGGGTTTAAGATGTGAAGGGAAAGATTTGGTGGGAACCTTAGGGGCAACTTTTTCGCACAGAGGGTAATTGATATATGAAACAAGATGCCAAAGTAGGTAGTTGAGATAGGTGCTATAACAACATTTAAAAGGCATTTGGACAGGTACATGGATAGAAAAGGTTTAGAGGGATATAGGTCAAACGCAGGCAGGTAGGACTAGTGTAGATGTGCATCTTGGTGGGCATGGTCAAGTTCGGCGGAAGGGACTGTTTCCTTGCTGTTTGACTCTTAACAGCTAACTATTTTAGTCTGGTGAAATCAGGCAAAAAGTTTAAATTTTAGTTTATTTAATTAAAGTTTAAAGTGACTATATAATTATTTTTTGAGTGAGTCGGGGAGAGAATTCTAACTACATTATGGAAATAGAATTATGGAAATAGAACACTACAGTATGGAAATATTTTAATATTTAAAACTAATTCCAGATGTGATTATGTTTATGCACTTATACTGGAAACATTTATTGTTCATCATATTGCAACGCTATATGTCACCCTTGACATTCCTAGCTGTAGAAAATGTTTCAAACTCAATTGCACAAAACATCTCGGTGCTTCCAATTTCTACATGGTTGCACGGCAAACATGTACAGATGGGGATGTTTAATATTTGGGTCTGGAAAAAATACTGATGATAAATACAACCAGTCTGGTGAACGATATATTTTTTTGGAAGTATTTTAGAGGAAAATATTGTTATGAGGCGAGCAAATGGATATTCAGGGAATGGAGGCAGAGAGATTGGTTTAATCTGGCATTATGTTTGGCACAGAAACCATGGTCCGAAGGACCTGTTCCGGTGCTGTATCATTCCATGTTCCAAAGCTATTAATTGTATTCTTTGAAGATAGACACAAAAAGCTGGACTAACTCAGTGGGACAGGCAGCATCTCTGGAGAGAAGGAATGGGTGACGTTTCCGGTCGAGACTCTTCTTCAGACTGAAAGTCACGGGAAAGAGAAACGAGAGATATAGACGATGATGCACAGAGAAATAGAACAATGAATGAAAGATATGCAAAAAAATAACGATGATGATTGTATTCTTCGATTTTGCATTGTAAAATCGACATTACCTTCTGAACAATGAATCAAATAATTGATCTTAGTTTTAGTTGTAGTTTTAGCGATACAGCACGGAAACAGGCCCTTCGGCACACCGTGTCCGCACCGACCAGCGATCCCCGCACATTAACACTATCCTACACACACAAGGGACAATTTACACGTATACCAAGCCTAATTAACCTATATACCTGTACGTCTTTGGAGTGTGGAAAGAAACCCAAGATCTCGGAGAAAACCCATGCGGTCGGGGAAAACGTACAAACTCCGTACAGACATAGTGTTAGTGTGGCGGTGCCTTTCGGCAGAGGCTTGACTACAGTCTGTCTTTTTTTCTATTTTTGACTCGTTAAATGTATGTCTTGACTCTAGTCTTTATTATTTTTTGTAGCTGTGTATTTGTGGGGGATTGGGGTGGGGGGGTTGTGGGGGAAACCGTTAGTCTCTTCCCTGTACGGGGACCCGACTTTTTCCCTGTCGGGTCTCCGATGTCGTTGGGCCTAACATCGTGGAGTCGGCGGCGGCCTCCGGCCGGGACTAACCTGAGGGCTCCAGTCACGGAGCCTGCGGACCTGACATCGCGGAGCTGGCCGACTTTGGAGCGGGGAGAGCTGTGGTGGCGCTCGGCCGCGACCCGACTTCGGAGCTTCTGAGGCTCCGGCCGCAGGCCCGGTGGACAGGAACATCGGGAGCTCGCAGGTCCCTGGTGGGAGACCGTTTTTCGGAGCTACCACAACAGCAACTTCTCCCACTGGAATTGCGGGGTTTAAAGGACTCGGAGCGGGGCCTAACATTGCCCGCCGTGGCTTAAACGGCCACAGGAATTACCATCGTCCGCCGGGACCTCTAACATCGGAGTCCCAGTTCGCCTCGACGCTGCAGTTGGACTGACGGACCGCGGGAGAAGAACAAAGGGAAGAGATAAGACTTTGCCTTCCATCACAGTGAGGAGATGTTGGAGATCCACTGTGATGGATATTTATGTAAACGGTGTTAAGTGTGGGTCTTGGTTTTTTTTTGTAATGTAAGACTGTAGAAAATGCAATTTCGTTCAAACCAAGCTGATTGAATGACAATAAAAGGCATTCTATTCTATTCTACAACACCCGTAGCCTGAATCGAACCCAGGTTTCCAACACTGCAAGCGCTGTAAGGCAGCAACTCCACTGCGCCACTGTGCCGCCCCTGTGGTGTGCCATTTTTAAGTTAAATCCTAGAACATATTTAGTACAGAATAAAAACAATTGTTGCAGATTTTCTTCATGAACCAAAATGGAAGACGTAATGTTTTTATTCTGATGATGCAGCTTACTAGGCACCATATAATATTCTAGAGTTTGTATTACACTGCTATTCTCTTCCTTATTTGAATGGCTATTCTTTCAGAATCACCTGACAGTGATGTTGCCATGGACATAGGATCGTCAGAAAGGCAGGATTCAGAAAC
Source organism: Leucoraja erinaceus (assembly GCF_028641065.1). Classification (NCBI taxonomy): domain Eukaryota; kingdom Metazoa; phylum Chordata; class Chondrichthyes; order Rajiformes; family Rajidae; genus Leucoraja; species Leucoraja erinaceus. The sequence goes on from NC_073383.1 coordinate 25,127,825, forward strand.
GGTGTATGACTGTGTCATTTGTGGACAAAGTGGCCCATCGACAGAAGAAAGACCTACTGGATTAGTGGTTCTATTGCAGGCTTCATCTGGTAACTATTTTATTTGTACTTATCAGTTAGTATATTTAAATAAATTAAATGGTAAGAATATTTCATTATGGTTTGGCTCTGCATATGCTGTACTCTTGTGGTAAATTCCTCCTGCATGTAGCGTCCTAAATTATGACACATGATTTCGAAAGAATAACTGCTGTATTCCATGAAATGCTTCCATCCCCGAAGCTGATTTTGTTTAATACTCCTAAAGCATTTGATATAAAGGTCAGAGAGTGACACAATGATTCAGAATGGTACGCCAAATCTAATTTCTCTCATCTTGAAAGGATTTTCATTGTTGATGTTTAATCAAGATTGCTCAATATTAATAATTATTTTAAATTATATCCATTATCTACAACTTCTATACAGGTCAACATTTTGAAATTAAATTACATTGTCCAGTTATTTTTGTTCTCATCTTCGTGGAAGTGGCTTTATTCATGGCTCTTGTTTGTTTAAAGTCTGGTTGTGCTGGTCTCTGCTGTAGAAAGTGCAGAATGAGTAACTATATTTGTGACCCACTTAATCTGATGGTCATTCTTGAATGGGTACTAACGCTGTGAAGCCCGTTAGTGAGCTTGAGTCAACTGAGTACCATCGGCCATGCTCCTATATTACAAGAGTTTTATATAGTACTAAACCAAGTGGGACCCGTTGGGCCTCGTCCCCCCACAACGGGGCGGGGGGGGGGGGGGGGGGGGGATGCGGCGTTACATGGGAGGGCTGGTCCCCGAACGCGGCGTCGGCGCTCATCCCAGAGACAGGCGCCTTCCATAGCCAATCACCCGTTCCCCCAACTAACCCATTTGCCCAACACAATATTCCACCACTCACCCGTAGCCCCCAACTGCGCAGGCGCGGCTCATTTCCCCTCACCCCCAACACATCCTCCCTCTTCTCTCCCCTCACCACCTCCCCTCCTCCACTACCTCCTTCACCTCTCGCTCCCTCTCCTTTCCCCTACCCTCATTCACTCCCTCCCACCCTCCATAACCCCTCTCCCCTCCCTACCCCCGTTGGGCCCTGATTCCCCAAAGCAATATTCCACCACTCACCCGTTTTCCCAATGCAACCCGTTTCACCACTCACCCCTTTCCCAACGCAACCAATCCTTCCCACTTGAGATGGGGAGGAGCCAATCGACGCAACCTGGAGCCAATGAATGGACTCGACATTTGGGTCTGCATCGGCGCTCCCTTGAGCCAATCAATCTTTTCCACGTGTGGGGGTGGGGCAGTCGGCGCTTCCCAGAGCCATTGAATGGATTCGACTTTTCGATTGGCATCATCGCTCCTTTGAGCCAATCAATCCTTCCCATGTGGGGGGGGTCAGTCTCTGCTTCCCGGAGCCAATGATTCGAATCGACTTTTGGGCGGCGCTCCCTTGAGCCAATCAATCCTTCCCACGTGGGGGGGCAAAAATGTCACTCTCTCCTTACTCCCCCTTGAAGCTGCTGATCCCGTTGTCTCTCTGTCTCCTCTCCCTCCCCATTTCCCTACTCTCAGTTACTCCTTCCCCCTCCCCTTCCCTTTCGCACTCCCCCACTAAAGACAATGTTTAAATAACATTTCTTCTCATCCCATCCCCCAATCCGTCAACTCTCATAGCTTCTGTATTGGCAGCAGAGATCACATTGTGAGGTCATTTTCGGAATCGTCATGGCAGCTTCTGTAAATGAGATCCCATTGTGATTGGCGGACTGTGAGATGCCATTGTGACATCATCACTGGAAGCTGCTAGAAGTCTCCCACTCACAAGCAGTTATTATTTTCAAAGTTGGCCTTTTAAAAATTTTAAATATCAATAACGTGAAATATAACATCAAATGTGAAGAAACTTGATACTAACGACCATGGGGAAAAGTTCAGGAAGATTCTGCAAAGATTTTCATGCTATTTTGTACCGTTTTGGCGTAGTTCCTTGATCTCACAGACAGACAGACAAGATGAGACTTTTAATAGTAGTTGGATCCCTGTCACATGGGAGGCCCGGTCCACCAACGCAACCCGTTCCCCAACGCAATATTCCACCACTCACCCATAGCACCCACGGGAGGCCTGGTCCACCAACGTAACCCGCTCCCCAACGCAATATTCCATCACTAATCCATAGCCGACAACTGTTTTTTGAGATTTTTGAACATTTTGATTAATACCGAGAAATAATGTTTGAAATTTTGAGATAAGGCGATTTTGGACTACACAGAATAAATCTCTATCGGAATATGTAAAAATGCTACCGTTAGTGCGTTGTGTTTTCGAGATATGATTACACACAAACAAATAAGTACACATCAGAGATTTATAGTTATACTAGACCAAGGGGGACCCATTGGGTCCTTGTCACACGGGAGACCTGGTCCCCCAACTCAACCCGTTCCCCAATGCACTCACCCATAGCCGACAACTACGCAGGGGCTGCTCATTTCGCATTATTCACCCTCCCTCATTTTTAAAGTTTAAAAAAAATGCAATTGCACTTGCTAGCTAGCAGAACTCAGTGTACCGTGTCTTAAAAAAAAACTGCATTTGCACTTGCTAGGGCTAGCAGGGCTCGGTGTACTTGGATAGCAACAATGTTGCGAGCAGGGCTACTATCCCATTGTGACGTCACAGCTGTAAGCACAGGGAATAAGTAGTTATTTTTTTCCATTTTTTTTTAATTTTTGAACATTTTGATTAATAACTCGAGAAATAATGCATGAAATTTTGAGACGAGGTGATTTTGGAGTCCACGGGATAAATCTCTATCGGAATTCATGAAAATTTTACCGTTAGCGCGTCGTTTTTCGAGAAGTGATTATACACAAACAAATACGCACACAAATAAATACATCCACATACAAGATCAGACTTTTAAGTATATAATAATAGATATGTATATGGATGGATGGATAGATAGAGAGATAGATATAGAAAGCTTTTGAAAGTTGCCGGGATTTGGTTTTTGTATTTAGTTTAAATGTTGATATAAATATATTCCTGGAAAATTGGAACAGAATAAATAGATAGAATTGTAAATGTTATTTTGGCTGTTGGTGAAATATTTATTTTATTTATTTTAAATATTATTAGATTTTATCTGCTGCTGCCTGAAACCTTAGACTTCAATTAGACTTTCTTCATTCACTTTTTTTGAAATGATGGATTTTGCTTTTGCTGATTTTTCATCATTGGTTATTTAGAAGTTGCCTGTGCAGTAGAAAGGACTAAAATATAAAGCAATTTTATTATATTTTAATATGACATTTATGAAAAAGCATTGATTTGTTACAGTCCTTGGCCACCGTCGTAGAAGCACTGAACCAAAGAAATTACCAACCAGTGATGAAGAACAGATTTACCCTGAGGATACCTGTGGAACCGCATACGATGTCAGAATAACAGATTTGCAACGACATTTCAAAGACGTAAGTATATATTTTTCAGACAAAAACAAATCACCCACATTTTCCATGTTTCAATTATATTAGAGTATAAAATTATAGTTTTCAGTGAGAATTGCGACATAAAGCCATTAAGTTGATATAAGATGGGCACACTGCGAAGATGTTGAGTCATAAGCAACTTCAGATTTGTATACTTAGGCCCCCTTCGGTCATGGCTGACCATGGGTGTCTCCAGGGTGCTATTCTCTATATGGAGGATGCCTGTGTGTGACTTTGTTTAACGTGGGGAGACTGGTGCACAGACAGCCACCCCATAAAAAAAAAAGAGAACTCAAACAAACATGTCTTGGCAATTCGATCATTTCGATCCCAAGCGAGAAAGGTGGTCATCGTATGTAATGTGCACTGAGTTTTATTTTGAAAGTATGGTAATTACGACTGACCAGAGGAAGAAGGCTCGCTTGTGTTCATCAATGTCTCCAGAAACTTTTGCACTGTTTCAAAATTTACCTACAAATGAAGTAACTGAAGCCTCATATGCTGAAATCACAACGGCTTTGCAGCTGCATTTCGAAGAAAGTCGAAATTTCCTCGCAGCTCGCCTTGATTTCTACAGGACGGTGCAACAGGAAGGGCAATCGATTAACGAATTTCTTGCCGAACTTCGCACCAAGGCAAAGGCATGTGATTTTAAAACTCAATGCTGCGAAAAGTGCCAAAACAATGCTTTGCAGGATAGACTGGTCATGGGCTGCAGGCATGCATTCATCCAGCAGGCGATTCTCAAGGATTCGGATGCCTCATTGAAGAATGTGCTGTAGTGTGCTAAGATGGCCAAGCTGCTGAGTAAAGAACTGCACAAAATGGCAGGCGAAACAACGTCAAAGTTCCTTCAGGAGATGCATACAGTTCGTCAGACTCGTCCGCAATGCCAGAAACCAGTTGATTGACCCAGAGCAAATCCAGAGAAGGTGGGACAGTTTCAGAAGAGCCTTTCCTCTGTGGGGGGAGGATTGAAACCCTGCTACCGGTGCGGTTTGACTACTCATCATCACCGTGAGCGCCCGTATATCAAGTCCGTTTGTTATGCCTGTTACAGAAAAAGTCATCTCCAGGCAGTGTGTCAATCCGTAGGAAAGCTGAGAAAGGGCAAGAAAGCACAAAAATCAGTCGATCAAATCGCGAAGACCATTCCTATTGAAGTGCTCGGTGTGTCTACGATCAACGACAAGACGAGGATTTTGTTGCGGGTCTCGAACGTCAATCTACAGTTCCAGGTGGACACTGGTGCGGCTGTGTCGCTGGTGGGTCAGGACATCTGGGAGAGGATCGGATTGCCGAAACTGAAACTGGCCAACATCCGCCTTTTCGGATACGGACGACAGCCCATTCCCACGGAAGGCAAATGCACCGTCACCGTTTCCTGTAATGGTATGACACAGATGTTGCCGCTGATTGTCGTTGGTAAAGAAGGTACATCCCTGTGCGCCATCGACTGGATTCATGCTTTCAAGCTTGACATGAACGCCTTGATCTACGGTGGATCAACAATGGCATTGCCATCGACCACGGACTGCAACATGGTCAGCAAGTACGAGAATAACCTGCGAAAACAGGACATTGAATGGCACTGGTCCAAAGAGTGTTTGGTCCACTATGACGCGTTTGGTCCACTATGACCCATTAAAGCCGATCTCGCTGGCCGCCGATGAATTGCCGTATGGTCTTGGAGCTGTATTCTCACAAATGGCGCCGAATGGCAAGGAAGAACCAATCACGTTCGCATCCAAAACGCTGACAAGCGCCGAGAAAAATTTCAGTCAAGTGGAGAAATAACAGAATACAGATAAAGCAAATACTGATATATCTTCAAAAGGGAACACTGGCAAAAACTCTGTTGATTCTGAGCCTTTAGCAAGAGTTGTGAAGCAAAAAAGGATGGGGGAAAAAGAGTGAAGCGAGGTCCAGCTAAATGGAGACATTCAAACTGGAAAGGGGGAGTGGGATGTTTGGTGGACTGTGTGGGGTGGGATGACGCGTTGCACCTGCCGTGCAGCAGGTGGCACTGCACAGGACAAAGAGAGATGTTTGGTATATAGTTTATCCTGTCTGTAGACAGTGTGTGGTTGCAGCAATTTTGAGTAGTCTTGCTGCTAGCATTAAGTAAAGCATTAAAGACTTCTGTTGTAAATTGAAGATTCTCAAGTTTTGTGCAGATCTATAAAACAAAGACGAAAGGTCCACACAAGATTCTCCACCACGACAAGGTGACATTCTACGGAGAAGAAAAGATACACAAATGCTGAAGTAATTCAACGCATCAAATGGCATCTATGGGTGAACATGGTTAGGTGATGTGTTGGGTCGAGCCCCTTCAGTCTGAAGAAGGGTCCCGATTAGAAACGTCACCCAATCGGAAATGTCACCTATATTGTTCTCCAGAGATACTGCCTGACCCGCCGAGTTACTCCAGCACTTTGTGAAGATGTTGTTTTTTTCCCTCATCCCTGCACCTGGAAGGAAGGAAGGAAGAAAAGATGGGGTAAAGTAGTTTCCACTCATAGGAGCGCGTTCCTCTTCTGCAGTATTTAATTGGCATTGCATCTAAATATATATAACAAGACAGTTTCACAAGGTTTTCACTTCCCAAATTCATGCCAAATGTCTGATGAGAAGAAATAAGTCATCCTTGAATATTGTTCTGAATTTGATCAGCACTTTTACACTTTTGAACACTAGCAATTGAATAAAATTTGGCTGGGGAGATCAGAAAGACATCAGATTAACTTTTGTTAATTAAAGTTAATAGCAGAACATTGTCTATAATTCAGTGCTGATTGGAAGTTTTATTGAAATGTAGTCAAAATGGTAATTGATATGAACGAAAATGGTAAATTGGTGCACTTCTGGAACGGACAACTTTGTTAGAGCATGGAAAGTCTCTGTATATCTTGAATGCAGAATCATATTTCCATTTTACCTCGACCCGTTGATTATAAAATGTACCATTACTGTTTGACAAACAAAACACAATTTTTGCATCTAATCTGTACAATTTATTGCACATGTTCTGACCTCCAATCAGATAAAGCTTTTTAAAAATTCTAACTTGTCAAGGTCACTTATTGCCAGATGCAGAGGTATGGTGAGGAAGAGGTACGATGCTTCAGCATCACAGGCACATAGATTCAGCAACACACAAAACCATAAGTTACATGTACATTACACACAAAAAGAAAAAAAGACAATGCAAAAAAATAAGACATTGGTAGAAAACAAATCCATGCTGATGCCGGAAGTGAGCTGTAGTGTTCTGTGGCCGAGATAAGATGAGGGCTATGGGGGTCGATCCAAGAACCCGATAGTTGTAGCAAAGGAGCTGTTCTTGAATCTGGTGGTGTGTGGCTTCAGACTTCTTCCCCTCCTGCCCAGCAGTAGCAGTGAGAAGAAAGCATGGCCGAGATAGTGGGGATCCTTGATGATGCATGCTGCCTTCTTGAAGCAGCATATTGTGGATTCTTTTGATCTGGGGAGGGCTGTGCCCATGATGGACTTGGCACTTTTGATGGACCACCACTCTCTGTAGCCTCTTGCATTACTGTGCATTGGAATTGCTGTACCAGGCCATGATGTAACCAGTCAGGATTATTTCTCCATTCATCTGTCCATTTTGTTAGTATTCTGTGACATGCCAAATCTCTTCAAACTTCCAAGAAAGCGTGTCTTCTTTGTGATTATATTTATTTGCTGGCCGAGATCAATCTTTGGATTGATGCTCAGAAAAAGTGAATTTGGAAAGTAAATATCTATATATAGCTAAGTTCAAGAAGACAAAATAATGGCCCTTAGTAAATAAAATATTTTACTGTTTCAACCAAGATTTAATTGTTTTATTACAAATGGGCTTCTATTTTTTTAGAAGCTTTTATTACGAGCAGAATGCTCTGTACGTGGCAGATCTGTATCTGTATTTAGGTATTGCGGATCGAAGGGCCTGTTCCTGTGCAGTATTATTCGATACTCTATGTTCCATAAATACCTTTCATCACACTCTCTCCTTGTGAATTGAGTTCATTATCAGATTAACTAACTTTTTTTGCTTCCAGACTTAATTTATAATTACTATTGCTGAAGCGCAAAACAAAGCTTTAACGTTAGTCTACTATTCTTTTAGAGTTCCTGCCTACAGTCCATCTCCATTGGGTGGGAAGGTGGAGTATATGTTCAGACCTGTGGACATACTTTACATATCGACTGCCATAAGTCTTACATGGAATCATTGAGGGTGAGTTAAAAACAAAAATACTCTCATTAGAAATCAATGTACAGCATTTCTACAATGAAAAAATATTCTTCTTTAAATAATGATTGTCAGAATTTTTTTTAATGGAATGTTTGTGAAGTTTTGAAAAGAACAAAATTCAATGACAAACGTACTGAAGTATTCTGGCAATTTATTGGTCAAGGTAGATATGAGACCTGAAACTTTTCTTTGTAGATTAGATAGATCTTCTAAAATGAATGCATTTTCCTCAAAAATATAGTATGAAAATTGAGAAGCATTTATTATTTTGGAGCTTGGCCTAATGGTGCAGTTCATTCTTGTGCCATAATTTGTGTACGTAATGACCAACAAATCTACAACTTGTATCCCAAAATGATGTGCACGCAAGGACAATTGTAAATTTTAAGAAAGGGATCTATAATTTTTTTCTGATAAAGCTGCCAAGGGACACAGCACAAGGCAGTTAATGATATAAATGGAATTGGGATCCTGATGAGCCATTATAATTGATCATACCCATTCAGGTTCAAAGGACTAAATGCCTACTGCTCTTATGTTCCCATTAATATTCAAGAATGCAGATATGTGGATATACATTATCAAAATCTCTTGCTGACTACCACTTTATTCCAAGCCCATGGATAAGAGTATTGTACTGTAATTATTGGTCAAAAGTAGCTTTCCAGTTTGCTCCATCATTCAGTAAGATTATGGATAATGCATACCAGAACGATTAATTAAAAATGTTGGTACATTACAACTCTCCTGGCAACACAACACTACACAAAGGATCTATCTAACCCTCTCACCTTTCTAATCTGCTTTTGTTTGTTACAAGCTTGCAGGTTTTACATGTTGAATCATAAACTGAAGATGGTTATTTCGTTAAATGAGATTGGAACATTGGTACAGTACAGGAACTGGCCCTTTTGGCCCACAATGTTTGTGCCAGACACAATGCCAGGTTAAATTAATCGCATCTGCCTGAACATGATCCACATCACTCCGTTTTCTGTATATCCATGTGCCTCCTAAAAGTTTCTTAAATGTTACTATCATATCTGTCTCCATCACCACTTCTGGCAGCTCATTGCAGGCACTCACCACACTGTGTAACACCACATATCTCCTTCACAACACACCACATATCTCCTTCAAAATGTTCCCCTCATGAGCTGCCAGATCCAGTATTTGAGGCAGGTACGATAACAACATTTAAAAGACATTTGGACAGGTACGTGGATAAGAAAGGTTCAGAGAGATATGGGCCGAACACAGGTACGCGGGACTAGCATAGGTGGGACATCTTGGTCGGCATGGGCAAATTGGGCTGAAGGACCTGTTTCCGTGCTGTTTGGTTCTGTGACCTTAAAGCTATGTCCACTAGTCTTTGACATTTATACCCTGGGATAAAGACAGACTCTATCCTATCTATGTCTCTCATAATTTTATATGCTTCTATCAAGTGTCCTCTCAGCCTCTGAAGCATCAGAGAAAACAATCCAAGTGTGTCCAATCTCCTTTTAGATAATACCTTCTAACCATTCTGGTGAACCTCGTCTGCACCCTCACAAAACCTCCACTTCCTTCCTGTAATGGGGTGACCAGAACTACACACAGTATTCCAAATGCAGCCTAATCAATGTCCTATAAAGATTCAGTATGACTTCCTTACTCTTGTATTCCATGCCCTGACCAATGAAGGCAAGCATACCTTACGCATTCTTAACCACTCTATCTATTTATGTGGTCACTGTTAAGGAGCTAAAGCGTTGGACCCCAAGATCTCTCTGTTAATCATTGATGTTATGGGTCTTACCATCAACTGTGTACTTTCTGTTTGCATTCGACCTCCCAAAGTGCAACACATGCTGATATTAAATTCCATCTTCAATTTCTCCGCCCATTTTTGTAGCTGATCTATATCCTGCTGTATACTTTGACAGTCTCCCTCAGCGTTGGTGTCATCTGCAATCTTGCTAACCCACCCGTCTACATTTGCAACCAACTTGTTTATATATTATAAGCAATGGAGGTCACAGCACAGATCCCAGCCAGAATAGCACCCATACAACACAATGCGTCACGGTGCCAGAGACCATGGTATGATCCTTGTCCGATGTTGTCTGTGTGGAGTTTGCAGGTTCTCCCTGTGACCGAATTGAAACTTCCATGTCACCGTGAATCCCATGGGTTTTCTCTGAGTGCTCTGATTTCCTCTCACATCCCAAAGACGTGCTGGTTTGTAGGTTAATTGGCCTCTGTAAATTGCCCCCTAGTATATAGGGAGTGAATGCGCAACTGAGTAAAACAGAACCAGTGTGAATAGGTGATCGATAGTTAACATTGACTCAGTGGGTTGAAGGGCAAAATTCCATTCTATATCTCAAAAACTAAAACTAAACCACAACTTTCTGCTTGAATCCAGTTCTGAATCTAAACTACCATGTCATCATGAATCCGATGCATCTTAATCTTTTGAATCAGTTTACCGTGACGTGCTTTTTGTTGCAAGAAAGTTTGAAACATTATTTCATAACAAAAGTTATAATAAACCAAAATCTGTCATTAGAATTTGATGATACTTTTCATTAAAAAATAGTTGCTGTGATTTTTCTTTCAGAATGATCAGGTGCTGCAGAGTTTTTCAGTGGATAAAGGAGAGTTTACTTGTCCACTCTGCAGACAGTTTGCCAACAGTGTTCTTCCTTGTTACCCGGAGAAGAATGAGGAGAAGAGTCTTTGGTTACCATACAACAATAAGACCATGCAAGTTCTCATCAGGGAAGTGGAAGAACAGCAGGAACAGTTGGGAATGTTCCCAGTAAGCATTAGTGTAAGGTGGAAGCATCTTTTTATGTGTTATTGTGCGGATTTTCTATGAAATATTATCATTAAACAGAAAGCTATTGCTGAAAATTTAAACCAAACCCCAATATTTGGGGAGTAAATTAATGAGTTAATGTTTCTAAAACAATCCCTTTATCCTCTCGCATCTATTCTCACCACAAAGAATAACTGACTATACTAACTTTTAGTTTGATTATCTAAAATTTGGATTGTAAAATATACTTATTTCATGCTTAAGTTGAAAACTCAGAACTGTCCACTATAAACAATAGTTTTTTTTATGTGCTATTAAGATAGACTTTGAAGCTTTATTTAGAAATACGGAACTGCATATGCTGATTTATAATAGACACAAAGTGCTGGAGTAACGCAAATTAGAGGAACAGCACCTTGCCACTTGGGTAGCTTACAACCCAATGTTTTGATCATTTTCCAATTTTGGTAACTACAAACCCCCATGTTCTCTTTCTTTCTCACTCACCCTCTCCCCTGTCCCCCACCTGGACTCACATCTATTTCTTCCCTCACCCTTCCCTTCCACCCATATTCCTTGCTCAAGCTTCACAATTCACAACTCTTCAATCAGTGTGAAGAAGGTTCTGAACATAAACGTCACCTATCCATGTTCTCTAGAAATGCTGCCTGATCTGTTGAGTTACTCCAGCACTTTGTGTCTTTTTTATTGATTTATTGCGTACTGACATTTTTGATGGAAAATGTTGTGGAAGAGTGTACGGTGTATAGTACTTGCTTTTATTTTGAGCATTGAAAAGATTGATTTTGGTGTTTCAATTATATGGAGTTAAAAGGAAAATGTTGTTCATCAACATTAAATATTCAATTCAGGAATACTAGTTTTCTTTGAGGATGCCCTGTTTTATTAAATGGCAACTTCAATGTAGAAAATGGTTTTATGTACTTTGGATGGGAGATGAAGAAGTGATCAGCTGTTGGCACTAGTGGGATGCAGGAAGAGGATTTTTTATTGAACTTGATTGTTAAAAGATTTTAAGGATGGCAAGGGAAATTGAGATGGTCAAGGGAATGCAGAGAATAGTGCTTTGTTGCTTGAGATAGTGATGGCCTTGCAATAAAGTGTTTATATAAACTTGTGTGTTTAGTGGACAGCAAACCTGAGCCCGTTGGGGGTCAGCAGAGTGGCAAAACAAAAAAAGCTGCTGCCTCACAGCTCCAGTAACCTGGCTTCAATCCTGATCCCCTGTACTGTCTATGTAGAATTTGCATGTTCTCCGTGCGGTCACGTGAGTTTTCCTTTGTAAAACACAAAGTGGAGGAGTAACTCAGCGGGTCTGGCAGCATCTTTGGAAGGAGTCTGCAGGTTTTCCTCTAGTGGCATCTGTTTCCTCCCACGTCCTAAAGACATCTCGGTCTCTAGGTTGATGGGCCAGTGTTGGGTCTGTGTTGAGTGGTAGAATGTGGGGAGAATAAAAAGAGATTAGTGTACGGTTACTATAAATTTGTTCTTGTTGGCTGACATAGTAGGCCAAACAGGGTGTTACGGGCCCTGATCAAGGCTTGTGAAGAGTTGTAGGATCAGATCTTTGTTGGTGTAATTGATTGGTGCACAGAGTTAAGAGAGCTCAAGTAAGATAAAGGAATGAAGAGAAGAGATTGAACTTTTCTCTTTGCCTTCCATCACAATGAGGAATGTGGAGGAGTCACTGTGGTGGATGTTCATGTTAAAATGTATTTTGTGTGTTTTGTTGCTTTTTAATGGTATGACTATGGCAAATCAAATTCCTTGTATATACATATTTGGCTAATAGAGTATGGTTATGATGATAATTATGATAAGGTAGCACAATCAATAATCTATTGCCTGCAGGATGCCAGAGTGAGGATCTGGCTTGAAACGAGATTGGAGATGAAAGGATAATGATCAAGGCTATGTGATTCATTTTGGGAAGGATAAAATAGAATTACAAGTAGTCCACTTGAAAGATATCTGGAGCTGGGTGCGAAATTATAATGTCAAATTTCATTATTTATCCTTTGGGTTATTATCAGAACCAATTGCAGATTCAGTAGGGAAATTTGGGAGTTGAAGAAGTGATGTGGAAAAAGATTGATTTTGTGGGGTGCCAGGATGATGTGGGAAGGATAGGAAAGGACTGTGCCAAAGGGACGTGCTCAGTTTGAACCAAGCTGGGCCATTGCTCTTGCAGTAAGGATAAACTGGATCATAGTGAGGTATGAAGGTGGAGATTGGGTTATAACTGTAAAAAACAAACAAAAATGGAACAAAGTACAGTTGGAGTCTGAAATTCAGCTTTATCTACTGGAGATATGGATGGGACTGAAGGATATAAAGGGCCTGTCCCACTTAGGCTATTTTTTAGGCTTCTTCTTCTTGCGTATGGCGTGCACAACCTTAAGTTGTAGGACAACTTGTTCTATTTGATCTTATTTGATTGTGCACGCCGGGTTGATTGCATTCGTTGAAGCAGGGCGGACCATGTGAAGGTTGCAATCTTCCACCCCATTTTTTAGGCGACTACAGGTGATTAGGCTGTCGCCGGGGTGTCGCCTGTATGGTTGTGAATAGTCTCCTCAGTCACCCAAAGAATCGTAGCGTCTTTCTGGTCGCCGCTGAATTTTCAACATTTTTAAAATATTCGGCGACAATGCGTTGACGCCAATGAACGTAGCTTGACTTCTCCTGACCTAGGTGCTGTCGTAGGTTGTCACCGGTGCTGACTTTGGTGAATTCCATTGGCGACTACCTACGTCAACCGGCAACAGTTACTGGCGACTGAATTGTCTTCGACTGGGACGTAGCTTGTCGCGGGTGGACGTAGGTTGTCGCCTTTGTGGTCGTGGGTTGTCGCTTGTGTGGTTGTGTGTTGTCGTAGGTGTGGTCGTAGGTGGATGTCCTAATGGGACGCCGGTTGTTGATAGCTTGACGTCGACTAGGTGGTAGATTGTTGTAGCTTGTCGTAGACATTGTCATGGGGGGGGGTCCAGTCGCTGGTTTTTCGGCGACCTGCTACGACTATGACAGTCACTGGCAGTCGCCTAAAAAATCGCCTAAGTGGGACAGGCCCTTTAAGTAAGTAAACCAAGAGTGGGTGATGAATGTGTGAGTAAAACATTTGAACAGATAAACAAATTGGGGTGTGTGGCCTAATATTAATTTCTTTCTGAAGGAAATGACAAACATGTAGGGACTATTGAATTGTTATCTCGCAAGAGAGATGTGTGAGGGGGTGGAATAACTTTAGTGAACTGGGAAGGGGATTGCTGCATTAATATAGAATTAATTGCTTAAGTCTTTGTCGTATTGTCAAAACATGGAAGTAATGCATGATTAGAAAGTTGATTAGGAGGGTTTTCATGACCAGAAACAAAGATTAACAATGAGCTGTTTTTGGAAGCAGCGCAACATAAGTTTATTTGTCTGTTGCACCAGTCTGAAGAAGGGTCTCGACCCGAAACGTCACCCATTCCTTCTCTCCAAAGATGCTGCCTGTCCCGCTGAGTTACTCCAGACTTTTGTGTCTACCTGCAACATAAGTTTACTTATGGGAAGGTTGTTTGTCAAATCCTGGGATGCGAGTGTTATTTCTTTCAGAGGCAGCTGAAGAGCAAATCATGAATTCAGCTGCAAAAACCGTGATCCCTAGGCTACGGTTCAGATCAGTGATTTGATTGCTCCACAGTCAACATTGTTTTATTTTGTTACAATGCTGTGTGAGCCATCACTTGAATTTTCGAATAGCTATTTCTACCAGAAATCTTTTGACAGCTTTTCATTTCCACTTTCTGAAGTCGGATGCCTGGAATGTGCATTACATCGGCATGCATCATTTGCTTTGCTTTGCAGGAGAAGGAATTTAGTTATTTGTAGAGCTTTTTTTTCCTGAATGGAAGTGTTTTTGTCTTTTTGATATTTTGATTTGACATTTAACACTACACCAATACACATTTTCCACAGAAAATTATTTCTGTGATTTCTCTATGTAAATGTTTGTGATTAATTAATATCCTAATATTAATATTCCTATCATGGTGGCAGCCTGTTAAATTAATCTATCAGATAGAATTTATCTGATACTTTTATGCAAAGGTATTTGAATATTGGAGCCACCTTTTTTTAATATTTGGGATATTTTTTCATAACCTTCTCACAACACAATTTGGAAGTTGTTTTTTTAAACTATAATGCATTTTGAGGACCTGTGAGGTTGCGTTAGAGCTCAATATATTCCAAGGTCACGAGCATCTTGCAATATTTGACATTGCTGCTACAACTAGAAGTATGTGTTCAGTTACTAGAAGTTGAAGAGCACAGTTTTTTTATCATTTATACCTGTGGTTGGCATGGCGATACAGTAGGTTGTACTGCTACCTCAACTCAAATGACTAAGGTTCAATCTGATGCTACGGTGTGAAGTTTGCATATTCTCCTGGGTTCTTGTTTCTTCTCGCATCCTGAAAATGGTCATGGGTTTAGTTAGTATACATTACCCTTGGTGTCTGAATGGAATAGGAGAATCAGAGTGGAGTTGATGAGCACATGAGAGAAAATAGATTAGAGGGAAATGTCATTTGGGATATGGGATTGATACAATTATTCTGAGAGCATTGACACATTGGGTTGAATGGTGGCATCTAACCTCATAAGGAAATATGAGAAATTTAAATTGGTATTCATAATTGTGCATTTTGTGCAAGTTTTGTATGCAGCGTCATTTATAAGGTAGATTCATAGATTATGTAACGTTTGTGCTTGTAATAAGTGTTCATTGGTTAGCTGGTAATTTGTGTGTCAGATTATTATGTATAGACAGTTGGATATTAAAGGTCTTTGCTAGATCTCTGACTAGATTTTGACATTGTCCTAATATTGTCTTGCAAAATATCCAATCTATTTCAAGGAGGCCAAAACAACAGGTTTTACAGGCCATTTCAATAGCTAGCAGATGCTATAGGAAGCTTGCTTTTCAGGCAGTCGTAGAAATCTGTTGTTGAGATTTATTTTCCTGTATGTCAGATTCTATTTGTGCTGTTCTGTTTTCTGCCTGAAGCTAGGTTGTGCCCAATACTGGGAAGTAATTATTGCTTCGAAAACACTAGGAATATAAAGCGTACAAGATAAAGCTACAAGATAGTTTATGATAAGCAAATATAAAGTTTGTCCTGTAAAACAAATTGGTCCATATACTTGAACAGCAGTAGATGTGAATCTCTTTAAATTGTGATGTATGACTTTGGTTGTGTCCGACGTAAGCACCGGATGTATTCAGAGGAGTGAACCTTTGATCTTATCACAGAACTGAATCCCACCACAAAAGCTGGGAAATGTAAAGTCAAATGATTATATTAATCTACAATTTTAAAAGAAACCCATTTGTATAATGCTGACCATTATACTGCTAGATTATTGTTTAAGAAAGAACTGCAGGTGCCGGAAAAATCGATGGTAGTCAAAAATGCTGGAGAAACTCAGCGGGTGAGGCAGCATCTATGGAGCGAAGGAATAGGTGACATTTCGGGCCGCGGGTGGGGGTAGGGTGGATGACGGGAAGAAGAATGGAGGAGGCAGAGACAACAGGCTGTGAGAGAACTGGGGAGGGGAAGGAGGGAGAAAGCAAGGACTACCTGAAATTGGAGAAGTCAATGGTCATACTGATGGGGTGTAAACCACCCAAGCAAAATATGAGGTACTGCTCCTCCAATTTGCAGTGGGACTCACTCTGGTCATGGAGGAGGCCCAGGACAGAAAGGTCAGATTCGAAATGGGAGTGGGGAGTTGCAGTGCAGAGCCTCCAGGAGATCAGGTTGGTTAATGTGAACCGTGCGGAGGTGTAGGGCGAAGCGATCGCCAAGCCTGCGTTTGGTCTCACCGATGTCGAGCAGTTGATACCTAGAGCAGCGGATGCAATAGATGAGGTTGGAGGAGGTGCAGGTGAACCTCTGCCTCACCTGGAAAGATTGCTTGGGTCCTTGGATGGAGTCAAGGGGGGAGGTAAAACGACAAGTGTAGCATTTCTTGTGGTTCCAAGTGAAGGTACCGGGGAGGGATGGTGAGGGTGGTTTGGGTGGGAAGGGATGAATTGACCAGGGAGTTACGGAGGGAGCGGTCTCTGCTGAAAGCCGAAAGGGGAGAAGATGGGAAGATGTGGCATGTGGTGGGATCCCGTTGGAGGTGGCGAAAATGTCGGAGGATTATCTGTTGTATGTGACGGCTGGTAGGGTGGAAGGTGAGGACAACTGGGACTCTGTCCTTGTTACGAGTGGGGGGGATGGGGAGTGAGAGCAGAGCTACGGGATATCGAGGCGACCCTGGTGAGAGCCTCATCTGTAGTCGAAGAGGGGAACATGAGGACATCTCCGATGCCCTGGTTTGGATCACCTCATCCTGGGTGCAGATGGGGAGTAGACAGAGGAATTGGGAGTAGGGGATCCTTGCAGGAAGCAGGGTGGGAAGAAGTGTAGTCCAGATAGCCATGGGAGTCAGTGGGTTTGTAGTAGATGTCGGTCAATAGTCTGTTACCTGCGAAAGAGATAGTGAGGTCTAGAAATGGTAGGGAGATGTCGGAAATGGTCCAGGTGAATTTGACTGCTAGATTATTGTTCACTAATGTCCATCAGGATAGGTGCTATCCTTGTTAGTCTGTTGCACCTGCTTTAGATGCTTGGTTGTCACTTACTGCCTCAGCAGTTCAGGGTCAATTTTAGGTGAAAATAAATGCCAGGGAGTAACTGACTGTCAGAAATGGTCCAGGAAAACTAGATATTTTGATTAATTTATAGTATTGTGATGCTTGCTGCATTGGTAATGTTCCATTAAAAGGAGCTTGGAAATCATGTGTTGGAAATAATAAAATGTGAAGGAAAGGTTTTGTTTGCCCATGTTAGGGTTTAGATTGCTTGGTTGTCACTTAACTGCCTCAGCAGTTAGTGGTAAAATTGGCACTTTTGTGTAGGAGTGGGGGGATATTTATTGGAAGGATCCAAAAGGAAGAGGTGCACGAGGAGACTATGAGTATGAGATGTAGTTGAAGAGAGGATGTCAAGGATGAATGAGTTTGTAGAAAGGATTAAAATACTAGACTGTAAAGATTAAAATAAATACTAAAATATAAACTAGATTGTTTGAGAAGGGAGGTGGAGAGTGAAATAAGGACATTTTACAATATTTAAAGAATTATTGAAATGTATGTTATTTCTGTTCAAAATTGTGTTTTAAGTTGTGTATATGTGAACAAAATGGCTGCTGAAAATAATTGAGTGAAATTGTGGCTGACAGTATGTTTTGGTGATTTTTGGTTGTCCACAAGACAGAATATTGATGCATTTCATTTGGTAATATATGTTCATTAGATATGAAGCATGTACAAAGCACTTTGTAATTAAAGACTTGTAGATCTAAGCTTTAAAACATAAAAATCAAGGTGATATTTGTTTAAATGTTATGTTGATGGGTTCATCATCATAAAATGATGAAATAATTGTATCTATTCAAGCCCATTTATTACATGGTGGCTACCTTTTCCGTTAACAATCTTGTTGCAGAGTTTGATATTTTCAGATTATCAGTCTACAAATTACATTCTGGTGTATTTGCAGTGTGGCAGCTTATTTACTAATTATATTTTCCACTTGGTCCAACTCGATGCCATCTTATAATGTACTATTAGCAAAATTTGTGTAAATATTTGCGTTCATTATGCAAATGTTTTTAAATACTTTAGGTGAATAAATCTTTTCTGCTTGCATTGATTTTTTTTTGTAGTCGGTAACAAACCTGAGCAAGGAGATGGAGTCGGTGATGAAGGACATAAGGAGCACGACGCAAAAGAAATACATTGATTATGGGAAGATTCCTGGTTCACCAGACAATGACTTTCTCTTCATGTATTCAGTAGCTAGGTATGTAAGCATTATTATCTATATATTACTAAAACTCTCATCTTGTTTGTTTGTATGTGTGGGTGTGTCCCCGAAACTACGCCAAAATGGTACACGATAGCGCTACAATTTTTGGCCCATCCTGCAAGGGGAGGAAGAGGGGAAAGAAGAGGGAGAGTGAGGGGGAATGGAGGAGGATGAGGGGGAATGGAGGAGGATAGAGGCAGGAAGAGGGATGGTGAGATAGTGGAAGAGGGAGGAGGGGAGGGATATTTTACAAGTTATTGCCATTTTGAACTTTAAAAACGTCGCAGTCGTGTTCTCACTTGCCAGCCGCGCCTGCACAGTTGGGGGAGGGTTTGCCGTGACTCACGTCACAACAGGAACCTGTCATCCGCGCCTGCGCAGTTGGGGGCTATGGGTCAGTGGTGGAAAATTTCCTTGGGGGACGGGCCCAACGGGTCCACACCTGGTCTAGTTTAGTTTAAAAATTAATAAGCTCAGTGTTGATTAAATAGTATTTTTTATTGCACAATGTGTAAAATAAATTGAATGATTTAAATTCAAATCAAATGGAATATATTTTGAAGCAATTTGTGTGCTTATTCTATTTTTCATGGGGTATTGAGACACTGCATTGCTTTTGTGCATGCAAAATATGGTGCCATTCGTCTAATCCACAATGATATCTTTTGGATATCAATGTAAAAGGCAGTTATCACTGTTCTCTTGAGCAGATCTTCTTTATGATCTATCATGGTATTTTGAATATGAAAGAAGTAGAAATTGGATAGGGGTGTGGTATTATATTGGGAGTGGCAGTTCGTACTTGTATTATTTCTAATTCTGAGTCACATACCAGATGTGATGGACAAGTGGCATTGATCATGAACTACAAATGGATGTGGCATCGGAGTACACAGGTTAGAAATTATGTTTGTGAGAAAGAACTGCAGATGCTGGATAAAATCGAAGGTAGACGCAAAATGCTGGAGAAACTCAGCGGGTGAGGCAGCATCTATGGAGAGAAGGAATGGGTGACATTTCAGAACGAGACCTTCAGACTGATGTCGGGGGTGGGGGGGGTGCGGGAAAAAGATAGAAAGTGGGCGGAGACAATAGGACGTAGGAGAACTGGGAAGGGGAGGGGAAGGAGGGATAAAGCAAGGGATATCTGAAATTAGAGAAGTCAATGTTCATACCACTGGGGTGTAAACTACCCATACCTCATATTTCGCTTGGGTAGTTTACACCCCAGACGTCTAGAAATTATATTATCAGCTTGATAAAATCTGCAAATGAACAGAATTTTTTTTTTTTTTTAATTGTTTGCAGGAAGTAAATCGGATAATACCCAAAATAAATAAGGGTAAACTTGAAAGAAGTACTTACCAGTGGTTAGGAAAGCCAAAAGGATATTGAAATGCTAAGCCAAAGCGGTTTAATATCATTCAGAAAAAGTTATGTTGTAATTTTCTGTCTTTCTGGTCACGTTTACTGTGTCTATTTCTGGTCATTGTAACAACAAATTAATCAATCGTGTATCAGAGAAATTGAAGAGAAGAGCAATTACTGGTGGTTGGGAGAAATGGGAGAGCATGGGAGTAGAGGTGGGGGCAGGGTGAAGAGATGGGGGGATTGGGGTTATTATTTGAAATTGGAGTGGTAAATTTAGGAAAAAATACTTTTACGAAATTTATTTTACCCCAAAGTGTTCTGATAAAGAAAATTAGAACAGGAAATACTGAAACATGTTTGCAAGAGAATGCTAAGGTCACTGTTCTAACAACCCATCCAGTTCCCTAATGCTTACCCAGACTAATGAGTTGCACCAGATCCATCAATGGCCCTTAAATATGTTAGCGTTAGTTATACTGCAACACTATCACGAAACTGAGAAAGAATAAAGAGGGAGACACAAGAAACTGCAGATGCTGGTATCGTGAGCAAAAAACAAACTGCAGGGAAGGCAACATCTGTGGAGGAAAGGGACAAAACGTTTTGAGTTGGCACTTTTCTTCAGATTAATTAGTGGAGAGAAAGCTGAAAAGAGAGGCGGGTGTGGGACAAAGCCAGGCAAAGTGATAAGTGAATACATGCGAGTGGTGGTGATTGGCAGATGGTGGAGTGAGTGACAAAGACTGGAGGTGAAAAGGAGGTAAAAGGGTGTCAGTTAAGAAAGGAACATGTGTGTGTGTGACATGTAAGGAAGGGATATGGTGGAATGGTATGGGGGCAGGATAAACAGGGAATGTGGTGTAGGCCAGAGAACACTGAGCTCCACACCTTCAGGTATTCAGACACAGAAGACAGAGGATAAAATAATCACAGTTTGTGAAAAGTACTTTGTTCATGTTTTTTTTGTGGAAGATTTTTATGTAAGCTGAACCATTTGGATGTTATGCTTAGTAAAATGTGGGACGTAAAAACATGGTGCCCGTATTTCCCAACTTCTTCAGGAGATTTGTTGTGATCGTCACTGATGCAGAAATAACATAAATTATTGACCAAAAGTGCATAAAACCATATTTAACAGAGTCAAACCATCTATCCATGCTGGTCAAGGGCATTAGCATCGATGAGTTCCCCACCATCAACATCCTGGGGTCACCAGTGACTGGCCCTGAGAGCAGAATCAAGTCGGAAGTCAGAATTTCTAGGCCCTGACAGCAAATCATAAGCTGGTTATGCAGCAGCCACATGGTATCCAAATGGTATTTCATCATCAGTGGACTTTGACCTAACACCATCAGGACAAAGCAGCCTGCTTAACTGATATCCTATCCACCATCTAAAACATTTATGCCCACCACCACTGTGCAAAGGATGCAGTGTGTATCGTTGACAAAATGCAATGCAGTTACTTGCCTCTGTTTCTCTGAAAGATCCTTGGAAACTCCATCACCAAGGTTGAGGGCTTCAAGATTGTGGAAACCATAATTTTTCTACCATAGATCGTATTTGTCATTATTGACTTCCATGAAGAAGTGATGCGGTATCATATAGTTCTGGGGCACTGTTCCCCTTGTTTTAAGTTGTTGGCTTGGCCGTGGCTTGAGAAAAACCTTTGTGAAAGTTATTTTGTTGTTACTTCATGAATGATTTGTCACTTTTTCTTCTTCCACCTCCTGTGCCTCATTTTCAGGCTTTCATTTTATGATCTTGGAGATCTTTCACTGGAAAGTAATGGGTATTAAGACGATTGTAAATCTTTGGTGAGAGCTCAGGCTTTATGGAAGTGATGAGGCTCAGCTGAATCAAAAATATAAAGGTCACTCTGGCACACGGTGGCTTCTGGAAAAGTGAGATAGAAGCTGCAGAATTTCTTTCAGCAAGTTAGGTGAAGGGTGAGGGCAGCATAGGGGGGGCCTAGACAATTTATTTGCGGGTTTTTTAAGCTTTCTTTGAGTATTTTGCATAAGCTTTCCATAATGCAGCGTTCCCCAGAAATAAAAACTGAGCTCAAAGATCACTGATGCATTGATGGGACGTCACTGATTCAAAATGTGATCCCTCTTCAAATGCTCATGCCGTTTGTTTTAAATGTGTAATCTTTGAAGAATGATATGATGCACTGTTAAAATATAAGGTACAAATTTATGGCTAGTTTAAAAAATGCTCTGGCATTGACCTGTGAAAGCAGCATTCTAGTTTTAGTTTGTGTTAATTTAGGGATTTTGCAGTTACATGGTAGTTACATTTTCCTTTAAATATTTTGCACAGGGCAGTTACATTTTTACCTCTGGTTTTTACGTTCAGTTGGCATTCACTTGAACAGCTAAGAAAAACATACAAACAAATTAAAAGTTTTTTTTTCAGGCTTATTTATTTGCCAAAAAAAATGACCTGCGGTTCATGTGCTGTATAAAATTAGCAGTAATATATTTCTTGCAATACTGCTGCCTTTGTCAGTATACGACAAATATGATCTGACCTTTGCTTCATATTTCTTTACTTTAAAAAATAAATTACATTTGCCTTAATATTTGAGTGCAATTGGTTTGCTACTGTTTTTAACACAAACAGGTGATGCAGCCAGTACAATTGTTGCCTTCAGCTCCAGCAATCTATGTTTCATTCTGATCTCTTGTGCGGTCTTCATAAAATTTGTACGCTTTCCCTTTAACCATGTGGATTTTGAACGGAGATCCCGTTTCCTCCCATGCCCCAAGTATATGGGTTGATAGGTTAATTGGCCACTGTAAATTGATCCTGGTGTGTAGGAGAGTTGAAGTACAAGTGGGGAGAATAGTTTGCTGAGGAAGTGAGTTCAGGGGAAGTGATTATTCAGAAAGCTGCCAATCAGCTAAAGTGGCTTCCCATGTTGACAGAAAATGTGGTAAATATATGGTGAGGTGCATGTTCAGGATATTGTGGCAAGATTTGGTAGGTCTACATTAATGTTTCGCATGAAATTTATTTTGCTGTTTCACATCTCTCTCAGCTTGAAAACTGGTCATGATTTCAACATGCATAATATGGCATTCCCATTGCTTTTACTTCTGGCCCTTGAGCTTGTAAATCTTGCTTTTATGTTTTATGCAGTGAAGAAAGTGAATGGTATGTTAGCATTCATAACAAAAGGATTTGAATATAGGAGTAGGGAGGTTCTACTGCAGTTGTACAGGGTCTTGGTGAGACCACACCTGGAGTATTGCGTACAGTTTTGGTCTCCTAATCTGAGGAAAGACATTCTTGCCATAGAGGGAGTACAGAGAAGGTTCACCAGACTGATTCCTGGGATGTCAGAACTTTCATATGAAGAAAGACTGGATAGACTTGGCTTGTACTCGCTAGAATTTAGAAGATTGAGGGGGGATCTTATAGAAACTTACAAAATTCTTAGGGGGTTGGACAGGCTAGATGCAGGAAGATTGTTCCCCATGTTGGGGAAGTCCAGAACAAGGGGTCACAGTTTAAGGATAAGGGGGAAATCCTTTAGGACCAAGATGAGGAAAACGTTTTTCACACAGAGAGTGGTGAATCTCTGGAATTCTCTGCCACAGAAGGTAGTTGAGGCCAGTTCATTGGCTTTATTTAAGAGGGAGTTAGATGTGGCCCTTGTGGCTAAAGGGATCGGGGGTTATGCAGAGAAGGCAGGTACAGGATACTGAGTTGGATGATCAGCCATGATCATATTGAATGGCAGTGCAGGCTCGAAGGGCCGAATGGCCTACACCTGCACCTATTTTCTACGTTTGTATGTTTAGGAAGGAACTGCAGATTCTGGTCTAAACCGAAGATAGACACAAAATGCAGGAGAAACTCATGTTACTTAGACTCACAGGCCATCCATCCAAGTGGCTGAACATGAATTTTGAAACTTTCTACTCGTGTTCGAAATAATTATGTATATCTATTTAAATGTTAACCAAGTAGATGGTAATTTTGGGCCAGATTCATTTCTTGATGAATGGGATTCTTTGCAGAGAAAAAAATTGCATCCAAGGATTAATGCAGCAACCCTTGTTGTTTGTGATATATATATACCAGTGACTTGGATGTGTATAGAGGAGGAATGATTAATACATTTGCAGATAACATGGAAATTGATGGAATTGTGGATAGCAAGGAAGATTGTCTGAGGCTATAACAAGATATAGATCATTTGGAAAGTTGGCTGGAGTGTTGGCATATGGAATTGAATCCCTGGTGATACATTTTGGAAAATCAAATGCGAGTAGGACACCTACAATAAATAATTTGGTGCTAAGGGAAGTTGATAATAGAGGGACCTTGGTGTTCAAATCCATAATTCTGAAAGTGGCAATACCAGTAGGGTGGTGAAACAGGCATAAAGTATGCTTGCATTCATAGGTCAGCGTATAGAACGTGAAAATTGGGATATGATGTGATTTGCAACACTCCATGGTTGCCACACCATCGGAAGGATATTCTGTGCTGGAGAGTGTGTAAAGGGGACTCCCCACCTGAGGGATGGTTGTTTAGGAGGGACGATTGGATAGGATGGGCTTGTTTTCCGTGGATCAAAGGAGTTGATCTGATGGAGAAATATTAAATTATAAGTGCCATCGGGGAGAGAGTCAGAATCATCTTGTCAAGGTCTTCATCTTTTCGTGTCCATCTTGTTACAAATGTTGACCTCGCTGTCATCGTCAGTCCTGAAAATGATGCAAGCTTCATGGTAGGAGTATGAAAACGAGGGCAGAGGTTTAAGGTGAGAGAAAGGAATTTTAAAGGAGGTTTTAGGGGAAATCTTTTTACACAGAGAGTTTGATATCCAGTATTTGCTATTAAAGGAGATAGTGGAATAACATTCACGATGTTTAAGAGATATTTAGACAGGCATTTGAATAGGCGAGGCATAAAAGATTACGGACCAGGCAAAAAGTCAGCATGGATGTAGTGGGCTGAGGGGCTTTTTCTGCGATATAGAGTTCTATGACTCCAAGAATTATATGTGCAAAGTTAACGGGCTGGATTGTGCGTGGGCCTTCTTGCTGCCAGTGGTAGCTGTGACACTAAAATTCTGCAGCTGCATGATTCTCAAAAGATTTGTGAGAATTTGGTTCCCTTGCATTCCATGGACAGTGGGGTCAAGAGTGGTGACTAAGGCTCACAATGTCATATGTGGCCCTGCAACCCCTTACCACCCTCTGACCATTTTAGTACTAAACAAAATGTAATAGGTTGAAAAGTCAATGGCTTGTTTCATTATTCTTAAATATTCCCATTGATCAATTAAAACTATTGTAAACAATTAAACATGAAGAAATTTAAAATTTATTTAAAATTATATTCAATAACTCATTCAAATAGGTCGCAAAATGAAACTATTAACTTTGTTTAAAAAGATAGACGCAGAATGCTGGAGTAACCCAGTGGGACAGGCAGCATCTCTGGAGAGAAGGAATGGGTGACGTTTCGGGTCGATACCCTTCTTCAGATAGTCTCTTCAGATACTTCTTCAGATACCCTCCTTCAGTCTGAAGAAGGGTATTGACCCGAAACGTCACCCATTCCTTCTTTCCAGAGATACTGCCTGTCCCGCTGTTACTCCAGCATTCTGTGTCTACCTTCGATTTAAACCAGCATCTGCGGTTCTTTCCTACACACATTGTGTAAAAATATGGTTGGCCCCATTTAAGTGATTGGGGTTTAATTAGATATGGCATGAAGCGGAAGAGACAGATATAAAGTAAATCTAGCACTTCGATTCAGAAGATTAAGAAGCAGGTGATTGATTTGACTTGGGTTTTAAAGGGATGAATAGTTTACTGAGCCACAATTTTGGCTAAGTTTGCCAAATCTAGCGGTAATGAGGCTTGAAACAATGCGGCAAATTTATTAGGATAATTTATGGCATGAATTATTTGTAGTGATTTAACTTTAATTCTGTTGGTGGCTTCATCAGCTGATGGGTGATAAATATTCAATTCCTTTTGCAATCAATTAGAAATAGTTTGTGTATGCAGCGAGATCTGGACACATTAATATATGGACTGATTAAGCAGCCACTTGATTAGCTCCCAATTCACCACAACCAAATTCCGTTCCCCACTGGCACACAGTGGAGGCGAGGCAATGTGTGCTATCTAAAAATGCGTTGCAGTCAAATTGGCTTATTTAACTGCACTACTCGAAAACATAACCACAATCACCAAGTAGGGCGAAGACATGAGATGCATGCCAAAATTGTACACTGTCTGGTGTATCTCTGGTCCTTCTGTTATTACTGGGTCTAAATATCAGAGCACCCTACCCAAAAGCACTATGAGAGTACCCTCACCAGAAACACCAGTAGCTCAGGAGGCGCGATACCACAGCCATCTCAAGGGCAAGAAGTGATGGGCAATAAACAGTGGTTTCATAGCGATGTCCAGTTCCTGTGTCAGATGACGTATAGCTCGCTGTCGTCGTCCAACATGTTAACCATATAACCATATAACAATTACAGCACGGAAACAGGCCATCTCGGCCCTACAAGTCCGTGCCGAACAATTTTCTTTTCCCCTTAGTCCCACCTGCCTGCACTCATACCATAACCCTCCATTCCCTTCTCATCCATATGCCTATCCAATTTATTTTTAAATGATACCAATGAACCTGCCTCCACCACTTCCACTGGAAGCTCATTCCACACCGCTACCACTCTCTGAGTAAAGAAGTTCCCCCTCATATTACCCCTAAACTTCTGTCCCTTAATTCTGAAGTCATGTCCTCTTGTTTGAATCTTCCCTATTCTCAAAGGGAGAAGCTTGTCCACATCAACTCTGTCTATCCCTCTCATCATTTTAAAGAACTCTATCAGGTCCCCCCTTAACCTTCTGCGCTCCAGAGAATAAAGACCTAACTTATTCAACCTATCTCTGTAACTTAGTTGTTGAAACCCAGGCAACATTCTAGTAAATCTCCTCTGTACTCTCTCTATTTTGTTGACATCCTTCCTATAATTGGGCGACCAAAATTGTACACCATACTCCAGATTTGGTCTCACCAATGCCTTGTACAATTTTAACATTACATCCCAACTTCTATACTCCATGCTCTGATTTATAAAGGCTAGCATACCAAAAGCTTTCTTTACCACCCTATCTATATGAGATTCCACCTTCAAGGAACTATGCACGGTTATACCCAGATCCCTCTGTTCAACTGTATTCTTCAATTCCCTACCATTTACCATGTACGTCCTAGAATGTTGCCAGAATTGGTTGCCTGACGCGTCACAGATTGCATCGTGTCGTCGTTTCCGGGGATCGCCATGAGAAGGCTTCTGTCGTGATCCCCTCCAGATCCTGTAAACCGGATAGAAAAAAAAAGATCTACCTGTAAAGCCATGTTGAATCACTTGCTGCATCTGTGATTTCTGTTAATTAATCCATGAGGAATATGCCAAGTTAACGGCAATTTCACAATATAACGATGGCAACCAAAAAGAGATTTTAAGTTTGCATTGATCGTATTCAACTTTGCAAAACAGAAACTTTCCTGATCACTGGCAAAAATGGAATATAATGTGGGCTGGTGCCAGATCCATCCCATAATCGGCATGTCAGAGGATCATCTTGTTTCTGTATAACGAGCTGTATTGAAGAATGCCATTTATTTACTTTTTTTAAAGCTCCGCAGGCATCTTGTGTCATTCGCTTTCCACCCATTTTACAAACAAACAAAATTAATTGATGAAATTATTCATTAATGTATACATTTTTTTTGCATTTATTGCTACATGGGTCTTTTTAGTTCTAATAACTTTCAAAGCACATTTCAGTTTGTGCCTCTATTAATTGATAGGATTATATTAACATTTGCCTTCAACCACAATAGTTTATGTGTAATAACCCTCCCAAAATATGCAAACTGCAGCTTTTTTAAAATACTGTGAGATAGTTTTCATAAGGTGGTTTAACACTGATCTGAAAAGAATGTTGTTTTAAAACTTCTTCAGTCAAAGAAAAACGCACATACTTACATTTGTAGATAAATTCAACATACTGAAATTCACGTATATTCCCAAGTTGAATGGAAACATCATGCTTTCCGCTCCCACCTGCCAATGGGTTTGAAATCTTCTGTCTCTGTTTCCATCATTGTTAGGATGTTAGAGGTTCGGTGAATAGTGAACAGTGGAAAATTCTGTTGTTGTACAAAACCTCTTATCAGCAGAAAACAGATGGTCCTATGTAAAAAAAATCAATGTTCAATTGCATTATTCTGAGCAACATAGAGGATTTGAAACTGTGGTAATAACCAGGGGATTGCTTTCTGCAGCTGCCAGCGCAGATGCTTTTGTTCTTGTTAGAACTTTTAAGCAGAAACCCGACAGGCAGAAGATAATTTTTCTTAGTTTTCATCCAAATAAAAGTATATATTTCTGTATATTCTTCTTGCTTATAAAAGTCAGTGAAGTATTTTATATGCAGAAATTATAAACACATTTAAATTTAATGCAACAGGTTGAATTTGGAACTGGAATTGGTTCATCGAGGAGGAAATCTGTGTCTAGGAGGAGCAAGTGCTACTTCCAAAAGATCCTGTTTAAGTAAGTGCAAACATTATATAATTGTAATGCTTCTGTTAAATACCAATTATTACCGCTGCCTGTGTACTCTAGCTACTACTCTTTTTCTTTCTCTCATGTAGTGGTATTTAACCAGGCATTTCATTGTGAACATTGCTTGAGGATAATCCTTCAGATAATTGCAGCCTATAAAACTGTAGAAGCTAACAATGGTTTTAGAAAAATTGGCATAGCAGCCTAAGCTCTTAAAACTGGAATATACATGCATCAATCGTGGCTTGCTGAAAGGGCTGAAAGAATCTTGAATAAGTTAATTTTCTTTTATTGGCATTCTGCATTATTATTCAAATCACACTTTCTGCAATCCTGTTCATCTTTCGAGGAAAATAAAAATCTTATTTGGTCTCAAGCAGTGATAGAAATTGCTAAGTGCCCGAAGTCTGAACAAACATCCTTTGAGCGCATATTTCATTAAGGAAGCTCAATTTGTACAGTGGCAATAGAAGCAAAGCAGCCAGGGGTACCAACCTGCAAAAAGCCTGCTGCATGAGTCCTGTTTATTCTGTTTAGTTCACTGTAAAATGTTTAAGGATTTCCCCCTTTTTCTGTTATGTCATAATGTATTTATGGCATATCTCACTTTACAATTAATTCTTTAAAATTTGTGATGACTATTTTTTATGTTGAAAGTTACAATTTGATCCTTTTTTGCAGCATAAGCGACTGCTATAAATGATAGCTGTTTGCAAAATGTTTTGAGATGGGATTTGACAATATACGATTCTATTGAATGCTGATTTTGGATAGTTAAAATCAGCCATGATCTAAACACCAGTCAGTAAATCTCGGAGATATTCAAGATATCCGCCTGGGGAGAATCAAATAAAATAGTTATAGAAATATTTATGTTGACCCATGAGTTCTAAATCTCCCGTTCTGTCCCTTTTATTATCGATGCTTCTCAAAGTGAAAAATAACTTTGCCCTTGACAGTGGTTTTGAATAACTTCCACTGATCCTGGAATGATTAGCGTATGTGCTCCCCTTACATTAAACAGGGATGGTCAAATATCTGCCATTTAATCATTTAAATGGAAGTAACTCCTCAACTTTAAAAATTTTGAATGATGAGCAGGGAAATAGGCTCCTATTTCTCGTTAAATCTCTGCAAGATTCACACCTCTATGGTTTTAATTGGTAACGCAAAGAGGAAAAATGTTTTTAATTGCTTCAGTGTTGTTCAGTGTTTTTTATGTTTTAGCAAGTTTTTAAAAATTATTTGATTATGTTTTAAAATAATTATGGATGCCTTTGATACAATCTCTTAAATCTTTGACAACTGGCAATGTTTGAGGTTGGGTAGTTGGTACAAAATTCAAAAAGAGACACAAAGTGCTGGAGTAACTCAGCAGGTCAATAGGGAACATGGATAGATGGCGTTTCGGGCCTGGATCCTCCTTCAGACTGACACTGAAGTCATTGGAGAAATCCTGCCAGCAGGATTGTGGTTATTTATAGCAATTTTTAAAATAATTCTTGTCCTTTTCACTACTTTATAGAAACATAGAAATTAGGTGCAGGAGTAGGCCATTCGGCCCTTCGAGCCTGCACCGCCATTCAATATGATCATGGCTGATCATCCAACTCAGTATCCCGTACCTGCCTTCTCTCCATACCCTCTGATCCCCTTAGCCACAAGGGCCACATCTAACTCCCTCTTAAATATAGCCAATGAACTGTCCTCGACTACCCTCTGTGGCAGAGAGTTCCAGAGATTCACCACTCTCTGTGTGAAAAAAGTTCTTCTCATCTCGGTTTTAAAGGATTTCCCCCTTATCCTTAAGCTGTGACCCCTTGTCCTGGACTTCCCCAACATCGGGAGCAATCTTCCTGCATCTAGCCTGTCCAACCCCTTAAGAATTTTGTAAGTTTCTATAAGATCCCCTCTCAATCTCCTAAAT
This sequence comes from Leucoraja erinaceus, assembly GCF_028641065.1. Classification (NCBI taxonomy): domain Eukaryota; kingdom Metazoa; phylum Chordata; class Chondrichthyes; order Rajiformes; family Rajidae; genus Leucoraja; species Leucoraja erinaceus. The sequence continues at coordinate 25,158,266 of NC_073383.1, forward strand.
TCTAGAGAGTATAAACCAAGTCTATCCAGTCTTTCTTCATAAGACAGTCCTGACATCCCAGGAATCAGTCTGGTGAACCTTCTCTGTACTCCCTCTATGGCAATAATGTCCTTCCTCAGATTTGGAGACCAAAACTGTACGCAATACTCCAGGTGTGGTCTCACCAAGAACCTGTACAACTGCAGTAGAACCTCCCTGCTCCTATACTCAAATCCTGGCTGACCTTGTTTTCTACTCTATATTTATAAAATACAATACTCGGAATAGGCTTATCAGAATCTTTGATGTTATTACATTTTGTTCTGAAAATATATGGAGTTGCTCCATTTATTCCTAGTTTATCTTCAGGACAAAGTAAACTGAGGTGCAAAAAACTGGCTTGTATCTTCTAACCTTCTGATAAATAAAATATTGGAGTCAAGCAAATGAATGGTTATTCCAGGGATAAACACTGCATTTGTAAAACTGCAAGGTTTTCATGATTGTTTTTAGTTCTTCATCAGTTAAGGGAATATACAAAGAGCATAGAACATTGCAGCAGGGGAAAGGGCCTTGGCCCACAAGGTTTGTGCCGAACTTGATGCTAAGACCAACTCCTATCTTCCTGCATACAACCTATATCCCTCCATTCCCTGCATATCTGTATGCCTATCCAAAAATATCTTAAATGCCACTATAGTATCAGCCTCAACTACCACCCCGGCAATGCATTCTAGACACTCACCACCCTCTGTGAAATATGCCCCTCTGATGTTAAAACTATGCCTACTAGTATTTGATATTTCCCGACTGGAAAAACGATTCTGACTGTCTACTATGCCTCTCATAATTTTATATACATCTATCGGTTCTCCCCTCAACCTCCGATGTTCCACAGAAAACAATCCAAGATTGTTCAACCTCTCCCTGTACTTAATGTCCCCAAACCCAGGCATTATTCTGCTAAATAACCTCTGCACACTTTCCAAAGTCTTCACAACCTTCCTGCCTTGGGGCAACCAGAACTGCACGATCTTCTAACAAGGAAGTTATGGCCAAGATGTCAAGATCCCTCTACATTAATGCTGTTGAGGGTCTTGCCATTAATTGTACATTTTCGCATTGCATTCGACCTCGCAAAGTGCAGCACCTCGTACTTGGGTTAAATTCCATCTGCCATTTTTCTGCTCATTAATATAGTTGATCTATATCACAATATATACTTTGACAGCTTTCCTCATCAACTGCAACCTCAGCAATCTGAGTGACATCCACAAACTTAATAACCAACCCATAATGTTTATGTCCAAGGTATCTATATATGTCACAAACAACAGAGGTCCCATCTCTGGTTCCCTGCAGAACTCCACTAGTCCCAGACCACAAATGGGAATTTATAATTGAAATGCCTTTTTATATACATTATTACAAATAATGGGGAATTGTTCCTTGTTAATTTTCCAAAATCCTGTTGAAATGTGCCATTGGTGCATCTTCCCAGTTAATTTAATCATCTATTATTCCCTATTCTAAATAAATTTATGGTTCTAGTTTTAGACTTGCCTCTACAAGCAATTAATATTTATTTGACAAGCTGTTTTATTCCACTTCAGATCCACAATGTAAAAACATTTAACTTAAAATTCTGCTGAGGTCAAGGGAAAAATATGTTATAACACTGAAAATAGAGGCACCAGTATGGAGTCCTTTAGGAAGGAATCATAACAGATTTCTGCAGTTGAGTTCGTTATATGCAGGACAATATTTAAATAAAATATTTAACTCGGTCCACTGGATATTTAGACATGATATTTATTAAATTTAATGTCCACATTTCAGTGCATTCTAGTGACACCAAGAAGATGATGATCCAGTATATAGTTTAGTAAACAAAAAGTGTAGGATTGAGTGAATTCATCATTTGTTAAATTTATAACTATAAATTCATCTTAAAAATGTAGCTAATTGTATGACTAATAGTTTGTTTGCATTTCCTATTTAAAGTGGAAGCAGTAAAACTCCAGTAATCTGCTGCACATTTATTTCAAAGGTTCAAAGGTTCAAATTTATTTGTCACATGCACCATGAGGTGCAGTGAAATGAATTTACCATGCAGTGTTACAATAAAAAGGACATAATACACAACATAATTCAACACAGACATCCACCGCAGCATTCTTCACTGTAGTGGAAGGCAATACAGTTCAGACAGTCTAGGCAAGTGATCGGGGAATGTTGGAGCCAGGGTCCAGGCATGTGTTGGGGAGTATTGGGATAGAGATCTGGGTTGGTGGAAATTATAAACAACTCAAGAGAACTGGATGCCAAACCATAGGATTTCCAATTCCTTGCCGGGGGTCGCCGGAGAAGAGATGGTTTGGCATCCAGTTCTCTGGAGTTGTTTACAATTTCCACCAACCCAGATCTCTATTCCAATGCTCCCCAACACTTGCCTGGACCGTGGTTCCAACACTTGCCCAGGCCACGTAATAGCTCTAACAGTTTTTTAAAAAGACCTTGAGAATATCCTTGAAGCATTTTCTGGGCCCTCCTGGAAATCTTTTGTGACGGAGCAGGGAGAAACGTACCTGCTTTTGGAGTCGAGTGTTGGGCATGTGAAAGGTATGAACCAAACTTTGAAGCTAATTCAACATTTTTTATGAGCTTAGTACTGGGAATGTTGGCCCTTGAGAGAATATGAATATTGATTTGAATTGCCTGTCCTGTGAATGGATTAGAACATTTTGAAGAAACAGTTTTGGTTTTCCATTCAACTCACCAAGGATAATTTCACATTTCCTAATGATACACACCACCTGTCACTTTCTTCCTAGTTATACCTTTTACTTTTGCAAAATTGCTGGGAATATCGGCCTGTGTTACTCCACCTCTTTTCATGCCTCTCTTTTTGTGTTCTCCGATGATGGTTTCAAGTATTTTATCTAAAAGTGATGAAGTGAACAATAGTTCCTTGTTCTTTGTCCCATTCTCGTTTCTCCAGGATAATGCAAGAAATGGGAAACAATAGATATGAGAAATGATGGGAAGGGTGAGGATATTTGCTGAAGATTAAAAAAAAAGTATAATATTTTGATAGGTGGAATAGGGAGAGACATGAATTAGAGTCAGTTTACTGAATCATCAATTTAAAACTGCCACTAGAGAGCTTAAGAGGAAAGTTAGGAGAAATTCTTGATGCAAGATTAGTTTTGAGTCACTGTAACAGCGGTGCAACCAAAGAACAATGGTCTAAATGGCTTCTTATATTGTAGATTCCTATATTGTAGATAGTATTGTCATTGCAAAGTAGTGCACCAGTAATTCAGTAACTTGCTGAACTGTTGAGATATGAAACAAGCTCTAATGCTAGAATATTACACTTTTTGGTGACAAATATTTTGCACTTGGTCCCTATAATCCCACCAATGTTTTGGTTTGTTTACATTATTGAGTAAATTATGGCTCTATATTGAGCCCAGTAAATCTATTTTAAAAGGCATGAGTAGCTACTTTAGCATCTTCAATTCTGGGATATAAAATACTCAAAGACATGGTTTGAAAAAATTAGTACAGTATAGGCAAAAAGTCAAAAATGTTTTAAGACTGCATCATAGGATTCTGATACAGAAGAAGTAAAGAATCAGTAAAGTAAATTCTCCATTTATCATAACTCTTGGTGGAGCTGGCCTTTCCTGTGATATTTTACATCCAGATTCATATTGATATTTAAGGGAAATTATTATTTGGCTTAATATTCTTCAAGTACAATTCAGACCTCCCAACTTGTACAAAGGAAATGCAGTATCTTTCAGACTCTTTACAATTCTTTGTAAGCCAAAGGTTACAAGAGGGAAAGTATTGAGGGAACTCTTCCTGATTTTTTATTTCCCTTGTATTAAGTAAACATTTGATCAAGTTATGAGAAACTGTTCAAGAACATGTGTAATTATGCTCCTAGAGCTAGCCCCCTTAGTCTAGTTCAGTAAAACACAGTCAAGCACTGGACCACTAAACTTTTATTTTATGAAACAATAACGAATTCCCGATATGATACCTAGCCACACTGCGGGATGAATCCCTGCCTCTGCTTGTCCAAGCCCTTCAGCCTTGTGCAAGCATATACTTCCAAAAGGTTACGCAGTCCCATGCACTCCTCCAGAAGATCAATAACGAACCTCGCGGGATTTACCTTTTATAGGTCATCGAACCCCGTGGGGCAAATCTACATGGGGGTGGTACCCCTACAAACCAATCACAGATATCGATTACATTAAGGTGTTATTGACAGTTCCCCAACCCAATTACAAAGCATCCCATTACAATGTTTCTATAGAAGCTTTTGGAAGGAAGTCAATCAATCAAGTAATGCAACATTTTCCTGGGGAGTATAAACAATTCAAACAAGGCTTCACACTTCAGCCAATCATCAAACAGTAACACAAACATCTTGCAACATTATTAACAGTATGTAGAATTCTTCAGCAGCCAGCCAATCATGCTAATGCATCTGCAACACCTTTGGGTTTCTCTGTTAAGTCCTCATACATTTTAACAATAGAGAGGACATCTGGATCTTTCCTTATTCTGCATATCAATCTAGGGTCCAGACCAACTGGCGCCAATCCACAGCCTGCAACTTTTCACAGACAAGAGGTCCAGCAGGGTTTGCAGATGCAAAGGTCCTCCATTTTATATATCGCTATTTTGGCCAATTATTAACATTCCTCCCTTTTATCATATGATAACATTTCATTAATGATAACCAGAATACAATAGTGACTGCTTCATTCTAACAGATATCTTAACAAAAAGATGCTGATGTATTTTCCCAGTATTTCATCAAGCTTCCCGAGTTTTCATGGGCGTAGCTTCATGATTTCCGTCTGATGAGTCTTCACCTCCTAAATTTTCATGGGCGCAAATCCCCTCCATCCATCTTGATAATTCATCTGTGCTTGATCCATAGTAGAGTATGAAGTTTCAAAGATAACCTGGAATAAAGTAAGTTAGCAGTCCCTATTTCCACTGATACTCTTACAGTGGTGGAGATTTACACATGCATTCCTTCCATCTACTTTCACTGCTGTTGGGGTAGTTAGGAGAACCTGGTAACTTCTAATCCTTTCCTTACCCAATTCTTAATAAGGGCATAGTCTCCAGGTTTCACTTTAGTTGAAGCTGCTGACAAAGGCATCTCATTATAGGCTGCTCGTACTCTACAGTGTGAGTCCCTCAATGCTCTGGTCAAAGCTAGAATGTAGTTGGTCATCTCTGCAGTCATATGATGGAAGTTAATTATCTTCATTGCATTCTGATTTCAAGGTGATCGTAAGGGTTTACCATAAACAATTTCAGCTGGACTCAGTCTATATTTCCCTACAGGCGTGGCTCTCATCTGAAATAAAGCTATGGCGAGTAATTTAATCCAACCATGTCCAGTCTCCGCCTTTAATTTAGCTAATTTAAGTTTTAAGAGTCTGATTTTCCCTTTCTACAAGTCCAGCAGCCTGTGGTCGATAAGCACAGTGCAATTGCTTCTGGATCCCCAGCTGTTCACAAAATTCTTTATTGATTTGTCCAATAAAGTGTGGACCATTATCTGAACTAAGTCAAATAGGGATGCCAAATCTAGGGACAATTTCTCTCATTAACACCTTGACAACAGTAGCCGCTTTATTATCAAGGGTTGGGTAAGCTTCGATCCACCGGCTGAATACATCGACTATGACAAGTACATATTTATAACCCTGGCACCTTTCTAATTCGATATAGTCCATCTGTAGTGTCTCAAACTGACTCATAGGTAATGGTGTTTTTCCTTCTTCGCATCCCATTCCTTTCCCTGGATTGTATTTCTGGCAGACCAGGCAATTACTACTTACGTTCTGAGCTAAAGTTTGGAATTTTAGATGCCACCAAGTAGCCAAAAGTGTCTCCTGCTGCTCTTGCACCACAATGGGTTGCATAATACATACATTCTATAACCCATACTGCCATAGAATCTGTCATGCAAGTTTACCCTGCTGGAGTGGTCCATAATCCAGTCATACAATCCAGTACACATCCAAGCTGTCTCCATCGTTCTTTATCCCTTTCAGTAGCTTCCTCCTGCAATTGAACAATTTCTTGGATATATAGCAGTTACAATTTGAATGCAAAGTGAGTGCCCCCTGGCTACAGGATCTAATTTAGAAGAGTAATGGGTAACTGGTCTATGTATATCACCATGTTTTTGAGTCAGAACGGAGGTTGCACACTCGGATAAAATAGTGCAGTAGAGCTGGAAAGGTCTGTCGTACAATGGTCTTCCCAACACCGGAGCTTGCATCAATGATCTCTTCAAGTTTTCAAAGGCCTCCTGTGCTTTCTTGGTTAGTTTAAATTCACCCTCCTTGCTGGTATAGGGTTAGCTCTTTGGTTTCTAGAGCTATGTTAGGGATCCAAGGTCTATAATAATTGACCATGCCAAGCCATTGCCTCATTTGTTTGGCTTCTTTTGGGACTGAGAATTTGCAGAACGACACCAAGTGACGCATTAGGAAACGATCATCAACAATTCATTACATTCACAATAAAACAGGAAAAAAAATTTGTGGATGTTTGTTATTTTAAGTGATTTGTGTGCAACCCAGTAATGTCATGGTTTTTTTTTGGAGGGGGGGGGGAGGATTTTAGCAGAATAGGAAATTATACAAAACAATTAACATCATTTTGTGTATTGTAGGGGCTGAGGAGGATCTGTATACAAATCATCTCGATTAGGATTTAAGTTATTTGAGTGTCATGTGTACAGATTGGTTATTTTCATATTGAAATAAGGTATTTTACGGCAGATCATTGGTTAAATTCCCCAAAGAAAATAGCTAACCTTATGAATGAAAACCATTTAACGTTAATCACGTTTGATTGCCTTGTTTTTCTGGGCCAAGAAAACTGAGAATTTGGAATCAATGTGGCGCCCTTGATTAGCACTCTGCAAATATGCTTCTTTCAAAGCATGGATTAAAAATGTGAAGGATATTGTATTTTTCTTGTATTTGTTGGAAGGTCTGAATTGTTCTTGGCGAATATTAAGACAAATTATAATTTAACTAGAATATCAATATGATTGCCTGTCATTATATGAATGCTACTCTTTTGACACCAGAGTTGTCTGGATGTCATCTGACAGCTCATGCCTCAGGCTTGTAATTATCTCCAGCAGCTTTTAAAATAATTGAAGATCGAGATTGCACTGCAATTGATTGCTGTCACCTGCATCCTGAATACAGAGTAAATGAGGATGAAATTATTTGGCATCCGTTCCTTTTCTAACAGCAGATACTGAAAATGTGGATGATATCTCTTGAGCATTTACTAGTGAAATCAGTTTAATTAACTTTTGAGTTAAAGCAAATGTGCTCTTGAGTACTTGAATATAAATGAAATAATGTTCACAAATGTTGCAAAATGAATATTATATTTCTGCTTACAGTGAATGTCACTGGGTTGATATTAGATCTATAACCATTACAGTGCATTTTCTCAGATGAAACCTAATAATTCTATTCAATTGTTTTTTTTTGTTTGATTCTCCTTTATTATATTGGCTATTATAATTCCATGGATGCCAAGTCAGCCTTTAGTAACAGGTTTGAGTGTTTTTGTTCAGTTGTGGGCAGGTATTGCGTAGGAAAGCAGATGAGTCATAGGATCAGGTGCTGTGTCATATTTGATGGATTAGGTTTATCACATGGAACATAGAACAGTACAGCACAAGAACAGGCCCTTTGGGCAACAATGTCTGTGGCAGACATGCCAAGTGCAAATCTATCTATCTGCGCATAATCCAAATCTCTCCATATGCCTATTCAAAAGTCTCCTTCATGCCACTCATATCTGCCTCAACCATCACCTTAAGCAGCACATTCTAAGGACTTGCTATGCTCTGTGTTGTATTATTTTTATTATATTATTATTACATTAATAAATCAATAGATACTTGCCCTGTACATCTCCTTTAAACTTTGTCTCTCTCACCTTAAAGCTTTGCCTTCTAGTATTTTAATTTTTTCAATCCTGGGGAAAAAGATTCTGACTGTCCACCCTATTTATGCCCTCGTAATTTTAAATACTTCTATCAGGTCTTCCCGCTACCTCCAGATTTCTAGAGAAAATAATCCAAGTTTGTTCAACCTCTCCCTATAGCTAATACCTCCTAATCCAGGCATTTGAAGCGCCACAAAGTGTACTCTTATATTTCCTATGTCCATATAAACCACACCTGGTATTGGATACGATTAGACACAAAATGCTGGAGTAACTCAGCGGGACAGGCAGCATCTCTGGAGAGAAGGAATAGGTGACGATTCGGGTCGAGAAGAAGGGTATCGGCCCGAAACGGCACCCATTCCTTCTCTCCAGAGATGCTGCCTGTCCCGCTGAGTTACTCCTGCATTTTGTGTCTGCCTTTGATTTAAACCAACATCTGTAGTTATTTCCTACACGTTGGATACAATTAGCTATCCATCCCAAAAAGAAAATCCATAATGCAAAGTACACAAATGTACAGAGTAAGTTACCCTGAATTAGCCAATTTGTTTTTCTTTGATTAACTTTTTTAAATAAGTGCAGAGAATTATAACTGTTCTTGAGCAATTTCCTTCTGGCGAGGCCGTCCTAAACTGCTCAAATTGATGTTGCATGTTGTTGCATGTCAAACGTTGGACTTTCCTGTCAAATTTTCCCAAATAACTTATTGCATCAGTTTAATAGGGCAATCCTCACCTGGAAAGTTTAAGACTGAGTATTAAACTTGCCCTAAACCCTAAATTTCTGAATTAGACATGGATTTTCAAATAATGTACACATCTATCTATATACTTTTAAAACTCTGTGTGTGTGTGTCTGTGGGTGTGTGTCATTTTGCCTTTGAAACGTATTTTCTCGAAAACCAGACGCAAATACGCTGAGATTTTTACATATTTCGGAAGCGATTTAACATGATTTTGGAAAGCGACATATCTGGAGAAAATGGATAGGTGACATTTTGTGGTGTGAATCCCTTCTGATGGGGGTGGGGAAGAAGGCTGGAAGAGAGGAGGGGCAGGACAAAGTCTGGCAGGTAATAGGGGGGTACAGGTGGGGGGGGGGGGGGGGGGGGGGGGGGTGATAGTCAAATGGCTGGACAAAGGCCGGAACGTGTGAGGCAAAAGGATTGAAGAATTGTGAATATTCTGTACATTGTGTCCTATAGCCTTCTTGGAATTCCTTGACTTAATTATTTGGAGTCGTCAAATATTTAAAACTTCAGCTACTTAGACAACGTTGTTTAAATTTGAATTATTAATTTCTCAAGAATATAAATGTCCACCGTTGTATTAAAATAAAGATATTTGTTTCTAGTTGCTTATTTATAATGATTCCACGAGAGAATAGTGACCAAAACAAAAAAACAAAAATATCCACCAGGACAAGAAAACATCTGATAGCTACAGTCGTCTGCCTTTAAAATTGTTTTTTGTCTTGTTAAATGTATGTCTTGAGCTAGTTTTTATTATTTAGTTTAGCTGTGTATATGTGGGGGGTGGCCTGTGGGGGAAACCGTTTAATCTCTTTCCTGTGCGGGGACCCGACTTTTTCCCTGTGCGGGTCTCGGATGTCGTTGGGCCTAACATCGAGGAGCCGGCGGCGGCCTCCGGCCGGGGACTAACTTGAGGGCTCCAATCGTGGAGCCTGCGGATCTGAAATCGCGGAGCTGGCCGTCTTCGGAGCGGGAAGAGCTGTGGTGGCGCTCGGCTGCGACCTGACTTTGGAGTTCGGAGGCTCCGGCCGCAGGCCCAGTGGGCAGGAACTTCGGGAGCTCGCAGGTCCCTGGTGGGAGACCGCTTTTCCGAGCTCCGCAACTGCAACTTCTCCCGCTGGAATCGCGGGGTTTAAAGTACACGGAGCGGGGCCTAACATCGCCCCGCGTGGCTTAAACGGCCACAGGACTTACCATCGCCCGCCGGGGGCTTTAACATTGGAGCCCCAGTTCGCCGCGAAGCTACAGTTGGACTGCTGAACCGCGGGAGAAGAACAAAGGGAAGAGATAAAGAATTTGCCTTCCATCACAGTGAGGAGGTGTTGGAGATTCACTGTGATGGATGTTTATGTAAACTGTGTTAAGTGTTGGTCGGAGTTTTTTTGTGATGTAAAAAACTGTAGAAATGAAATTTTGTTCAAACCTAGGTTTGAATGACAATAAATAGCATTCCATCCAAGTAACTACTGTTTTTCGTCACTTAATCAATCGATATATGAGTACTCAACGTCTATGTTGAAGCAGGCGCAGAAGAAACAGCATGCGCTCTTGAGGAGTTGGGGGAATAGTGCTGGTGATGTAGATGGGAATAATAGATTTTCCGTAAATGATAGTCGGGGTAAGTTTTGAAGGACAAATCTGCCACTGTTCACCTGTTGCCCATTCACTAATGCGCAGTCCAAATTTGTGACAATATCACAGTTCCTAATCTTCTCTCTTACTTGCCCAAGATGAAAACCATTGGACAAGTTATAGCATGCACTAACCAGCAAGGCCATATTTAACTAACAATAGCTTTGGCGCACCCCAACAAAGCCAAAGTCATTAAGTCTAAAAGGATAATCTCAGTAGCTATTACTCATTCTAATCCTAAAATGGCATACTCGGATTTTTTCATGGCAGCGTTTTAAACTCAATTATTTTAATTTGCTTGACTGGTGATGTTTATTTTGTTCCATGTAAAATCAGGGTGTAGCTAAATATGGAAACATTTGAGACAAAGGATGTTGTAATCTACAGCATAACCAAACTGATGGAGGAACATGGTGGGTCAGACAGCATCTGTGGAGGCAGGATGGTCCATGTTTTGGATTGAGATGCTGCATAGGATGCTAATGCAGAGACTTGACCTGAAAAGTCAGCCATCCTGCCACTGCATATGCGTCTGCAGATGCTGCCTGACCCACCATTCCTCCAGTAGTTTATTTTGCTGGAGCTAAATATGGCTGAGTTTAGTTCTCAATGCTTTCAGCCTATTTCATCAAGTAGTAGATGGGGGGTGCCTTGAGGGTTCCGCTCCTGCTCCTTTTTTTCCAAAGCAAGTCAAAAGATGCCCTTTTCTAACTCTAAAATTCTAAGAATGACTCATTGAAACCAATGGTGCTTGACTTTTATTTTGTGGGCAGGACCAGATCGACAATTTAAAGTCATGTGAAAGAATACATGTCCTGAACTTCTTGAATATTTTTGAATATATCCAAAGTTGTACTCTTCATGTTATTCCAACAGCAAGGGTAGTTAGTTCCCATTGCCACCAAGCAGCTATGCACTTTGCTAATACTGCAAATTAGACATCCGACCTTGTAAATCTATATACGGGTCCACTGCCAATTTTCTGGCAACTGAGAGCACAACTGAGAACTGAAATCCAATCCCATCCCCCCCCCCCCCCCCCCCCTCGGAAGTCCCCCAGAAAATGTGGCGCCGAGGCTGGGTGAGGCAGCCGATATCATCAGGACTTCTGTGGCCAGACATCCGATTGGCAAGTCAAATTTGTCGCCTGCGACCAGGACTCTTGAACTCCAGTTGATCTGTTCCCATAGTTAGCTTCCAAGGCTGACTTTGTGGGCTATTGTTTTGGGCCCTCCCAAATCCTAATGGGCCTGTCCCACTTAGGCGACCTTTTACACGACTGCAGGAAGCTATGCGGGCGCCACATGGGCGTGGGTGGTTGCCGGGTGGTAGCCTTCATGGTCGTGAGGATTTCCTGCATTCTGGGAACTAGCCGTGGCCTCATTATGGTCGCCGCTAATTTTTCGACATGGTGACCAGACTAAAGCCGCCATGGAGAGTAGTGAGAAATCTCGTGCCGTAGGTGGGTCGCCAGGAGGTCCTAGTGGGTTGCCAGGAGGTCGAAGGTTCTCATAGGTTGTAGCAGGTGCTGATTGGTGAATTTCATTGGCTCATTGGGGAAAAAAACATAAGCAATAGTTTTCAGAACCAAATATAACTGACCGGAAATGTTAAATGTCCACCGAACTTCACAGCCGTGCATCTCTGACTTTTTAAACGTTGTCTCCACTCCTTCTCCCTCTTTCTCCCCCTCTCTCCTCCCCTCTCCTCCCCCTCTTTTAAAGCCCTTACCGTACACTGTGTTTTAGCCGTCTTAATTACAGCGCCAACCTTGGCTTTGCACCATGTGAATTTCATCAGACAGCACTCCTCCCATTTGCCCTGTCCCCCGCCTGCATAACGGGCTGGTGAAGGAAGCCGGCAGTCGCCTGAAAAATTGCCTAAGTGGGACAGGCTCATAATTGGACCGTTCCAGTACCATTCAACTTCTCTCGGAGGCCTTGTCCTCTGTTGGCCCAGTAATCCAGCAGGGCTTTGTAACCAAGGGTGCTGGAAAATCAGTGGATAGAGGCAAATTGTGGAGAATTGTTTACATTTGGATTACATTTTGTAGTGTTTCATATACTTTTATGTGAAATACTCAAGGCCTTTAAAATGCTATGGAAATTTACTTGGACAATTTATCTGCATAATTTAAATTACATTAAAACTGGTCTATTTAGGAGTTCAATTAAAATGAATCTTCACATGCTAATCTATAATTCCCTATTCCCCCAAAATGGCCAATGGTAAATTTGTTGACATTTTTAGGACTGATTTTTTTTCTATTTGGTACGGATTCAAGGTTCCCAACTCTTAATGATGATCCAAGAGTCACTTTGAATGGAGTGCAACCAATTACATAAGTGCAATTATAATTCTCATAGGTTAGTGTTGAGTCTAAACTGCAGTTTGAGAACTTATAAAACATTAATTTGTTCTATCTGCTGAAAACTGCAAATAAAATAAAATCCCCAGATTAAAACACTTTAATTTGATGAATTCTTAATATTTATCCACATGGGCAAAGAGAACTTGGCAGTTATGACTTTACACATTGATGTCAAGGGTACAGTGCCAACTGCACGGCCATGACTCAATGTCTCCAGTTTTTTGTTAATTAAGTTTTGGTATTACATTAATAGTACCTAACAATTAAAAGCACCAGTTCCATAATCCTATTTGAATTGTTTGTGGAGATTCTGAATGGATGTCTAGAGGAAATAGAATCATAGAATGCATATGACCTATATGGAGGAAAATGCTATACTGTTCCTGAAGGGATCATTGCATGTTAGCTGATGATTTAATAAAATATATATTGCCTTGTATGGTGGCAGAACTGTATGATTTATGGTTAAAAGCTCTCCTACTAACATAAAACGAATTGATAAGGGATAAATTGTGACTTCTAAATGTTTAAATACAATACAATTTCACTTTGCTTTTATTTGTGAAATGTGCTGCCAAAATGAATCGTGTGTGTGTGTGTGTGTGCGCGCACGCTTGTGCATATGTTCAATCTAAAATGTAGAAAGGATCTCTATGGAAAAGATGCTAAATGTTGTTTATATAAAAGGATACAAGTGTTATTAATACTACTTTGTGCACACATTGGACAGGGATTTATGTTTAGCAATAGGGTTCTTGGAAGTTCCACACATAAAGGAATAAAGTTAAAGGTTTTTTCTCAAACAGATGACCAAACTTAGTATCGAAACCACAGAAAAATTTCAGAACTTTAAGTGTCATCTGATCAGTTTTCTGCTCAGATGTTGTCTGATTAGACCTCAAGAAATCAGACCTCAAATATGATGTAACAATTACTACCAACTGTCTTACACATTGGATTGATACTCTCTGTTGAATAGGTTTGCAGGTTTTAACCAATGCATGTATCATTTAAATATGTTTGCATAAATTTGAATAAACATCTTTATTAAAAAGTATATTGCCACAGCTTTTTCATCCTCTGAAAATTGTGTACAACAAAGTTTTGTTTAATGTTTTTAAGAACATGAAGTAGGAATGTGTTATACTTATACATCATCTTAAACCTTTTTTTATAAATTACAGACCAGTTGTTACATGTGCTAGCTATGCATATGCGCCTTTTCAGAATTGACTCTGCATACAATCCCTGGGCACGACTTACACGGTTGACACAGGTTATTGATTCAGGGTAAGTACTCCACTTTTTTCTAATTTGTTGTAATGAAGTAAAATGAAATCAATACATTTCAAGTTTTCTCACTGTAGGATTCTCAAATATGGGAACAAGTTGTACTATTACAAGTACAGTACTTTGAATGAATGAATGAATGATGCTTTATTGTCACATGTACCTAGGTACAGTGAAATGCTTTGTTTTGCATAAAACCTCGGCAGTACACAAGTGTCACCACGTGTTGGCGCTGACAACGTTACATAAGTACCAAGAGAAGTAGTTCTTCTGCATTGGAAAATACCACACATTTTCTGCAATTCCTATCCTACAGACAATCCTTGGTTGTTAAAATAGTTCTGTTGCATTGTTTATCCTTTTTCACTCTTCTAAAATAAAGAGCAAAAGATTCAATAAAATGGGGCGGTACAGTGGCGCAGCAGTAGAGTTGCTGCCTTATAGCGCCAGAGACGCAGGTTCGATCCTGACTATGGGTGTTGTCTGCATGGAGTTTATACTTTCTCCCTGTGACCGTGTGGATTATCTCCAGGTGCTCCGGTTTCCTCCCACACTCCAAAGACGTACAGGTTTGTAGGTTTATTGATTTCTATAAAATTGTCCCTTGTATGTAGGATATTGTTGGTGTATGGGGTGATCGCTGGTTAACGAGGGCTCGGTGGGCCGAAGGGCTTGTTTCCATGCTGTATTTCAGCTAAAGTCTTCTTTTCCTTCCTTCCTAATTTTTTGCCTCCTCGAAACTCGCTATCCACCTTCTATATCTATGCCATTTAGTTTTTTCATCCTTCTCCAACACGTCTCTCTCTTCTGCATCTTCTCCATATTCATTCTTTACCTTATTATCCAGAAAATCGGTGGTGCACTGCATTTGTAAACAAAATCTTTGGCTGCATTACATCTTCAATAAAATTGATGTAATATTCTAATTAATTATCTTTGAAAAACATTTTTTGGAACAAATATCATCTCTACAATGGTTTTTTTTTAGTGAGAGCTTATACCTCGCCAAAATATACTTATCAAATTCACTAATTTGGGAATTCACTGCTAACGAAGGTTACATTTCCAGTTAACCAGTCTAGAATATTCTGTCAGAAACTTTTACAAGCTGGTGAAGATTTATTTAATTCCAAAGAACAATTCAGTGGAATAAAGGATTACACCTGATGTGACATTTATTTACAATTGCTTACGTTATGTAAAGGGATTTGATTTTACACTTTTTTTTAAATCCAAACTTAATGTGAAGTAATTACTCTGTTATGCTTTTTATTCTCTAGAGAAACTGTCCTCGGGTCACAGTTTAAGGTCAATAGCATTTGGAATGGGTTAAGTAAAAAAAAATTCTCAGTGATAAATTTGCAAAAACAAATCTTCAGCTGTCATGTATACTTGTAACTGTGTAATTTATACTTTCAGAATATGTGATGATGAGAAGCCAGATGTGCCATTATTATACCGAGATGTTCCCTCTCTTCTAATGATCCTTGTTTTAACTATGCCACAAGAATTGCACAAAGGCAAGTTTTAATTTGTACTAAAAATGCTGCTTGTATAGAATAACCAAACTTGCATTTTGCAATGAACAAAAATATGATAACATTTTGAGTGTAACAATCAATTACTGGTTACCCTTGTATAGCAAATAAATGATACTATCTTATATGTATTGCACTAAACAGTACGAAAAAGACCTTCAGTATGAGCTTATCAGCATTGTCTGTCCCTTTGCCTTGTTATCAGCTTGGTTGTACATAGCATGCTAAAGCTTGGAAAGCCATTGAGGCTTTTTATTTATTAGTAAAGTCCTTTTGATGACCTTCATTTGTTAACAGTACTGCGATCTGTGTGATCCTTCAATCTCAGCTCAGTGCCTGAGGGATAAAGATAGCAATTTACATTGAATTTTAGCAGTCACAATTGCAGCAATCATGTATAATAAGAGGTTGTACACAAAAAGTGATAATTACAGTAATGCTTACTGGATGCGACATGTAATGTCAGCACATGGCCTCAGGCTGTGTAGAACGTGTGACGAATGCAAAATTGCAAAGATTTTTGATCATACATCAAATTTAATATATCTATTTGTTTTAACAGTAAATTAAAATTGGAAGCACCCATGAAACATTATTAGCTGATTTAAGCCACTGTACTGCAAATGGTGAATTTATAATTAGAATAAAGTTAGTATTTTTGGAAGAAAGGATTGCCACTTTGCAGAAGCAAATTCAACATATTTTTTAACTTGTAAGCTGGAACCATGGAATTCACGTTGTCTTGTTAGTGGTCAGATGAGAATTGGTATCTTTTCCAATCCTACATCGATTAAACCAAAGTAAATGCCATGACATTGTTCATCCTGTGAAAGAAGATGGATCAGAGACACAGCTGCAAATTAAGTCTTTTATTACAGGAAGGACTTCTTGATGGAGGTCAGAACAATTGTTGGTGCCGGTAGTGCAATTGTTGGAAGGAGTGGGGGAGGGGTGCAGACGCAGTTGATGGAAAACAAGCATGTACGAAATAGATTCTGAGCAAATAAAAAGTTTAAACATTAAGACACCGTCTCCAGACATGCCGAGAGTGTAATTACAGAGCACAAACTGTCTATCCTCTATAACTGTGCGTGTATTGTTATCGCGGAGGTTCTCCTAATTTTGTTGGGCTTGGGTAACTTTAGAATATGGTTGATGTGGGAAGATCGTTGAAGTAGAACTGCTGCAATATTATTTTGACCTTTTCCTGAACCAGTGATAGGTGAATGCCCCTGAATTTAGCTTATAAGGTTATAGAGCAAAAACTATTGAAGGATGAGAATGGAATTTATGAATGCATTCTATTGGCTTGTGTCTATAGGACATTATGGTAGGTTGAGAATTGAATGGTACTGATAATATGCATCAAAATATAATTGGATAATCATCATTTGGTACCTCTGCTACATTCTATGCTTTGATTTGTGCAGATTGATCACTTATTTCTCCTTTAATTTGTTTGATTATTGCTGCATCATTACAATCTCCATAGTTTTAAACATTTGAATTATTTTTTTAATGTCAAAATGAAGGATTTCAGAACTAGAAGTTGTAATCTCTTTTTTGCATTGTATTAATATGCGACCACAGTAGTGGGTAGACACAGTTTAAGTTTTATTTACAATCATTTCATCTTATCCTTAATTTCAGTCCCAAATGGTCTGGTATGTCATTTTAATTTTGAAGACCAGCCAGCATTCTGATCTATTGGGATGATGCTGCCAATCTGGCATTACATTACATACAATTTCTTGCTGTGGAACAACATCCGCTACAGAAGCTCATTTACTCTGGATCTTTGCAGACAAAGAAAGAGGACATTTCATCCTGTCAATCTAAATTGAATTTGATTGCAGCTTTCAGGACGAGCAGGCTACTTAAACACAATCTTATACCTTGTCTCCTCATGGAAATTTAGGTTTTGTAATAGCTTTAAACAGGAACTTGGCAGTTCAGGCAGCTACAAAAACAAAAAAACAAACAAGTAAATTATTTGATAGAAATAAAATGATTACAATTATATTAGTCTTTCACCAACTCTTTTTAGTCCTTTCCTCAATCTTCCTCACTCCCTATTTTAGGTAAAACACCAGCAGCATTTGGGCAGGGAATGGATAGGCACTGTTTTGGGTCAGGACCCTTCTTCAGACTAATTGGTGTAGGGGGAAGAAAGTTAGAGTACAAAGCTGCTTGGGAACAGATGCAGCGGTGAGAGTAAAAGGGGGGTATCGTTGTAAGAAGCAAGATGGGAGGACGTGTAGTCAGATAGTCTCTTTTAAGCGTTCCCTTGCTCACTCTTTCACATAATTGAGTGGTCTTTGCTATGCACTGTCACTTATATCTATGTGTGTATCATCGCTCACAGCTTTGTTCCATTGCTTGCTCCCTTGTTTGTTCACTGCTCTCTCTCATTGATCATGCTGCTTTGCCTACTATTTTTGCCAGGTTTGTACATTTTAAACTGCACACGTATGCATGTAAAACAATCAATGATTCCAGTGCTGACCTAGACTAGCGAACCTTCTTTCTTGAACTTTGGTTCAAGTCCTTTGAATGTGTAACTTGTCCATTTGACCTCGTATCTGCTGCTCCACAATTGGTCTCAATGCTGTAAGAATCTGAAGCCCTACCTCTTGCAAGAAGCCCTCAGCCGGGATTGCTTGCTCCCAATATCTGTTCTTACTTACGTACGGCACTGGGAAATTATCCAAAGAATGCTGCCTTCAAAGTCGTGCTTTTGGCTTGTTTGGTTTTGTAATTCTGACTATCAGACCTCAATCTTTTTTTTCTCCTTTGGTTATTGGTTCTGATGCAAACAACTACTTTTGTCCCCTCTTCTTCTCTCTTATTTCACCTAACTTCAGAATGTTCGGCATGCTCTCTGCGTTTTTCTGTTTAATTGTAATAAATGAGACATTGTACACCTAGTGAGATTTCCTGTTGATGTCAACAGAAATGTAACCTTCTGTCCCTTTGTGTACTTGAATCTTCTGTGTCCACTATATATCTAATTTACCCTGATCCTCTTTGTCTCATGGTACCATTCTCTCCACAATATTTCTCCAAAGGACCTTCAGCTTTTAAAACTGAGAACTGGTTTAGGAGAGAAATGTCTTTTGAAGATTCCTGCACCTGCTGTTTCTGCCTTTTCATGGCTATCCTCTTACTGTCCTGAATCTAAAGTTCAAGAAGTACTTTGAAGTAACCATCTCTGGGGAAGGCTGGTCGAGGAAACACTCACATTCTGTGAAACTAGTAATTCCAACTACCCTAAGCTCAGTAATCTTAACCTTGTGTTTAAGCAGCAAAAGGCATCTCCGACACTCCAGTTCCTTCACATGGACATGTGTAGTTCTTTTGTTAAAATGTAAGATATCAATAGACTTTTATGTTTTCACATTCTTTAATAGTTTTTGAATACCAGAACCATTCAGAAACATTCAAAGCTCTTGCACTATACCTTTTCTCAACCTGATTCCATTGTTTTGCAAAAGGTCCAGTTAATATGCAAGGTCTTGCCTTGACTGAGGTAACTTGTTCCAGATGGCAAGTTCCACAGGGGGAACAGAAGTAAATGAATTGGAACTTTAGTTCACTGGTTTGTGGCAAGGATTTTCTGTTTGCTATTGACTGCAAATTGGAGGCCATTAAAATTTTCTTTCTAACTTTGGGGAGTGTTGAAATGTTTTTTTTGCTGAGGTGGCTTGGAAAATGGAAGGTTTTAAATTAGTTTCTTGAATTATATTTTTCCAAGAAACATTACTTTAATAGCATATTACAAGCACATTAATGTGTCTCAATTGATCATTGTAAGAGAATGAATTCTTACCCTGCATGTCTTATTTTAAGTTAGAAAACTGGAAGCTTCATTTTGAAGAGGAAAATGAGGAATTCAGTAGGTTAATGGAATCGGACATAAGAGATTGCTAATGTGGCAAATGTTAAATAAAACACCAGTTATCTATATTAATATTCGGTTCCACTTAATAGAACACAGTTTCCTTTCAGAAACCTGGACCATCATTCTGTGATGTGATAATATTTAAGTTCTGCAATACTGATATATGTCAAGAAGGTAAATAATTCAGTAAAATAAATTAAAATGATCAATGAAAAGGTTAGAGGAAGGGAATAAGAATCAGCACAGCACTACTAATAGAGATTTATCACTGTACTGCACTAATGACAATAGAGAGATCAATATATGCTCTTTGGCGTCTCAAATATGAAGATATTGTGGCTTGCTTGAATATCACCTCTGAAACAGTTTTCAGGGAACAAATGTGTAGATAGTGTGGTGTGAAGAGGCTGTCAACCTCATTGTAATCACTGTGAACTTGTTGCCATGGTGATGTGTAGAGCCAGGATGTTTAGGCACTAAAAAACACTGAAATAGGCAGGCAAAAAGGCATAATAAAATTACAAAAAAGGCACGAAAAGCATTTATTGACAAAAAAAGGCTTAAAGCATTTATTTCCACAACCAAAATATGGTTTAAAATGATAATATAAAGGTCTACTTAATTAAATTACCAAAGTTGCCTTGTTGCACGTAATTACTAGCATTTTTTTCAAATTATCTGGTGTTAAACTATGCCGTCTATCAGACGGAATATGCTTCAGTTGTGAACATTTTCTTTCTACCTCAGCTGAGGTCGCTGGTGCATACCCGAAACAAGCTACAGACTTTATATTCATGATGATACCTTGTGCATTACAACTACCTTTGAGAGCTTTAGCTATGTTTTGTATTTCTTCAAGATTTTTGTTAGCTAAAATCACTTTCTACCATTTTCCTGTATGTCTTTACCTACATCACCAGGAACTCTACAAATATCGTCAGTTACTTTATTGAATACCTGCAAGTTCTTCACTTATGTTTTGCCACGTTTCTCAATGGAAGTGATAGTTTACAGGAAGTTTGCAAAATTGGAAGCAATAAACACAATATCGCGGTGGAGGGACTTTTTCTGCATGATTTCACTGACTATCCTGACTGCAGCAGATTCTTCTTCTTCAAAACAGTTGATGATTTACTTTATCTTTTCAAAATTTGCAGCATAATAGAGTACAGCAGAGAGTCATGTACCGCACCTAGTCAAAGCAGGCTGAGGAGGTAGCGGAATCTCGGGTGCCATTTCCTTGCACAACTGCACACGTGACGGTGCTTTGAGGAAGATTTTCTTGTTGAAGTTGCTGTCAACATAATTTTTCCATAACGATGACTCACTTCGTATATGTTCCTCTGTGTATTTGTCTATAAAACCTCTGAGAGATTTGTTTTCCAATTTCCACAGTGGAATTCCAGCATCAATGAATGCCTTGCACAGATCACTCAAACTTAGATTTGCGACTGGAGCCAGCAGTAAATGTAGTGAGGAGACAAGCTTGGGTATTTCGCTAGGGTAGTGTAAACCCCAGCGGTATCAACATTGACTTCTCTAATTTTAGATAGCCCTTGTCTTCTCCCTCCTTCCGCTCCCCCTTCCCAGCTCTCCTTCTAGTCCTACTGTCTCCTCCTCTTCCTTTCTTTTTCCCGCCCCTCCCCCCACATCAGTCTGAAGAAGGGTCTCAACCCGAAACGTCGCCTATTCCTTCTCTCCATAGATGCTGCCTCACCCGCTGAGTTTCTCCAGCATATTTTGTCTACCTTCGATTTTTCCAGCATCTGCAGTTCTTTCGTAAATAGATCTTCGAGAAGACTGAACCAGTGGGCAGCGGCACGAATGAATGAATGACTGACGGTGGTGTTCCCGCTTTCACCCTGGTGGTGGATGTTTTCCTGTTTCTTCTTTCTAACTATGTTGACACGTTAATAATAACATTAATATTAACTTGTTAACATGGAAAATGGCATTGTAATCACTGTACAACTAGAGAAAATAGCACAACCTTTTAGCAAAACGGCGAAAAAGGCTGATTTAGGCACTCGATCTTGAAAAAGGCATTATCCTGGTGAAATCATCAAAATAGGCATGAAAGGGCACCTGGCATTTATGGCAAAATCCTGGCTCTAGTGATGTGCCATGCAGGCACATACGTATACAGCTTCTGAAAAATAATTGAACGGGTACAAATTTTGGGATGTAAATAAAGCTTTCTATTGTACTCTATATTGAAAGGTCATGTGCCTTTGATAAGAGGACCAAAGTTTCAATCAGTATCAGTGATAAAATGCTCCGGTTAAGATGCACATTGTCTCTCATTTTATGTGATGAAAATATGTCATCCACTCTGCGTTTTGATCTTGGAGATTAATATTCTAGTGCATGTAGGGGGTGGTGTTTTGATTACTTCAGTAATATCCCATTTTATAATTTGTATGTTCACATCAAAGACAGGTAGACAAAAATGCTGGAGAAACTCAGCGAGTGAGGCAGCATCTATGGAGCGAAGGAATAGGTGATGTTTCGGGTCGAGACCCTTCAGACTGACGGGGGGGTGGTGGGGGCGGGAAGAAGAAAGGAAGAGGTGGAGACAATGGGCTGTGGGAGAGCTGGGAAGGGGAGGAGAAGGAAGGAGAAAGTAAGGACCATCTGAAATTGGAGAAGTAGGCATTCATACCGCTGGGGTACGAACTTCCCAAGCAAAATATGAGGTGCTGCTCCTCCAATTTGCGGTGGGACTCACTCTGGCCATGGTGGAGGCCCAGGACAGAAAGGTCGGATTCGGAATGGGAGGTGGAGTTGAAGTGCTGAGCCACCATGAGATCAGGTTTGTTAATGCGAACTGAGCGGAGGTGTTGGGCGAAGCGATCGCCAAGCCTGCGCTTGGTCTCACCGATGTAGAGCAGTTGACACCTAGAATAGCGGATGCAATAGATGAGGTTGGAGGAGGTGCAAGTGAACCTCTGCCTCAACTGGAAAAACTGCTTGGGTCCTTGGATGGAGTCGAGGGGGGAGGTAAAACGACAAGTGTAGCAAAGGGAAAGTACCAGGGGAGGGGGAGACATCAAAGACCTGAGTCACTACAACCAGCTTCTCAAATACAATTTACAAAATGTACCCAGGGAGCATATTTCTGCACTTGGAAATCATACTTTACTTGGAATAATAATCATCTATATTTTTAGGGTGCATATTCCACCGTCTAATTCATAATTCCAGGCAGTTTTCTTGCCTTGAAAATTGAGTAATGGGACTGATTCCTCCATCATGGCAATATTCATGCTGTGTACTGAGTGTATTGTTCAAGGACATGCATGACTGAGCCAGGCACTGAGAAAAAGCTATTTCCACTACTCAGTAATGTGTATACACCTCAGCTCAGTAAGTCTTGGGGACTCAGTATAATCCTCATATTCAGATGCGATTTTCTTCCATTCCTAGAGAAACCATTGTAAAATAAAATGACCAATTTGGTAATACTGCCGCAGTTTCAACCCTTTTGTGTTGAGCTTCTGTTCAAAAAGTAGCATGATACTAACCAGAACTACAGAAACAGTTATTTCATAATGTCGAAAAAATGGGGGGAATAAAACATATTTAATATGATTTAATCAAATAAAACATTAAATACATCATATTTATTCCCCTTCTTATGGGTCTCTTATACTAAACCAACTAAATGTTTTAAAAACATTATCATTAATTCACATATTGTACAATAAAAGCAATTCTATCTGAAGGAGTGGAGGCATGCACATGCACTCCTTCTAACTGGTATATAGTGGCGGCGCAGATATCAAGTATATCCAGGCCCCCAGCTCCATACATTATGGACTGCTGCTGCACTCTGTGCTGTGTTCAGTGTAATATTTAGCACAAAACTCTGTAAAGAAACCAACATAGAATTAGCACTGGATTTATTTTAACAGAGTAAAATCAGTTAAAGGAAAGGTAATTTGGCCCATCAAGACAATAACAATGAGATCTGGATTTAGTGGTCAGTAGTGAGATAAAGTGACCTTCAGGAAAATGTGCCACAATGTTTGTGGAATTAACTCGTACATTCTGATATAATTTCAATTTGATGCCCAGAAGCAGTGATGTCATTAAACTTCCTGAACAGCCATTCATATTGAAGACAGCAAGCCAGGAAGTAGAACATAATTTTTAATCTGGTAATTCAAATCTTCTAGAGAGTACTAAAGACATCTTGGGATATATTCATAAAAGGATGCTAGCTGCAGAAGCAGTTAAAGCAAGGTTTTCAAAAACAGATTAACATTCAAGCTGTTTTGGAAGATTTATTTGAATTATGATTCACATGCATTTTTGTGAGTTTGCTTGATGATAATTATGGCTTAATACAACATCTATAACTTGCATCTCCTGCTTCAAAATATAATATTTCAGAGTATTTTGCAGCATGAATAAATGGTAAATCCATTGTCAATTTGTCAGTATTTTGTCAATTTAATGACTCCTGGAGATTAAGCTGGAGGACTTTAGAATACAGCATTTCCTGTGGAGAGCCAGGGAATCGCCCACAGCAACCTTTAGGTTTTCACATTTAACTGTATCTTCACCCTCCATAAGTTGTTAAAGGATTCATAGCCATTCACAGTACCAATCTTTATATTAATATTACTAGGATTGTGTGAAATGGCATTCTTAGTTACTAACAGAGTTTGCTATTTTGATGACTCCTTATGTTTCCATATTACCAACTAGTGACTAATTTTCTGCTTACATTTATGAATTGAATTGAATACATTTTTATTAGCCAAATATGTATACATACAAGGAATTTACCTTGGTGCTTTGCTCGCAAATAACAACACAATCTAAAGTAGACAATTAAAAATAAAAAATTATAATTTAAACATGTGAAGAATGAAATAAAATACCAGAACAACAGGAGGCGACAGACTTTTGGTTATTGAGTAGAGCTACTGCTCGTGGGGGAAAAAAAGCTGGTTTTATGTCTGGCTGTGGTGTCTTTGACAGTCTTCCAGAGGGTAGTGTTTCAGAGTTTGTGGCCAGGGTGAGATGGGCAGAGATGATCTTATCCGCTCGCTACCTGGCCCTTGCAGTGTACAGTTCGTCGATGGGGGGGAGGTTGCAGCCAACAACATTCTCAGATGATCGAATGATGCGCTACAGCCTCCGGATGTCATGCTTGTGACTGAGCCAAACCAGACCATGATGGAGAAGGTGAGGACAGACTCCATGATGGCAGTATAAAACTGGACCTTCATTGCCTGTGGCAGATTGTGTTTTATCAGCTGCCGCAGGAAGTACATCCTCTGTTGGGCCTTTTTGACTCTGGAGTTGATGATGGCCTCCCATTTAGGGTGCCTGGAGATGATGGTTCCAAGAAACTTAAATGACTCCACAGGTGTGACTGTGGTGTTGTTGATGGTGAGTGGGGGGAGGGGGAATTCTGGTCAACAATCAATTCCACCGTCTTAAGAGCATTGAGCTCTAGGTTGTTGTGATGGCACCAGGACGCCAGCTGTGTCACTTCCTGTCTGTAGGCAGATTCCTCCCCATCCTGGATCAGTCCAATCAGGGTTGTGTCGTCCGCAAACTTGAGAAACTTGACAGAAGAGTCTGTGGAGGTGCTGTCGTTGGTGTAGAGAGAGTAAAGGAGAGGGGCGAGTACGCAGCCTTGTACTCAGCGCCCATGCTGAGGGTCTGCCGGTCCAAGATGCGCTTTGCAATGATGATGCCATTATGATGATAATTCCTGAAATCGTTTATATGAGTGGTTTAAAAATTAATCATTCATGTACATGCATGGACTATTCCTAGTTAAGCGACTTAATTTCTAATTCGAAAAAAACGTTCCCTATTGGAGACCAAAGTCGTGCCTTGTTGCTAAAATAGTTGGAAAATGTATCTGGGAATTCTCATAGGAAGTATTCGGGAGACACAAAGAACTGCAGATGCTGGAATGTTGAGCAAACTGCAAGGTACTGGAGGAACTCAGCGGGTCAGGCAGCATCTCTGGAGGGAATGGATAGGCAACTTTTCAGCTCAGGGCCCAAAATGTCACCTATCCATTCTCTCCACAGATGCTGCCTGATCCGCTGAGTTATTCCTGCACTTTGTGTTTAGGAAGTATCAGAATTAGAGTTAATTCATGCATCAGAGGATGCTGAGATTGGATTGTTTATCTAGCCAGTTAATGTAGAGGATTTTGTGGAGACAGAGTTGGTCGTTTCTCTCTAGTGCTTTGTGCCTGCTGTAGATTGTCCACCTCTCAGAAACGCTGTTTTGTAGAGGCCAAGCCTTGTGCTGGTTTTGAGTTCTTGACCTTCAAATACTTTATTTCTGAGATAGCCGAATGCTGTACTGTCACACTGATGGATGTGGTCTGTTACATTGTTAATGTCTGTCTTTGTGGGCACCTAAAATAGGGAAAGTTGTTCATAGATTCTAATCACGGACATTTTTTAAAACAGTATCAGATCAAGAAAATCGTTAAATCCTTTAGAAATGTTATTGATGTATCTGCACAAGCCTTTTCTCTGATCTATACGCCATCCCTCAGCTACTTCACTGAAAAACAGGATGTCAGTTTATAATTTTTAAGAAGGAACTGCAGATGCTGGAAAATCGAAGGTAGACTAAAATGCTGGAGAAACTCAGCGGGTGAGGCAGCATATATGGAGCAAAGGAAATAGGCAACGTTTCGGGAAGAAGGGTTTTGACCTGATAAGTTGCCTATTTCCTTCGCTCCAGTTTATAATGTCTTTCATTTCATCACCAACAACTCTGTACTGATTCTAAATTGTCAGATTATATTAATCCAACAGTAATGGGCCTGTCCCACTTAGGCGACTGCAGGTGACACATGGTCGCCACAAGTTTGCGGGTGGTTGCCGGGGAGTCGCCTTCATAGTCGCGAGGAGTTCCCGCATTTTGGGAACTAGTCGTGGCCTCATTATGGTCGCCGCAAATTTTTCAACATTTTGAAAAATTAGCGGCGACCAGAATGAAGCCGCCATGGAGAGTAGCAAGAATTCTCGTGCCATAGGTGGGTCGCCAGGAGGTCCTAGTGGGTTGCCAGGATGTTGAAGGTTCTCGTAGGTTGTAGCCGGTGCTGACCGGTGAATTTTATTGGCTTATTGGGGAAAAAAAACGCAAGCAGTAGTTTTCAGAACCAAGGATAACCGACCGGTTATGCTAAATGTCCGCCGAGGTTCACAGCCATATATCTCTGGCTACTTAAAAGTTGTCTCCACTCCTTCTCCCTCCTTCTTCCCCCCCCCCCCCCCCCCCCCCCCCCTCCTCTTTTAAAGGACTTACCGTACACTGTGCTTTAGCCGTCTTAATTACAGTGCCAACCTTCCTGTTCATCACGGTGTGTCTGTATCACCTTGAAATTCACTCAGACAACGTTTCCCCCACTTGCCCTGTCCCCCGCCTGCATAACAGGCTGGTGAAGGAAGCGGTGTGTGTGTGTGTGTGTGTTCCACTCTGACAGTCGCAGTTCCAGTTGCCGTTTTATCAGGCGACCGCCGGCAACTTGACAGTCACCGGCAGTCACCTGAAAAATCGCCTAAGTGGGACAGGCCCATAAGTGAGTATAAATTCCCTCCAATTTACTATGAGAAGTGTAAATCTACTTTGTTTATCATCACAAATTCCTTTTTTGAACTCTGGCAAATGCCTGAAACTGATGCAGGCATTTTGTAGCCCAGATTTTAATCCCACATTTAGATTTGAACCATAACTTGTGCTGATGCTAAGAGTTTAACTTGAAAATGGTATCAAAACCTGGTGACTCTTGCATATGGGCTCAGTGGGTTGTTTCTGCACATTCCGTACTTAAAATTTGGGGATTGTACTTATGTACAGCAATAATCTTACTAACCTGTAAGCAAAAAAAGAATTTAACTGTGATACGTGTGATAATAAAGAACCATGGAAACACAGAGTTCCTACTTTAACTTCAGTAATTTGCCCAACATTTTCACTCCACCTCATGTCATCTGCTGCAGGAATATTCATGAAAGTCTTTTTTTAAACCACTAGACTTGACTGTTCTAACATATTCTAGACCAATGCATTTTGTTCTACGTAAATGTTTATTTATACATGAAGTATGACAGTGTGGTTTTGATGTATTCTACGTATTCCTGGAATCCTGCCTTTGGGGAAATTGTACTCTTTGTGGACTACTTAATTTTGAACTCTAGACGAGGATCAGGTACTGTATATACACAGCTCAGACTTCAAAAGTTTTAACCAGTATTTTTGGTTTTATTTTACAGAGCATTTTACCTGCATTGTGAAAGTTTTGTACAATTTGTTATATACACAAGCTCTAGCAACACTCTCAGTTAAATTCAATGAAGATGAGAGAGAAGCTTGGAAGAATTCTGGGAAACTACAGGTCAGTCTATTAATGTTAAATTTTAAAGCTCTAGTGCAATTTATGCAATTCTCCACTTTTAAATGGATTTGCTTTTAGAAAACATAGGAATTGTAAAATAGTATCTGGCTATCCTGAAATGCAGAATGCAAAAGCTTTGCACCTGCTACCCAATGCAAATATGTTTTTTAATCTGAATCTTTTACATTTTATGCCGTGGCAAACCAACCATCAATATTTATTGTTTAAGAAGGAACTGCAGATGCTGAAAAATCGAAGGTTCGACAAAAATGCTGGAGAAACTCCGCGGGTGAGGCAGCATCTAAGGAGCGAAGGAAATAGGCGAAGTTTCGGGTCGAGACCCTTCAGACCCGAAACGTCGCCTATTTCCTTCGTTCCATAGATGCTGCCTCACCCGCTAAGTTTCTCCAGCATTTTTGTCTACCATCAATATTGTATAAACCCCTGAATATGCACGAATATGCAGCACCCTAGGAGCGCTGCACTGGCAGCAGCCTCTGCCTACAGCCTGTCTGTTATTTCTATCTTTTTTATTATTTTTAGTTAGTCTAAAGTCTTGTGTTGGGGGAAACTTTAACTTTTCTATGTGGGGGAGGGGGGCAGGGTAAGGGGGAAACCGTTTCCCAGTCTCTTCCGGGCGGGGACGCGACTATTTCTCCGAGTCGCGTCCTCGCCCCCCCCCCCACCTCGCGGCCTACCAGCTGGATCGGAGCGGCCTTTTCTGCCGGGGACCGGGAATCGGACCAGGGCTGCTACAGCGGCGGCGCAGCGCTGGAGTCACCACGGAGCGGGCGATACCTACCCGGGTCGCTGTTTGGAGCTCCGAAGCGTTGAGCCGCTGCTCCAACATCGTGGAGCTCTGGAGCGGAGAGCTTCCAACACGGGAAGCGCTGACCGTCATCGCGCAGTGCTGGAGCGCCTTGCAGAGGGTCTCCAGCAGCAGTATCTTTGGAAGCCGTCGACTCCGGTAGGAGGGGGCCGACTCTGGTGTCCATGCGGCTGAGGACGTCCCGCAGCCCCGACGTCGGACTTACAACACCCCAGCGAGCAGTCCTGAACATCGGGCCGCCCGTAGCGGCAACTGCGGAGGGCACGGGGAGGCCCTGACCACGGGGAACAATGGAGGAAGAGACTGACTTTGGTGCCTTCCCACACAGTGGGAAACTTTGATTCTGCTGTGTGGGGATGTTTTATGTCAAACCCTATAGTGTGTTGTGTCCCTTATTTTTATTGTATGGCTGTATGGGGAATTTCATTTCACTGTGCCAATCTGGCACATGTGATGAATAAATCTATCTTGTATCGTGTACACAAAGGATAGGAGTCATAGATCTATACAGCAGAGAAACAGGCACTTTCAGCCCAACACGTTCTTGCTAACCAAGTTGCCTAACCAGGTTAGTCCCACTTGCCTTGGCCATCCATATCTGTCCAAACCTTTTCCGTCCAAGTGTCTTTTAAAAGTTGTCATTGTACTCGGCCCCACCAGTTCCTATGGCAATTTGTTCCATATACACAACATTTTCTGTAAGTAAAAGTTGCCCCTCAGGTTCCTTTTAAATCTCTCTCTCCCAGGTCTTACCTGCAACCTCCGGCAACCACCTTCAACTAGCATCGCAACCGGCTTCGACTAAATAATCACCGATTTTTAAAACGGCAATCTTTTTAGTCGCGGCCGGTTTTGAATTTTTTGAAATAATCGCCGGAACATAGAAGAAACGGAAAACCACTTTCGACCATTAGGGAGACTGACAAAAACCTCCGGGAACCGCACGGAAAACTTGGGTGGGGCGCAAAGTCTCCAGAGGTTTCTGTTCAGGTTTCCTAAGTGGGACAGGGGCATTAGATTACTCCAGGGAAGAGACTGTGCCTGTTCACCTTATTGATGCCTCATGATTTCATAAGCCTCTTTAAGATCACCGTTCAGCCTCCTATACTCCAGGAATAAAAGACCCAGCCTATCCAGCCTCTCCTTCCAGACCCAGTAACATCCTCATAAATTATTTTTTGCATCCTTTCCAATTGAACAACTACCTTCCTATAGCAGGTGACCGGATGTTTCAGAGGCAGTCTTTTGTAATTTAAATGAGAATATAGTTGTTAACCAACCTGTCAAAGAGAGTAACCTGAACAAAGTCAAAAACTCAATGGGGAAGCGATAATAGGCAAACCACAGACCAAACTTGTAAGCCAGGCTGCATGGGCATTTTTGATGTTGGATTCTGTTTTGAGGCTCCCCCTGGAGCCCAGTGGGGAAACAGGAGCTCATTGTGAATCTTTAACATTTATCTTGTGGAAATTGATTATGGTTCCTATTCCAAATTAGTTCTAAGATGCAGAGCCAATATTTGTGAATGGGAATTGTAGTATTCCGGGAAAGAATCGGGAACGTTTTTTTCAATGATTTGTTTTTTATAGTTTATTTACCCTGTGGGGCTTTTTTTGTTGTTGAGGAAACCAAACACAGGTGAGTTTTTGCATTTATATAGCTTATGGACACTTGATGTTTTTTGCAATATATATTGATTCTGAGATGAATGGGGATTATCGTGCCGAAGATTCTGAGGTTAGGTTGTTGGGATTAATATGATGGCTTGCTAGTTTCCATGAGCTACAAGGGAAGGGATAACCATCGTAACTTGTCAAGAGAGCATTGGAATGTGATCTGAAGTTAATAAGTGAATTCGAAGAGGGTTTCAGCAGAATCTGGACCAAGATCAGGAGATGGTGACTTGCCAGTTCCTGTATATGTACTATAGGTAATATTTAATAAGTTTTGGATTGCAACATTGGTGAGCTTGAGAAGTTTACCGTGAACTGATACTGCTAAGTTACAGCCTCAGCAATTAGATCTTCACACCTGAGATTTATTTTACCTGCAGAATAGAACTAAACAATTATTTCTCCAGTTTACAATATTGTGCTAGTATCGTTTTCCAAATGGAATAGTTAAATATAGACAGATATTGCGTGGCATTATTACAACATCCAATTCTCACATTTGTTTTAACTTTTGAACATTTACAGATCACGGGCAGTTCGGAAAAATCATGTGAAGTATTACTAAGCCACATAATCAGTGAACTGTCGAAAGGAAAGATTTACTGTGCAAATAATACAGATCAACCATCAATGGTAGGTACAAACTGGTAACTCTATCAAATAAGCTCAGTGTATTTGATATCTCACCATGTAAAATGTAATCAAGACCTCCATCTCTTTTCCTTAGAATCGATTGCCTCTATTTTCTTGCTACTGCCTTATTTACCAATTTATTCAAACAAGTTAGAAAACTTAACATGTTTACCACATGAAACCACATGAAAAAGACTCAGCAATATATGCATTAATTGCCTATTTATCTTTATAGCAGTTCTTATGAATATTTGAATTTTGACGAATCTGTACACTAATTTTCTTCCTCACTTGAAATGTTTCATTCCTTTCTGAAAGATTATGTTGATTGTTCTTATGTTTGCAGGATCACTAAATAAAGAATAACATTCTTTCTCCTTTTAATTTTATTTTGTTGTGTTCTGTTAAAAAGCTATTCCTTCACATTACAACTATATGTTTGATGGTAATAGTTTTATAACAACAAAAATAATGTTGTTTGAGTGCAATAAAATGTCTTGAGGAGGAAAATTTGACTAAATATCATTAGTTCGGATGACTAATACTTTGATAAAAGAGGTTATTTTGTAATAGCTAATATCAAAGGAGGAAAGACAGTTGGAAATGTAAGGTGGTTTACACAATAAATTCCAGACCTGAGCACCAAAGGCTTGATAGAAAGATGAGGAGATAGAAAGACGAGGAGGCAGGAAATAGGGCTAACATTTGAGGAATGTCGAGCTGTCGGTTTGGAAGAGCTGACAGTCATGAGCAAGACCGAGGATACCCGAAAGCCTGGATAAATGCTTTTTAAATCAGTGAGGCACTGTCAGTCACAGAGCATATTGTCAATAGACAAACTGATATCATTTTGGTGAAGGGTGCAGAGTTTTGTATGAATTAGAATTTTGCACAGTGGAAATTGGGAGGTTGGCTGGCAGAATGTTGAATCAAGCCTAGAGGTTGTAATTCTGGCAGCAAACTACAGAGGGAGAAGATTGGGATATTATAAACACTATTTGCATGATTTTGTTAAATGTATTGTTTTAGGAAGCTTTTAATTTGCTGATAAAGTGAAATAAATCAATGTTCAAGATTTTTGAGACCAGCCTTTATTAGTATTTTAATTTCTTGTGAGTTGGGCTAAGCAATTGTATAATACCAAAATGTAGAATATCCTGTATCCAGGAAATGGAACATCTTTTCCACAAACTAAAATACAAGGCATTAACAACCCTAGCAGTGGCAAAATAAATGACTCCGAGATATGCCAAACCGGCTATTTTAATAAATAATTTATACACAAAATATAAAGACCTGAGCTAGAAATTAATCTGAATACAGAATGTGATCAGTTACATATATTCTCAGTAAATTCATGTTTTTCTTGTGCTAGTGATGACTTATTCTTCTTTAAATGTAATATCTCTTCTATAAGTTAAAACAGAATAAACCGTAGCTACTTTTTATAATATCAAATGACATGTTTACTTTTTAGTTTCATGAATGTCTTATGTTTTATGTATAATTGCTACTCAATCATACATCTGAAAAAGTAATGATTAATTTTCAAATGTCATTAGCATCATAGAATTCTGTCATTTTTTTAATTGCGTTGCAATTGATTATTTTTTCTTATATTTTCATTTTAACAGATCACCACTACTATTTGGTCACCTCAAACCCTAGAGTACAGTATCCAACAGTTCTGTCTACCTTTCTTCAGGACTGCAAGCCTTCTTCAACACCACCTGTTCAGTGATGATCTTCCCAGTTGTCAAGTATGCCACACTGTCTCACTGATGGATCTTACAAAGAATAAATATGATAAAAGATTAATTGCAGTCTTTCTAATGGCACTTTCTTTAATGATAATATTTAATCAAGTCACACAGACCAGGTTTCTCGTAAAATTCCTGTTCTGAGCTAAGTTAACTGGACCCATTAAAACTGTCAAATTCATAGAACTTGGAACAGCACAGCTCAAGCCCTTCAGCCCACAATGATGTGCCGAAGATGAGGTCAAGCTAAAATGATCTCATCTGCCTGTACATGATTCATATCTCTCTATTCTTTGCCCTTCCATGTGCCTATCTAAAAGCCTCTTAAATGTCACTGTTGTGTCTGCTTGCACCACCACATTTGGCAATGCATCCCAGGCCCTCACCATTCTCTGGGTTTACAAAAAAAAATAATTCCCCCTCTCATCTTATAGCCATGCCCTTTAGTATTGGACACTTCCACCTTAATTCAGTTAAAATAATTGGGACTGGGGGAAATTTTTAAACTCGTGCCATATTCATTTACATTTGAAGAGAAAATTGTAGTTCATTTAACCATTTCCGGTTCTCAGATGGTATATTATGCACCATTTATTTACATTAGACATAATTAATAAGAAACTGCACAAGATACGTTTTTAATTTTAAGTGTGATTTACTATTGAGCCATGCAACAGAAATCACAATAACAAAAGCTCTAGAACATTTCTAGTAAAGAGCAATAAATGAATGCTTTACAGCAACAGTTGTATACTTGGTTAGAAATCTACATCTGAGCAAGTGCAATCACATCTTAATTTTGGGGGGGGGGGGGTGGGGCATGGACCACGAGATGCACCGTCATTTGGACCATCACAGGACAATCATTAATCAAATACAAAACAAGGAAATTATTAACCTAAATTGCCAGGAGCTCATTAACCAACATTATGAGGAAAGTATTAGCATGGGATGTTTAACTGACAGTCCTGTGAAATTATTAATCACTTTCTGAGAAATGCCTAAGCAGAATCAGCACAGCAGCACTGAAAGGTGGGATATCATTACCCAAGTAATTGAAATAATATGGCACTAGAGATCATCCAAATTTGAAGTATAGATGTTTCCATTTAAATATTTAGTTTATCATATTGTTAGTGAAATAGGGAATGAATAAGAAAACCTGTCTGCAGTCTTAAACCACAAATGAACCTTATATTCCACTTGGAAGGGAGACAAAAATGCTTGAGAAACTCAGCGGGTGAGGCAGCATCTATGGAGCGAAGGAAATAGGTGACGTTTCAGGTCAAGACCCTTCTTCAGACCGATGTGGGGGAGGGGGGGGGGAAGAAAGGAAGTGGCGGAGAGAGTGGGCTGAGGGAGAGCTGAGAAACATAGAAACATAGAAATTATGTGCAGGAGTAGGCCATTCGGCCCTTCGAGCCTGCACCGCCATTCAATATGATCATGGCTGATCATCCAACTCAGTATCCCGTACCTGCCTTCTCTCCATACCCCCTGATCCCCTTAGCCACAAGGGCCACATCTAACTCCCTCTTAAATATAGCCAATGAACTGGCCTCAACTACCCTCTGTGGCAGAGTTCCAGAGATTCACCACTCTCTGTGTGAAAAAAGTTCTTCTCATCTCAGTTTTAAAGGATTTCCCCCTTATCCTTAAGCTGTGACCCCTTGTCCTGGACTTCCCAAACATCGGGAACAATCTTCCTGCATCTAGCCTGTCCAACCCCTTAAGAAGGGGTGGAAAAATCAGGGACCACCTGAAATTGGAGAAGTCAATGTTCATACCGCTGGGGTATAAACTGCCCAAGCGAAATATGAGGGGCTGCTCCTCCAATTTACGGTGGGCTTCACTATGGCCATGGAGGAGGCCCAGGACAGAAAGGTCGGATTTGGAATGGGAGGGGGAGTTGAAGTGCTGAGCCACTGGGAGATCAGGTTGGTTATTGCGAACCAAGCGGAGGTGTTGGGCGAAGCGATCACCAAGCCTACGCTTGGTCTCAACGATGTAGAGCAGCTGACATCTAGAGCAGCGGATGCAATAACCTCATCTATAGTAGAAGAGGGGAATTATGTAGCCAGAAGGGCACTTTAGTAATATAAAAACGCAAAATACTGGAAACACTCTGCAGGCCTGGCGGCGTCCATGGGAAGAGAAACAGTCAGAGACTCATTGTCAGATATTCAAGGCCATTTATTGTTGTTGTTTTCTTCCTAAATGAGTGCATCTGACAACTGTTCACACACAGTAGCTTGAATGTTAATGTTGATAACCAAGTACTGTAGTAAATATTCAGTACTTCATATGTTTGTAAATCACAACATTGGATACATTTAATCTATTTCTACCTCAAGTAGTCATCAGAAGAATACATTTCTTAAAATTCTTTAAAATGGTCTTCTTTATTCCCCTTTGAATTACTTAAAAATAGTTAGTGCTCCCAATCCATTTTCAGTAAAAGTATTAAAATTTGACAAGTGAACCATGAATATTTAATATTTGATAGTTTTAATGTTTTCTTCAACTTTTGATATAATTATGCAACATGTAAAGCAAATCCTATTATTTTGTAAATGATTAGAATGTCAATTGTCCTAATTATCTACTCATTTTCCATTAGTGATGCATCAACATCACAAAGTTATGCTGCCATGAAAGTGTCATAATGTTTGCATGAAGTGACTGTTGTCAGGTTAATGTATTTTATAGTTTATTGCCTTAGTTTATTACAGCAGATGGTCTGTGTAAAAATGACATTTTCATTTCTCATTTATAAGCAAACAGAAGAGGAATTTGGGATGCTTGCCAGCTTTCTTGGGTTATTGCCATCCTCTCTTCATTCGAATGATGAGATCAATAGTTCTTCTTGCCTGGAATGGCCAGTAGCCGCTCTGGACATCGTTTCTCAATGGTGCTCAGAAGTAACTTCTGTAGAGTTGCACTCGGAGCAAGTAATGGTAAGTTTAATTATGGTGCTTTTCACTCCTAATATGTAATATATTTTGTAAATGTTTGCCTTCACTTTTATCATGTGCATACCATTTTCCTGGCTCTAAGTTCCAAATAAAATCAACAGTTCTCTATTTGGGAAACGAGGACACAAACTTATAAAGTCTTACATTGCTATTTAAATGACTGGGGAATTATTTTTTGTTGGGAAAATCAAGCACTATTGTATATGACCATAATCACCCCTTAGAGAGAAAGAGGCAGCTGGTTACAATAATTGCTGATCATTACTTCTGAAAATCTTTGGTTGAATATAACCCAGAGGAGGAAGAATGGTGAAGGTTGATGAAATTCTTAGTTCTGGCATCATGGAACCATTCCATGCTGTTTCAGTTCTAGCAGCCTAACATTAGATAGGAAATTGAAAACTGGTTATTTAATGTATTTATTTGCTGGTACATATAATAACTTGTTTCATCCTTCTGACAACCAGAGCGATCAGAAACAATATAATTTATTTTCTCTATCTATTTAAATTAAGTACAGGTATTTGTACAGGTCACCACCACTGTCAACCCATGTTCATGTAAAATGTTTAGATAATTGTTAACTTATCAGGCCAGCTTTAAATGACTTGCCGGTGCATTTATGGTAGCAAATGAATAAATGTAGGTACATAGCTTTGTCGTTTTCAGGTTTGAGTTCTGATACAGGTTGAACACTGTTTTTCCGGAAACTGATTGTCCGCGCACCCCAATAATCCAGACAAAATTACAAGCGCTCAGTTGAAATTCCCTGTTTGGCACAGATGGCATTGCAAGTAGCTAGTGCTCTTTCCAGCCGTGTCACTCCATCGTGAAAGAATCAATGATGCTCTCAACCTTCTCTTCTAGCTGTTTCACAAAGACGATACAGTAAACCCTCATTGTAACTACCCTCTTATAGCAGATCAGATAAAGCAGATGGACCTGCTGACCCATCCATCCCAGGCTCTCCACACCTGTTAGAGCCCCGGCTTCCGATGCCACCCCTGACTCACAAGGTGCACCAGCGTGCCCTTCTTCACCCAATGAGAGGATACAAAGTGCTGCACTAATTCAGCTGGTCAGGATCTCTGGAGAACATGAATAGGTGACATTGGGATCCTTCCTCAGACTGATTTGGTTGGCTGCATTACTCCGGCACTTTGTGCCGTTTCACTCTAAAACTGGACGCCAATACCGTTGGTGTGCACTAATGAGCCTTTCTTCACTGGTTCACGTGGTTGTTGTTGCGGCCCATGTTGTAGCTCTTCAATATGGTCCCACTGACAGAATCTGCTGGTCACCATGGGGTT
Organism: Leucoraja erinaceus; assembly: GCF_028641065.1. Taxonomy (NCBI): domain Eukaryota; kingdom Metazoa; phylum Chordata; class Chondrichthyes; order Rajiformes; family Rajidae; genus Leucoraja; species Leucoraja erinaceus. The sequence goes on from NC_073383.1 coordinate 25,195,325, forward strand.
CCCTCCCCTTTCACCTGTTGTTGCTTCCAAGGTGGAGTATGTTGGAGCCTCCGGGGGAGAAGGAGGAGCAGCGAACTGCATTGGGGGAGAGGAGGAAGTGGGAGGGAGTGGGAGGGAGGAGGATGGGACGGGGGTGGGGACGAGGGGGAAGAAGAGGAGGGGTGGTGACCCGAAGATCTACAATGAAGATAAAATAAAATCAGTCTGGATTAAGGTAAAATATTAAAAAATGAAATAGTCTTTAGACCACATATTACTGCAAGAGTGGAGAAAGAAAAACACAGACCAATTAGGGAATGAAAAGATATAAAATAATAATTGAGATATTTTAACTAAAGATTTGAATTGGATAGAAGAGGTTGATAAAGGAGATAAACAAATAGAGTTCCGTCGACACATGCAGCACCTAAAACTAATTTTGAAAAAGCCCATTGTTAGATCCTGTGGTGATGATCGTGCCAGGCAGTGTTAATCATGGACATTTCAGAAACATGTACGTGTAGTGACCATTGCATATTGAACTGTAACGCTTTAACATAGGACACAAAACAGATTATTAGATTGAGAAAATATTGACGACAGATCTGGTAGCCATTCAATAGAAGAGATATAGAGGAACTGGACAGAGTGCAGGAAATGTTTTCAAGAATGATATGAGAATTGCAGGGGCATACATATCAGCAAAGGATTTGCAGGCCAGGTCCCTTTTCTCTTGGAAAAAAGAAGGTTGAGGGGGACAAGATAAAGTATTTAAAAGTATGAAAAATCTGATAGAATGGTTGCAGGGAGAATAGAATGGTTGCAGAAGAGATAAATTGGAGACCATCATTGTAGAATAATCACCAAGATATCCAATAGGGAATTCAGAATAAATTTATTGACGGAAAGATATGCGGGAATGTGGAGCTCACTACTTCAGGTTCAAGTTAAGGGAATGGACAAGCCCATGGAGATGGGGATCGAAGGTTATACTGAAGAGAGCTGAAAACGAAGCTAATGGATTTACATGGATAAAGACAGAATGAGGACAAAGTGTTGTAGAAATGCTGGATTGATCTGCTTGGACTGAATGACCTATTTTTGTGTTATATACCTTATATAATACTTTGGAAACATTTCCTGTAGCAAGTATGGCAGTAAAAGATTCTTCATCGTGATATGTTACTGAAAATGTGAGAAGGCTGAATTGAAACAAAAATTATTTATCCATTTCATTTTCAGAATCTACTCGTTCAGGATCCACAATGGTCATTACCATGTCTTCTTCAGCTACCGGAGAATTATAATACCATTTTTCAGTACTATCATCGGAAAGCTTGCACTCACTGTTCTAAAGTGCCAAAGGATCCAGCACTTTGTTTAGTGTGTGGTACCTTTGTGTGCCTCAAAGGTCAATGCTGTAAACAGCAAAGCTATTGTGAATGTGTACTGGTGAGTAAATATATATGGCAAAACTCTGTTTTTGATTCACCTTGTCAATATTTTATGGCTTTGCACCCAGGGAATTAAGTCCAAGTGCAGTCTTTAAACCCAGTGCGGGATGTACCTTTAGAAAAGAGATGCGGAGGAATTATTTAGTCAGAATCTGTGGAAAACATTGCCACAGGTGGCTGTAGAGGCCAAGTCATTGGGTATTTTTAAAGTGGAGATAGATAGATTCTTGATTAGTAAGGGTGTTAAAGATTATGGGAAGAAGGCAGGAGAATGGGGTTGAGAAGGAAAGATAGATCAGCCACGATTAAATGGTGGGTTAGACTTGATGGGCCAAATGGCCTAATTCTGCTCCTATGATATGAGTCTTGCATGAAACAATTAGAAGGTGGGAGACAATGGAGCACAGGTGCACAACATATTTAGTTACATAATAATAATTATTATTAATAGTTATTTTAATACTCCTTGGCCTTCATCGATATTTGCTAATTCTTGATTATACTTGTAAGCACCTCCTTATTTTTTTTGCTTGTCATTTTTAATGTAATTGTACATCTGATAAATAACTTGGGATTTTTTTCCTGTATGATACAAATTGTAATTGTTTTACCTTTTCATTTAAATTTTCAAGTGCATATTTATCATGGAAACAATTACACTGCGATTGCATCTTCCAGTCAACTATGGTATTTTGGCATCTCCACTCTTTGGTCATTGCACCAAAGAAAATTCCATTGTGGAAGTTCTGAGAGATAACCAAAATGATCCTCAATGATTTACCCCCTGATTCTTTTGATTTGTTCTGTTCTCACTCATTCCATTGTGACCTTTTTGTATGATAAAGAAATGCAAATTATATTTCTTGTCTAGGAATGCAGTGATTTGGGATGCAAACTATTACTTGAAATGATGGGCCTTTGCACATTTGAAGATCCATCCTATTATACAAGATAGTTCCCTGACCATAGAATATTATACTTCTCAGCATTTAACAGTTATCTTCTTAATGCAATATTGTACTTTGCCAAATACTTGTATTTACCATTAGCTTATTGAAATATTTGTTCTTTAATCAATGGTTTCAATGACCCATTCTCCCTTGGACATAAATAAATTATAATTATTGTGCTGTTGACGCGTGTTAAGCATTCTCAAGTCCTTCAATTGAAGGTACCCATGCGAAGAACTAGGAAAAGAACAGATTCAGAAGATGATCTACCAAATTGTAATAATGTTAGCAGCATTTCATCATACAAGGTTCTTCCATATGGTTTGATGCTTTTTATATATATATTTGTCATTTTTACAATTTGAAAATTAACTGGTACAAATCAGATTGAAAGGAAAAATGAGAGGTTGACCAGAAATAATCAGTTTCCTATCGATATCCAGATATCCAGAGTGATTATGAATTCTGTTTAATACTTTATTGATAAATTTGGATACAAGTTGTTTTGTTTTTTTTGCAGGTATTTTATGATTCTAATGCTTTTGTAATTGTTTAACAGCACTCCCAGAACTGTGGAGCAGGAACGGGAATATTCCTACTGATTAATGCCTCTGTAATTATTGTCATTCGTGGACACCGGTTTTGTGTATGGGGATCGGCCTACCTTGATACACATGGTGAAGAGGACAGAGACCTGAGGTAAAACATTTCAGCAGTTTTTCCTGATTTAAGAGTGGTATTTCTATGCTAAATGCAGGTTATAGAAATAACTGATTGTCCATCAGAATTCCCCATTGAATCTGGCAGGACCGCAAAGCTTTCATATGTTCTCTTGCTTGTGAGATTCTTTAGTTCTGTCTATTACATTCTATTTTTGAAGTCCAGCTCATCATTTGACCTTTAACTTTTAGGTACAATTTCAATACATAGTATGGAAAGGCTCGCCCTTTTATGTACCAAGGTAATAGAAGAAAGATTGGTGTGGGAAAGGGAAAGAGAAAGAAAATGATCCAAGATAGTGACTTTTGCCTCTCATTGGGACATGGATGCTTTGCAATCTCCTGGATGAATTCAAGTTCTTCTTTTGGCAGTTGGATCAGAAATAGAGTGGAGACCTTACTCAGATATGGCAAAATAATAGAGGAATTCTTATCCTTCCCAAATATAGTTGGAACTTTTTAGTCCCCCCCCCCCCCCCCCCCCCTCCTTATTGATTGGTCTGCTTTTACTAACAAATTGGAGAAAACACATTTGCTTTACGTATTGTTAATAGTCTGGCCTTTGTGGTGAACCATCAAGCTTGGAGATTGTGTAGCACAAACATAGGGACCACTGTCTGACTACACTCCAGTTAAACTGGAGAGTCCACCTGAAATGACTGCACCAGATTAGATCCAGCATAGGGACAGCATCTCCATTCATTTGAATGGAAAAGAGGGCAAGGTAACTAATTTACAGTTTTTAATTAATTTAGTTTACTTTTTATTTTTTAAGTGTTCTCATCTTATTTTTATTTGTTTGATTTTGCATAGATATTTTTGGTTGGTTTAACACCAGATAGTGCTGGAGAGTAGTTATCTGTATTATCTATATTAATGCTGCTGCACCCGCTGAGTTTCTCCAGCATTTTTGTGTACCTATACTGGCTCTTAGTTCTTTTCCAGAAGTTTAAAGGGCAAGACCTGTTCTCTCCTCTCCAATGGTTCAGATTTATGCATGGAATGTCCTGCTGATAAGGAATGGTACAAGTTAATTATTCACAAACTTTGCTGCTTTTCACATTGGTTGAGAACAAGCACATGGAGCTTGCTCCGCCAGAATTCTGAATTCTCTGCACTGCAGGACTACTGATAATTAATAGCCTGTGATTCGAAAACATTGATGTCAGGTTTAATTAAAATATGTATGCAGTTATGCTGTTATATATACTTTTTTCTTTTGTTTATAGGCGTGGCAAGCCACTGTACCTTTGCAGTGAACGGTATAAAGTCTTGGAACAACAGTGGGTGACTCACACCTTTGATCACATCAACAAAAGATGGGGTCCACATTATAATGGATTATAGTCGACGTGAATCCTTCCTCAAACAAAGTCACCAAGCAGCTTTGCTGCATCTGAATGTTATGGAGTTTATTTTTAAAAGTAGCCATATTGTTAAAAAGCAATCCATTAAAAAAAACATTATTCTGCATATACAAAGGGGCTATTAATACCACATCAATGGCATTGTGTGAAACAAAATCCCAGCAACCCTCTGAGATTTACTCTAGAAATGGGCTAAAATCTTCTATACAGTAAAGAGCTTATTATTTATTTGTCATATTGAAGCCATTGTAGCAATTTGTGAATGTATGAAGAAGCACAGTTTTAATTCAGATATGTCCCTGACTAAAATGAACGTTATGCTTATCTATAAGGCCAAGACCAATACAGCATGTTTGAAGTGTGGTTAGTTGATTCTCATTACATCAGAAGCACCCGATGAGTGTTAAACTGGTCTCAAACGTGATTGCAGAAGAGATTTGCTGCATTTGTTGTGGTATTTTCCTGATAAGTCTCTGCTGAGTTTTTCTACATCTTTGGGAGGTATTGATTTGTAATTCTCATCATAACATTCATTGAGTTCACTGTAACTTACCCAGTTTATTAAAAAAAAATCGATAATGCTTCAATGTACAGAATCTTTGAATTAAAAGCAAACTAGGCTGTAAACTCTTCAGTCTCGGGGAATTTTGTTTCGTATTTTGTTAACAATAACTGTTCAAAACAATTTTTTGGGAGCTGAATGCTAATAATAGAAGAAATACATTTTTGCCCCAGTTGTGTTTATTTGGTATCTTAGCTTCATGATTGTACTCCTGTTACTGGATGGTGTGTTTGTTAAATTTGGTTAGCAGTATTCTCTTCACAGACATAGAACCTTAACTGTCAAAAGTGGTGCAACATGCAATATCACAGCATGTTTAGATCTGAAGTACAGCCGCTATCCCTGCTCCAAATGACTATTTCAGATATACACTGTGCCCCAGGCGTAACTATGTTGCAATTGTGAAGTATAATTGCAGGTATTTACTGAACAAAAAAGAATTCAATAATTGTAGGAAATGCATTCTAATTGGAAATTACACCTAAATTCAAAATTTAACGACCGTATTCTGTAGACAATGCTGAAATTGATTTTCGTTATAAGATACCAGGAATATAAGAAATTCAAAATCTAATAATAATTAACACACTATTGTGTGCCCTTTTTCTTATAATTAAAAAAAAATCTTGTCAAAAGCTGAACAATTCTTCCATGGTTTTCTAAGATAAACTTAATCTAGACAATTCTAAATGTCTAGTATAAAACCCCATAAAAATTGTAATTTTGTTATTTTCACTTAAGAAAATTTCTTTCACATTTTAGATCTAATAAAGTGGTACATAGAAATGATAACAAAAGTGTTATAATGGAAAAACCCACGAGGAGTATATTAAAATTACATATTTACAGAAATAGTTCATTAAATGTTGCAATTCATAAACATGAATCAGCAGAATTGTTACGAAATTGACCCCTCATACCATTATGGATTGTCTTATGAACTTGTTTACAAGGATTCATTTTGTAAAACACTTGGAACTACTGAACATTGATGTATTACAGCTAATTTGTTATTTGTCTCAATCACAAAATTATTCACATCTGGTATGTTCAGAACCTATTAAAATGCATTATTTAGTGATGTTTGCTAACTCATGATATTATACAAAATGATTAACAGACCTAATGTCTCGTCAAATATATCAATTCCTTCTTTTATTGAGAGAGTGCAGTGCACAAGGAAAGTTAAACTTTAATAAACAGCATCAGAGGATAAAGCAGTGTAGTTTCAGTATGTGATTAAAAATCAGAGTTGCAAACGCAGGTGTATAATGACGCATCTGCTGAGGCTATGGGTATGAATCTCCAAAGCTAATTTTACATGGAATATTCTAACTCCTGAAGTTAGTAATAGGATTCCCTTTACTTTTTATTCCTGTGCTAGTGAAATTTGAATGCCGGATATGCAGTTGATTTAAAATTGTACTTGAATTCATGCATGCTGCTGAATTAGGCTTTTTTTACTTTTCTGGTTTTGTAAAACCCACTAAACAACTTGAAATTTTAATGCAAAAGAGTGGTGTGTAATTTGACAATAGAAGTTGCGTATTCACTAGAGTGTTGCCCTGTATGGATGAATGTTAAATACAGTACATTACTGTAAAAGCTGAACATTTTTTGGCAAATTGAAAAGTAAATCTTAGGCTTAATTAAAGTGACTGTAAAATATGTTAATAAAAATATGTAATTCAAGCTTGTCTTTTTTAAAATAAGCTTTTCAGAAACTGATCAAGACAGTTCCTCCACTGGGCCAAATCTGTGCAGGTTTTTCAAGTAAATTCTCCAGAACTAGTATATGAGAATTGCCACAAATTTGTGCTATTTTGCTGCGCTCAAAGAGGAATCTTAGCATGAGATCTATGTCTGCTGACACCCCAGGTGTTTATTTTAGCCTCTCCCCTAACTGGTTAACACCATTTACTTCTGGTTCTCTCGCATTTTGCTTCATTTGGTGTGCAGTATTTTTAAATTCTTAGTATTGAGATTCATCTCCTGTTAGAAGTAGTCTCTTTCTGCTTCAGACCTCATGCGCTCACTTTAATGTCATGAGTGATTTTGATTAGGATTTTATATGGATTACGTTTATTCTTGTGTTTGGGGAGAACAGATGAATAAGGGATAGGTTTTAAGATTGTATATAATGAAAATAATATAGGCTGAGTGGAGATAATTGGTTAAGCTAGTCAATCATCATGTTTAAAGGTCACTGGTGTTAGGGAGTTAGTTTGATGTTAAATACATAATTAATATGTAACTACATCCACCCATCTGAATTTTCCCCAGGAAACTTCTGATTTTAGTGGCAGAGGGTGCCCGTTTCTGTTTTCTCTTTACATAGTCCTTTTTTTTCTGAATAAAATGACTTTGCTGGGGAGTAGATCACATAATTTAGGAAATTATGGGTTAAGCAACTCGCAATGGCAATATCCACAGGGCTTTGCAGAGATCTGGGAATTAGGAGCATATTAAATCTCTTTTTGGCTGACATAAAAATTATTGATCAGTCTCCTTTTATAACATATTTGTGAGATTCAGCACCTTTCCTCAGTAATGTCATTGGTATGGTTGGACATGGATCATTTCCCTACAAAGTCCTGTTGGCCTTCACTGACTGTCATTTCAAGATTCAAGAGAGTTTATTGTCATGTGTCCCTGATAGGACAATTAAATTCTTGCTTTGCTTCAGCACAACAGAACATAGTAGGCATGACTACAGAACAGATCAGTGTGTCCATATACCATTATATAAATATATACACACATGAATAAATAAACTGATAAAGTGCAAATAACAGATAATGGGCTATTAATGTTCAGAGATTTGTCCGAGCCAAGTTTAATAGCCTGATGTAGCTATTCCTGAACCTGGTCGTTGCAGTCTTCAGGCTCCTGTACCTTCTATCTGAAGGTAGGAGGGAGATGAGTGTGTGGCCAGGATGGTGTGGGTCCTGAGGGATGCGCAGAGACCCAGTTCTGCGAGTTTGGCAACCAGCTTGGAGGGGATGATTGTATTAAATGCCGAGCTGTAATCGATGAATAACAGCCCGACATGTGAGTTATTGTTGAAGATTTTCCCTTAAGAAGTATAATTAATGTGCTAATTGTTGAGAAATGTATGGACTTTAGTTAGAAACAAGGAACTGCAGTTGCTGGTTTATAAAAAAAAAAAAAGTACTCAGCGAATCAGGCAGCATCTTTGGAGAACATGGATAGGTGATGTTTTGGGTCAGGACCCTTCCTCAGATTGGACTAGGTTTGTTTCCTGTCTTCGAAAACTGACATTTTAACATGGAACATAGAAATGGAACAGGCCCTTCAGCCCATAATTTCTATGCCAAATATGTTGCCTTGTTTTTTAATCCAGGGGCTTCCTCATTTGTTCTTGCAATGTAACAGTTTTTTATAGGATTGGCCTGACCGTGCAGCACAGGTTTTTCCTCCATTTATCCCTCACTGTACATCCATCAAAAGACAAAAGTTATATTCAGATGCTGGAATTCTAAAAGAAAAGAAAATGTTGACACTTTTATCATGATTTTTAGGGTTAACTAAATCTAAAGGATTCTAATGAGATGAAATGTCTACAAACAAGGTTGTATTTTTTATATTTCACTGCCTCTGGACAGTGGATGCTCAGTTGTTTAAATTTAAGGTTAAGATTGATGGATTTTGGGTGTGAAGGAAATTGATGAATCTTGAGTCCGGGTAGGAAAGTAGATAAAGTGCAGGATTAGCCCATGGTTGAGTAAACCCAAAACTGATGAACTGCCATTGTTACTTATTTTTGTGCTTGGTATTGATTTAAATTTGGGGCTAGAGTGTGGTGACATTTTGCCAGTAACTGAGCAAGATAGCATTAGATAAAACCATTATGTTAAGAAAAACAGCACAAATCGCTGCTGTAACTAATGGACTTCTACACGGTTAAATGAATTAGTTATCTTATGATCGGCCAATAGATACTCAGGCAGAGTAAGTACTGCACCTGGAAGCAGCAGAGAAGATTCCATTGTGTCTGGAAAAATGTCTTGGATGGCCTGCAAGTAAGAATGAAGTAGCAGAGGCAATAACAATTTAAGGACTTCATGGTAATACTGCTTTATCAAAGGGATTGCTGTGCACTCTGTTTCACAGATACACGGCGTCTTTGGAATGCTCTTAACTTGGCCTTCCAGCCAAGGAGACATCCCAATCCATCACATCGTCTGATCGGCACCATTGGGAAAAGGGTGAGGTGGCCATGTCTGCCTCATGCCTCTGCCTTGTGGTGCTTGGATGTGACAATCTTGTCCAACTCCTGTTCTCCCCCACGTGGAACATCCAGCAATTCCCAAGAGGATTCACTTCCATCGTCATGACTGCATTCTATATGCTCCAGGCAGACATTTGAGGTGCTGCACACTGGTCAGCAAACATAATATGGTGTATCCTGTTGCCTTCTCCATCATTGGTGGGGAATTCAACAAGGCTAGTTCCAGCATATTTCCTACAGCTCTCAAATATGAAATAATCTTGACCATGGCAACACCACCATCAGGATCGCCTATTATTCTATCCCTAGCCAACACTTTGGAAAATCGGACACCTGGCTGGGTTCCTGTGTAATGGCAGTGACTGAAGGGTGCATATACCCAGCTGTGAGTGTTGTACAGAGCTAGTCAGGGGAGGCAGAGAAGCTGTATTGTACAGTTGTTGTGTAGGAAGGAAGTGCATCAACTTTGCTATCAATTTCCATCCTGCACTCAAATTTACTTGGACCATCTCCGACAACTCCTTCCCATTTCTTGAACTCTCAGTCTCCATCACAGGAAATAGACTATCAACTGACATCCAATACAAATCCACTGATTCCCACAACTGCCACGACTACACTTCTTCCCACCCTGCTTCCCGCAAATACTCTATACCCAACTCCTAATTCCTCCGTCTACGCCGCATCTGTGTCCAAAATGAGGTGTTCCATACCAGGATATCTGAGATGTTCTCATTTAGGGAACGGGAGTTCTCCTCTCCCATCATAGATGAGGCCCTCACTCGTGTCTCCTCAGTACCCCGCAACTCCGCCCTTGCTTCCCCTCCCTCCAGTCCCAACAGAGACAGAATCCTCCTGGTCCTTACCTTTCACCCCATCAGCCGTTGCATACAACACATAATCCTCCAAAATGTTCGTCACCTCCAACGGGATCCCAACACGAGTCACATCTTCTCATCTCCACCCCTTTCCACCTTCCGCTGAGACTGTTCCTTCCGCAACTCCCTGGTTAACTCATCCCTTCCCACCCAAACCACCCCCTCCCCAGGTACCTTCCCCTGCAATCGCTGAAGATGCAACACCTGTCCCTATACTGCTTCCCTCGACTCTGTCCAGGGACCCCGACAATCCTTTCAGGTTAGACAGAGGTTCACATGAACCTCCAACCTTATCTACTGTATCAGTTGTTGAAGTTGTGGGCTCTTGTACATCGGCGAGACCAAACGTAGACTGGGCAATCATTTCGCTGAACACCTTCGCTCAGTCCGCCTGAACCTACCTGATCTCCCGGTTGGTAAACGCTTTAATTCTCCTTCCCATTCTCATACTGGCCTTTCTGTCCTAGGTATTCCATTGTCAGTGAGGCTAACCGCAAATTGGAAGAACACCATTTCATATTTCGCTTGAGCAGCTTACAGCCCTGTGATATGAATATGTATTTCTCTCATTTCAAGTAACCTCGGCATTCCCTCTCTCCATCCCTCCCCCACCCAAATCGCACCTGCTTCCCGTTTTCACCCAACAAACTGCTAACAACGGCCTGTTTCCTTTATCATCTTTACTTTTTTGCATATCTTTCATTCATTGTTCTTTATCTCTCTCTCCATCATCGTCTATATCTCTCCTTTCCCTTTCCCATGACTTTCGTCTGAAGAAGGGTCTTGGCCCGAAACATCACCCATTCCTTCTCTCCAGAGATGCTGCCTGTCCTGCTGAGTTACTCCATTTTTTTGTGTCTACAGTTACTGATTTCGTAAGGAAATGTGTAGAGTAATGTGATCCTGCAAAGGCCATCCACATGTTCCCTGAACAGAAGATAAACTTGGAAGTTTGCAATCTACTGCAGACCATTTCTGTGGCCTTCAAGTCAAGCGATTCAGAGATATGCAAGTACTCCAGGTAATGACCTCCAGAAGACCAAGAACACAAAGATAATTCAATTCAAATTGGAGGTTCAGGTGGATATTTGTAAACTGTGACAGGGCTAGCACTCCTCCACGTCTGACACGATGAAACCAGGGAGTGACATTGATGCATCAGTCCTGGACAAGCTGAACACTTTCTATGATCACCACAAAAAATAACAAAAGTGTGCTTCATGAGCCCCCCACACCCCCTGATAACTCTCTGATCTCAGTCTCTGAGGCTGGAATCAGCAGATTCCATGAGGGTGAACTTTCGGGAAGGACACCATACCCCGTTGGTGTATGTGGCCATGTTCTCAAACATCTGTGTGAACCAACTGGCTGGAATTTTCATGGGTATCTTCAACCTTTCACTACTACAGACTTAGGACTTAATTTGCTTTAAATAAACATCCACATTGCTGGTGCCCAAGAAGAGCAAGGTGCCATTGCTCAATGACTATGGAATACTTGCACATTCATCCATTGCATTGAAGGGCTTTGAGAGATTGGGAGAAATTAACTCCTGCCTTAGTAAGGGTCTGGACCTACTTCAATTCGCCACTACAGTAGATCAACAGTGGATGTGAACTCGCTGTCTTTCCGTTCTGTGCTTGACCACTTGAACAACAGGAGCACCTACTTCACACAATTGTTCAAGAAGGAACTGCAGATGCTGGAAAATTGAAGGTACACAAAAATGCTGGAGAAACTCAGCGGGTGCAGCAGCATCTATGGAGCGAAAGAAATAGGCAATGTTTCGGACCCAAAACGTCGCCTATTTCCTTTGCTCCATAGATGCTGCTGCACCCGCTGAATTTCTCCAGCATTTTTGTGTTCACACAATTGTTCATCGACTTCAGCTTGACGTTCAACACCGTCATCCCTTTCTGCTCTGGAGATTCAAAGGGTTCAAGTTCCTGTGCATGCACATGTCCTGGGCCCAGCAGTGATGCAATTACAAAGAAAGCTCACCAACGCCTCTAATTTCTCAAAACTTTAGAGATACTTGGAATTCCGCAGAATATTGTATCAAACCTTTAAATGTGTATGATGGAGAACATCGTGACTGGTTGCATTGTAGCCTGGTTAACTAAATCAAATGCTGAAGAACAATGGAGGCTGCAGAAGGTGGTGGACATTACCCAGTCATCACTTAACCTTCCCTCCATTGAAGGGATCTACAAGAAGCGCTAGCTTACTGAGTCCACTAATATCAACAAAGAACCACATCACCCTGGTCATGTTCTCACCTCACTGCCAGCATTGGTGGCACCAGAACCTGAGAACCATTATCTCCGGGTTCAAGAAGAGCTTCTTCCCATCAACTATCTTTTGAACCACACAGCACAATGATACCTCAGCACCAAACTACTAACAAAGGAGATTACAAGAAGTCCATTGTGTGCACTGACCTCCCCACCGTCGAAGGGAAACATAGGAGGTGCTGCCTCAAAAAGGCAGCCAGTATCATCAAAGACCATGCTACCCTGGCCATGCTCTCATTTCACGCTTACCATCAGGAAGAAGGTCTGGGAGTCTGAAAACCGTGACAACACTACAAACCTAACTATACTATGGACGGAAGACAGAAACAAAAAGTTTGGAGTAACTCTGTGGGTCGGGCAGCATTTCTGGAGGAAAGGAATAGGTAAAGTTTTGGGTCGAGACCCTTCTTTAGCCTGAAGACAGTTCTTGACCCTAAACGTCACCTGTTCTTTTTCTCCAGACATGCTGTTTGACCCGCTAAGTTACTCCAGCTTTTTGTGTCTCTCTTTGATTTAAGCCAGCATCTGCAGTTCCTTCGTACACTATGAACTATGGAGGGTCTTGGTTGCATTAAAGGCTTTGGATTTCTAAGCACCAGTACTGGGGTTATTAATTTATTGAATTTTTTTGTTTATTACATGTTATCTATGAGTGTTGTGTTTACAGGCCTATTATGATGCTGTAAGTAAAGGGCCTGTCCCACTTACGCGTCCTTGGCTCGCAAATTATGCGACCTCGTGGTCGCTTGAGACGTACGGGCACCGTATGGCCACGTGGGGCCGGTCCCACTTAGAAGCGCGGAGGGGTATGGAGTGTGCGGGGCCGGTCCCGACATCGCGTGGGGCTCAGAAATTCTTCCAGTGAATGAAATCTTCGCACGCAAACGGCCTGTCACGTAACTGGCGGCCAAAGTGGGACAGGCCCAAGACCCTGGCGCGACGCAACGTCTCATCTTCAACAGCAGCAGAAGCAGGCAAACGATCGTCGAGCTTGCCCTGGGGCTCACGGCCATTGCGGTCCGGATCCGCCCCCACTTCTACTCCCAGTGCGGGGCCAAGAAAATTGAAGATAGACACAAAATGCAGGAGTAACTCAGTGGGAATGGCAGCATCTCTGGAGAGAAGCAATGGGTGACGTTTCGGGTCAAGACCCTCCTTTTCAGACAGAAGAAGAGTCTCAACACGAAGCGGCACCCATTCCTTTTCTCCAGAGATGCTGCCGGTCCCGATGAAAAATGAGAGAGATATTAATGTTTTTACAAAATTCCCCATTCTCTCTGCTGCCCCCGCTGGCGGCAGGGGGAGGGACTATAAAACCAGGAAGTGTCGTGCCTCACAGTCTCTGCCAGACCAGGATGCGAGAGGGTCACGGCTCTCTGAGTGGCGAATAACACTGAACACACGTCTACTCCACGGTGAGTCCCCTCGATGCGGCTGTAAAGTGGCTGCAGCCCTTTTTTAACAAGTTTGCGTTCACAAAATGAATTTTGGTTGTCGGGTGTCTGCAGCCCAATTGTTTGCCTTGGCTTGGCTTTTAAAATCGTTGCAACAGTTGGATGCCCGCCCAAGCATCCATATGGCCCACAATGTCTATACTAGCCCTCTGGAAACCAGTACCTTCAGCCCGCAACACCCATACTAGCGCAACAGACAGACCCCCATAACGGCGAGCTGTATTGAAATTGGTGGAGAGGTGGAATATTGTGTTGGTGATCAGCCCTCCCGTGTGATGCTGGGATCCAACGGGTCCCATTTAGTCTAGTCTCCACTGACCTCCTTACCCCTCCTCCACACTGCTTCCTCTCCCAGTTTGACCTGGTCACCCCTATTGAAATCTCCAAACTCATCAGCTCTTCCAAACCCACTATCTGCTCCCTCGACCCTCTCCCCACTCCCCTGTTGAAGTCCTGCCTCCCCGTTCTCTGCCCCTACCTCACTAATCTCTTCAACTCCTCATTGTCCCAAGGAATTGTCCCCTCCGCTTTCAAAACTACTGCTGTTACACCAATCTTAAAGAAACCTGGTCTTGATCCCTCCTCTCTCATTAACTACCGCCCAATCTCAAACCTCCCCTTTCAAAAACCCTGGAGCGTATCGTTGCGTCGCAACTTCATTCCCACCTCCTTGCTTATAACCTACTTGAACCCCTCCGATCTGGCTTTCGATACAGTGAACCACACCATCCTGCTCACCAGACTCGAAGACCTCGGCATTGAAGGCTCTGCACTCGGCTGGCTCCGTTCCTACCTTTCCAACAGATCCCACTTCATCTCTCTCCACAACCACACCTCTGCTACAGCCACAGTCACTCAAGGCTCCGTACTCGGTCCCCTCCTCTTCATCATCTACATCCTCCCCCTTGGTCAGATACTCCGCCACTTCAACCTGGACTTCCTACTGTTACGCCGATGACACCCAGATCTACCTCGGCACCAAATCCCCCCCCAACCCCCCCCCCCTCTCCCATATCAACTCCTGTTTGTCAGCTATAAAAACCTGGATGCAACATAACTTCCTCAAACTCAACAGCGATAAGACAGAATTCCTCCTCATAGGCTCCAAAGCCACACTCAGCAAAATCAATAACCCCACTCTCACCATCGACGGCACCACTGTCTCCCCATCTCCCAAGGCCCGCAACCTTGGCGTGATCTTTGATTCCACCCTCTCCCTTGAGCCTCACATCCGCCATGTCATTAAAACCTACTTCTTTCATCTCCGCAACATCGCCAAACTCAGACCCTCTCTCACACCTCCCGCTGTTGAAAGACTCATCCATGCCTTCATCTCCTCCCGACTGGACTATTGCAACTCACTTCTCCTTGGCATCAGCTCCACCTACATCAACCGACTCAAACTGGTCCAGAACGCAGCCGCCCGACTCATCACCCACACCAAATCCTGGCATCACATCACTCCAGTCCTCAAACAACTTCACTGGCTTCCCATCTCCCACCAGATCACCTACAAAATCCTGATCCTCACCTACAAAGCCCTCCACCATCTGCCCCCCCCCATATCTCACTGACCTCCTCTCCCCCTACCAACCCTCACGGTCCCTCAGATCCACATCAGCCGGTCTCCTCTCCATCCACAAGTCCAACCTCCGCAGTTTTGGGGATAGAGCCTTCTCCAGGGCAGCTCCCAGGCTCTGGAACTCCCTCCCCCAACTTATCCGCAATTCCGTGTTCCTCACCATCTTCCAGTCCCGCCTCAAGACCCATCTCTTCACCTCTGCCTATCCTTAGCCCCACGTCCCCCTCCCTTTTCATCTGTGCATTAATTGCCTCATATTGTGTTTTGAATTGAATCCTGTCTTTACTTTGTGTACTAGTCATGTTCCTACTATTCATTTAATTCCCCTTACATGTTTTTCCTCTACCTGCTAAATTTTTGTAAGGTGTCCTTGAGACTCTTGAAAGGCGCCCATAAATAACATTTATTATTATTATTATTGTCACGTGTACCTAGGTAAAGTGAAATGCTATTTTGTAGAGTGCTCTCCAGTCAGTGAAAAGACTATACATTGAACCATCCGCAGTGTACAGATTCAGGATAAAAGGAATAACGTTTAGTACATGAATGTCCAGTAAGATCCAATTAAAGATAGTCTGAGCGTCTCCAATGAGGTAGATGGTAGCTCAGGACCGCTCTCCTGTTGTTGACATGATTGTTCAGTTGCCTGATAAAAGCTGGGAAGAAACTGTCCCTGAATCTGGAGGTATATAATTTCACACTTCTGTACCTCTTGCCTGATGGGAGAGGGGAGAGTGACTGGGGTGAGATCATCTTTGATTATGCTGGTGGCCTTGCCAAGGCAGTGTGATGGAGTTGATGGTAGGGAGGTTGGTTTTGTGTGATCGTTTGGGCTGCCTCCACAATTCTCTGCAATTACTTGTGGTCTTGTATAGAGCTGTTCCTAAACCATGCTGTGATGCATCCCGATAAAATGCTTTCTGCCATGTTCTTGTTCAGCTTGTCCATAAACCCTTGGAGCCTCTTTCTATCCCCTCTATTCACAATCTCAGACATGATTTTAAAATTGAAACCTGCCTCTTGGCCAAATCACTGACGCAAATCACGAATAGCAGGGGGCCAAGTACCGATTCATGTGGTATTATTCCCTCTACATTTAGGTCTGTGTTATTAACCCAAGGAACTAAGTTCCAAGCCCCTGTGGAAACGCACACAGCTTTCCAGTCACGAAAACATCCACCAGCCTCTGCCCTTTGATCGCTGCCTCTGAAACAATTGTGATTGCAGTTTGCCACACTCCCTTGGATCCACAGGCTTTTAACTTTTTTGACCAGCCTTGCCATTTGGGACCTTGTTAAAAGCCATGGTAAAATTCATGTTGACAACTTTAAATGTGACCATGACCATATTGAATAGCGGTGCTGGCTCGAAGGGCCGAATGGCCTACTCCTACATCTATTTTTCAATGTTTTTTTTAATGTTTATGCAATGTTACGGGCACATTAACAGGAATGTACAATAATCAATAATAATTTACATTATTATTAATACTAGGTAACCAAACACAAATATGTTGATTGTCTTACGATTTTCACTCTTGCTCTCCTTAACTGCAATATTGCCATCATCTCCCTCTTAAATAAAGTTAGCCATGATGTAATTAAAAAAAAACTCTCACATCCTATGCTTCCAACACATGGGTCGTTTTTGGTCACTTGTGGGGCTTACTATATCCTTATTTACGCTCTTTATGGACTTAGCAAACATCTTGTGATATTAGAACATAGAACAGTACAGCACAGGAACAGGCCCTTTGACCCACAATGTCCACGCCGGACATGATGCCAAGACTAATTCTTATTTTTCCATCCTGGGAAAAAAGTTCTTACTGTTTACCCTATCTCTGCGTCTCATAATTTTATGTACAGTAAACCCTCGCAATTACAGTTTTTATGGAACTGTGTACCTGCATCCTCTCTATGCTCTCCAGAAATGCCATCTGACCTGCTGAGTTACTCCAGCAGTTTTTTTTTGTAAACCAGCAATAGAAGTCCTTGTGCCTCCATGGGCCTCACTGTCTTACGATACGATAGAACTTTATTTATCCCAGGGGGGAAATTGATCTGCCAACAGTCATAAAACACAAAATACATGAAACATGAAATTAAAGTGACAAGTGGAAAGGATTGGGGATGTGCAAAGATTGGAGTCACTCTACCCCACGACAGATGGGGGAGGAGTTGTACAGTTTGAAAGCCACAGGGAAGAAGGATCTCCTGTGGCGTTCTGTACTGCATCTTGGTGGAACCAGTCTGTTGCTGAGGGCGACTTGGATAAGCTTCCCTTTTGTACCAGCTCTGCTGTGCACCTACTCATTCGCAAGACTGGATTTTGCAGACCCACCTTTTTCATTGTAAGAACATATTTATCTGAAGACCTTAAATTTCCTTCTTGACTGCCTCCCATAGTTGTGGGACTGACATCTCGAAATAGCTGGTTTCAATCCAATAAAATAAAGCTGGTGTTTCAATTCACAGCATTACTGATTGAATCACAGTCAGAAGGCCAGTTTTCTTGAGCTTCTTAGTGAGGTTGTCCAGGGCAGGCAAAATGCATCCCTGTAACTGAAGCAAAGGAAGTATATTGTGAAAGGTGGACACAAAGTGCTGGAGTACTCAGTGGATCAGGCTGCTTCTCTGGAGAAAAAGGATGGATGAAGTTTTGGGTCAGGAAGAAGTTCCCAATGAAAAATGTCACCCATCCTTTTTATCCAGAGTTGTTGCCTGACATGCCAAGTTACTCCAGCACTTTGTCTATCTTTGCCATAAACCAACATCTGCAGTTCCTTGTTTCTACATAAGTATATAGTCAGCTTGGTTTGTCCTTCAATCATCCGTCTGCCATTTATTGCCATTCACAAGTTCCAAGCCACCAGCATACCTATTCGAGAAGCAATAGTGTAAAAAACAACCATTGACGTTTCAGGTCGAGTCCCTGGGTCAGTCCAAAAGTAGATCATGATCCGAATTGTTTACTATCCCTTTGCCTCCTCGGATACTGCTCAACCCACTACTTGACCCAAAAACCAGCACCTTGTTTTCATGCTTTGGATTACAACAGCCATCACCTCTTATGTCTCCAGACTATGGTGTATATTGGTTGGGACCCAATAAACAAAAGTAGGTGATAAGATGCAAAATTCACAATTTTAAAACAGATCTAAGAAATCATCTGCCAAATCTATATATTCAAACACTGAGTTCTGCAAACGTTAACTGCTAACATTTCTGTTTATCAAATATTGCTACTCTGAAATTCAATATATATCAAAATTCACCACCACTTCTGCAAATAAAAGTCATAAAACAAAAGAAAAGGCAAAGGAGATATAGATGAAAGTTTTACAGAGATAAACCATGTATGGAGCTATCAGATATTAACAGCATGTTTCTTCACCCTATGATCAACAAAGATAAGCATAAAAATAGAAAACTAAACAGATCATGAATCAGCCTATGCATTAAAAAAAGTTATGGTTAAATGCATTGAAAGAATTAATGTTTTTTAAATGCAGGTACATGCCAATTCTATAATTTGAAAAATAAAAGTGTGACATAAAGAATACATGTACCCATCAATTAATATATTTTCAAACTCAAGTTTTCAACTGTATTTAGAATTGCTTTTTGCTGGTTCAAGTTATAAATTGGATGAATTTAGATGTATAATCAGCAACAGTCATTGAGCTGGTTCTTCAGTAAAAAATGTTAGAGTAAAAAAAATATACTGTATGTATGTATGTGTTAGTGTGTGTATGTGTATATATATATATATATACACACACATATATATATACACACATATTATATATATATATATATATAATATATATATATATATATATATATATATTATATATATATATATATATATATATATTATATATATATATATATATATATATATATATATATATATATATATATATATATATATATATATATTTATTTATATATATATATTACATATATATTATATTATATATATTACATATATATTATATTATATATATATATTATATATATATATATATTATATATATATATTATATATATATATTTTATATATATATATATACACACACGCACACACCCATACAGTGCATTCAGAACATATTCAGACCCTTTCACTTTTTCCACAATTTGTTACGTTACAGCCTTATTGTAAGATGGATTAAATTATTATTTTTTTTAATCATCATTCTACACACAATACCCCAGAACGAAGAAACAAAAACAGGTGTTTGGAAATTTTAGCAAAGTATTTAAAAATAAATAACTGAAATATCTCATTTACATAAGTATTCAGACCCTTTACTATGACACTCAAAATTGAGCTTAGGTTCATCCTGTTTCCATTGATTATCCCTGAGATGTTTCTACAACTTGATTGGAGTCCACCAGTGGTAAATTAAATTGATTGGACATGATTTGGAAAGGCACACACCTGTCTATATAAGGTCCCACAGTTGACAGTGCATGTCAGAGCAAAAACCAAGCCATGAAGACGAAGGAATTGTCCGTAGACCTCCAAGACAGGATTGTGTCGAGACACAGATCTGGGGAAGGGTATAAAACAATTTCTGCAGCATTGCAGGTCCCGAAGAGCACAGTGGCCTCCGTCATTCTTAAATGGAAGAACTTTGGAACCACCAGGACTCTTCATAGAGCTGGCCGCCCGGCCAAACTGAGCAATCGGGGGAGAAGGGCCTTGGTCAGGGAGGTGACCAAGAACCCGATGGTCACTCTGACAGAGCTCCAGAGTTCCGCTCTGTGGAGATGGGAGAACCTTCCAGAAGGACAACTATATCTGCAGCACTCCACCAATCAGGCCTTTATGGTAGAGTGGCCAGAAGGAAGCCGCTCCTCAGTAAAAGGCACATGACAGCCCACTTGGAGTTTGCCAAAAGGCATGAGAAACAAGATTCTCTGGTCTGATGAAATCAAGATTGAACTCTTTGGCCTGAATGCTAAGTGTCCATTCTGGAAGAAACCAGGCACCATATACCCAATACCATACCTATGGTGAAGCATGGTGGTGGCAGCATCATGCTGTGGGGATATTTTTCTTGGCAGGAGCTGGGAGACTAGTCAGGATTGAGGGAAAGATGAATGGAGCAAAGTACAGAGAGATCCTTGATGAAAACCTGTTCCAGAGCGTTCTGGACCTCAGACTGGGGCGGAGGTTCACCTTTCTGTTTTTGCTACCAAAGTGGATAACCTCACATTTATCCACATTAAACTTCAAGGTGATTTGGACTCGATGGGAAAAATGTCAACCCGAATCTGTAAAAATGGTATTGTTACCATGTAGATTTTTTCACGAAGATGTAAACACACACACATATATACATACATACAAGATCAGAGTTTTATAGATGATTAACAATATAATATATATATATATATATTGTTTGTATGATCATGCTAACCTGAATCCCTACATATTATCCAACCATGTTTCTATTATTTCTTGTCGCTGATGGCTTGCAGCCAAACCTCTGAAGCACAATAGAAAAATACAACTTTACATGAGCAATCAATTATCACAAGAAGAGAATGGGGTTAAAAATAATCATCCCAGAACAGAACACTGGACAGTGTTTTCAATTTGAACAGGCCACACACAAGCATAGTTAATGGCCTGTGAAGTTTTCTCTGAATGTGAAGAGAATTGATTACGGCATAACTTGCAGATTGTTCTCCAGTGTTTTGTTTGATCACAGAATTGTGAATGGAGAATTGTTGAGAGAGGTGTCTGTGACAATTAAACTGTGAGGTACTCTTTAAAACCAGATATTACTGACATTATGAAAGAGAGTTGCAAAGTGGTCTCTCATTCACAGTGGAAGTCCATAATTTTAGGACAGGGGGCAAATAAATAAAAAAACAAGACAGTGGCCATTTGGTTGCAGTGAGTTAAAAAAAGTGTAACATTTCCCATGGTATCAAAGCCTTTAACACCAGCAGAATGATACGGAATGATAGACGGCAGCGGAGACCCGACTCGGCCCCGGAACCGTGGCGGCGGCAGCGACCACCCACAGAGTTTGAACCGTCGTCTCGGCGCAGGCGGAGAACAAAGAGGGAAGAGACAGAGACTTTAAGATTTTGCCTTCCACCACAGTGAGGAGGTGTTTGGTGAACTCACTGTGGTGGATGTTAAATTTGTGTTGATTGTGCGTTTTTGTCATTTTTTTTTATATATGTATGACTGCAGGGAAACAAAATTTTGTTCAGACCGAAAGGTCTGAATGACAATAAACAAATCTAATCTAATAACAATAACAATAATTAAAACAGTGTGGGAAACTAATGTGGGAACTATGTGGGTTCCCATATAAAACTATGTGGGAGAATTTTAACTTGGTCATGACAGTTCCATTCTCCTATGTCTGATTAGTTGAGTATTTAAAGGTTTAGTTTAGTTTAGAGATACAGTGAGGAAACAGGCCCTTCAGCCCACTGAGTCTACGCCAACCAGTGATTCCCGTACAGCAGCACTATCCTTCACACTAGGGACAATTTACAAATTTGTACCAAAGCCAATTAACCGAACAACCTGTATGTCTTTGGAACGTGGGTGAAAACTGGAGCACCTGGAGAAAACTCACGGGGAGAATGTGCAAACTCCTTACAGACAGCACCTGTAGTCAGAATTGAACCCGGGTCTCTGGAGCTGTAAGGCAGGAACTCTACTGCTGCACCACCGTGCCATCCTAGCATGGCACTGCGAGAATCCTAGCATTTTGAAAGGTTGGTGTAAAAACATACAAGAAATATCTTTATTAAAAATAATAAATACTCGCATCACCTGAGCTGAGGGCCTGAGCTTTAGGGAGAGAATGGATAGGTTAGGAATTTATTCCCTGGAATGCAGGAGGCTGAGAAATGACCCTACAGAGGTATATAAAATCATGAAGGGTATAGGTAGTGGGAATGCACTACCTTTTTCTCAGGGTTTGGGAATAAGAACTAGAGGACATAGGTTTATGGTGAGTGGGGAAAGATTTGATAGGAATCTAGGGGGCAACATTTTCACACAGTTGGTGGGTCTACGGAGCAAGCAACCAGAGGAAGTAGTTGGGGCTGGTGCAAAACATTTTAAAGATATTTGGACAGAGATTTTGTGTCATTTACTGCACATTTTTATTGGTGCTATATTCTATGATACACAAGAGTTAATCTCATGTTTTTACTGGTGTAACATTTAATGGTGTTTCTCATTCAATTTCACATTCCTTTCTATTTATGTATAAGAATATAAATTTTGGGCCATTAAAATGATTTGATGTACATTTTTTGCCATGACTATTATAAATAGGTGGCATAAAGAAGAGGAAATGAACAAGTCTGTAGTTTCTGTGAAAGATTAAAAAAACAAATTTGTTATACCCAATTTGGGCATATAAAGTAGAAATGAGGAACTGCAGATGTTGGTTTACCAAGGAAAACCCAAAATGCTGGAGTAACTCAGCTGCTCAAGCAGCATTATTGGAGAACATGGATATGTGACGTTTCAGGTTGGGGCCATTCATCAGACTGGCGGTAGGAATGTCAGAGGGGGAGCAGTGAGAGAAGGTCTCACAGAACTCCCGTCAGAGAGAAGAGTAGACTTTTTTCAAGGTAGGCATACCTTGCGGAGATTTTGCAGTGGAGCTGTCAAAATGTCGAATAAAGGAACTGCAGCTGCTGGTTTATTAAAGAAAGACACAAAATGCTGGAATAACTCAGCAGGTCAGGCTGCATCCTTGGGGAATGCCCTGCATTCCCTGGACAACATGAATAGGTGACGTTTTGGGTCGGGTCAGGTCGGGACCCTTCTTCAGTCTGAGTTCTTCAGGTTCCCCTTCTGTGATTCCTACTGGAAACCTGAAGAAGGGTCCTAACATGAAAGGAATTCTGCCATCTCCAGCATTTTATGTCTTTCTTTGAACAAATAAAATTTGTTTGGATCTCTGGATGGTGGGAAGGGAGAAGGTAAAAGGCTTCTCCAATGGTTGATAGGAAGGTCTGATAAGAAATAGTGTTGGTACTGATAGAGTGAACAGGCCTTCAAAGATGCCAGAATTAGCTCTGATGACTAAGATATTGGTTTGGCTACACTGACAATTAATCTTAATACTTAACATATCAAAGCATGGGTGCTGTCTCATTTCATTGTAGTGAAACAGTCTAACTTCATTCAAGGCTTAATGTGAAAAGTTAAATGAAAGCAATTTGAGAAGATGGTGGACAAATGAAATCCTCTATCTGAGAGTATTCACAGTATGCTGTCAGCAGAAGCATAGGCCAATAATCTGCCAGAACATTATAGTCTGTGCCCCTCCAAAATAAGTTAACTTTTAGTGACATGCATGCAGCTGCCTACATCATATCCAGCCTGTGGAAGATTTACTAATATATATGTCTATAAGATACGATGGAGACACAAGGAACTGCAGATGTTGGTTTACAAAATAAGACACAAAGAGCTGGAGGAACTCAGCAGGTCAGACAGCATCTGTGGGGTATGTGGATAGTTGATATTTTGGGTTGGGAGCCTTCTTGAAACTGATTGTGGTGGGGAGGGGAGAAGAAAGCTGTAAAGGAGGAGGGGCAGGACAAAGTGATAGTGATAGGTGGATACAGGATGAGGGGGGGGGGGGGCGGAGGTGATGGGTAGATAGTTGGATAAACGCTAGAGATGAAGAGACAAGAAGTGTGTGATAAGGATAGAAGAGGCAAGAATTATAAAGCCAGAGGAAAGAACATGGGTGCATGGGGTCCTAATTCTATCTAAGGATTATAACAATTTTGGGTTGTCAAGATTACTGAATTAAGTGCTATCAATAAAAATGCCCGGTGCATTTGGTCATGCTCACGTGACTGAAACTTTTGTCAGACTTGTCTTCAACTATTGTCAGTGCTGGATGTTATTGTTAATTTTCTTTTGTTGTTAAAAGATCTGATCACGTTAGTGTTTTGCAGCTTAATACTGCTTTATTTTAATTAGAGGGGCATTGTCTATCTTTGTGCCATCACTGACTGACCTGCTTTGTTCACTTGAGTAACTTTCATTATATTTCAGCAGGGAGGCTTGTAAACTGTGGCAATCCATCAAGCCATTCCATCACTGCCACAACCGCTAAAACCAGATTCATATCTACTATTATCTAATGGAGCAGGATTGATGGCCTGTTAAACAAAACAATCACAGTTTGTGCTATTTTCATCCAGTTGGTGATGTTGAGTGGAAAAACCTCAGGGAGAAAAAGCCTAGGAAAATGTAAGCCAAAATCTCTCTCGGAAAAATTATTATTGTGATACCAATACCAAAAATTGCTAAGACTCGCTGATGACCAAATTGGATCAGATTATTTTGGAGCATGGAAATAAAAAACACAAATTTCAGCAGTTTTTATTTGTCATGCAGGGTAGATGGTGAACATGGATTTCATAATCCATCGGCTGTATGTCATGGCTGATGTAAATCAGAGACCAATGACAGATGTGATCTGAATATAAATACAATTCTTGGTTAGAAAATCGATGTACTGTTAGTTACCTGAAGTTGTACACAGTTTGTACTTGTGGTCCTGTTCACATTGCAATAGCTTCAAACATAAGTAGCATTTATACATTCAGTCAAATAGCACTAAAACATACACCTCAAACCACGGTGGGATTCTATTGCACTCCTTGAAGTAAATATAAATGTACCTAACACTAAAAAAATAAAAAGGAGACTCCACCAACTAAAAATTATTTATTGCTGATGTTTCAGGCTTTCATTGCTGCTATGTAAATATATAATAGTTACTTTTCTAATAGTTAATTGATTTTTTTAATCAATTCCTTAATTATTTTAAATACTGCATATAACTACTTTAAGATTTTAAGATATTACGAAATAGAAAACAGATTACAGAATATATTTCCCCCCAAAACTTCAAGGAAATCAAATTGCTTAATTAATAAACTAATTATCTTTGTGCAAATTATTTCTTGATAGTACAGGTGTCAAAGGTTATGGGGAGCAGGCAGGAGAATGGGGTTAGGGGGGAGCGATAGATCAGCCGTGATTGAATGGCGGAGTCGATGATGGGCCGAATGGCCTAATTCTGTCGGGACGACAGATGGCATAATGGGCTAAGTGTTCGGCTGGCGACCGGAAGGTAGCCGGTTCGAATCCCGCTTGGAGTGCATACTGTCGTTGTGTCCTTGGGGCAAGACACTTCACCCACCTTTGCCTGTGTGTAAATGTAATGTAATTATGTGAAGCACTTTGGGGTCAATGCAAGTTGACCAAAAATGTGCTATATAAATAAGATTATTATTATTATTATTATTATCACTTTGGTCAATTATGCCATAGAAAATGTCCATATCAGTCAAAAAAGTCACCAGCTTGATACAGCTTACAAACAGACCCTTCGGCCCACCGAGTCCACACGACCGTTGAGCACCCGTTCACACTAGTTCTATGTTATCCCACTTTTTCATCCACTCCCTACTCACTAGGGGCAATTAATCACAATCAATCACAATAATAATTTATTAGCCAATTATGTTTTGCTACATATGAGGAATTTAATTTGCCAAGTCAGTCATACAAATAAAAAGCAACAGAACACACAAAATACATTTTAACGTAAACATCCACCGCAGTGACTCCTCCACATTCCTCATTGTGATGGAAGGCGAAAAAAAGTTCGATCTCTTCCCTTCTTTGGTCACCCGCGGTTGAGGGCGTCGAGCGGACGATCTTGACCTGTAGCCGGCAGCAATTGGGTCCTCCGCATCGGGGCGATCAGGTCCTGCATCGGGGGGATGTCAGCTCCCCCGCGCCGGTGATTGGACCCCGGATTGGGGCTGGTCAAGCCTCTGCGTCTTTGGAGCTCCCGACTCGGCCTCTCCCGAGACTGCGAGCTCAAGATGGTAAAGTCCGCTGTCAGGAACTCAAAGTCAGTCCGAGGAGGCCTCCAGCTCCATCGATGTTAGGCCGCAGAGCGACCGGAGATACGATCCGGCAAAACAATCACATCTCTGGCAAGGTAAGAGACCTTTCCCCCGACCCCCTCCTCCTCCCCCCACATAAAACAAACCGGAGAACATTTACACAAACTTTTGAAACACACTAAAAATAAATTAAAAAGACGAAAAAACAGACAGACTGTTGGCGAGGCTGCCAATCGTGTGGCGCTCGTGGTGGTATAGAGGACAATTAACTTATAAACCCGCAAACCTTTGCGATGTGGAAGGAAAGCGGAGGAGCCTGAGGAGTCACAATGAGAACATACAAATTCCACGCAGACAGCACCCAAGGTCAGGATTGAACCCAGACCCCTGGCAATTTGAGGCAGCAGCTCTACTAACTGCACCACTGGACCACTCCTAACGTTCTACATATGGTGAAATTATCTGATCCAAACATCCTTTCAGGGAATGAATTCCAGCTCCCTGCAAACTCCAGTGTGAACTATTCTTTCTTTGTCTCCATCTTAGTCTTATGCGGCACAGTGGTGCAGCAATGGAGCTGCTACCTTACAGCACCAGAGACCCAAGTTCAATCCTGACCTCGGGTTCTGTTTGTGTGGAGTTTGTACGTTCTCCTCATGACTTATTGGTTCTCCTCATGTTGCTCTGGGTTACTCCCACATCCCAAAGATGTGCAGGTTTGTAGGTTATTTGACTTCTGTAAATTGTTCCTAGTGTGTAGGATAGAACCAGTGAACTAGTGATTGTTGGTCAGCGTGGACTTGGTGGGCCGCAGGGCCTGTTTCTACGCTGTATCACTAAACTAAATTAATCCTTTAACCAATTACTTTGACCAACCCCTCTGCAAATAAATAGATCATTCCTCTTTACTCTCATTAGTAGCCACTTAATTCCAAATGTCACCCTTCAGCTAACTTTGTCCCAATCTTTCCTCATTGCTAAAACTTACCAGTCTTGACAACATCCCAATGAACCTCATTTGCACCCTCAACAATGTAGTGACATGGTTCCCATAATGAGCTGCGTTTACATGGAATTGTTTATAGTTTTGAAGCTCTGGTCTGAATTATATTGTTGAAAGCCCAGCTCTGTGCTTCAACCAGTGAGGGAATGCATCCTGTATGTACATTTAACAACTTCATTGGCCTGTTTGTGGACATAAATTCCAGGTTGTTGAAGGAGGCAAGAGAGGAGAATGCTGGGGCCTTGAAGGAGATCTTTGTATTCTCTTTAGCCACAGGCAAGGTCCCATAGGACTGGAGAATATCCAATGTTGGTCCTTTGTTTAAGAAGGACAATAGGTCGGCACTGGCACATCGGTAATGTTGCTGCCTTACAGCGCCAGAGAACCAGGTTTGATCCTGACTGGAGATGCTGTTTGTATGCAATTTGCACACTCCCCCTGTGACTACATGGGTTTCCCCTGGGTGCTCCGGTTTCCTTCCACATCCCAAAGATGTGTAGGGTTGTAGGTTAAGTGGCTTCTGTAAATTGTCCCGAGTGTAGGATAGAATGAGTGTAGGGGTGATTGCTGGTCGACGTAGAGTCGGTGGGCAAAAGGGGCTGTTTCCATGCAGCATCTCTAAACTAAATGAACCTAAATAGAGATCATCCATCAGTGGTGGGGAAAATACAGACTATTTATAGAGAGCGTTATTGAGTGAGTGGTAGAACATCAGAGGGAGTTGATAGAATATGGTGAGGATAAAAGGTGATGAGAGTGAGACTGATGTAAATATACGCTTATTGGTCAGAGCAGATTTACTGGGCCTGTTACTGTGCTGGATCAATCTACGAGTCTATGACCTCAAGGTCTTTTAAAAAAAAAAACAGAGGACAGTTGTAAATGTGGTCTGCAGTTGGCGACATTCAAATTCTTTCAACATACAATTCTACATTTCAGGAACATAGTGGAATGAATAACTTTCAATGAAGGACAAGTAGCACATTAAAAAAAATCAATTCTTTCTTGACATGTTCTAATGAAATGTTTTGAATTGGGAGCAATGATTAAAAAAGAATGCTCTCTATAAATAGAGAGAGCTACTGTAATTACACATAGGGTATTTCTTTGCTGATCTATTTCAAAACAGTAGTTATGCACAGTTATTTCTAGCTACGAGTTCTCCGTGTGTTAATTTTGCATAAATTATGGGCAACATGGGTCTGCATTAGTTCTCTGTGGGTGAATGAATTTGGCTCACAAACATTAGAATGCTATGTCGTTAAATACACCAACAATTCTTCAGGTGCCAAAAGCCATCCAATGTGATCAGAGAACCTTGATAGATTTTATTAATCGTTCAACATTGCAGTTCAGCCTAATTCCGTTCTCCTCCAACACACATGGATTATCACCTTCCAGCAGGGGTCACTGAGTGATAAAGATTAACTTAAAACCTGCAATAATGTCTTTCCTCTCCTCTACTTTCCATTTCAACCTTGGAGCATTGACACCAATTATAGTGTCCTATCACTATCACATTTGGAATTAGTTAACTCAGCACAGATAAGGGATTGAACAATGTAGTTAATTAATTAATGAGAGTTTAACATTCCTCTTCTGAGAGGTACATTGAAGTAAAAATCTTTCATTTGAAGGCATTCCTTTCAACGTACAAATGTCTTAAATAAGAAGTGGAATAGATAGCATTTTACAGTTAGCTGGGACCTTTAGTACATCGTTAAGGAAGGAAACGACAAGTTGGAAATTACTTAACTGATACTGCCACTTAATAGCTGGTAAATCCTGAAATGTTAATGGCTTAGCACTTAACAAGAAACCATATACAGTTCTGACCTTTGGTTCTGACAATGGAGTAGTGAATCATCTGCCAAAGCTGTAAGTTTTCTACATTGTCTGTAAAAACAAATAGCAGGGTATATTAAATGTGTGTGGGATGGATCTGTACATTTTTGGAAAAATAATGGCAAAGCAGAAACTTATACTCAGCTGCTTTTTCGGGGACTGTACAATATACTGTAATGGATGTGTTTATGATGATAATTATGACCGCATGATTTTTTTTCTACTTTATTATAAATAACATCAGTATAAATCACAGCCGATTGCTCCCAAAGGTCTCTCACTTTACAGAACGGCATTGACAGGGACTTGGTGAATGTCATTTGCTTCTCACCTTGTACTTTTCCTTCTATAAATCCCACTCTCTATCAAGCATGTTTCCCTTCTACTGTAGTGTCTGATATTCTGTGCCATTTACATTGTAACAAACTATCATTCCACATCAATTTCCAAAACTACACACATGACCAGTTGTGTAATCTTATCACTGGAACAATTGTTGGACGGGACAAAAAGTGTAGCAACCAGTAGTAAAACAGAAAACTCTGGAAGCACTCAATAAAACAGACAGCATCTGTGGACCTGATCAAAACACAAAGTGCTGGAGGAACTCAGCAGGGTCAGGCACCATCTGTGGAGAGAATGGACAGGTGACGTTTCGGGTTGTGGCCCTTCTTCAGACTGCTCCCCTCTGTGGACCTGAAATGGTAACTCTGCTTTTCCTTCCACAGATGTTGCCCAGTTATATTTTCGACATTTTCTACATTTATTTCACATTTCAAGCATTTGTAATTTTTTGATTTACAGTAATCAGTGCAAAAGATCAGGAGTTTAAACAAGGGGCATTGTTGAGAAATAGTTCACTGCCCTTTGACCTTGGAACCTTTCAGATATGAGAATGCTTCAGATGCTTTCAGTCTGTCCTATCTTTCAGTCAATCTTCTTTTGCCTCTGCTTAGTTTTATCCTTCAATCTCAATCCTTAAAGAAAAGCAATTCAGTTCTTAAAATGCTCTTTAACTGAGCCCACCTGATTTCATTGGCTCAAGTGGCTGAAAATACCAGTGGTACTTTGAACCCCATGTGACCTTTCAGTTCTACCCTTGTTGGTGTCTCATGGTGGTTTGGACATTAGTTAACATTGCATCCCCACGCAGGTATTTAAATTTATTTGAGACCGTAGGCAATCCATGATGACTTGGAATGATTTAACAATAAATAGACAATCCATGCACCAGCAGTGACTGCACACAAAGGCTTCTTCAACACCTTATTCTCCAACTCATCTATTCTTTGAACCCTTTCTAATTGACTAGTTCTGCACCATATCCTGAAGTCATAACAAATCAAAAGTTCTTGTCATAAATAGAGAAGCAGCTGTGCCTGTATAGTTTACATATTAGCTACACAATTCTTGAACTCTATATTCTTTAGTCAAGCTTCTCGTCATGTCTTATTATTACATTTTACAATTCACAGACAACGGATCAGGATGGCCTTATTCGGTACTTCACTCCTCTTAAAATTGTCATGATCACGATCATTGGAAAATAACCCCTAAAGAATGCTTTTTATTTCCATTTCTCGTAGCTGCTTTTGACCTATTTATGGACACTTCTTCCTTTGGAGAGAAAAGGTATCTCATATTTATTTAAGCTTTTCTGTAATTATGCCAGAATATAAGCAACAGTGGAAACTTTCAAAGATTGCTTTTGTTGTCCATTCTAGTTCTTCGAGGTTTGTCCACTTGCCTCAATCCATGATGTCCAATCCATTCTCTTGGACAGACACTAATCCTTAGATGACTTCCTCCTTGCAGGTTGCAAAGGAACATTCCTTCAACTTTCAGAATAATTTTAGTTGTATGCTCCATTAATTCATTTTATTCACACTAGTTCAATTGCTGCAATATAAAGCTGTATGAAAGATAAACACATGGATATGCAGGGCTTGGAAGAATATGAGGCAGATGAGATTAGTTTATCTTGGCATCATGTTCGGCACAGACATTACAGGCCCAAGGCCCTGTGCTGCAGCTTTCTATGTTTTATGACTGTCAGCATTTTCACTTCATGTGAATGCATCTGAAGATGACTGAACTTTATTGCCTTCCCTCACAGTGGGAAACGTTGATTCTGCTGTGTGGGGATGTTCATGTCAAATTTTATCGTGTATTATGTTCTTTTTATTCATATGGCTGTCTGGTAATTCAAATCTCACTGTACCAATTGGTGCATGTGATAATAAATGTCTCTTGAACTCTTTGGTAATTATCAATTTTGCTGGAAAGCTTTATGTATAGGTATTAAACAATTGTGCAAAGTTGGGTCGTTACAAAAAACAATTATTAGATATTTAATTATGACCCTAAATTTGTCTTTGTAAGTGTACTGTCTACTTTTGTATACTTTTGTAAACACTTTGGTGTGCAGTGAAGACTTGTTCAAAAGATTATGACTCATTTGTCTTCAGACACAATTGGAGGGAATATTAGTGCGCTGGGATAAAACAGACACTGTATTTCAATACAATGAACGTTTTTATTACAGAGCCAGGCATTCAAGATTCTGTTATTACTCCATCATTACTAATTAGTGTAAAATCATAGTACTGAAAAGAATCTGCCTCAGATAATAGCAATGACCTGGATTCCACAGTAATTTTCCTGTCCATACTGTGGATTAAAACAAGAACACAAGACTTATTTCAAACACAAGTCTTTGAAATGTACTGATTTCTTCTGGAGTTTGACAAAGTCACAGGAAATATGTTACCCCTGGAATTGGGTGTCTGGAGCTTTGAGTTACAGTCTAAGTAAGTTTTAGGCTTGATAAGGCCTGGGCTTAAGGCATATAAAGTGAGAGGGAAAGATTAAATAAGAAACTGAAGAGCAACCTTTTCACATAGAAGGTGCTGGGAATATGGAACCAGCTACTAGAGGAAGTAGTTGAGGTAAATACAATAACAACATTTACAACACATTTGGATGGATAGATGTACAGGTGCACAACCTTTTATCCGGTGTTCCAGAAACCGAAAAGCTCCGAAAACCGGCCATTTTTTCCAGATGTCGTCTGCGCACCAAAGCTCGCGTTTGGCGCCAAACTTGACCCAAAACGACCCACGGTCAACCCAGGTCTGTACTACTGTAGCGGCTGCCTCCTCCCTGGAGACCGGGAGACGCTTAAACATCTGTAAATCATTGCTTAAATGTTAGTCAGTTAGTTTGGAGGGCTTTTATGTGAAGGAGGGTGAAGGGGTAAACTTTAATTCTTAGTCCCCTACCTGGTCGGAGAGGCGGGGAGCGGTCAATGCCTTACCGGGTCGCTGTGCAGTAAGCTCCGCAGCAGCGTGTGGCCGGTGGGGCCCGCGGGCGGCGCCAGTTTGTAGCTCCGACCCCGGCAAACTCTACCCCTGGCTGCGAGGCGCTCCAAATCCAGCGCGGCCCGGAGCGCTGTGGCCGCCGACACACAACATCGCGGAGCGTCGCTGGATTCGGAGCCGCGCAGCCAGGGGTAGAGTTGCCGGGGGCGGAGCTCCAACCGGCGCCGCCCGCGGCCGGACGGAGCCCCCAGCTCCGCGGCTCCAAATCCAGCGACGCTCCGCGAATGTTGGAAGAAGGCGGCCACAGCGCTCCGGAGCTTGCCCGCACGGCGACCCGGTAAGGCATTGCCCGCTCCCCGCTGGTATCCCAGCGCTGCGACGCCGCCGACTCCCGACATTCCCGGAGCTGGGACGTCCGGCCGCGGGCAGCGCTGGATTTGGAGCGCCTCGCAGCCAGGGGTAGAGTTGCCGGGGTCGGAGCTACAACCGGCGCCGCCCGCGGCCGGACGGAGCCCCCAGCTCCGCGAGGTTGGGAGTCGCCGACCAGGTAGGTAGGGGACTAAGAATTAAAGTTTCCCCCTTCACCCCTACACCACCACCACCACATAAAATCCCTCCAAACTAACTGACTAACATTTATGCAATGATTCTCCCGGTCTCCGGGGAGGAGGCAGCCGCTCCAGACTTTTCAAGCCGCCCGCGCTACCTACCTAATCTACGCTAAAAATCTTCCATTCTGAAATCCGAAAATGTCCGAAATCCGACAAGTGTCTGGTCCCAAGGCTTTCGGATAAAAGGTTGTGCACCTGTATAGGAAAGGTTGACAGGGACGTGGGCCATTTATAGGCAAATTTTGATCATCATGGACTAGTTGGGTCGAAGGGCCTGTTGTATTACTCTGAGTACTTGCTCCACCTGTATGTTTAAAGCATACTCAGTTCCCTTTGAACATCATGTCCCAATCTGTTCCCATTAATTAATTCACTTTTTTTCATAGTATTGAGTGTCGAAATTGGAAAATCATGTTGCAGTTATATAAGATGTTGGTGAGACCACATTTGGAGTATTGTTTTTAGTTTTGGGCACTATGTTATCGGAAAGGTGGTGTCAAGCTAGAAAGGGTGCAGAGATGATTTACAAGGATGTTGCCAGGATTCAAGGGCCTGAGCTATAGGGAGAGGTTGAGCAGGTTAGGACTCTATTCCTTAGAGCACAGGAGGATGAGGGGTGATCTTATAGAGGTGTACAAAATCATGAGAGGAATAGATCAGGTAAATACAGAGTTCCTTGCCCCAGAGTTGGGAAATCGAGAACCAGAGGACATAAGTCCCTCAGGAGTGACCTTTTTACATGAAGGGTGATGGGTGCATGGAACTAGCTGCCGGAGGCGGTAGTTGAGGTATGTACTATCGCAATGTTTAGGAAGCATTTACCCAGGCACTTGGATAGGATAGGTTTAGAGGGATATGGGTCAAGCACTGGCAGGTGGGACAGGTGTAGATAGGACATATTGGTTGGTGTGGGCAAGTTGGGCCGAAGGGCCTGTTTCCATGCTGTATGACTCTATGTGGTGGATAACTTCACATTTATCCACAAGTGAATACATCTGCTATATCTTTCTGCGCTCATCCTATTGATCTTAATCACCGTGGAAACTCTTTGCACCCTCATGATTACAATCCCACCTAGCTTCATAAACATTACAAAGTAGCTCTTCGTGGAGAAGATGCAAGGCAGGCGATAGATCCTGCACTGTCGGAAACTCAAAGGCTCAAAAGATACGAGCTATGAAAATAATGGAAGGAAAAAGCTGTGGAATTCAAAGCCTTCTGCCAAAGCCCACCATTCTGGTTGCAATTCTGCAAGACTTACAGTGAGGTCAGTGAATGCACTCTCAAATGTCTCATTCAATCATGTATATCACTAGTTTCAGATATTGCTCAATGCACCATGCCCCTATCACTCAGTTGCCGACAGTCTCTCTCAATCTGATTTAAATATCACCGTCGCTCCATGGTATCCTCATTTCTTTAGCCGAGCTTCAAAACTCATAGTCTGAAGAAGTACCTCAACCTGAAATGTCACCTATCCATGTTCCAGGGATGTGGTGGTGTGTAATCATAGTAGTAGCTAATCATGGATACAGGTATGGTTGCATGACATAGAAAATAGGTGCAGGAGTAGGCCATTCGGCCCCTTCAAGCCATTCAATATGATCATGGCTGATCATTCCAAAATCAGTATCCCGTTCCTGCTTTCTCCACGTATTCCTTGATTCTGTTGGCCCCAAGAGCTCTAACCAACTCTCTCTTGAATACATCCAGTTAATTGTCCTCCACTGCCTTCTCAGACAGAGAATTCCACAGATTCACAACTCTCTGGGTGAAAAGGTTTTTCCTCATCTCAGTCTTAAATGGCCTACCTCTTATTCTTAAACCATGACCCCTGGTTCTGGGTTCCCCCAACATCAGGAACATTTTTCCTGCATCTAGCCTGTCCAATCCCTTAAGAATTGTATTTGTTTCTATAAGATCGCCTCTCATCCTTCTAAATTCCAGTGAATATAAGTCCAGTCGATCCACTCTTTCATGATATGTCAGTCCCGCCATCCCGGGAATTAACCTGGTGAACCAACGCTGCACTCCCTCAATAGCAAGAATGTCCTTCCTCAAATTAGGAAACCAAAACTGCACACAATACTCCAGGTGTGATCTCACCAGGGCCCTGTATAACTGCAGTAGGACCTCCTTGCTCCTATACTCAAATCCTCTCGCTATGAAGGCCAACAAGCCATTTGCTTTCTTCATTGCATGCTTACTGTCATCAAAGGACACCCAGGTCTCGTTGCACCACCCCTTTTCCTAATCTGCACCATTCAGATAATAATCTGCCTCCTTGTTCTTGCCACCAAAAGTGGATAACCTCACATTTATCCACATTATACTGCATCTGCCATGCATCTGCCCACTCACCCAACCTATCCAAGTCACCCTGCAGTCACATAGCATCCTCCTCGCAGCTCACACTGCCACCCAGCTTCGTGTCATCCTCAAACTTGGAGATGTTACATTTAATTCCTTTGTCTAAATCGTTAATATATATTGTAAATAACTGGAGTCCCAGCAATGAGCCTTGCGGCACCGCACTTGTCACTGCATCACATGACCTGATCCTCATGGAGAAGACACTGTCCAACACAATCAAAGAAGAGCCTGCCAAGACTGTGACCCATAATGGATCTGAAATCTTGGAATATCAATATACCTAATCCTCTCCTCACATTTGGTAGAGGCATAGAGCGATAGAGCATGGAAATAGGCCTTTTGGCTTAACGCCCATGCTGAACAAGATGCCCCATGTACACCAGTCCCACCTGCTGATGTTTGGCCTATATCCATCCAAACCTTTCTTATCCATGTGGAGTATCAGACATTGGGGGAGATGGGAAGATGTGGCGAGTGGTGGGGTCACGTTGGAGGTGGCGAAAATGACGTAGGATTATCTGTTGTGTGTGACGGCTGGTGGGGTGAAAGGTTTTTCAGGCATTGGGGGAGATGGGAAGATGTGGCGAGTGGTTTTTCAGACATTGGGGAAGAAGGGTTTCGGCCCGAAACGTTACCTATTTCCTTCGCTCCACAGATGCTGCTGCACCCGCTGAGTTTCTCCAGCATTTTTGTGTACCTTTCTTATCCATGTATCTGTCCAAAAGTCTTTTAAATGTTGTTGTTATAGTACCCGCCTCATCTACCTCCTCCGGCATTACAGCTTGTTCCATATAACTCCCGCTCTCTGATGAAAAAGTTGCCCCCTTGGGTTCCTATTACATTTTCCCCCTCTCACCTTAAACCTATGTCCTCTGGTTCTGGATTCCCCTTTCACCTGATCTATTGCCCTCACAATCTTATACACCATTATACGATCACACCTCATCCTCCTGCGATTCAAGGAACAAAGTCCTAGCCTCGCCAACCTGCCTCTACATCTCAAACCCTCAAGTCTTGGCTACATCATTGTAAATCTTCGCTTTACAATCCCACTGTTGTGGGACGTATCACTGATGGGGACGAGTCAGAGTATAGAAGAGAGATCGACCGACTGACCAAATGGTGCCAGCACAATAACCTGGCCCTCAACACCAGCAAAACCAAGGAACAGATTGTGGACTTTGGAAGTGGCAGGATGGGGATCCACAGTCCTGTTTATATCAACGGGTCGATGGTGGAAAGGGTCAAGAGCTTCAAATTCCTGGGCGTGCACATCTCTGAAGATCTCTCCTGGTCCGAGAACACTGATGCAATTATAAAGAAAGCACCTCAGCGCCTCTACTTCCTGAGAAGATTACGGAGAGTCGGTTTGTCAAGGAGGACTCTCTCTAACTTCTACAGGTGCACAGTGGAGAGCATGCTGACCGGTTGCATCATGGCTTGGTTCAGCAACTTGAGCACCCAGGAGCGGAAAAGACTACAAAAAGTAGTAAACACTGCCCAGCCCATCATCGGTTCTGACCTCCTTACCATCGAGGGGATCTACCGCAGTCGTTGCCTCAAAAAGGCTGGCAGCATCATCAAGGACCCACACCATCCTGGCCACACACTCATCTCCCCGCTACCTTCAGGTAGAAGGTACAGGAGCCCGAAGAGTGCAATGTCCAGGTTCAGAAACAGCTTCTTCCCCACAGCCATCTTCCCCAACTCAACTCAAACAAAACTCTGAACATTAATAGCCCATTATCTATTTATTTGCACTTTATCTGTTTTATTTATTCATGTGTGTATATATTTATATAATGTTATATAGACACACTGATCTGTTCTGTATTCATGCCTTCTATATTCTGTTGTGCCGAAGCAAAGCAAGAATTTAATTGTCCTATCTGGGACACATGACAATAAACTCTCTTGAATCTTGTAAAATTCTAACAACATCCCTTCTATAGCAAGGTGACCAAAACTGAACACAATACTCCAAATGCAGCCTCACCAATATCTTGTACAGCATCACCAATGTCTTGTTCCTTTCCCTTAATCTATTAATCTGTTTAAATGCCACATCCTACCAACTGCTTCACCATTCAGATATTGCTCAATGCCCCAGAGCCCCATCAGCCATCTACCAAACATTTTCCCCATCCGTTCCCTTCATGTAACCATACATTTTCTTCTTTTTCTTTTTAGAAAACCAGGAACTACAACCGCCAGATGTTGCAGGATTACTAAAGAGAGAATGCAGATGTAAGCTCAATATGGAAGCTTAGATGGGGCATCTTGGTCTGCTGGGACAAGTTGAGTCGAAGCCCCTGATTCTGTGCTGCATGACTATATTGAATTCTATTTGTAGCTAATTTGATATCACTAGCACACTGTATCATGCTGTCTTG
This sequence comes from Leucoraja erinaceus, assembly GCF_028641065.1. Taxonomy (NCBI): domain Eukaryota; kingdom Metazoa; phylum Chordata; class Chondrichthyes; order Rajiformes; family Rajidae; genus Leucoraja; species Leucoraja erinaceus. Next base: position 25,233,301 of record NC_073383.1, read on the forward strand.
CAGTTTCTGTCAACCAGAGAAAATTGAAATTCTCCCATTTCTGACTTTCGTCAGAGCAGCTTTCAATTTACTTCAATTTACAACAGCATTTGAAAAATGTATAGGATCCTCCTATAATAATGTCTGTGAAAAAGAGGACTGCAAACTTGGCAAATTTACTGGAGTACAGTGAATTTTGATCTGAAGGCCAAAATGCATGTTTTTCTTAAGCAATTTTTCATTATGATTATGGGCTTTAGGGTGCTTTATAAATGTTAGCCACATCAACATATATAAACAGGAGATAAGTGTTTCAATACCTCAAACAAGGAATTTGTGATGAAATTTCCCCTCCAGGAGACCGCTGGCATTTTGCTGATCCTTTAATTCTGTCATGAGTGAAGTTCTGTCGATTTTTGTTGTTATCCCAACATCCATCTCAGAACGATACTTAAATGTGAGTATTATATTCATGAAATATAGATGATATTTGCTGTTCCTGCAATTCTGCTTTTGCACTTCCAGTGATTGTTGATAAGTAGAATCATTCTCAAGGTTGTCAAGCTACAGCTGAATTGATGAACCTGAATGTACAGAGAGGAGAGGATAATGAAGCATGATAAGATTACATTTTCTTCACGGTGTGATTATTGAAGACCTATGATCTGTCACAACAGAGATATATGAAACTATGAATTGTTTCAGCCTCTGTATTCTGGATATGTTTTAAGTTACACTTTTGTTCCATTCATCCTCGTTGAAGTTATATAAAAGTAATAGCAACAGAAAAAAATGTGACATTAATTTATTTTGCATGGACACAAGCATAAAGCTGGAAACTGTCAGAAGAGGCAGCAATAGTGATTTTTTTTTAATTCAAGGGAGCAAGTGGGAGTTGGCAATTTCCCTCCACCAAGGCTTTGGCTGGTAGAGTAGAAGCATACCAAGCACCTCAATCATCAGTGATAAAATTAAACAGAAGTTACTATAAATAATTTTAGATCATTCATTTCAATTGTGCCTTTTATCCCTCTTAGTGAGAGGCAGGCAAAACATTGATAACATTTAGTTTCAATCACAATTTTTAATAACAATTTTATCATATTTTTCTTATTCAGATTTGTTATCATGAATATGATATCATCAATTTTATATTACAAATGTGGCAGATCCTCACCATGTTATTAAAAGGTTTAAGATTTATTTACTGAATCTCTGATGGGAACACTCAATCACTGTTTAATGAATAATCTGACAAAAAAATTATACTTGTCAAGAACATCATTTTGTTGTGAATTCATATTGGATGCTTATATATTAGCTTAATCTCATTTAAGTTTATGCAAATTGGCCTAACATGCTGAGCACTTTAGCAAATCAAATGGATAGTGTGAGATACAAATTACCGTTTTCCTTTGTAAAATCTCGAAGTGTGATCATTATACGTAGTTAAAGTTATTCATAACTACCTTCATAGTGCAATTTATAGGATAGTACTGGACTAAGTGGGAACACGGGAGGCCTAGTCCCCCAACGGAACCCGTTCCCCAATGCAATATTCCACCACTAAAACGTTCCCCCAATGCAACCCGTTCCATTCCACCACTCACGCATAGCCAACTGCGCAGGCACGGCACATTTCCCCTCATTCCCCAGCACTCCCTCCCCTCCTCTTCACCCTCCCTCTTCTTTCCCCGCCCCCAATCCCTCCCACACCTCTCCCTCCCTCTCCTTTCCCCTACCCTGTCACTCCCTCCCCTCCCTCCTCCCTCCCTCCTCCCTCCCTCCCCCCTCCTCCCTCCCTAACTCCCTCCCTCCCCTCCCTACTCCCTCCCCCCCCTATCCCCCTCTATCCCCCACCTCACCTCCCCCTATCCCCCCCACTATCCCTCCTGACCTCCCCCACCGCCCTCCTCTCCCTCTATTCCCCCACCCCCACCCCCCCCTTTCCCTCTCCTCCCCCCACTCTCCCTCCCTCCCTACCCCCCCCTCTCCCTCAATCCCCCCACTTTCCCTCCTCACCTCTCCCTCCCTCTCCTTTCCCCAACCCTCAGTCACTCCCTCCCGCCATCTATAAAAAGCAGCATCTGCAGTTCCTTCCTCCACAGGTTATTCATTGTTAGCTGTGGTTTAGATCCCGTTGACTTGACGATTGGACCAGTTTGCAGTGCTGTGTGTGTGTGTGTGTGTCTCAAACTCCGCACCAACTGCTCAGCCACCCTGCAACCCGACTATCTCTCCCTCCCTATGCCCTCTCTGGCTCAGCCGCCGCTCGGCCCATCCCCGTCCTGTCCGATCGCCCACTGCTGCCACTCGGCCCGTCCCCTCCCTGCCCACCCGCCGACCTGCCTGCCTGCTCGCTGCTGCCGCTGGGCCACGGGAGGGGAGGACAGAGTTGGTGTTCGTCACGGTGGTGGGGGAGATGATAGACAAGTTACTGTGAGAAGGGGAGAGAGGAGTTTGGGAGTGAGGCGGGACAGGACGCCGCCGGTGGGACAGGAAGGGGCATCGCCATCCTGGCCGTGACATTGACAGAAGAGACCAATCTGCGTGGTGTTGACCGAAAGAATCTGCGCCAGCGTGTTTTTTAAGACTTTAAACCTTGATAACTTTTACAATATGGTAAGGACAAACTGCACCCCCTCCACATACACCTGGATCTCCTGCCATCAGGCAAGAGATATCGAAGCATCAAAGCCCGGACTACAAGACTGCTAAACAGCTTCCTACCACAGGCTGTGAGGCTGCTAAACAGTCACTCTGTACTCACAGTCACTTGATTCTGCGGCTGGCACTGGCCACTTTAATAACTGGCACTGGCCAATCAAATCAGCTGCTCCGGACATTTTTATGATTGGTTTATTGTATTTTAACGTTGTGTTTTACCTGCTTTTAACTATTTATTTATACTGTTCCATCAGGGACTGGATTGTTTTTAGTGTTATTATGTGTGAAACGTTTTAAATTTCATGTGCGATGCTCCGCTATTCCCTGGGAAACGTCTTTTCATTTTGCACTGTACAACTGTTGCTTGCAAGATGACAATAGAGGTTGATTGATTGATTGATTGATATACCACCGATTGGAACAAGATGTATTGCACTGGCAGCATAGGAGAACGGTGAGTAAGGAGAACGGTGAGCAACCTGGTGAAAAATCGTAGCGCTATCGCGTACCATTTTTGCGCAAATGGAAAAACCCCGCAAACTATAAATAGAAGAAGATAGATTAGTTTATAAACAAATGACTTTATATTGTTTCCTTGTACCAGATCACCCCATTTAGGGCTCCCATGTCTTGCTACACTTAGTTATATTTTCCATGGTCATTCCCACCTTTCTCTTCTGACATCTGTGCCAAAAAATGCATTTATATGGTCCTGTATCTTTTAGTGATTCACGTTGATATGTTTGCTATTCATTTCAGTTACCTTCATTAGCTTGGTCAGATCTTTATATTGTTTCAAACCTCCTGAATATTTGGTTACATTAATACAATAGAGCTACTGGGAGATAGCTACATTTGAATTTGGTGAAATATGGAATGTGTATAATTTACATTATTATATAAATGTGCAATATTTGTATTCTACGTTCCTCTTATGGTCAAGCTCAAAGCTGTTAGCTGGCACTTTTTGATTATCTGGATCAATAGGAGGACAAGCACAAATGAATGGTTTCTAACTACCTTTTGTTCTTAGACTAATCCTGAAGAAGGTTCCTTGGTTGTTTGAAAATACACTAATATTTCAGAAGCTGAGAGGTAATAACTTGAAGAATTTAACTCATGTTAAAATACCATGGTTCAGAAACGGAAAATTCAGAAAGAATCTGCTCGGAGAAAAAGGGAGTAAATGGTTCAAGATTACATTTCATTATCAATGATCAAATATAATATTTCTGATTTGCAGAAGTGGTCAGCATGTTAGCAATCCAATTTCCATAAGATCAAACGATTTTGATCTAAAATATCTAACTATTTACTTTGAATTTAAAACAAGTGCCGATTTTAATCAAACGCTACAATAATTCAGGATTGGTAACAGATACCAAAGACATGATGGAGTTCATAAGCTCTCGGAGCATAATTAGGCCATTCGGATCATCAAGTCTACTCTGCCATTTAATCATGTCTGATCTATCTTTCCCTCTCATCCCATTCTCCTGCCCGCCCCATAACCCAACACCCATACTAATCAAGAATCTGTTAATCCTGCCTCCACACCTGTCTGTGGCAATGAAGTCCACAGATTCACCACCCACTGACTAAATACATTTCTAAATGTATGTCCATTTATTCTGAGACTATGGTCTAGACTCACCCACTAATGGAAACATCCTCTCTACATTCACTCTGTACAGGCCTTTCACTGTACGGTAAGTACAATGAGGTCCCTCCTCATCCTTCTAAACACATGAATCCTTCTAAACTCATGAATCACATCCCAAAGTTTTAAAAGAGGTTATGATTGGGTGGTAACAAAAATGACTCCACTATATAAGGAGGGAGAGAGAGTAAAGGATGATAGGGAGCAACTCTTAGACATATTAGTCTAATGTCAATAGTAGGAAAGATGCTGGAATTTACAGTGATATGATGACAGAACAGAAAATTATAGGATAAAGCAAAGCACCTTGGAGTTATGAAAGGAAAATTATGTTTGATTAATCTGGAGTTCTTTGAGGATGTGATTAGTAGGACCAGAAATTTGGTGTCTTTGGATTTTCAGACAACTTTTGATAAAGCCTCCACACAGAACGTTGGTCGAGGTAAAGTACATGGAATTTAAGATAATGTAATAACACAGATCTAGATGTAATAAAAGGCAACTGTGAAAGAGCTAATAGTCAAAGCTAATATAGTTTACAAAATGGAGTTGTTCTTCTACAAAAGCATGGTCTAGTAGAACAAAAGAAAGGCCAAGTGTGATTGACTTTGCAAATTATATGAACACAATATGGAGGACAGGTTGTCTTTTTAATAAAGACATTAAGATGGAAACCTGCGTAATAACGTGCTCTTTCAAGGCCATAAAGAAGCCAAGATTGAAAAAAAAATAGCTGACGCTCCAGAGATAAGTAATAACCTGTTATTGGATGAGCTTGGTTTGGACCCAGCTTTTCCTATATTCTGAAAGGCTATAGAATCTTTCAGTCATGCCTGATTCAGACTTGGTAGGAGTGTTTTACTGATAAGAAAAATGTATAATTGCGGTAACTTTCCTTTGTTCTGTGAGTGGAGCCCGAAAAGCACTGAGCAACGTTTGTGTTCATTGTAGATCTTGCCACTCCCGTCTGGCGAATCAATTAAAGATTGCCATGGTTTACCTTTAACAATTTTGTTGCTATCTGCTTTTTTAAGAGATGAACTTTGACAACTGCAGATGCTGGTTTATGTCAAAGATAGACACAGAATGCTGGAGTAACTCAGCGGGTCAGTGTAGATTAACTATATTAGCCTACCTTTACTCTATCTATCACCACACATATTATGCATGCTGCACATTCCATATGTAGTCCAGTCTGGATCTTCATCCCTACCCCGGACTATTGATAACGGTACTTCACCATCTCACGGTCAGACTTGATGCTGACTACGGAGATGATAGCATGTAATGTTTCATCCGCTTGTGTTACAACAAAAGATTATGAGTTGGTACTCCTGTGTACAGGTCTCATTACACAACATGGTTTCAGAAGTGGGATACAAACCGACGCCTCCAGAGCTCAGATAAGGAGAGAACATTGCAACGAGCTCCTGTGTCGAGTTTAGCAATAACATTCACTCCATTAATGAGGAGGGTGACCATGGGACCTCGGTGTTTACAAAACAATTCCAACAAGGAATGTATGATGATACTCAGTCCATCGATAACAGGCAGCACAGCCTCGTTAGGCAGCGGGATTGCTCTAGGAGTTACATGGGAAGGTTCTGGCTGTAGCAGGTACACAGATTGCTTTGTCTCAATTCTGTTCTCACACGAGCGACAGCAGCAGATGAAGTGATTTCTGCGTTTACAGTAATAGCAAATGTTTCCAAAAGCAGGGCATTGTTCACGAATGCCAACATGCGAACCTCCACAGTTCCCACATTTATTGATGAATCAAGCATTGGGTCTGCCGGGCACTTCTGAAGGGTTGCGCTGAGCCTGGTAAAATGTGCCAGCAACATTTACAACATAAGCAGAATGTGGATCTGGTCCCAGAGATTTAGTGTGAGAGTCTGTCAACTCTGTAATATGGTAGATGGCACTTTGCATCAAAAAAGATGGTATGACAAAGTGAGCAGACCATTTCCACCACTAGCCAAGGGACAAGTGGTCCGTCTACAAAACAGAAACGGGTCACGACCGCCTCGGTGGAATATCTGGAACTGCTCCCAAACCACGTTCATATCTGGTCAATGCTGATGGCAGCACCCACAGACGTAATAGACAGTATATCCTGCCTGTGAGTGAACCAGCACTACCTGCGTATCATCCTGACCTTGCAAGCATAATTCCATCCCCATCCAACAGCCCCGGCCCGATCATACCACCGTTGCCTGCCACTCCTGATCTGATCGCCTCACCTACGACCCCTGCCAAGGTCTCCGGTTTAGCCACCGACGATGCTGCTTCATTCTCCTACTCCTGTTCTACCACCGATCTCATGTCCGGCGAAGGGAGGAAATGCAGGACTGTACAGTACACATGCAGGTCGCACCTGCAAGCCTAACCCGAAGTACCAGGATTACGTTTGAACTGCCTTTGGTGTTATTCTCTTAAGCTTACTTATTCTTAGCACGTAACCAGTGCCGCATATATTTTGCATGTTGTGGTGTATTCTTAACATTTGATTATCATATCTATTTTATTATGGGTCAATTCCTGAAGAGAAAGGATGTAGATTAACTATATTAGCCTACCTCTACTATATCTATCACCACACATATTATGCATGCTGCACATTCCATATGTAGTCCAGTCTGGATCTTCATCCCTACCCCGGACTATTGATAACAGCACTTCACCATCTCACGGTCAGACTTGATGCTGACTACGGAGACGATAGCATGTAATGTTTCCTCCGCTTGTGTTACAATAAAGGACTATGAGTTGTTACTCCTGTGTACAGGTCTCATTACACAACAGTCAGGCAGCATCTGTGGAGAAAATGGAGAGGTGGCGTTTCGGTTCAGGACCCTTCTTTAGACTGATTGTTGTAGTAGGGAGGGTGTGTGTGTGTGGGGGGGGGGGGGTAAACTGTGTGAAAGGACAAATAGGACAAATTGGGGTTGGCAATAGATCACCTCAGGCAAGGAGGTTCCCTGATAAGCTGAGACAGATGTGAGCCTGAGGAATACACAGATACAGTTTGAAACTATGTATCCTTCTTGGGCTCACACTGGCTCTAACCAACAGTCAGCCTATCATGGAACTGCCTTGCTGGGCTGGATTTTAAGCAGGGGATGGAGGCATGTGGATTATGTGCAGGTAGATAAGAGATGGCCTTGGCATTGTGTTTGACAGTCACTGTGTCCCATTGGGCCTCTTCTTTGTACTGTTCTATGTCTTATGATTGAATGAAATGTACAGAGTGGAAACGGGTCCTTTAGCCAACAGAGTAAACGTCACCTATTCCTTCGCTCCATAGACGCTGCCTCACCCGCTGAGTTTCTCCAGCATTTTTGTCTACCTTCGATTTTTCCAGCATCTGCAGTTCTTTCTTAAACACCACGACAACCATCGATCACCTATTCACACAAGGTCCATGTTATCCTACTTTTACATCCACTCCCATACACACTGCAGGCAATTTACAGAGGCCAATTAACCCACACGTCTTCGCAATGTGGGAGGAAACTGGAGCACCTATGGGGAAATCCACGCGGTCACAGGGAGAAGATGCTAACTTCACACCACAACACCTGAGCTCAAACCGAGGTCTCTGGCACTGTTTGGCAGCAGCTCTACCAGCTGTGTCTTTCACCTCAGACACATGAAATATGCAGTAGTTTGAAGTTATCTTCTGGCCACATGGCTGATGGTAAGAACTGCAAAGCAGTAATACTTTTATTGAACTTTGCAACATCATCATCTTGTGGATCTTCATAAAGTAAGCAACCTGATTACGTTTAAGTCTTCACCTACTTAAAGCAATAATTATTAGTTTTAAGAACATTTTTCTGATCCATTTTTTTCAACTAAATCGCAAAACTGTGCATTCAACATTTTACATGCCTAATTCAACGTTTTAGTTTAATTGGGTGCTCAAATAAGACTAAAGACATCTGATAAGATCCATTCCAATGTAAAATGGCCAAAATGGTCTGCGTTCTATAGTAATGTGGACATTTTTGTTAAAACCACCAAAGTTATTTCTACACAAAGTTATTTCTTCCAGCTTACAGTAGTGTAGGCTAATTCTTTGTCGAACTAAAAGACTCATCAGTTTCTGGTTAATTATTAAAGCCATGCTGAAAGAGTTCACCTGGCAGACAGCGGCTGTGGGCGATCATGTGGAACAGACAGGTTGCATGTAAACTCAACCTTACGTCGGTACTCTCCCGTCCTGAAGGAGTTCTTCAGAGAACTCGTCCCGGGAAGGGGTGGCCGGTGACCACAGCCTCGGAGGCGCGCCCGGTGCACGCGCGCCGCGCCTGGGTGTCCGCGTGCATTTTGTTGTGAAGAGTCTGGATGGAAAGTGAGCAATAACCCAACTACTGAAACATTCTTTATTCTGCGAGCAATTGTTTGTTGACAATTCAAAGCTGAGAAAGTTACGGGCACGAAACTGCCAGAAGAGGGTAAGTTGAGTGTGATAATTAACTTGGATTGCTATTATGAGGGGTTTTTTTGGTGGGTGATCTGTTTAAATCGGTTCACCCCAAGCAGCGACCTCCACTTAATCAAAGCAAACATCAGTGGCGCAGTTGGGAGAGGCGCTGCCTCACAGCGACAGAGACCCGGGTTTGATCCTGACATCGGGTGTTGTATGTGTGGAGGTGGTTGCACGTTTTCCTTGTGACGCCGTGGGTTTCCCCCGGGTGCTCCGGTTTCCTTCCACATCCCAAAGATGCGCGGGTTTTGTAGTTTAATTGGCCTCTCTAAAATTGACAGTGTGTAGGGTGCAGGGACGTGCGGTCAGGGAAGGCAGAACCTCACCTGTCATGCTCCCAATTCAGATTCAGATTCAATTTTAATTGTCATTGTCAGTGTACAGTACAGAGCAACGAAATGCATTTAGCATCTAAATGAAAATAGCTGTTAAGAAAAGTAAAGAAAAATAATAATGAAATAAAAGAAATATAAAGATGTTTCCACTGAACTGTGTTATAAGTAATTTCTATATGAATCTAATCATTCTTTATAGTAAAATTTAGCAAAATTTGCGCAGCTCGGCTGCAAACACATGGAGAGATGAGAGGTGAGGCAGCTGCGAGCTGAGCCTCCCCTCTGATTGCACAACCCATTAGAAACTGCATGGAGTACGGGCAATATGTGTGTGCCTGTTACTATCTCTATGTATGTCACCAAAGTAATGTGTGTAAACCCCTTCATTACATGTCCTCACCTTCCATAGTCCAGGTAACGTATTTCACATATAAAGATATTAAATTTGTGCTCACTGGTCTCACATAAAACTGCAATGAGAAAGCTCCAGGGGAGGCAGCGGTCACATCTGCCTCACAAGGGGGCATGTCTTGAGCCCAGTGGAGGAAGAGCGAGCATCAATTACGTAGACTCCGCCCACGTAATTGACATTGCCTCGCTCTCCTTCCACGTTAGCGAGCTTCAGCAGCGGAGGCGCAGACCAAAGATCATGGAGCAGAACAAGATACGCCACTTGGGAAGGTAGACTTTGTCGGTACATTAGAAAGTTATTAGATTTTTCAAAAATAGATCTATACTTATCACAATAATAAAGTCATCAATGTTTGTATTTCTGTACATTTTTGTTTAGTTCATGTAAGGTAGGAGTCTCCAAAATTTGGCCCAAGGGACACATCAGGCCCACCACCTGATTTTTCAAGCTCCTACTCGAGTCGGGAACACGGCGGCCGGGGCTGCTCTTAGTGTTGATACCAGTTAGATTCCTCGAATTGTCAGAGCCGAGACATCACTGGGCCGCTGTGAAGAAGGGTGCAATGGTGCGGTGGGGGGTTCGGCAGAGGCCAGAATGGGACTGCTGCGGGTTATAAAGTGCCATCGTTCCTCTCTCCCTCCTCTCTCTCCCCATTCTCTCTCTCCTATTTAAGGGCCTATTTACATTATGTATGTCTAAACTAAAACTAAATATCCCATATACTCCCCCTTCTCCCACCCCTTCTGAGGATTCTCATTGCAAAACCCAGCTAGTTTGAGAGGGGCAAAGTTTAAAGGACACATGTGAGGGAAATATTTTTCCACAGAGGGTGGTGTGACTGGAATGCACTGCCAACCCCTGGCAGATGTGAAAGTGGTGTTTAAACGGCTTTTGGACAGGCATGTTGATGTGCAGGGAATGGGGGGGTATGGATTATGTGCAGGCAGAGAAGATTAGATTAACCTGGCGTCATGTTTGGCACGGATATTGTGGGCTGAAGGGCCTGTGTTGTTTTGTTCTATTGGAGCATTTGGGTAACAATGTGTCAGAGACAAAAAGCAATAAATGCTGGAGATGTGCTGTAGATTAGGCTGTGCCTAATCATGTGCCTGTGGGAGGTAATAATATTGAAAGAGATGAATGAGGTTAGTATTTGCAAAATTTCACAAAATGCTGGAGTAACTCAGCAGGTCAAGCAGCATCTCTGGAGAACATGGGTAGGTAACATTTTGGGTCAAGACCCTTCTTCAGACTGCAAGTTGAGTTTGCACTTATAGTACAAGTTAAACTCTTGCATGAATTTAAAATTGGTATTCATTGGCATGAGGATTCTGTAAATTTTGCGAACCGTACTGAGACAGAAATGTATGGAGGAAAATGCTGCTATTTCTTCCTCCAAGTTGAATGTTGTACATTGTGCCTAAAGAAGGGTCCTCACATGAAACGTCACCTATCCATGTTCTCCAGATGCTTTATGTCCTTTTATGCACATTATTTCTACAGGTTTCTCGAGTGTTAAAATATTTTATTGTAATTTACTTTCTTCCCCCCAGGTGTCCTATAATCCAGTCTTTTTGTTTTCCTCGGTATTTCTGTGTCTAAACCTTGGTTCATCTCATTTCTTTAGCTGTCTTTAGGGTCTACTATGAAATATTGAGTTCAAGCAAATTTGGGACTATATTATTGGTGACCAGGCCTAGCAGGTCTGGTGATTTTGGGCTAGTGAAGAGGTAGCTTTTAGTTTTAGATGTTGTGGAGGCATTTCTGGTGATTTTCCATTGTGTTCAGATTTGCTTTCTCGTGGTCCAGCTGTGGCTTGTGATTTGCTTCATCTCTATCTGTTTTTTACCAAGGCCATTGGGGCACATCTGAGAATGGAACCAGCCCATGAAGGGAGGAAGTAAAGTTGGCTAGATGGGGCTTTTCCCCGAACACATAATAAATAACTAATACTGCTCAGCTTATAGTGCCTGTATCCCAAATCTTCAAGATATTCCAAACTGGTTCCGGTTTGCTGATACTAATAATGTAAAATGACAGTACTGAAGTTTCATATCGGCATTTTGTTTACAGACATTGACTCTTAAATTAAGTCACTAATTCTTCCTTATCCATAGTATCCATGCAAATCCCAAATCATGTTCTGCTGTACCTTCTGACTTCAGCTAACCTCAGTCTACATGCCATCATCCCACAAACATTTGTTCTTAATATTTTCAAGTCGGGCCTGCTTGGCTTTACGAAGGTCTCAATGCACATTCTTGTTCCGGTTTATATTTCTGCTACTTGTCCATGTAACTTGCACTTCATCTGGCATATTAATTGTTGTGATTCTCAATTTACAAGGAATTCAACTTGAAGATGGAGTTCCTGGAGTTTCAAGTTGTTTTAGTGTTACAAAGGGAAGGCAAATTATCTACTGTATTGGTCTAAGTTCAGTGGTAGTGATTATTCTTCTGAGGCAGAGGTTTGTAGGTTCAATTTTCACTCTACATTTCACAACATAGTCGAGGCTTCCAGTCTTGGTGTTAAGGGATTGGTGTGGTGTGACATGCCACCTTTCAGACATAGCTATTAAGTGTTGCTCCATTGGACCTCATTGGGCATCAAATAATCTATGGCACAACTCAAATGGCAGAAGAATTCTACTGAGTCCTTACTCTTTAAACAACGCATACTTTTTGGATACATGGAACAGGCTGATTCAATATTTTTAAGATGTCTTTTTTTTTTCCTTAATCATAGCTTCCTCCCTACCGTTGTTATAGAGTTCTCAATGGCATTTCTGTTTCCTGCAGTCCTATTCCTAACAACACTCCTCCCAGCTAAAACACAGCTAGGGTTTTCATAGTCCTCATTTTTTACACCCACCAGTGTCTATGTTCAATCGAAGATAGACACAAAATGTTGGAGTAATTCAGTCGGTTGGGCAGTATCTCTGGAGAAAAGGAATAGGTAAAATTTTGGGTTGGAACCCTTCTTCACCTATTCATTTTCTCCAGAAATGCTGCCTGACTCGCTGAGTTACTTCAGCATTTTGCGTCAATCTTCAGCGTAAACCAGCATCTGCAGTTCCTTCCTGCACTCTAGGTTCAACTGATTTCCCTTCATAATTTCATCCACCGAGAATATACCAACACCGCAGGGATCTTCCCCTCCCATGTTCTTTGTGCATTTTGAAGGGACTGTTTGCTCTGTAACATGCCAGTTTGTTCTTCCATTTTCACTGAATATTTCCTTTCTTGCACCATTTTCTTGCATGACCATGGCAGGTGCAATGTATGTCCTTTTACTTCTTCCCTTCCAAACATGCATGAACCCAACAGGTGAGGCAACAATCCGCCAACATTGCATCGAATTTCATCTACAGTATTCTGTGCTCTCAGAATGATCTTTTCTGCACTGGAGAATCCAAACGTGGCGTTGAGTGGTGACAGGAGACTGCAAATGCTGGAATTTGGCGCAAAAACAATCTGTTAGAGGAATTCAGCAGATCAGGTCATATCTGTTGAGGGAATCGTACAGTCGACGTTTTGAGTCGACCTTTACAGATAACATCTGTTCAGTCTGCAAAAGCAGCCATGAGCAACCAATCATCCATGATTTTAATTTTCTGCCTCACTCCTACTCTAACAAATCTGTGTTCAGCCTCCTACATTACTCCAACAATGTAAGCTGGAGGAAAAGCACCTCACCTTTCACATTTGTATTGAAAACCATTGGACTAAACACGGAAAATAGGTGCAGGAGTAGGCCATTCGGCCCATATAGCCGGCACCGCCATTCAATATGATCATAGCTGATCATCCAAAATCCCCATATCCCCATTCCTGCTTTCTCCCCATATCCCTTGATTCTGAGCTATATCTAACACTCTCTTGAATACGTCTATTTAACTCTCTCTTGAATATGTTATTCCATTTATCATGTATTGACACTGTGGATGGCTCGATGTAATCATGCATTGTCTTACCTCTGACTTGTAAGCACGCAACAAAAGCGTTTCACAGTATCTCGGTGCACGTGACAATAAGCTAAATTAAACTTAATATTAAATTTAATAATTTCAGGTAACCATTTCCTATTTTTCGTAGCAGATGTGATGGTGCCTTTTTCCTAACTAGAGTAACTTTGGTCTGCACCTCTGAAGAAGGGTCTCGACCCGAAACATCACCCATTCCTTCTCTCCAGAGATGCTCCCTGTCCCGCTGAGTTACTCCAGCTTTTTGTGCCTATCATTTCCTTTGTTCTCCCTAAGCTCCTTGACCTGAAACATTATTCTCTTTTGATTAGTTTAGTTTATTATTGTCCCATATACCGAGATACATACAAGTGAAAAGCTTTTTGTTGTGTGCTATCCCATCAAAGAAAAGATTATACATAGCTGTTCTTTGACCAACTGAGTGCTTTTTATCACTTTCTTCTTTTTGTGTGTGACCTAAAATGAGCTAATTGCTTTGTGTGATTACAGGAGATAACTATCCACCATGTACTTAATTTTAAAGAAGGGCCTGAGTTCATAAGTATTTTATAAACTTTTGGAATTTTCTCACGTCAAGAGAAACATTGCAAAATTTCCAGTTAATTTTTCAAAATGTTTGTAAATTTCTATATTGCAATGTATTTATTTTTTAGACTTGCTGCAGTGTTTTTCTATAGAAGGCGAGTTGGGGTAGTAGAGAACAAATATCGTGCAACACAAAGTGCTGGAGTAACTTAGCAGGTCAGGCAGCACTCTGGAGGAGATGAATAGACAACAGACTGGGTCTCAACCCAAAATGCCTCCTATTCAAAGGTTACACAGAAAAGCTGGAGAAACTCAGCTTTTTCAAGATATGCCTCCTATTCATGTGCTCCAGAGAAGCTGCTTGACCAGCTGAGTTACTTCAGCACTTTGTGTTTTACTTAAAATTCCAGCATCTAGAGTTCCTATATATGGTACCAAGTTAAATATAGTACAAAGGATTTAAATGATAATTTTAATTATTATATATATGATATAACATACAAACTGTTGCATTGGATGATCACGAATTTATAATGAAGTTGACTGGAAGCATATTAACTCCAATTGAATACATAACAAATATCTTTATGTGAGTTAAGGTAACTTCTAAAATATGCCGTATTATTATCAAGAACACTTACATTTTTGTAAAAAGAAAACGTAAACAGTTCTGGAGTTCTTAAAAAAGGTAAAATTTCAATTTTAATGCGGCTAAAAATAGAGAGCATTGAGCTAAAACATCTTTTGTGGTTCTATTGCTATCAACGTATTTAAATTATAGATTCACGTGCATTAGGTGAAAAAAATGTTAAACATAATGTTTTTCACACTTTAAATTTAATAAAATGAATGTTTATTAATGTGTACAAATGTAATCAGCTGCTTTATCATTATCAGATTAATTAGGTATTTGAATAGTTTAAAAAGGTTCACAATAGAGTGTGAATAATTTATTAGTGAGATCAACGATTAATCCTCTTGGGTTACCTGTTACCTTGGAGATAACTGGAATAAAAAAAGGTGAGCAATGAAGTAAGTAAATTCATTTGTTTGTTGACATTAAGATAAAATTCACAAAGGCACCAATGCTGCCTTCCTTTGCATTCACGGTTGGATGTTCATCAAATTTGTCATTATGGACCATGGTAACAGATGTTATTCTGGAAACTGTAGTCGGCACAGATGATTGGAGGAAGTTAAAGTCAAATAAATATTTGTAATTAAAATGTTAAATTGAATGGGTTTTTTTCTCAAACTTCCATTTGTCTACTCAAACTTAAACACTTTGCCCCATAAGTGTGATTGTATTGCAGTTACAATAAAATCACCATGGCACAGCTGGCATTCATTCGGACCATTGAGCCCATTCAGCGATGGGCTGTCCTGATAATCCCATTTCCCTTCTCTTTCTTCATAACCCAGCAAAATATGTTTTTCTCAAGTATGTATCTTATGAACCCTAAATGACGTTTGAGTTGCTCATCATTGCATGCAGTGAATTCCAGACCAAAAACATTTCCATAACTTTGATAAACACAAAGTGCTGGAGTAATTGAGCAGGTCAGGTAGTATCTTTGAAGAACATGGATAGGTGATGTTTCGGGTCGGGGCCCTTTTTCAGACTTCTGAAGAAGGATCCTGACTTGAAATGTCACCTTTCCATGTCATCTAGAGGCTGCCTGACCCGCTGAGTTACTCCAGCATTTTGTGTATATTTTTGGTATAAACCAGCATCTGCAGTTCTTTTTCTATAGGATATTACACTATCCTTCAAAGATGGGCCCCGGATGAACAGCTCAATGAACCTAGCATCAATGGTAGTAAAACGATTGGAGGGGATTCTGAGAGACAGGATCTATCAGCATTTGGAAATGCGTGTATTAAGGATAGGCAACGTGAGGATTAAGGATAATCAACATGTCTCATGAATTTAATCTGAGTTTCTATTTTGAAGTGATGACCAAGAGGAATCTCACTTATGCTCAAATATTTAGAAGAATTTGCAAACTTAAAATTAATGTACATTTTTTTAATTCACATTGAAAGGAAATGTAATTAAAACAATGTTTAGAAATAATAAAAGTGTGCAGAGCTAAATATTTTGAAGTAAATGTTCTTCACCTTTTGCCATACAAATTCAATTGATCTAAATGGTGTTTCAAATCCTGCAATAAGTCTGATCCAAGTGTTGATACCTGGAGTAATATGAGGCATCGTGCAAGAACTGAGCACCACTACTCAACTTTCCCACATAAAATAAGTCATTCAGCATCTGAATCTGTTGGGCCCTGGAGCTCTTTTTTTATGTACACTTTGTGATATCTGAACCTCACAGATAAAGGGAGTATTGATTGCCCATTGTTCATTGAGAAATGTGGGGTGAGGCAGACTTGAATTGCTTCTTTGGAATTGTTGAAGGTACTCCATTTGTGCTATAGAGTGGGCAATGCTAGGATTAGACTCGGTGATGTTGATTTATTTTTCAAGCCAGGATGGCGTGCACTTCTATTGTTATAATTCGTAATATTAACACCAAGGAAATTGAAGCTCAACAATTTCCACTTTGGCCCCACTGATGCTGATTGGGGCATGTAGTCCACATCATTTCTTGAAGTTGATAACTAGCTCCTTTGTCATGGTAACATTGAAGAAGAAGTTGTTGGCATGACATCATGTTATTAAATTATCTGGGCCTTTCCTGTACTCTGTCTTGCCATTTTTCATGATCTAATCCACCACAGTGGTGCCATCTGCAAACTTATAGATTGATTTAGCTCCAAATTTGGCCACACAGCGGGTTATGATGGCTGCGTTCCACATGAATTTTTGGACAAACCAGAGTGAGAAGTAATCTCAAAGCATTTTGCTAGATTTTCTTTGTCTACTTATTAATGCCAACTCAATTTCTTTGACTCATATGTTATCAGTACTTCCAACATTGGAGTGAAGGCGCCAAGATATCCGTGACCTCGTTAAATGTTGCTGAATTTCCTTTCTTAATGAAATGTTAAGATTGAGGAATAAACTGAAGAAGTGCTGACATGGAGAGTGAATTAAAAGATTTGTTAGATGAAATAGAGAAAAATAAATAAAAGGAATGAGAATGGTTGGGAGCTTGGGAAGATGTCCCTTGTGCCTTATGGAATGGGGCAGAATTCTTTGGAATTAGAGGATGGGTTTCTTGAAGCAGAATATGCAGCCTCTTAGCTGATCCTGTAATTGCAGTATTCATGTGGGCTGTTCCAGTTAAAGGTTTGGCCATTGGGTGATCCTCAGAATGTTGGTTCCTGGAGGTATTTTAGTTTTTAGTTTAGAGTTACACCATGGAAACAAGCCCTCCTGCTCACCGAGTCCACGTCGATCACCGATTATCTATCTATTCACTCATTTTCTATGTTATCCTACTTTCGCATCCACTTCCTGCACACTTGGGGACATTTTACAGAGGCCCCCTGCACGTCTCTTTGGGTTGTGGGAGTAAACCAGAGCGCTGGGAGGAAACCCATGCAGTCAGAGAGAGATCATGCAAACTGACAGCACCCGAAGGCCGGGTCGAACCAGTTGTATTTGGTCATAGCAATGCTGTGACATATCAACGATAGATGATGTAACGTAAACTTATTAATCATGCTAACTTACTAACTCATCCAAGTCATTGATATAATAATAATATAATAATAATAAACTTTATTATGGACTCGAGGTCCAGACAAGGGGCAACATTACATTAAAAAAATGCATTGCATATTAAAAAATATCATAATGTACATATAAAATCTTAGTATATCACATAAAAGCATCATAAATTATATTTAAAAAAACCCCACGATACATGAATTAAAAATCCAGATTAAAAGAATGATCAATGTCCTACAACGAGACAACGATACCAGTGTCTCCACAACTGGGATTCGTAGTGTGCAGTGCTAACCCTTATGTTTGACAAGGCCACAATAATTACATTTTTAGAGTAATTTATCCTGCAAATGAATTTATACATGTGATTTCTTAGGATAGCTTCTAAAGTACTGACTCCTGCAGCCACAAACATATTACTGGCACTACACCATCTAGGTTCCCTTAGCAGTGTTCTCATGGCATCGTTATATGCCACCTTCAGTCTCTGCAAACTTGTCTTTCCATAGTTCGACCACAGGTGCGCAGTGTAGAGTGGTGTGCCGTATTCTCTAAATAGCAAAATCTTCACCACATCTGCACACGCACCAAATTTACGCAAGAGAATATTCGCCTGTACATACAGCATGCGTCATTGCATATAAATATCCTCATCATCTGTCATTTGTTCTGTATGCCCTAGATATTTTACCTTATTACAGACACTAAGATTATTGTCAGACAATTTAAAATCAGGAAATTTTAGACATTTAACCTCTTTGGTTCTACAGATCATAACAGCACTCTTACTAGCATTATATTTAATATCATGTTTTGCGAATGGTATGTTGGCTTTCATAGCAAGAGGATTTGAGTATAGGAGCAGGGAGGTTCTACTGCAGTTGTACAGGGTCTTGGTGAGACCACACCTGAAGTATTGCGTGCAGTTTTGGTCTCCAAATCTGAGGAAGGACATTATTGCCATAGAGAGAGTGCAGAGAAGGTTCACCAGACTGATTCCTGGGATGTCAGGACTGTCTTATGACGAAAGACTGGATAGACGTGGTTTATACTCTCTAGAATTTAGGAGATTGAGATGGGATCTTATAGAAACTTACAAAATTCTTAAGGGGTTGGACAGGCTAGATGCAGGAAGATTGTTCCCGATGTTGGGGAAGTCCAGGACAAGGGGTCACAGCTTAAGGATAAGGGGGAAATCCTTTAAAACCGAGATGAGGAGAACTTTTTCACACAGAGAGTGGTGAATCTCTGGAACTCTCTGCCACAGAGGGTAGTTGAGGCCAGTTCATTGGCTATATTTAAGAGGGAGTTAGATGTGGCCCTTGTGGCCAAGGGGATCAGAGGGTATGGAGAGAAAGGCAGGTACGGGATACTGAGTTGGATGATCAGCCATGATCATATTGAATGGCGGTGCAGGCTCGAAGGGCCGAATGGCCTACTCCTGCACTTAATTTCTATGTTTCTATTTTCCACACCATACACAGAACATATAGTAAGGAGCTGCTGAAAACCAGCGCTAGATGGACTAAAGACCACAAGATCATCTGCATACATAATATGGTTTACTAAAATATTACCAATCACGCACCCAGTATTACAGGCTTTCAATTGTTTAGACAGATCATCAATATATAGATTAAAAAGGACTGGGGACAAAATTCCCCCTTGTAACACCATCGCTAACCCCAAATGGGGCTGAGACCCTATTGCCCCATTTTATTTGCATAGTCTGGTGGGCATACCAGTAGGCCAGATTTCTAACAATGTATTCAGGCACCCCTCTTTGACTCATTTTACCAAACAGCTTTCTGTGATTAACACTTTGGAAGCATCAATAAAGCACATAAGGATTGAAGGGTTTTTGCCTCTATATTTGTTTACAATCTCCTTTGGGGCATATATGCATGTCAGTGACATGTTTAGCTTTAAAGCCAAACTGGTTAACTGTTGAGTTAACAAACTCATTTATTCTATCCAGCAAAACTCTTTCTAAAACTTTGGACAATATGCTGGCTAAAGCTATGGGCCTGTAATTATTTAGGCTGCCTACTTTACCAGCTTTGTCCTTAAAGACAGGCACTAACAGAACAGACAACATTGAGTCTGGTAACAAGCCATGAATCATAAAGCCAGTAAAACAAATAGCAAGGAGAGGAGCTATGTTCATACTCGCATACTTAAGATGTTCAGCAGAAATATGATCCAAGCCACTTGCTTTGTTGTTGGACAGCTTGTTCATGGCATGATACACCTCATGTGACATAATCACCATTGAATCATTACTCTCAATATTGTCCCCCTATACAAGTCAACTTGGACACAGTTGAATAAAGTACTATAATGTTGTCGCCATAACTCCGCGATATTAGCTGTTCCGGAGATTCCATCTACAGTGCATGGTAGAGATATTTTGCAACTGTTAAGAGCTCTCACTTCTTCCAAAAATCTGTAGCATTGTTACTTAGCAACTTCTTAGCCATGGAATCAGCCCTCATAGCTTGCTCATTTTTACAGATGAAGCGAACAGCATACTTATACCTTGCATTAGTGAACTTCATGTGCTCAAACACAGGCCCCTGTCTGGGTCTACCTGTCATAGCCCATGATTTGGTGGCTTCACGGTATGGATTGCAAACTATATTTATATTGCACTTCAAGGTGATAACTGTGTTGGTGGAAGGTCCAACATTTTAAAATCCTCTATGTCTTGATTGCAAATTAAGAGTAATGAATAGTGTCAGCGGTTTCTTCCCTAGGATGTAAAAAGGGAATCAATTGAAGGATAAGATTGTGATTTTTATGAGAGTAACATTAATCTTTCTTTCAACAAGACAAAATGTTGATAAATCACTGTTCCACTGAAGCCTAGGTCCATGGTATTGGACATTTTAAGGTAGTACAAAATTGAATTTGGTTATTTCTGCTTAAATTGTCATTTTATTGGTTGCATAAAATATTTTATAATCCAGAATATACTGCCATCCAAATCAATTGATTTATAAAGTAATAACCTATTTTCTAAAGGATGGGAGTAACTTCATGGGTACACAAAAATGCTGGAGAAACTCAGCTGGTGCAGCAGCATCTATGGAGCGAAGGAAATAGGTAACGTTTCGGGCCGAAACCCTTCTTCAGACTGATAGGGGGGTGGCGGGGAGAAGGAAGGAAAAAGGGAGGATGAGGAGCCCGAAGGCCTGGGGATGGGAGGAGACAGCTCAAAGGCTAAGGAAGGGGAGGAGACAGCAAGGGCTAACAAAATTGGGAGAATTCAATGTTCATGCCCACCGGATGCAGGCACCCCAAGCGGAATATGAGATGCTGTTCCTCCAATTTCCAGTGTTGCTCACTCTGGCAATGGAGGAGACCCAGGACAGAGAGGTCGGATTGGGAATGGGAGGGGTAGTTGAAGTACTGAGCCACCTTCATGGAACTTCATGGTTAGGACAAAAAACCCTGGCACAATCAAGTCAAAGCCTGCATTTATGAAAATTCATAATCTTGATCACTTTTAGTTGAAAATGTTTTTTGAAACCCACTGGATTAATATCCAGCAAATATCCATCGTTTGTTAATATAGTTAATAATAATGCTGCTAGAAATCTCAACACGCTATTTTGTCTGCCCACAGAATGATAATCTCACGTTGTTGGAACTTTATCACTTGTCAATGCAGTCCTTTCTCGTGCATAAAGGATATTAGACCAAGTGCAGACCCGTTGGGTCCCGTTCCCCCAATGTAATATTCCACCACTTACCCATAGCCCCCAACTGAGCATGCGCAGTTGATGTTTTTAAAGTTTATAATGGTAATAACTTGTAAAATATAAGATCAATGTGAACGCATCTCACTCTCCCTCTTCATTCCCCTATTCCCCATTCCATTATCCACCCTCTCCCCACCCTCCACCAACCCTCCTCTGATTCCTCCCCTCACCCCCTCCCTCCACTCCTCTCTCTTTCCCTCCCCTCCTCCATTACCTCACTATCTCTCTTCCTACCCTTACTCCATTCCCCATCATCCCCAGCACTCCCTCCCCCTTCCTCTTCACCCTCCCTCTTCTTTCCCCTCTCCTACTCCCCTCTCCACTCCCTCCCTCACATCTCCCTCCCTCTCCTTTCCCCTATCCTCAGTCACTCCCTCCCTCCCTCCCTCATAACCCCTCTCCCCTCCCTATCCCCTCTTCTCCCTCTATCCCTCTATCCCCCTATCCCCCTATCCTCCCCCTCTCCTCATCTCCCCCTTATCCCCACGCCCCCCCACTCTCCCTCCTCACCTCCCCCACTGCCCTCCTCTCACTCTATCCCCCACTCCCTACCTCCCCCCCACTCCCTCCTCCTCTCCCTCCCACTCCCTCCTCCATTCCCCTCCCTCTCCCTCCATACCTCCTGCTCCCCCTCAATCCTCCCCAGGCTTCCTCCTCACCTCCCCAGGATTTCGATGTAAACTACCGCTGGCCCTGTTTGCTCCACTATGTCGGCGATGAAGTAACTGAGGCGAGGGCTGTCGGGGGGGATGGGCCGAGCGGTTTGGAGGAGAGGGAGGGAGAGGCTGAGGCTGCGGCCTAGTCCTTGCCCTGGGTTCTGCTCCTCTCCCTCCACGCGGACCCGGAGCAGCAGTCTCCGGACCCCGCACCGGCTCGATCCGCAGCCCAGGGCCCGGAGCCGCACACGGGTCCCAGTCCATGACTGTGTCCGCTCCCCAGCGCCCAAAACCCGGGCCCGGCTACAACCCTGGGGCTCGGCCCATGCCAGGCCTCTTCACCTTTCCTCTTTCCCCTCTTCTCCTCCCCTCCCCCACTGCCTCCCTCACATCTCCCTCCCTCCTTTTCCCTACCCTCAGTCACTCCCTCCCTCTCCTTAGATTTGGGATCCCATTGTGACTTCATTGTGAATGAAAATGAAAGAATTTGAATAATG
Source organism: Leucoraja erinaceus (assembly GCF_028641065.1). Classification (NCBI taxonomy): domain Eukaryota; kingdom Metazoa; phylum Chordata; class Chondrichthyes; order Rajiformes; family Rajidae; genus Leucoraja; species Leucoraja erinaceus. The sequence goes on from NC_073383.1 coordinate 25,255,906, forward strand.
TTTTTATGTAAATGATATTCGGGATCACATTGTGACGTCATTGTGACGTGAAGACGGGCAGGGCAAGTGGAAAAGTGGCTTTAGTAAAGTTTAAAATGTCAATAACATGTAAAATATAACATTAATCCGAACAAAACTAGTCCCTTTTACATCCCTGGACAATGGTCGTCATCGGGTGGCCTCGCCAGCAGTCTGTACGTCCTTTCACCCTTTCTGTTATTTTTAGTCTGTTTAAAAGTATGTTCATGGAGTTTTCTTTGGGGGAGGTGGGGAGAGGAAGAGGGAAACCACTTCCTGGTCGGGATGCGTCTATTCTCCGAGTCGCATATTTGCTCCCCCCCCCTCCTCGCGGCCTACCATCTGGATTGGCGCGGCCTTTCCTGCTGGAGACCGGCCAGAGCTTGAGTGGCGGCGCAGCATTGAATTCCATTGCGGAGCGGGCGATGCCTTACTGGGGATCGCCGTGTTGAAGCTCCGGAGTGTTGGGCCTGCCAACTTTAAAACCTTGGAGCTGTGGTTTGTGGAGCTTCAGCCGCGGGCGGCTCTGACTTTTAACATCGCGGAGCCTGGGATCTTTGCCGAGGATCGCCAGTGTTGGAGCTCCGCCCAGCTCGCCCTGTGGACTTTGGGAGCCGCGGTCTACGGTAGGAAGTGGTTGATTCAGAACTCCTAGCCGCTGAGCGTATTCTCCATTCCGACGCCAGAGCTCCGATCATCCCGCCAAGAGGGCCTGAAAATCGGGTCGTCGTAGCGCTGAATTCAGAGGGCCCATAGGTCCCGACCACGGGTGAACAAAGAGGAAGATGACTGAACTTTATTGCCTTCCCTCACAGTTGGAAACGTTGATTCTGCTGTGTGGGTATGTTCATGTTAAATTCTATTGTGTATTGTGTTCTTTTTATTCATTTGGCTGTATGATAATTCAAATCTCACTGTACCAATTGGTGCAGGTGATAATAAATGCCTCTTGAACTCTTGGTGAGCAAGGTGTCCAAACATTGTAGCATTATTGTGTACCGTTTTGAATCATCACGCACTCACACGCATACAAACAGAGAGTCTTAGTAATATATACTAGACCAAGTGGGACCCGTTGGGTTCTCTTCACCTTCCCTCTTCATTCCCCTCTCCTCCTCCCCACTCCCTCCCTCCCTCCCTCTCCTTTCCTCTACCCTCCCTCCCTCCCTCCATAACCCCTCCCTCCATAACCCCCTCCCCTCTCCCCTCCATCCTCTCCCTCTATCCTCACTTCTCACCTATCCCACTCCCCCATTAAACACGATGTTTAAATAACATTTCTCCTCCTCCCTTCCCCCACTCCCTCCCTCTCCTTACAACAATGTAAAAATCTCTCATTGCACTGGGTGTTCGGTCATTTGGTAACATTGTAACAGGCAGGGCAAGTTTTAAAGTGAAAAGTTTGATTTTTTAAAAGTGAAAATTTAATTTTTTTAAAGTTTAAATTGTGAATAATTTGTAAAATATAACATCAATCTGAATGGAACAAACTTTTTTTATGGAAATGAGATCCAATTGTGGGGTGAAACATTGCTGATGGGCAGTTTATGTAAATGAGATCCCGTTGTGACATCATACCCTGCTAACTGCCAGTGCAAGTTCAATTGATTTTTGTCAAACTGGATTTTGTAACGTTTAAAATGTGAATACCTTGTAAAATATACCATCAACTTGAATGAAACTTGATAAAAACACACACCAGAACAATGAGTATGGTCGTCCAAAAATTGTAGCGCTATCGTGTACAGTTTTGGCGTAGTTCCGCGAGCACACCCTGGACAGACACAGACATAGAAACAAACAAGATGAGAGTTTTAGTTATATATATATATATATATATATATAGTTTTATTTAAGTGATGAAGTATATTATGCAAATTTTGTATTCTTTATAAAACTTTTTATTATTGCATTCATTTTCTTAAGATCGTACAAGACATTTATTTGGTTTATTTCACAAAAATGAATTATAGATATTTGTGCTATTTATTGATTGAGGATGGGTAGCAAAATCCCACTAATTTCAGAATTACCTCTATTGTCATTGGAAGGTTAGCTGCAGAAATGGTAGAACCCCCAAGTTAGAAGATGGATTTCAAACATAGGTTATTGTGCTCAAAGCATTACCGAGTTCTGCACTGTTGCAGCTGTCACCTTTTGGATGAGATTTCAGACAAAGGTCAAGCTTGCTCCTGCGGGATCCAAAGATGCTATTTTGATGATCAGAGAAATTAATCTCAAAAAATAGATTAATAGATTGGTATTAATTATTATTTGCTGCATCTTGCTATTCATGCGTTGGCTGTTGCATTTCCTACATTGCAGTTGTGACTACACTTCAGAATGATCTCAATGGATTGTAACCTGGTCTTGAAATAGCTAGAAGGAATTTTCTAGTCTGCTGCAAATATGTTTGTGATCTAGAAAAGAAAACAAAACACAAAGATTGTGAGGGTGCAATAATTGTTGCATATTTTATCTGCACATCTAGCTTTAGTACAATGCATCAAACAGAATTTTTATCAAACAGAATTTTTAGAACAATATGTAATATTATTTACGTGGACTTGTATGCAGATCTAGTTAATAACGTATTATTTTTCTCTTTTCTTTCAATCCTCTGCTAAATGTTGGCCAACTGCCTTCTCTCATGTCTTGTGCATTGTGATGGTTAGGTTGATTTTTGCAATGGAGCATGGAGTATTACAAAGAACTAAAGTGTAAATCTTGTACAGGTGCACAACCTTTTATCCGGTGTTCCAGAAACCGAAAAGCTCCGAAAACCGGCCATTTTTTCCAGATGTCGTCTGCGCACCAAAGCTCGCGTTTGGCGCCAAACTTGACCCAAAACGACCCACGGTCAACCCAGGTCTGTACTACTGTAGCGGCTGCCTCCTCCCTGGAGACTGGGAGACGCTTAAACATCTGTAAATCATTGCTTAAATGTTAGTCAGTTAGTTTGGAGGGCTTTTATGTGAAGGGGGGGTGAAGGGGTAAACTTTAATTCTTAGTCCCCTACCTGGTCGGAGAGGCGGGGAGCGGTCAATGCATTACCGGGTCGCCGTGCAGTAAGCTCCGCAGCGCTGTGGCCGGTGGGGCTGCGGGCGACGCCGGTTGTAGCTCCGACCCCGGCAACTCTACCCCTGGCTGCGTGGCGCTCCAAATCCAGCGCGGCCCGCGGCCGGACGCCCCAGCTCCGCGAATGCCGGGAGTCGGCGGCGTCGCGCTGGGATACCAGCGGGGAGCGGGCAATGCCTTACCGGGTCACCGTGCGGCAAGCTCCGGAGCGCTGTGGCCGCCGACACACAACATCGCGGAGCGTCGCTGGATTTGGAGCCGCGCAGCCAGGGGTAGAGTTGCCGGGGTCGGAGCTACAACCGGCGCCGCCCGCGGCCGGACGGAGCCCCCAGCTCCGCGAGGTTGGGAGTCGCCGACCAGGTAGGGGACTAAGAATTAAAGTTTCCCCCTTCACCCCGACTCCACCACCACCACATAAAATCCCTCCAAACTAACTGACTAACATTTATGCAATGATTCTCCCGGTCACCGGGGAGGAGGCAGCAGCTCCAGACTTTTCAAGCCGCCCGCGCTACCTACCTAATCTACGCTAAAAATCTTCCATTCTGAAATCCGAAAATGTCCGAAATCCGACAAGTGTCTGGTCCCAAGGCTTTCGGATAAAAGGTTGTGCACCTGTAATACAGTTCGCTGATTGCATGCACATAAGCTGCATTGAATTCATACAAAATCCTGGAATGGGTCGCTTTGATCCTGACATCTGATTTCGGCACCTGTTTGATCCTGGGACCAATTATATTTAACTTTGCAGTTGGGAAGCATTTCTGTGCAAGGAGCCCTTCATACCTATACTGTGCAGGCTTATTATAGATCCCCTAACTATGCTGACAAGGATGAGGTGTATCATATGACTTGATACACCTACCATTTTATTTCTGTGTTCTGCTATAATATTGTACAGCTGTCACATTTATGTTTGTGTCCTTCGCAATGAGTTTTCAGAACAGCTGTTTTCGATAGTATATCATGTAAAACCTCTGTTTAAAGATGTATATGTTAGTATTTATTTAGTTTCAAATGTTACATTATTCTCTGACCTATCTGCAGAAAAAAATTGAATGCATCATTTCAGCCTTGGCTCTTACCCAAGATTCATATTTTCTATTTTTCAGGAAGTTTTCTATTTTCCATATTTATGGCGGCTGCCTATCAACAGGCTGGGCTTGAGACATTGACTGAACCTACGGACGTCTGGGAAATAATAGAGACAATTGGAAAGGGAACCTTTGGAAAAGTCTACAAAGTGTCTAATAAGCTAGATGGTAGCCAAGCGGCAGTCAAAATACTGGATACAGTCAGTGTTAGTATTTGGAATATTTTAATTGAAAATATCATTATTTTAACTGACAATATTGCATGTATTTTTATTAATGTGATTGATATATCTTAACATTTGAGTGAAAATACATTTACACAGCAAGAATAAGTTGCTCACAAACATAGCTGTTGAGCTACCAGTCCCATTTCCTCCTAGCCCAAGTCTTAAGCAGTTAAGACTATGCATTTCTAGATTCTTTCTCCCAATTAAGGATTCCTTGGGGTATCTTCGGCCCACCAAGTCCACACCGACCAGCGATCACCCTATACTCTAGCACTATTCTACCCACTCAATTTACAATTTACAGAAGCCAAATAACCTACAAACCTGTCCATCTTTGGAATGTGGGAGGAAACCAGAGAACCCAGAGAAAACCCACAAGCGAGAACACACAAAGTCGAGCGAACACACAAATACGAACACACAAACACACAAACTCGATATGGACTGCACCTGTCATCATGATTGAACCCGTGTCTCTGGCGCTGTTATGTGTGCTACTGTGCCACCCCCTAAGGCCTCTTCATAATTTGAATATGTTTCATTAAGGTTTCAAACTCCAGAGAATACAAGCTAAAAAGATTCTATCTCTGAATCCATGTATAGGAAGGAACTGCAACACTGGTTTACTCTGAAGATAAACACAAAATGCTTGAATGCCTATCTTCGGTGTAATGCTGCCTGACCGGCTGAGTTACTCCAGGATTTTGTGTCTATATCTTCTGATTCTATGTATTTCCTTTAAAGAGCTGCTGAGAGCAAAAATCATTGTTTTTTACCCTATTTATAAAATGCTCCTTTGCCAATGACTCTATCCTTCTCCCTGTGAACTATTTAACTATGGTTAAAATAGCTAGATTGCAAACAATCTGGTTATTTGATACTAGACACATTTCTAACTGCATGTCTACTCTAACACTGCTACCTGTTTTCCTCTGTAACATAGGTCAGCTTTGATCAAGTCTCATATTACCTGCTACTAAATACTTTATTTTCACATGTAGCTAAGTACAGTTAAATTCTTTCATTTTGCATACAATACACAAAGTTCACACACATATTCGCCACGTTTCTGGCATCGACAAAGTTACAAAAGTACTCATTAGCCATGTTGTTCCCTCTTTGTTCTCGGCGCTTGTTCTCTTCTCAGTGTGCCCCCCCCGCTGGGTCCATCACCATCCTTCTTCTGCCTGTCCCGCTGAGTTATTGCAGTTTTTCGTGTCTATCTTCGGTTTAAACCAGCATCACATTACTTTACACACTTCTTCATCCTTTGTTATCTTTGAACACTTAATCTGAGACAAACCTGCCCACCGTCCATTATCCTATCCTCTGTAAACCTCCAAAATTATTGTGTCCGTGTCCAATCTCAAGAGGTTGAATATGTAGGAAAGAACTACAGAATCTGGTTTTAATCGGAGGTAGATACAAAAAGCTGGTGTAACTCAGCGGGCCCGGCAGCATCTCTGGAGAGAAGGTCTCGACCCGAAACGTCACCCATTCCTTCTCTCCAGAGATGCTGCCTGTCCCTCTGAGTTACTTCACCTTTTTGTATCTACCCTCATGAGGCTGAACCTGTTGCTCAATACTTTTCACATTTCCAGTATTATCCTCAAACCTTGATTTATTTTCCAGCATATTTAGCCTGATTTGTTTCTTATCTATGCAATTGGAGCTTTGAGAACCATCTGTTATCTTCTTACACTTTTATTTCTGGTATCTCCCAGTGAAATATTGGCTTCAGTTTTAAAATTAGTATTGTCTATGGCATCACTCTTTCCCATGTCTGTAATTTCCTGTAGCCTTACCTCCGGACAACCTCCATATATCCATTTCTATGATGTGATCATCCCTAATTGCAAATGCTTGACCTTGGGCAGCTGCACCGTTTGCTTTCAAAGCTCAGGTTCAAGGTTTCCTTCCTTAAACATCTATCTCTTGTTTCTTTGGTAAAATGCTGGTTAAACCCTATATCTGACACAACATGTTCATTGTTTTTATTATAACCAAAGGTCCTATAGCGGATAGCTATAGGATCTTTGATTATAACATGTGCCTGTCCCAGTGGCAAATTTTTGTTATTTCCAAACTGTTAAGGGCCTGTCACCTTGGCCGTAAATTACGCGACATCATTTAAGCATCACGACGCGCGCGATGTGACACGCACGTGATGTGCGAATTACGCACACATGGTGCGCGATGACATAGGCAGTGACGAGCGGCCGCGCAGGATTTTGTGATGTACCAAATCTTCGTGCGCCATCTGCGTGACGCGCAAATGGCGGCCAAGTGGGACAGGCCCTTTACTATGTCAGCGCTATTCCTGTCAAACGTGGCCTTATAATTTTGAATATGTTAATTGGCCCTCATTGAAACTTTCATGATGAGATTAAGCAATACATTAAGTGGCCCTCCCCTGTATTGACACATCATAAAGACTTACCTCTGCCACTTCAGGTACAGTTCAACATATGTTTAAGAAGGAACTGCAAATGCTGGAAAAATCGAAGGTAGACAAAAATGCTGGAGAAACTCAGCGGATGAGGCAGCATCTGCGGAGCGAAGGAAATAAGCAACGTTTCGGGTCGAAAAAGTCTGAAGAAGGGTTTCGACCAGAAACGCTGCCTATTTCCTTTTCTCCATAGATGCTGCCTCACCCGCTGAGTTTCTCCGGCATTTTTTATCCACAGTTCAACACATGTCAGTCTTCTCACTTAAAATTCCGCTGTTTGTGTACACAAGGAGCCACCCTTCAACACAATCAGAAGTGGCCTATGTTAAGTGTTGTGCTCAGATCTTTCGCACCTGCCATTGATAATTAAATATTAAAAGGTGTTCTGCCTGTTAGGATAGCCCCATTTCTCTAAATATGTAATTCTGCAACGGTACGTCTACACACAACTTTTAAAACACATAAAAGATACATGGATGGGAAGGGTATATTTGGCTAAACCAACCAATCCCCGTCCACTGATACTCTCCTCCGCCTAGCAGAGCTGGTCCTTGCCCTTAATAACTTTCCGTTTGACTCCTTCCATTTCCTCCGAATACAAGGCGTAGCTATGGGCATGTGCATGGGCCCTAGCTATGCCTGCCTCTTTGTAGGGTACGTCGAACAATCCTTGTTCGAGGCGTACCGCGGCCCTATCCCCGAACTCTACCTCCGCTACATTGACGACTGCATTGGTGCCACCTCCTGCACCCACACACAACTCACTGACTTCATCCATTTCACCACTAAGTTCCATCCGGCACTCAAATGCACCTGGACCATTTTCAACATCTCCCTACCGTTTCTTGACCTCACTATCTCCATCGCAGGTGATAGACTACTGACCGACATCCACTATAAACCCACTGACTCCCATGGCTATCAGGACTACACATCTTCCCACCCTGCTTCCTGTAAGGACTCTATCCCCTACTCCCCATTCCTCTGTCTATGCCGCATCTGCACCCAGGATGAGGTGTTCCACACCAGGGCATTGGAGATATCCTCATTCTTCAGGGAACGGGGGTTCCCCTCTTCTACTATAGATGAGGCTCTCACCAGGGTCTCTTCTATACCCCGTGACTCTGCTCTCACTCCCCATCCCCCCACTTGTAACAAGGGCAGAGTTCCCCTTGTCCTCACCTTCCACCCTACCAGCCGTCACATACAACAAATAATCCTCCGACATTTTTGCCACCTCCAATGTGATCCCACCACTGGCCACATCTTCCCATCTCTTCCCCTGTCTGCTTTCCGCAGAGACCACTCCCTCCATAGCTCCCTGGTCAATTCGTCCCTTCCCACCCAAACCATCCCCTCTCCGGGCACCTTCCCTTGCAACTGCAGGAAATGCTACACTTGTCGCTTTACCTCCCCCCTTGACTACATCCAAGGACCCGAGCAGTCTTTCCAGGTGCGGCAGAGGTTTACCTACACCTCCTCCAACCTCATCTATTGCATCCGCTGCTCTAGATGTCAGCTGCTCTACATCGGTGAGACCAAGCGTAGGCTTGGCGATCGCTTCACCCAACACCTCCTCTCGATTCGCAATAACCAACCTGATCTCCCGGTGGCTCAGCACTTCAACTCCCCCTCCCATTCCAAATCCGACCTTTCTGTCCTGGGCCTCCTCCATGGCCAGAGTGAGGACCACCGTAAATTGGAGGAGCAGCACCTCATATTTCGCTTGGGCAGTTTGCACCCCAGCGGTATGAACATTGACTTCTCTAATTTCAGGTAATCCCTACTTTCTCCTCCCCTTCTCAGTTCTCCCTCTGGCTCCACCTTTTCCTTTCTTCTTCCAGCCACCCCCCCACCCTCATATCAGTCTGAAGAAGGGTTTCGACCCTAAACGTTGCCTATTACCATCGCTCCATAGATGCTGCCTCACCCGCTGAGTTTCTCCAGCATTTTTGTCTACCTAGGGTATATTTGGCTATTGGCAATGTGTGGGGAAATAGGACTAGCTCATTATGCCAACATGGTCACCATCAGTGGGCTGAAGGGCCTATTTCTATGATACAGATACAGAATATAAAAATTTAAGTAGGTAGTTATAACCATTGAAATAATAGTTAATCATTTATTGCTGTCTTTCATGTTTAAACATTTATATTAAAATTCGATACACTTTTTAAGTTTGGAGATTCTACTGAGATGGCCTCTAAGAGAATGCCTGTTTAATTAATAGAGACTTTTTAATATCAACCAGCTTCAGCCTCTAAGTGACTTACTTCACACATCTCACGTTGTTAATTTTGCGATGCTGGATTTGGAAATAAGCATTCCATAAAAGTGAAATGGATGTTTTATAATTTGTCTGAGGTCATGGTCAGTTTTAGGATTAAAAAAAACCAACTAATTTTGTGAAGCTATTGTCATTATAGTTCCTTTAACTCTTCTTTCAGAGTACACCTTATGCTAATTTATGAGCGTTTATTCATTTTTATCACATTCTTAGGTTGTCGATGAGGAAATTGAAGCAGAATATAGTATCCTCCAGTCACTCACAAGCCATCCCAATGTTGTTAAATTTTATGGAATGTTCTACAAAACTGATCTGAAGACTGGTGGATATCTATGGTTGGTTTTGGAGGTAAGGAGCCTGTGGGTTTAAAATAATTATCATATTTAACCTGTGGAGAAAAATACAAAAGAACATTGTAGAGATATAAAGCTATATATATAGAAACATAGAAACATAGAAATTAGGTGCAGGAGTAGGCCATTCGGCCCTTCGAGCCTGCACCGCCATTCAATATGATCATGGCTGATCATCCAACTCAGTATCCTGTACCTGCCTTATGGTTGGTGATTTGTCAACTGTCAGGAATAATTTATCTGAGACATTTAATTTCTTATACTCACCCTCATTACACTATCACCTCATAATTTAGCCCAATGTAATTTGAGGCTGCATTTCTCCAAAGCCACTATCCTTCCTGTGGTGGGACGTCCGATTGAGATCCCCCAACCTCACCTGTTTCCACCTGTCACCTACCAGCCCCTAACCTCACCCCCCCACCCCTCCCAATCACAATTTATTAGCTATCTTACCTTCTACCCTCTCCGTTCTGATGCAGGGTCTTGACCCAAAATGTCAACCATCCCTTTACACAGATGCTGCTTGACCAGTTGAGGTCCTCCAGCAGTTTGCTTTTTAGCTCAGATTTCTGCATCTGTGTCAAGTCTTCAACTCACCTAGTTAAAGTTAGGGTCAATGTCATTAATGCCTCATCATTTTGACATTTATTTGACAGGCAACTTTTACAAAGTAGAATCAGTAATGCTGTGTCTTTGGAATATGTTATGTAGTGTCAAGTTTCTTAACCATTCTCTTGATGATTGTTTATAGGATGGCATAAAACATATTGCACATTGGCATATTGTAGATGGAATCTGTGGAGTGAAATGGAAACAATACATTTCTGTTGGGGCCCTTCTTGATCACCCTAAAGAAAAGTCCAGACTCGAAATGTCGCTTGTGTGTTTTTATCCATGGATGCTGTTTGTTTTTTTCTTCAACATTTCAGCATCTGTAGACTTTTTCTGTCTCTATAAGATTGAATTCCTGGGTTTGGGTAGCAATGGGGGGAAATGAAATCAGTAACAGCATCAATAAAATAGATTTTTACGATTTTTCCTGGTGAAAATGAGATGGGTAGAATTTGTTTTAAATGTTTATCAGAATCAGTTTTATAATAATTGTGAAAAGCCCCATCTATTCTTTTGTTTAGATTAATTTAGAGATACAGCGTGAAATCAGGTCCTTCAACTGACTGAGTCCTCGCCGACCAATGATCACGTGTACACTAGTTCTATCCTACACACTAGAGACAATTTACAGAAGCCAATTAACATACAGTGCCCTCCATAATGTTTGGGACAAACACCCATCATTTATTTATTTGTCTCTGTACTCCACACTTTGAAATTTGTAATAGAAAAAAAATCACATGTGGTGAAAGAGCACGTTGTCAGATTTTATTAAAGAGTATTTTTATACATTTTGGTTTCTACATGTAGGAATTACAGCTGTGTTTATACATAGTTCCCCCATTTCAGGGCACCATAATGTTTGAGACACAGGACTTCACAGGTGTTTGTCATTGCACAGGTGTGTTCAATGCAGGTATAAGAGAGCGCTCAGCACCTAGTTTTTCCATCACCTTTGGAAACGTTTATTGCTGTTTATCAACATGAGGACCAAAGTTGTGCCAATGAAAGTCAAAGAAGCCATTGTGAGACTGAGAAAGAAGAATATAACTGTTAGAGACATCAGCCAAACCTTAGACTTACCAAAATCAACTGTTAGGAACATCATTAAGAAGAAAGAGAGCACTGGTGAACTTACTAATCGCAAAGGGACTGACAGGCCAAGGAAGACCTCCACAACTGATGACAGTAGAATTCTCCCTATAATAAAGAAAAATCCCCAAACATCTGTCCGACGGATCAGAAACACCCTTCAGGAGTCAGGTGTGGATTTGTCAATGGCCACAGTCTGCAGAAGACTTCATGAACAGAAATACAGAGGCTACACTGCAAGATGCAAACCACTGGTTAGCTGCAAAAATAGGATGTCTAGGTTGCAGTTCGCCAAGAAGTACTTAAAAAAGCAACCACAGTTCTGGAAAAAGGTCTCGTGGACAAATGAGATGAAGATTAACTTCCGTCAGAGTGATGGCAAGAGCAAAGTATGGAGGAGAGAAGGAACTGCCCAAGATCCAAAGCATACCACCTCCTGTGAAACACGGTGGTGGTGGGGGTGTTATGGCCTGGGCATACATGGCTGCTGAAGGTATCGGCTCACTTATCTTCATTGATGAAGTTCAAACAAATGCCTCAAAACTCATTGGCCGGCAGTTCATTCTACAGCAAGACAATGAACCCAAACATACTGCTAAAGCAACAAAGGAGTTTTTCAAGGCGAAAAAATGGGCAATTCTTTAGTGGCCAAGTCAATCACCCGACCTGAACCCATTTGAGCATGCCTTTTATATGCTGAAGAGAAAACTGGACTAGCCCCCAAAACAAGCATAAGCTAAAGATGGCTGCAATACAGGCCTGGCAGAGCATCACCAGAGAAGACACTCAGCAACTAGTGATGTCCATGAATCGCAGACTTCAACCAGTCATTGCATGCGAAGGATATACAACAAAATACTAAACATGACTACTTTCATTTACATGACATTGCTGTGTGCCAAACATTATGGTGCCCTGAAATGGGAGGGACTATGTATAAACCATCTGCTGTAATTTCTACATGGTGAAACCAAAATGTATAAAGATTGCTTTTATTAAAATCTGACAATGTGCACTTTAACCACATGTGCTTTTTTTCTATTACAAATCTCAAATTGTGGAGAACAGAGGCAAATAAATAAATGATAGGTCTTTGTCCCAAACATTATGGAGGGCACTGTACAAACCTGCATATCTTTGAAATATGGGAGGAAACTGGAGCACCCTGAGAAAATCCAAGCAGTAACAGGGAGAACGTACAAACTCCTACAGACGTCATCCATAGTCAGGATCAAACCGGTTCTCTGGCACTGTGAGGCAGCAACTCTACCTTTGCACCACTGTGCCGCCCATAATGATTTTACATTTTTTAATTGATGTACGTATATGAATGCGAATTTTGTACATCGCGGCTATTTAAATAGAAGTATTCAAAATATTGCGCTGCATTTAGCTTTAGAAGTATTACACATAAAGCAATCGCATTGACTGAAATACCACTTCTAATTGAAGTCATTTACAGAAAATTAATGTACTTGATGTTGGTCTGTTTGTGAACATTAATGGTGCAAAACTATTTCTGTGCAAATCTGATCCTTTGGCACAATATGCAAGGACTTTTGAAGTATGCCAGTTGTCTGGTTTGTGCTAGTAGCACTGATGACATGAAAGATTGAAAGGGCAATAATCTCTGTCCATCATTCATGAAATTGGTCTGCTTCAGGAAATGTAGCTTGTCTGAAAGGATACTACTTGGGAAGAATAACACAATCAAACCATTGATCTTCTCGCTATCCTTCTTGTGAAATGAATACAATTTTAATGTCAAACAAAATTATGTTGATGTTTTATGAATGAAGTTATGAAAATATTTTATTACTAAAGCATACAATAGAGAATAAATATTTGGGCTAATTTCTCTCTGCCAAGTTTTCAAATAATATGTGAAAAATAACTGACAAAATTTTTAAGAAGGAACTGCCAATGCTGGAAAATTGAAGGCTGACAAAAATGCTGCAGAAACTCAGCGGGTGAGGCAGCATTTATGGAGCGAAGGAAATAGGCAACGTTTCGGGTCGAGACCCTTCTTCAGACAGGAAATAATTGGTGCCCTTGTATTGCTTCTGAATATCACCTTGCCTAAATAGGTTCAATGGTTGTGATGTTTGACATATTTGCCCTTGAAGAGAATGCAACAATTTAAATTTCTTGAGTATAAATGGGCTAACTTTACATCAAGTAAAATCAGTGCAGTAATGAGAAATTATATTGGCTATGGATAGAATCGGTTTGAGTGGAGAAGAGAATTAGCAAGGGAAAAAAGTTGTTGGTGTAGGACCCCTTGTGATTACTACACTGGAGAACAGGTCATTAATCAAGGAATAATGGAGACTAACAAGAAAGCTGATGCAATAATAGTGGGTACATTTAATATTTTATTTTGGACAATTCAAAGGTAGTCTTCAGGATAAATGTACGGTGCTTTCAAGACAGTTTCTTAGAACAATATGTTGTGGACTCGGGCACAAATTGTTTTAGATTGGCCACATGTAACAGTGAGATCAAGAAAATATATTTTGGTGATCATAACATGATAAAAATGTCCCTCAGTTTGAGAGTGAGATACTTTTATCTGCAATTAGTGTCTTAAGTAAAATTATAAAAATGTGAATTGGTAGGGATTGAGTTGGTAGTGGGGAAATATATCAGAAGGAAAGATGGTAGATAAGCATTTTAGTTTAGTTTAGTTTAGAGATACAGCACATTAAAAAAAAAAACAAATATTCACTGAGCAGCGATCCCTGTACACCAGCACTATCATAGACACACGGGACAATTTACAATTTTTACTGAAGCTAAATTAACAAACATACAAACCTGTATATCTTTGAAGTGTGGGAGGAAACCGGAGCACCCGGGGAAAACACCCGCAGTCACGGGGAGAAAGTACAAATTCCGTACAGATAGCACCCATAGTCAGGATCGAACCCGGGTTTCTGACACGGTAAGGTCGTAACTCTACTGCTGCACTACCGTGCTGCCCCACATTTTGCTGAAATTTTGAGGAGATCTTTTGTAATTCTCAACAAAGGTACATTGCATTGATAAATAAAGAGAAAGATGACCCATCCGTGCCTGACTAAGGAAGTTAAACAAGGTTCTTTATTTGAAATAAAAAGGCATACCCTGTATAATGTTACAAAGATCACCGTGGATGGCTCGATTGTAACATGTATTGTCTTTCCGCTGACTGGTTAGCATGCAACTAAAGCTTTTCTCTCTACCTCGGTACACGAGACAATAAGCTAAACTCAAACTCAAACCAGCAATGGATTCCTGAATAAAAATGATAGGGGAGCCAATGCACTTATAAATGGGCAGCACAGTAGTACGGCTGGTAGAGGCGCTGCCTCACAGTGCCAGAGCCCGGGGTTCAATCCTGACCTCTGGTGCTGCTTGTGCAGAATTTGCACTTTTTTGCAGCGTGGGTTTCCTCTGAGTGATCTGGTTTCCTCCCACATCTCAAAAACGTACAGGTTTGTAGGTAAGTGGGCCTCTGTAAATTGCCCTAATATGTAGTGAGTGGATGAGAAAGTGGGATAACTAATGTGATGGGTGATCGATGGTCGGCGTGGATTTGGTGGGCCAAAGGGCTTATTTCCACGCTATCTCTAAACTCTATAGCATGGTGAGGGAGGCCATAGTGGTTTTCTGCCAAGACTCTATCCTGCTTTTCAGGGGTTGCTGCAGTTGAATTTCTGGTCATTGGTGACACTGAGGATCTTGAAGTAATGCCTTTGAATATCAAGAATATTTAACTCTCTCTAATTAGAAATGTATAGTCTAGCACTTTTGTGGCAATAATGCTTGTTGCCACTTATCCACCCATATTTCAATTATGTCCCTGCCTTGTTGCATGGAGGCGTGGATTGCTTCATTTGCTGAGCAGTTGTGAATGGATTTGGTCACTTAGTTTAGAGATGTAGCATGGAAACATGCCACTTGACCACTGAGTCCATGTTGTCTTTCGATTCACATCAGTTCTATGTCATCCTATGTTCCCACTGCCTGCACACTAGGGGCAATTTACAATGGCCAATTAACCTGCAATTCCACACGTCTTTGGGGATGGGAAACCGGATCCCTTGGAGGGAACCCATGCAGTCACGGGGAGAGTGTGCAATCTCGACACAGACAGCATTCGTGGTCAGGATTGCACCTCTGGCATTGCCAGGCAGGCAGCTGTTCAGCTGCGCTGCTGTGCCGTGCATTGTTTGATCATCAGCCATCGCCAGAGAGCAGCAACACCTGGGGGGTAGGGACTTTTTGAAATTTTATGTATTAAAATCATGTTTTAGTGCATTGTAGAAGTATGATTACAATGTTTTTTGTTTGAAGTATTTTTATGATAATGTAGGGCCTACATGTGAGGTAGGAGCAGGTGATTATTATTTCTGTTTTTGCTCGACCTCCAAAGACTGGGGGATAATAATACAGGCCATCCCCCACCTCAAAAAGTGGGGGGATATATCCCCCATTCCCCCCCCCCCCCCAATCGATGCCAGTGCCTACCACAGTACCGAAAATTTGACAAAAAACTTTAAAATGTGTTATAATTCCAAGTGCTTTATTTTGTTTGTAGTTGGAAAAAGAGACAAGAAATAATCAAAACATTTCCTGATTTTGCAAAGTCATACATATTATGTTTTGTTCGGGGAAAAAAATCGATTTTGAAGTATGCGTTCTCCTTTTGACATATATTTCATTATGATTTGAATGTGGAATCATCAAACCATGACATTAATAAAGGGGGTTTATGTTTGTGGAAACATTACTTTTTTAAAAGTAAGACTTTCGAGAAATCTAAAATGCATTAGATATATACATATACATGCACTGAGTCTCTTGCCCAGAGTAGGTGAATCGAAGGACCAGAGGACAGATTTAAGGTGAAGGGGAAAAGATTTCATAGGAATCTGAGGGGTATCTTTTTCCACACAAAGGGTGGTGGGTGTATGGAACAAGCTGCTTGAAGAGGTAGTTGAGGCAGGGACTATCCCAACATTTAAGAAACAGTTAGACTGATACATGGATAGGACAGGTTTGGAGGGAATCCAGTGAATTGGCCGCCACTGCCTTCAGTGGCAAAGAATTCCACAGATTCACAACTGGCTGGGTGAAGAAAGTTTTTCCTCATCTCAGTCCTAAATGGTCTACCCCTTATTCTTAAATGGGACCCCTCGGGAACATTTTTCCTGCAGGCAAGCAGGATACTTTCTCCAACCACCCGCATTTGAAGGCCACTATCTTCCACTGCTTCTACCCAGTGTTTGGTACCTACTTCCAGCAGCCACTGGTTGTCCTCCAGGATGCACCGAGCCGCAGCCTGGTCCATGCTGGTCCATTCACGGCAGCGGCGCAACGCTTCCTCCTCGTCTTCGACCCGAAGAGCGGCCGCCTCCAACAGCCCGGGACTCTTGCGTTGAGGCTGCTTCATGGCCAGAGCTGCAGCGAGCAGCTACCCAGCCCTGCAAACACTGGCCAGCCCCAGCTCCCCGTCCGCATCTGCCCCCGATGCTGCTTCTGCTTCCATCCCTCCCTCTGCCCCGACTCTCCAACACCCATGACCAGGTTGCTCAGAGCACAGCAGCGCCTCGTCCAAAGCTGGAGATACTGAAACATGTCTAGCCAAAAAAGTGGGGGGCTGCAATTGCCTGACAACAGCTGGGAAGAAACTGTCCTTGAATCTGGAGGTGTGGGTTTTCACACTTCTATACCTTTTGCCCGAGGGAAGAGGGTGCGACCTGACCTTGATTATGCTGCTGGCCTTGCAGAGGCAGCGTGAGGTATAAATGGAGTTGATGGAAGGGAGGTTGGTTTGTGTGATGTTCTGGGCTGCGTCCACAATTCTCTGCAATAACGCAGAGGGAGTCCGCAGAAGGGTTCCGACCTGAAACGTCACCTATTTTCCAGAGATGCTGCCTGGCCCGCTGAGTTACCCCAGCACTTTGTGTCTATCTTGGTATAAACCAGCATCTGCAGTTCCTTCCTACTCTTCAAGTCATAAGGTTTTAAGTACAGACACTTAACACAAAAATATAGGCTGACACCTCAGTGCAGTACTGAGGGAAAGCTGCAGTTGTGTAGATGCCGACTTTGGGATGAGATATTAAATTGGGCCCATTGCTCTCTTAGGTGGACGTTGAAAATTCTACGGCACTATTTAAAAAAAGAGCAGAGAACTAACCCTTGGTTTTCTCGCCAACATTAATTAATCAGTCAACATTACCTGATGCTCAAATCATTTTTTTTTGTCATGCTGATGTGAGAATGGGCTGTGTGCAAATGAACTGTTGAATATCCTGAATCTCACCAAGGATTAAATGTCAGAAGTACTTGTAATTAAGGATGTCCTCCAAATGGGGGTAGAAGGCTCTATAACTAAAGGTCATTTTATTCCTTTCACGGAAATATGGAGTGAGATTTTTGAAATAGTCGTACAGTGTGCAAACGGGCCCTTTGGCACAAATTGCCCATGCCAACCACGATGCCCCATCTACACTTGTCCCATCTGTCTTTGTTTGGCTCATATCTCTGTAAACCTTTCCTATCCAGGTACCTGTCCAAATGACATTTAAATGAAATATTTTTCTCACATTTCTTTCCCAGCTGTGCAATGGAGGTTCTGTGACTGAGCTTGTCACTGAGCTGCTCAAGCATGACCAATGCATGGATGAAGCACTAATCTCATACATTTTATATGGAGCACTTTTGGTAAGAAATAAGTGACAAAGAGATGATTTCTCAGTTTATGTCTGCATTCTTATAGCATAATATTTAAGATGATGATTGTGACTGCAGTATATTGCTGGTGCAGTGCATTACTAAGCATTTCATTAATGCGTATGCAGATTGGTTTAAAGTTACTGAAACAATAATTATTTTGTCTACATTCATTTGATCTATTTGTATTTTCTGTAGGGCCTTCAGCATTTACACAACAACAGGATTATTCATCGCGATGTCAAGGGCAACAACATACTCTTGACAATAGAAGGAGGAATCAAGCTGGTTGACTTTGGTAATTTCTATTTCCCATTTATTTTCTCTGAAGTTTGCAGTTTAGCCAAAGGCTGCAATTTATTGATGCCGTAGACAGCGCAAGCTTTACTGTGACGCCACAGGCAAAGTATATTTTGCTTTTTGTGTCAGAGGATTAAATTTAACAGATGGACTACCCAAGGAACTGTTCGCTGTAGCCTGTCAGCTCAAAGATTTTGGAAAAACTGATCGTTCTTAAAATGATGAACAAATCAACGTGGAATGGGGCTAAATGTATTTCATTTATTTGATAGTATTAGAAAGCTTCCTTGTACAATTGGAACAAACTATTTCATATTGGCTTTAGTTATTTTACAGTGTGGTATGATTTTTCTTTGCTTCTCAAAGGGATGCTGGTTCTTTGTTAAATGTCTTAATAGCCTAAAGCAATACTAGTCCCTCTGCACGAAAGGGAAAATGGACTTGGCACCAAATATAACTGCTCCATTTAATTGCTGATTTCCTGAAGGTAAATTATTAAGACTGGGAAAATATAGATCAAAAATGCCTTGGAGAATTGCTAGTAACTGCTCTTACTAATTTAAGGTAATAGACACCAAAGCTGTTCACCTCTACATGTCCTGTTGTGAGTCTGAGATTTCTCCATGACAACCAGCATCATTGCAGCTCTATGTTCAGCTTGTGTGGCGAGCTAGTCTGTGCCCATCTCATTTGTTTATCCTGGTAAAATACTTGGCTATCATGAGATTTATTGAGATCTATTGAAATCCTCAAATGCAGGGAGAGATTTAAATATATGCCAATCGTGGGATTGCAAACCAACAACAAACATTTGAAAGGTGCATGTCGACCACATTACTACAGATTTGATTTGATACATTTTGGTTATTTTTGTGCAAAATATTAATTTTTCACTTTTGTTAAATAGGTGTTTCAGCTAAGCTTACAAATGCAAGATTACGTCGAAACACTTCTGTGGGTACTCCTTTTTGGATGGCACCCGAGGTGGGTTGAATTTTAACTTTTATAATGTTCAGCTGTATTTATCTATTTCTGAATTTTGTGGGATGTATCTTTGCAGTTGTTACACCCAGTCCTGATTTGCAACTGCATTGTCAATTGAAGAGTGCTATCTGTTCCAGCATAGTTTATCTTCAACTGATACAGTCATTTCAGTGTTTCTTCATGCTGTGGTCATATGGGCATTTAATTTGTGAAAGTGTGAACAACATGACAGCAATAAACGGGAGAGAAAGGCGCTCTTTCCTTATTTCTCGCCGGGAACAAATGGAGGATGAAAAACGTAATTGAATCTGTGCTGCTACATTAACTACGAAATGTGTTACTTTTGAACCCGACACATTTTTGAACCTACGTGGAACAAAAATAACGTCAAGAAAAGGTGAAGCAACAGATTCTTCTGACGTCTGTGCTGATTCTGTATGGAGACAAAGAGATCAGCGTCATTCAGTGTTGATCTTCTCAGAGCTGAAATTGTTTGAAGAGGAGAGGTGAATTGTCTATTATTACAGTTCAAATGACAGAAAAATCCAAAACATATTTTGCTGACCTAAAAGTCTTCTGAAATGCAACTCTGTTTAGCAAGCCACTCTGGGGCAGTTTACAGATGGGCAGTGAAGTGCTTGTGTTGTTAAGATCTGGAATTAAATTTAAAAAAAAAACCTTATCTCCTACCCTGTTTCCTTTGAAGGGAAAATAAGGAACGTCTTATTTTTGTGTAAATCAAAAATATTGTAGAAGCTGGAAATCTGAAATAAAAACAGAAAATTCTGGAAAAACTCAGCAGGGAGTTTAATTAAGATATTTATCTGCCCGTTTAATGGCTGCAACATTTCACCAAATTTTAGATAGATCCTCCCATTGCCATCCCCCACTTTCTCTATTATTCAGCCCATCTTGTTTTCCTTCTTTCCCAGTTATAATGAGGCACCTTCAGCCTAAAATAACAATTTCTCTCTCCACCCATTTAATTTTTCTCACATTTTCTGTTTTTACTTGTATTTTATGCAATTCCTTCCTCAGAACTGCATTCGCTTTTGTAATCCTGGAAATCATTTTGATCTTTAAATTAAATGACCCAGATTACCAGCTGTCAATTATTTAGCAGTCCACTTGTTTCTGTCAGAAGATTCCTGGTTGAAGTTTCGATCCAATAACTTGAGCACAAGACTCCAGGTTAACGTTCTAGAGCAAGATGAAGTAATGCAACTGTGCTGGAAACAATGGCTTTAGCTGAGATGCTAAATCGTGGATTAAGAAAACACAAGATTCTGTGGAACTATTTCAAGGAGGAGGATGAGGGAAATTATTGTGTGTTCTTGCTAATGTTTAACTCTCATATGGTACAGAGGCATAGTCATCAAACAGCATGGGAATGGGCCCTTCGGCCTAACTTCCCACCTGCCTGCGTTTGGCCTATATCCCTCTAAAACCTTTCCGAACCACTTACACATTATCTAATTGTTATTATACTCAATGGATTCTTTTGCTATACTTCTGAGACATTCATTTGACAGTAAACTGTAACATAATGAACAGAATGTTTAAGACACAATATAAAACCAATTATTTATTTCCATAAGCCCATAACTCCCTGTATCTGTTGTCTCATCAAGCCATGCACTTTTCAGTACATCTGTTCTCTTTAAATTCTTATCTGATATATTTCATGGACATTGAATGTGGTGCCGTTTAAGTTGTCATTTCAGTTTCCAATTGCCTAAATGTTGGTACTTCTTGTCTAAATTGCACTCTCTATCTCCTTTCTCTTCTTCGGTTTCCCTTTTTTGCTCTTTTTAATTAGCTTTTGCTTGAGTGCACCATCTAACTTTGACTTAATGAAAAATATATTTGTTTGCATCCTTGTGAGATGTCTTGGGACTAGATGTGTTATGTAAGTACTAATAGTTATGTCCTTATAACTGCTGGAAGAGTAAAGATTTGATAACCTGTTAATCATACATTCAGAAACTTTAAACACCATGCAAAATGTTAAAAAAATAATGGAAAAGATAAGAATCAGAAACAAAAAAACATATAAATCCTTCATTAAAACAATTAATTCTTAGAAAATGGAAGGGTCCCGACCCAAAACATTGCCTGTCCTGTCCATTCACCCCAAAATACCAGTTATCCAATCTTTTCTGAGATCCATCACAGGCTTTTTGTTCAATAGAAATCTGTGATAATACTGGATAATTCTTTTGATACAAAATACATTTTTTGCATACAGTACAGAAAGACTATTCTTCATTAGTACAGGTGTCAGAGGTTATGAGCAGGAGAATGGGGTTAGGAGGGAGAGATAGATCAACCATGATTGAATGGTGGAGTAGACTTGATGGGTCGAATGGCCAAATTCTAGTCCTATCACTAATGACATTATGACTATCCCTGTACATAACCACAACCGCCATTGTCAGTACAGAATGCACAGAACAGCCACTGAGTCCATGTGCAAAAGGCATCCTATTGGTGCTATTTTACAGTCCCAATTGCAGCTGGCCACAAAACCTGTTGCAACCATCGCCTCTATTCTATTCGTCCCGCGATCCAATGTTTGTCTCCACGCCTGGCCCTCTTCAGCCCTTGTTCCCCCGCTGTTGGAACTTCAGTTCTGAGAACAGTCAGGAAATTACCCAATAAAAAGAAGCCCGCAAGTTCTGGAGTTCAGCATTCATGTGGGAATTCTGAACTAAGTGGGATTGATGGTAAAATAATAAGTCAGCACTTGCATGCAGAACGTCTAGGTATTTTCCAATGATTACAAGTGACAAATCTCGGCTTTTGGTCAATAAAACTGTTCGCTTACTGACGTTTCCCAAAATATTATCCTCATCTACCCCAAATCTATTTTAAATGTCCGTGAACTTTTGACTTAAAGTTTTGCACCATTAACTTCATGCAATAATGTGCAATTAAACGATAACTCTGCTGAACTAACTGCAATCAACGCATTTTCTTTTGTAATTCTTTACCTTTCTTTAGGGATTGATGTCAACACAAGGTCAGGAGCTGAATCGTAGTTTAATTTAACTCGCATTGGAACTCTGTTTAGATTAATTCTGACTGTTCAGAAATTTTTGCACACATTAAGGCCATTACAATATTTCTTCTGTTAATTTTGATGTGAATAAAACTTATTTGTCAGAAAGCAGGAAAACAAAGCAAGCAACTCCGCAGCTGTGAGAGCTGTAACAAAAATTATCCCACCTAATTTTGAATTAATAATTTTTGCTTGTTGTAACATTTTGGTAAATAAAATGAATCTGGGAAATACATTTTTAGGTTTGTAGGTTAATTGGCTTCAGTAAAATGCTAGAGTAACTCAGCAGGTCAGTCAGCATCTCTGGAGTAAAAGAATAGGTGATGTTTCGGGTCGGAATCCTTCTTCCGTGGTGGAGGTGGGGAGGAACTAAACTGGATGCGAGAAAAGGCCAGAACAAATCAGGTACGGTAACAGATGAATTCGGGAGGTATGGAGCCCATAATGGTTGGTTGGGGATGTTGTTACAACAAGAGGGACACAAGGATGGGAACAGTGGAACTGGTAGGATGACTAGGGAGGGGGGAGAGAGTGGAGGAGAGGGAATGCAGGAGTTATTTGAAAATAGAGAAATCAATGTTCATGCTGCTGGGTTGTAAGGTGCCCAAGGGTTGTGAGGTGCTGTTCCTCCAATTTGCGTGTGGACTCACTCTGACGGCGGAGGAGGCCCAGGACAGAAAGGTCAGTATGGGAATGGGAAGGGGATTTAAAATGATCCAAAGATGGTGCGTGACCCGCTGAGTTATTCCAGCATTTTGTTTCTATCCCCTTTCACTGATTCTCAACTCGAGCAAGGCCAGCATGTTACGGCAGGGAAGCACATATGGGCATGCTGGCATTACATTGCTATCACTGCTTGCAGATTTTGATCATCTGAAGAAGGGCCCCAACCCAAACATCACCTACCCATGTCATTCAGAGATGCTGGCTGACCCGCTGAGTTACTCCAGAACTTTGTGGTTCACACAAGATTCCGGCATCTGTAGTTCACTGTGTCTTCATCTAATATTTTATTGGTTTCTCACATTGTATCTTTCCATTCTCCTTCTCCTTGTAGTTTCCCTCCCCCACTCGCCATTCACTCTATTTCTTTGCTCATCATCGTACCAAAAAATATAGCTTGCATGTATTTATCTCTTTTAGTTGGTAATAATAACTTTCTTTTGTTTGATATTATAAAAATGCTAAATCATATGGCTAAGCTGGAAGCTTGTAAATATTAATTTTAAGCAAATATGTTGCTTTCTCTTTTAAATAAAATGAACGATGGGATATATAGTTGAGTTTAACATTTCAGAAACTGGATCTTTGAAAATACTGGCTTGTCATTGTTGATCTTGTACAGTTGCATTCATCACTGACATCTTGAAAGGTTACATATTAATAAGAACTGCAGGTTCTTCACTTGGCTACAATAATGTTAAATATCATCAAGGGAAATCTGTTATGATCCTATTCATGTTCCATCAACAAAAAACTGGGAATGAACTTTGGAAACTTGAATGTAAGACAAAGCTGTTGACAATAATCAAAGATTTAATTCCCAGTAAAAAAAACCCATGGTTGGTTTATATGAACATGAATGCAAAATATGAATGAATGCAAAAACATGAGGTGTATATATGATGTAAATATGATCTAAAAATTGACAGAAATAAATAATATTAATAAAGATACAGTAGTTGCACTTTAAGGTTTCTTGAAGTATAATTCTGTGATATTAAGAAATATTATAGCTCATGTCAGTAATTATTATATGCTGCAAAAACTTGTGTGTTTGACAAGAAAAGAATGTGAATCATTTTTAATAATTTACATATGGTATTTGACAGCATAATAATTAAAATTGTGCTATTGATAAATGACAAACACCGTCGTCACGCAATTATAATACCAGTTTAATTTCCTTCCTTCACATAATTAATGAAGAACAAAATAAATGCTGGTGTACCTACCAGTGCAATTATGAATAAAGTGGTGAAGTCTAATATTATTAATTGATAGGTCATTGCTTGTGAACAACAGTTTGACTACTCGTATGATACCCGATGCGACATATGGTCTTTGGGCATCACAGCTATTGAACTTGGTGATGGTGAACCACCTTTGTCGGATCTCCATCCTGTGAAAGCACTCTTTAAGATTCCAAGGTATGTCACTAGATGGCTCTCTTGGCTTGTTTCAAGGTTGCTGATCATAGCTATCTTTTGTATGAAGAATGAAAATGTATTGCAACTTTGAAATATTATTTTAAAAAGTTATCTATCTGACTAATTAGCCGATATGAAAATATTTGCGGGAGTACATTTAAACTATAGGATAGATTTAAATGTTTTCATTCTATACATGGAGTTATTTGCTGTGTAGGAAGGAACTGCAGGTGCTGGTTAATGCTGGAGATAGGCACGAAATGCTAGAGTAATTCAGCCGATCAGGCAGCATCTCTGGAGAAAAGGAATAGGTGATCCAGTTGTTTATCATCGCTGAATTATATTCTGGAGTGTATTGGAAACTAATGGAATAAGGGATCAGAGAAGTGATCTTTAGAAAGAGATGTGTAGGAAGGAACTGGAGATGCTGGCTTAAACCGAAGATAGACACAAAATGCTGGAGTAACTCAGCGGGACAGGCAGCATCTCTGGAGAGAAGAAATGGTGATGCTTCAGGTCGAGACCTTTCTTCAGAATGAGAGAACTGGTTGTGCTTCCATAGAACATAGAAGAGTAGAGCACAGGATAAGGCCCTTTATTATCTGTTATTAGCTGTTTTGTGATAAATGCCACTGAATTACTAGTAACTTTCCTAACAACATACAGACGTGTAATGTTATTTGTCCCTGTGTATGTAAGGATTCCGTTACTGAGAACTATCTGCAGCCAGTTTTTTCCATGTCAAAAACCCTTCCGCAAGGGTCGGTGCTGGTGCCTCTTCTCTTCACGTTGTATATTGATTTGGATAAGGGGATTGAAGGCTTTGTGGCCAAGTTTGCAGATGATGCTAAGATAGGTGGAGGTCAGGGAGTCTTTGCAGAAGGACTTGAACAGGTTTCCAGAGTGGGCAGAGAAGTGGCAGATAAAATTCAGTATAGCAAAGTGCGGAGTCATGCATAGATTAATTTCTAAATGGAGAGAGAATCCAGAAATCGGAGGTGCAAAGGGACTTGGGAGTGTTGGTACAGGACTCTCAAAAAGTTAATTTGCAAGTCAAATTGATAGTAAGGAAGGCAAATTCAATGCTAGCATTTATATCAAGAGGACTAGAATACAAAAGCAGAGATGTAATGCTGAGGTGCTGGTCAGGCTGCATTTGGAGTACTGTGAGCAAATTTGGGCCCATATCTGAGGAAGGATGTGCTGGCTCTGGAGAGGGAACTCATTGCCACAGAGGGCTGTGGAGGCTGTCAGTGGATATTTCTAAGGCAGAGATGGACAAGTTATTGATTAGAACAGATATCAAGGGTTATGGGGAGAAGGCAGGAAAAAGGGATTAGGTGGCAGAGATCAGCCATGATTGAATGGCGGAGTAGACTTGGTGTGCCGAATGGCCTATTTCTACTCCTACATCTTGTGAACGTGAACATCCATTTCTACAGTAACCCATATTGTGCATGTACTTGGCATAATTCTTTCATATCATCAAATATTTACCCTGACATTACCCTCATTATTATGGAACTCTTTATAATGGATTTTGGTTATAGCGGGCAAAATCTGTTGTAACGAAGGCTTCTGTTCGTATCGGGAACAAAGGACCAAGTTTGTAGTTTCACCAAGGGAGGCTAGGTGGTTGGAGCTAATCTTGGCTCGGTCTGTTTACCTTTCTTGTTTATTGTGTATCTTGATGAGTTTATGGTTTTTAGCTGCTTTTCCAATCCTGTACATATTTCCTCCCCTTACTCAATTATAGCAGCCAATCAGCAATAACGAACACCACCTCCCCCACCCCATGGTCTATGAAAACAAGGGTTATATCTACACCATTGATTAAGCTAATGGAATATTATTATATCTTGTCACTGATGAATAAATTGAAATATTTCATAATTTTGTTATTGGCTGTAAAATGTATAGGATAATTTACATGGAGTCGGATTTCCTTTAGTCAGATCGGTCATAACCTAGAGAGCTCCTGTACTACTTATTTGATGAATTTGTGACGTCTGCTCTTTTCCAAGTGTGCAGTTCAAGACCTTCATCTTCAAAAAAGAACAAAAGGAACAAGATCAGTAGAAGGACATAGATGTGTAGCTTATTTTTTTAATCTTTGGGTAGCTTGTGTCAGTCTGTGGTCCAGACTCCAGCTAGTCCAGCTTCCCCCCCACCACCCCCCCACTGTCCTTTGTCTGAAAAATGAAACATGGTCCAGGTGGCAGCATTGACAATCAAATGGAAGGAAGAGGGGAGGAATTAATGAGCCAAAAAATTAATACAAAAAGACAGCTTCCTAAAATGAATAGAAAGCCTTATTATGATGAAAAATATTTAATTCATTACTTGAAATCAAATAATAGCTATGTTCGTTGAATGTCTATAGTTAAAATGAAATACCTGTAGCTAAAATTAATTTGCTCCAGGTATTGTGAACACTTTCTAGCCAGTTGATATTTTAAGTATGTATATTCCATGCAGAACACGACTGTTACATTTACAGTGTTGGTGCTGAACATATTGCCAAGATAAACTAATCTTATCTACCTACAAATGATCCATACGCCTCCATTCCCAGCTATCCGTGTGCCTATCTAAAAGCCTCTTAAATGCCACTTTTGTATTATTACATTTTTGACTTATTTCAATTAATGCATGAATTTTCACTATGCACATTACGTGAGGTGATTGACAATTAATCAACAATGTAGCAACATGTTTTGCGTCTCCTTTTTAATGTAGATGATTGGTAAAGCATGAACAACTGAACTGTTGAAGAATGTGGCTTCTCAAAAATCAAATCATCGCACATTACAAATAATTTGTTCTTCATTGCCTTTCCTTTCTCCTTGTAGCTATTTATTGCTGATGAGATTTTAAAAGCTGCAATAATATAAGACTTGACCTTAATCTCTACCATCACAGAGTTATTATCAGTGGACATTTTGGTTGCAGTTTGCATTACTGATTAGATTTGATTCTTATTTGGAAATTGTAGCTGTAAGAGTGCCATACAATGTTATCTCCATTCTCTGTACCCAGAACCAAGAAATTAACATGACATAGCGTGTGAAAAATGATATTCGATAGTGTTATATCTTTTCTTCTATACGTATCATATAGAGCATAAGAATTACAGTCAGAGAAGGGAATACAGATTTGAAGTTATTGACAAAATGATATCAAACAGTTGAAATATAAATTACTTTAAAAACTCTTCTTGAAGCAAAAAGGGCAGAATATTGTGAAATAAACTAATTTCAAATGCATGTTCATCGATATTTCATTCAGTGTTTCACTCAAATTTTGTTTTGTCTAAATCAAAGGATTGTTGAGTAATGGGTAAAGATATTAAAAGTTTTTTTTTGAATCAAGCTAATAAGTTAGGAAAAATCAATTTAGATTTTGTGGTGGAACAGAAACTAGATATTCATTTTTGGCCCAGACAGTAACGTGTTGTTTCTCAGTGTGCTTTATTAAAATGGATTCTTGGACGGGACTCATAAATCTCCTGAATAGGGACCTCCAATACCTGCAGTTGGAGATAAATCATACTGAGAAAACACTGAACCATGAAATGATTCTGTTAACATGTCATCTGTCTGAAATATATTTTCAGATCCCCAACAGAAGGGGCTGAATTATGAAAGGACGGTGGTCTGTCATAGTTGGTAATTTGGAGTTTCATACTTTTGAGTCTTTCAGCATCTGTTTACAGTGATTGATTAAACAAAAAAATTAAACATATGAATTATAAGAGCTGCTTATCATGTGTTGAAAAATACTTTGGTGAATTCTTTAAAGGTTTCATTTATATATGTGATAGAATGACTATTGGTATTTGAAACTAACTCATTCTAATAATATACTGTTATAAAATGGTATATTAAAGCACAGTAAAGTTTTACCTCATGGGAAAGTAATAGCTACTGCGCATGAAGGGCTGCAATTTTATGATATAGTGTTTAACTACATCTGTGGCATTCTATATACTGTGCTAACATTGTTTACTATATGTTCTGGACCAGCAGGTGAAATCAAAATGTAAATCAATTTCTTATTATTTATATGTAAGAAAAATAGAGGAACTCAGTTTTGCTTTTGTTGTAATTTTGATTTGTAAAGCCACATTCATGATTCTCTTGAACATAGCTTAGGTTCAGGTTTATATTGTTCTCAGCATTGTAATGCATCAATTTCTTAGACAAAGTCCAATTTTCTCAATGGGGTGGAGGTGAACCAGACAGTACCCTGGCTTCTGAAAGGACACTCAAAAGCCTGAAAACGGAGAGGAAGAAGTTGTGCCTGAGTCTGGTGGTGCACGCCTTCAAGCTTCTGCACCTTTTGCCTGACAGGAGCAGGAAGAAGAAGTGACTAGAGTGGGATATGTCCTTGATTATGTTGGCTGCTTTTCCAAGGCAGAGTGAAATATTTATTGCTTCAGAAATGGGCTGAGCTTGAATTGGGTAATGCTACATAGTTTTGGATGTTCTGATACAAAATAAGTAGGCAGATTTGGCCTGGAACAGTTCCAGAGCCCGATTCCAATAAATGCCTTATGCAGGCTATCTAAAAATGAACAAACTTGATCCATCTGCTCTCTTGCCAAATTTACTATTGTCACCTGTACTGAGGTATAATTGATTTAATTGTCAGAATTATAATTTGTGTTACTATGATACTTTTTGGGCATCTGCAACGGAATGCTATCTACAGTGCATTCAGAAAGTATTCAGACCCCTTCACTTTTTCCACAATTTGTTACGTTACAGCCTTATTTTAAAATTGAATAAATTCCTTTTTTTATCATCAATCTCCACACAATACCCCAGAATGAAGAAGCAGAAACAGATGTTTAGAAATGTTTGCAAAGTAATTAAAAATAAATAACTGAACTATCACATTTACATAAGTATTCAGACCCTTTGCTTTGATACTCAAAATTGAGCTTCGGTTCATCCTGTTTCCATTGATTATCCTTGAAATGTTTCTACAACTTGATTGGAGTCCACCAGTGGTAAATTAAATTGATTGGACATGACTTGGAAAGGCACACACCTGTCTATATAAGGTCCCACAGTTGACAGTGCATGTCAGAGCAAAAACCAAGCCATGAAGACAAAGAAATTGTCTGTAGACCTCCGAGACCAGGTTGTGTTGAGACACAGATCTGGGTACGGGTATAAAACAATTTTTGCAGCATTGCAGCTCCCGAAGAGCACAGTGGCCTCTATCATTCTTAAATGGAAGAACTTTGGAATCACCAGGACTCTCCATAGAGCTGGCCGCCCGGACAAAATGAGCAATCGGTGGTGAAGGGACATGGTCAGGGAGGTGACAAAGAACCCGATGGTCACTCTGACCGAGCTCCAGAGTTCCTCTACGGAGATGGGAGAAGCTTCCAGAAGGACAACTACATCTGCAGCATTCCACCAATCAGTCCTTTATGGAAGAGTGGCCAGACAGAAGCCACTCCTCAGTAAAAGGCACATGACAGCCCACTTGGAGTTTGCCAAAAAGCACCTAAAGGACTCAGACCATGAGAAACAAGATTCTCTGGTCTGATGAACTCAAGATTGAACTCTTTGGCCTGAATGACAAGCATCACGTCTGGAGGAAACCAGGCACTGCTCATCACGGTGAAGCATGGTGGTGGCATCATCATGCTGTGGGGATGTTTTTCAGCGGCAGGAACTGGGAGACTAATCAGGATTGAGGGAAAGATGAACAGAGCAAAGTACAGAGATCCTTGATGAAAACCTGCTCCAGAGCGTTCTGGGCCTCAGACTGGGGCAGAGGTTCACTTTTCAACAGGACATCGACCCTAAGCACACAGCCAAGACAACGCAGGAGTGGCTTCGTGACAAGTCTGTGAATGTCCTTGAGTGCCTCAACTGAGTAAAGGGTCTGAATACTTATGTAAATGTGATATTTAAATTATTTATTTTTAATTACTTTGCAAAATCTTCTAAACACCAGTTTTCACTTGTTTTATTATGGGGTATTGTGTGTAGATTGATGATTTAAAAAAAAAAAGAATTTACTCCATTTTAGAATAAGGCTAACATAACAAAATGTGGAAAAAGTGAAGGGGTCTGAATACTTTATCAGGGCTGCCAACATTGGGTGAGAGTTGGGAGTGAGAAATTGCGTCCCCCCCCTCCCATTGGTATGGAGCTTTTGCATTTTGCAGCTTGAAATTGTGCAATCTGGTGCATACGGTCGTGAGTCTTTTAACTTGCACTTGAATGCAATATTTATGCTTTAAATTGGATTAGCTATGAATAAGGTTAGGCTAAATTACATTCCTAATTACATTCCACAGTAGAACCAGGCTCTGATCAACAGGTGCAGCACATGAACCGAGATGAGAAAAACATTTTTCACACAGAGAGTGATGAATCTCTGGAACTCTCTGCCACAGAAGGTAGCTGAGGCCAGTTCATTGGCTATATTTAAGAGGGAGTTAGATGTGACCCTTGTGGCTAAAGGGATCAAGGGGTATGGAGAGAAGGCAGGTACAGGAAGGATACTGAGTTGGATGATCAGCCATGATCATATTGAATGGCGGTGCAGGCTCGAAAGGCCAAATGGCCTACTCCTGCACCTATTTTCTATGTTTCTATGAATGACCTTAGTATATTCATGTATGGAAATCAGATTATAATCAAACACTTGGCTCATGTTGACCAATCTGGGTCTCACTGCACACCTGGTACTACTACTGACCCTGACTCCAATCGCATACCTTCTCTCATTTCTGACCCTAAGTCCAGCTTTACACCTGCCTCCCTATTCTACACTGATCGTAGCTGCTTACCTGCTTAGGTTCCCAGTGCTGAACACTCCCATTGGCCCAGCTTTGACTGCACACCTAGGACTATTCCAGACCTTGACTCTGCATGCACACTTGGCCTTGCACCTAGCCCCTCTGCACTGACAATATTTCTGGCCCACACATAAAGTCCCATAGCTGACCTTCTGGACTTAACCTATTGCGTTCAAGTCCACGGGTACTTATCTAATGCGGTAATCTTTTATGGTGCACTTCCCAGACCATTCATTGGCCTCCTTGTTATCTAACATGCTAGTTATGTTGTCAAATAAGTCATTAATTGGTTGAACACAATTTCTCATCCATAAAATTATACTCACTCAGCTGTATAAGTATTCTGTTACCATTTCCTTTATTTTCCTAACAAACTGTTCTGAAGTTATTTTCACCCCCAATATTTTCAGTATTTTGCTGTCTTCTTTTCTGCTGGGACTTTTCCGAAATGCAAAGTCCAATAACTATATATTTAAGCAATATTATTCTATTAAATGTGATCTTGAGAGTACATACTATTTTATGTGGTATTCATAACACACCAATGATAAAAAAGATCTTTGTTTTGATTGCATCTACCAACATGCATACATTATTATATTACAGTTAATATGTACCGAGGGCAAATTTTTGTTCCAATTCTTCCCATTCCAAATTGCTTTTACATTGAAGGGATTGAAATCCAAGTGAATTATAAATGGCATCATAAAAATAAAACCTCCAGAATGGATGATATTCATTACGTGGTTGGTTGGAGTCAGTATCAGCACAATTACTATATTAAAATTTGAATCTTCATATGTACTGGTTCAAGCTAAAACTAATAACCTCCTCACACATTCCCCTGTAAGTATCTCTGTCACTCCTTTAAAATATGCCCTTCTTTGAACAAGCTCTTAAACATCACATCTGTATCAGTTTCCATCTCATTACACTCTTTGCGGATGTTCATCTACGTGTTCAATTAATAAAACAATGAGATTGGGGACATTTCTATTCAACCCGTCAAAGGAATTTGGGGGAGGGAAGGTTTAGAAATAGTCAGTGAGGTAAACAATCATAATAGTTGAGTGGCAAATGACAATAGAGCTACCTTCCCAATATTTAACTGAAGGAAATAATGGGTTATTGGGGATGTATGTTGTGACAGACAGCCTGACACCTTGCATGTCATTTTAATATTACACTTATCCCATCCCCCCGGATATTCCGGCTTAAAAAATTAAGGTTTTGTCAACTAATTACAAATCAGGCTAATTACAAATCAATAACATTAGCCAACTCTGAAACACGAAGCGCTGAGCATTGGGATCCAGACATCACGAACAACTGGCCTCAGTTCCCCGCTCACATCTGGCAGTGCTCTCTGTCTGAACCAAGGGCCACGTGAGTGTTTTTGAAAGTGGGGAGGCTGAGCGATCACTGATCACTGTCTTGGTGGTATCTTGCGAGGGAGTGGAGTAACCGAGCGGGGGGAGGGTGTGGGAGGTCCCACGGTAGGGACCTTTTGAAATTTGATGTATTAAAATCATGTTTTAGTGCATTGTAGAAGTATGATTTCAATATTTTTTGTTTGAAGTGTTTTTAAAGTTACTTTTTAAGGGGTAACTTTTTCCACACAAAGGGTGGTGGGTGTATAGAACATGCTGCCAGAGGAGGTAGTTAAGGCAGGGACTTTCCCAACATATAAGAAACAGTTAGACTGGTACATGGATAGGGCAGGTTTGGAAGGATATGGACCAAAAGCAGGTAGTGTAGATGGGACATGTTGGCGGGTGTGGGCAAGTTGTGCTGAAGGGCCTGTTTTCACACTGTATCACTCTATGACTACATTATACCTCCACCATGCACGAATGCTTCAAAATCAAGTGGACGAGTTTTATTGCCATATACTCAAGCATGGAAACATAGAAAATAGGTGCAGGAATAGGCCATTCGGCCCTTCGAGCCAGCACTGCCATTCAATATGATCATGGCTGTTTATTTAAAATCAGCACCTCTTTCCTGTTTTTTCCCCCTATCCCTTGATTTCGCTAGCGCCAAGAGCTAAATGTAACTCTCTCTTGAAAACATCCAGTGAATTGGCCTCCACAGATTCACAACTCTCTGCGTGAAGAAAGTTTGTCCTCATCTCAGTCCTAACTGGCCTACCCCTAATTCTTAAACTGTGACCCCTGGTTCTGAACTCTCCCAACATTGGGAATTTTTTTCTTGCAGTTATGGTAAGTGAAAATGTAGCAGGCAAGCAGGATGCTTTCTCCAACCACCCCCATTTGAAGGCCACTATCTTACACCATTTCTACCCAGTACTTGGTACTTACTGACCGAGCTGCAGCCTGATCCATGCCGGTCACCTGGGCAAATTCGGCACAGAGACTCTCACGGCAGCGGCGCAATGCTTCCAACGCCTCCGACGGTCCGGGACTCTTGCACTGAGGCTGCTCCATGGCCGGAGCTGCAGTAAGCAACTCGCCAGCCCAGCAAACACTCGTCAGCCCGGCAAACACTCTCCAGCCCGGCAAGCACTCGCCAGCCCTGGCTCCCTGTCCGCATCTGCTTCCATCCCTCTCTCCGCCCTGGCTCTCCAACACCCGCGGCCCATGCAGTTGATATGAGTTTTGACATTTTCGGTGATCACAGATTTTCTGACGACAGAGCGTGAGAAATTTGTGATCAGCGTGAGAATTTGGCAAAATGCATGATTCTCACGCTCAATGCGTGGAAGTTGGCAGCCCTGACTTTATGAATGCACTGTATAATGAATTTTGGTGAAATGTGTGTATATTATCTCAGAGAGACAGCAGACGTTGTAGGAACTCAGAGGGTCAGGCAGCATCTGTGGAGGGAAACTGACAGTTAACATTTCAGATTAAGGCCCTTCTTCTAGACTGAAAGACTGGTGGGGATATGGCCAGTAAATGAGATTGAGGGGGTTGGGTCAAGAGCTGGCCTCTAACTCTGAGGTCTTCTTTAGATCTTTAACCTGTTAAGATATCAGCGTTCTTCCAATCCTAACCAATTGGTTTCTTCCAAATTACTTTCATCTGCTAAAACTTCAAAACGTTGGAACATCTATCTTCTATATATTACTAAAAGTCTGTTCTTGACCAGTTTTGGCCATCTATGCTGCGATTTCCAAGAGAACACCGCTACCTACGGCCATCATTTTTGGCCACCTTGCTCAGAGCCCCCCTCCGCCGCATGTGTGCCAAGGACTTTTCCCGACGATTAAAAATGACAGAGATATTAATCTTTTTACAAAATTCCCCATTCTCTCTGCTGCCCCCGCTGGTGGCAGGGGGAGGGACTATAACACCAGGAAGTGGTGTGCCACACAGTCTCTTCAAGATGGAGGAAGGCAGAGGGTCACGTTTCTCTGAGCTGTGAATAACACTGAACACATGTCAACTCAAATGTAAGTGCCCTTAATGGTTCTAAAATGCTTGCAGAATGTGTCTATTGGTTCTAAAGCTTCAACAAATGTCTATTGGTTCTAAAGCTTGCAAAAAAATGTCTATTGATTCTAAAGCTTGCAAAAAGTGTCTCTATTGGTTCTAAAGCTTGCAAAACATGTCTATTGGTTCTAAAGCTTGCAAAAAATGTCTATTGGTTCTAAAGCTTGCAAAAAAAATGTCTATTGTTTCTAAAGCTTGCAAAAAAATGTCTATTGGTTCTAAAAGCATACTGCAGAAAAATGTCTCCCCCCCCCCTTCCCTCTCCCCCCCCTAAAATCCCTTCCCTCTCCTCTCCCCCCTCTCCTCCTCTCCCTCCCCGCCCCCCCCCCCCCCCCTCCCCTCCCCCCCCCCCCCCCCCCCCCCCCCCCCCCCCCCCCCCCCTCCCCCCCCACCCCTCCCCCCCCCTCCCCCCCCCCCCCCCCTCCCCCCCCCCCCCCCCCCCTCCCCCCCCCCCCCCTCCCTCCCCCCTCCCCCCCCCCCCCCCCCCCCCCCCCCCCCTCCCGGTTGGCTTGGCTTGGGTGTGTCTTGAAATTGAAAGGCACTACTTACTGCAAATGGTGGCATGAAGTTGAAAGGTACTACTTACTGCAAATGGTGGCTTGGGAGCTTTGGCTTGAAGTTGAAAGGCACTACTTACTGCAAATGGTGGCTTGGGTGTGGCTTGAAGTTGAAAGACACCACTTACTGCAAACGGTGGCTTGGGTGTGGCTTGGTTGAAAGGCACTACTTACTGCAAATGATGGCTTGGGTGTGGCTTGAAGTTGAAAGGCACTACTTACTGCAAATAGTGGCTTGGTTGCTTTGACTTGAAGTTGAAAGGCACCTCTTACTGTAAATGGTGGCATGACGTTGAAATGCACTACTTACTGCAAATGGTGGCTTGGGTGCTTTGGCTTGAAGTTAAAAGGCACTACTGTAAATGCACTTACTTCCTGTTTGCACTGTATATTGATTTTAGATAAAACGCTGCCACTTACGGCTGTGATTTTTGGCCATCTTACTCAGTCCCCCTACGCTGAGCAGATGCAGAGAATTCTTCCCATCAATGAAAAATAAAAGTGTTATTAGTTTTTTTTTAAATGTTGAGAATCTCTCTCCTGTCAATCACTCCATGATAGCCACACCTTTTCCAGTGGGGGGGGGGGAGGGGTTATAAATCCCGGAAATGTGGGCGTGGCTCAGTCTCTGCAAGAAGGAGATGGGAGAGGTCACGACTCGCTGTCTTTAGTGGCTTTGCACCCTACTTCAAATGGTATGAAACTGCACTTGAATTTGGTGGCCTTGCACCCTGCTAGAAGTGGTAAGAAACTGCACTTGAATTTGGTGGCTTGATACCCTGCTTGAAATAGAATTTCAAGGATTAGCCGTGAGTCAACTACCACCCCACCAGCCGAGAGTGAGTGAGTTGCCAGCACAACAGACTTGATTGACTGAGACGCCAGCCCAAGAATCCATTTGGCGCACAATTTGCATACTAGCCCTCTGGAAACGTCCCTTCAGTCCACAACACTCATATTAGCGCTCCAGAAAGCCCCCCCCAACTGGCCACCAATATTAGAATTGGTGGAGAGGTGGAATATTGCGTTGGATGACCAGCCCTCCTGTGTGATGCTGGGACCCAACGGGTCCCACTTAGTCTAGTTCTCCATTAAATCTTTGTTTTTCTCTGTCTTTGCTAATGAAAGATGCTCCTTAACCCCTGAGTTTGATTAAGCCTTTGGTTATCAGCCCTTGTGTCACCTCTGTCTCTTGTGTCTTTGTGGAAAAAACACTCTTGCTGTTATTTTATTTAATTCTTTGGCAATGGTGTTTTCATACTTTCAGTACGAAGCAGTTACCTATTGCATTTGTTGCCTATCCATTCCCTTCATAGATGCTCTCTTCGCAGATCTATCTGATCTGCTGAATTACTCCAGCTCTCAGTGACAATAGACAATAGGTGCTGGAGTAGGCCATTCGGCCCTTTGAGCCAGCACCGCCATTCAATGTGATCATGGCTGATCATCCCCAATCAATACCCCGTTCCTGCCTTCTCCCCATATCTCCTGACTCCACTATCTTTAAGAGCCTTATCTAGCTCTCTTGAAAGTTTCCAGAGAACCAGCCTCCATCTGAGGCAGAGAATTCCACACACTCACAACTCTCTGTGTGAAAACGTGTTTCCTCATCTTCGTTCTAAATGGCTTGCCCCTTATTCTTAAACTGTGGCTCCTGGCTCTGGACTCCCCAACATCGGAAACATGTTTCCTGCCTCTAGCGTGTCCAAACCCTTAATAACGGGGTGGTCATTGGTTGGCACGGACTCGGTGGGCCGAAGGGCCTGTTTCCATGCTGTATGAGTAAAATATCCACTGTCAATAGTTTGTAAACTGGTTTTATTCTCATTCCAAAACTTTGAACACTTCTTAAAAAAAATTCCATTCCAATCTTCTTGTAGTAACATTTTATGATTTTGAAAATCAATATGCAGTTATACAGTATAACCCACTTCGGAATTGGGATTTCTGTCTTTAAATCATCACGCCGTTAGTTGGTAATGTTGAACCAGCCAATTACAAATACGATTAAATTTTGTCATGACAAACAAGCTTTCATCATAAAAGCATTGGACTGAATCAGGGAGATCTCCTTAAGTAAATTAGTTGTCGAGGCTTTGTAATGTAAAATCTCTTCAGGGTCTTCTAAATTTGTAATGTGTAAGAGTCAAGGGTCAAAAGTGTTTCATTGTCCTTTGTACCAAAATTGAATAATTAAATTCTTACTTGCAGCAGCATAACAGGTCTGTAAACACTATACTCAATAGACAACATAAAACATTCTGTGGGATTAAAGTTCTATCCACATTTTTGTGCTACAACATGCAGTATAAAAGCAGGATAAATAACTATCTCTTCAGCATCCCTTGTCCAAATATGGTATATTGTTCCACCGTCTGATGTAGTTAAATGCAGTAAAATAAACAACTCACATCAGCAGCTTTAGGGAGTTTGTTATCATTGGCTTAACAGATGTAAATTTTAATCAGAGTCATTTTGTAGTGTTCTAAAATTAAGAGAAAATACTCAACAGAATAATAACGCTTGTGTTTCTTCATAACATTAGAACAAAAAGTATCCAATTTCAGAACATAATTGCAATGGATTTACAAGCAATGCCAAGGAAAAACCAGAGAAGAGGTTACTTGGAAAAATCAAACACTTTGATGGTGGACTATTACATTTGGTTATTCAACTCCCACTGGCATTTTGCAAAGATTAAAAGCTAACATTTAAATTTAAATATAAAGGGAGCACTTAAGAAATAAAGACAAAATAGTTTCCCATAAAGCTAACTTAGTTATTTTATTGTTTTATCTGCATCAAACCTGACAAATAACTTGAATTATTAAATGAATATAAATCAATCAAATACATGATTGAGAAACCAAGAACTGCAGATGCTGGTTAACTGTAGCATAATACACAAAAGGACGCAAATTGCTGGAGTAACACAGCAGGTCAGGCAGAATCTTTGGAGAATATGGTTAGGTGACATTTTGGCTTGAAATACTTCTTCAGACTGGTCAGGGAGAGGAAAAATAATCATGGTAAAAGGGAGAGGCAGGACAAAGAGTGGCAGGCAGTAGATCCACACAAGCAAAGGTTTTTTTTGATAAGCAAATTGTTGGAACAAGGGCCAGAGATAAGAGCAGAAGGTGTGAGGCAGTTTGGCATAGTTGTGGATTGTGAAATAGATAGGAGTTCAGGTGGGGCACAAGAGAGGGAGGGAATGGTTTTGGGAGAGGTTAGTTAGAGGTTACCTAAAATTGGAATATTTAATGTTCATACGGTTAATTGTAAACTATATGAAGGATTTTGAAATTAGATAATATTGTGGAGATATTATAAGCAGTTATCACAAATAGTTTAGTTTAGAGATACAGCGCGGAAACAGGCCCTTCAGTCCACCAGGACCGCGCCGACCAGTGATCCCCGGATATTAACACTCCCCTCCACACACTAGGGCCATTTTCCACATTTACAAAGCCAATTTATCTACATATCTGGCAGACAAAGCTGCTGGAGAAACTCAGCGGGTGGGGCAGCATCTATGGAGCGAAGGAAATAGGCAACGTTTCGGGCCAAAACCTTTCTTCAGACCTTCATCTACATACCTCGAGAAAACCCACGCGGTCATGGGGAGAACGAACAATCTCCGTATAGACAGCACTCGTAGTTAAGGTCAAACCCGGATCTCCGGCGCGGCAAGCGCTGTAAGGAAGCAACTCTACCGCTGTGCCGCACTGCTTCACTATGCCACCCTAAATATAATTTATTGAAATTGCTTTGTAAATTATAAGTGTAAAACCCAAAGTGGTTTTATAGTAATGTTGAGTCATAGAATGAGATCTCTGCTTGAATAGGCCACTTTATATGTTACAGTGGCTGTAGCATAAGTGCAGTAAATACTTTCTCACCTTTTCTGTGACAAAATGTAGTCATTGCTGAAGTGGAGATAACCATCCATTTATGATTTATACTGAAGTTGTGGCATAAAAAGTGGGTTGTGTTCAATGGTAGTGCTGTTGACTGATCTGAGGAGTGTGACTTCAAATATCTCTCCTGAACATGTAATTTGGTCTGACACAGGCTGATCTTCATGGCAGCTTTAAAGGACCCCAACACTCTGAGGTACCATGTTTCAAATAACATGTTCGACTTAGACCCCGTTTATTCCAACTGGGTGCAAGAGGTGGAATTGCATTATCTGGTAATGACCAGTACTCTTCTTGTACTCCTGAGCATTTTATAATCCACCTCACTGTACTAAAACAATTTAACTCGTCTTTTTTATCTTTGCTGTTCGAGAGTAAGGAAACTACTTTTGTCTACATAAGAATCGTAACAAAACTTAATCAGCAATAAGTGACGTGAAGACTGACCAGACATAAACTACATTTGGAGACACAAGGAACTGCAGGTGCTGAAATTTTGAGCAAAACACAAAGTGCTGGGGTAATTCAATGGGTCAGGCAGCATCTGTGGAAGGTTTGGATAGGTAACGTTTCGGGTCCGGACCCTTCTTCGATCCAACATTTTGCCTATCTATTCTCTCCATGGATGCTGCCTGACCCACTAAGTTATTTTATAAGGTCATAAGGGATAGTAGTACAAGTAAGCCATCAAGTCCACTCCGCCATTCAATCATCTGACCTATCTCTCCCTCCTAACCCCATTCTCCTGCTTTCTCTCCATAACCTGTACTAATCAAGTACTGTACTAATCTGCACTTTGTGATTTTGTTGTAAATTGTATTTGTTCTTCTTTCATTGCATAAATCCTAACATTCATGGATTTTATACTTGATGTATTAAATATTTAAACCACACGCTGTTCTTACACAAATGAAAATCCATCAGCAATTGCATTTTTTATTTGAAGCTCATGGAGTAGATATTTTGTTATAGTGATTATTCCAGTATCATTTAGCATCGCTGGTGAATAGTCATTACAGAGAATGCATTGCAGTACTGCATATATGATTAATTATCAAAGTAGGGTTGTTTTTCTTTAATTTCTCATCGTGATATTTTTGTTTTTTCAGATATATTGTTCGGTTTGTATATTCCTTTGGGTTCATTGCATTAGTTGCTTTAGGCTGCAAGATTTTTGTTTTGTACATGTTGCTGATGTCACAGAAATCTCAACAGCAGTTATTAGGACATTGTTCCTATGGTTACTGGTGAAGTGCCCATTGGTACTTGGAGCAAATGCGCAGTGGTTGATTTAATTTTAGAAGGCAATAAGGAAATATTTTTTATACGGGTTTATATTTTGTATATCAACTAAATATTTGTAGTAATAGTATAATTGACCACTAAAAAAGTATCACACTTTATATTTTACATTGCCACTGTTCATATTTTATGCACTATTAGATAAACTGAAATGAAGAGCTACCCTTTGAAGGGATTCTCAATTATATTTTGAATCATCTTGGTTGTTATTTATTTGCATGGATTTCAACTAAATAATAGCCAGGTTGATGCATTTTTATTTTTCAATTTTATGATTTCAAAGACACACAGCTCATTTAAGGTTTTAATTATTACATATGCATCATGTTCGGGGAAAGCTTATTGAAAAATAGCATTTGTGCAATAATAACATAACATTGAGTTGATAACGTGGCAGCACAGTGGCACATCTGATAGAGCTGCTTCCTCACAGTGCCCAAGACCCGGGTTTGATCCTGACCTCTGGTGCTGTCTGTGTGCTGTTTGCGTGTTCCCCCTGTGACTGCGTGGGGTTCCTCTGGGTGCTCTGGTTTCTTCCCACTTTCCAAAGACGTGCGGGTTTATAGTTTAATTGGCCTCTATAATTGCCCCTAGTGTATGTGGAGTGGATTTTAAAGTGGGAAAACATAGAACTAACATGAACTGATAATTCTGAAGAAGGGTTTCGGCCCGAAACGTTGCCTATTTCCTTCGCTCCATAGATGCTGCTGCACCCCCTGAGTTTCTCCAGCTTTTTTTTGTGTACCTTCGATTTTCCAGCATCTGCAGTTCCTTCTTGAACACATGAACTGATAATTGGTGGTTGGCATGGATTCATTGGGCAAAGAACCTGTTTCCATGATCCAATCAATCAATATTGCTCTTTAGTCAATCATAGCTCTGTTATTAACCGTAGTTCACCATTGATCAAATAGTTCCCAATATAGATTTGTGATCATTGATTTAAAAGAATATTACTTAGTTTTCATTTACTTTGGTAGTACCTTTCCTTCCTACTTCCTTGCCCTGGCTTCACCCAATTCTTAAAACTATATTTGGAGTTTTATGCATTCTCTGGCTGTCATTCTCCTTGTTCTAAAATTGCCCCACAAATCAGATGCACTGGCAATTTTTCCAAACC
The DNA here is from genome assembly GCF_028641065.1 of Leucoraja erinaceus. NCBI lineage: Eukaryota > Metazoa > Chordata > Chondrichthyes > Rajiformes > Rajidae > Leucoraja > Leucoraja erinaceus. Next base: position 25,297,514 of record NC_073383.1, read on the forward strand.
TTGAGAATATGATGCAAGAAAATTGTTGGCCTTTTCATCCTGACACTGCTGTGTCTGACACCTGTTCTATTTGCACCCCAAACCCAAACACTGATGATCTGTGGTTCTTCTGCCATTGGGTAGAACTAATTTAGTGCTTTACCTTCAAAACTTGGAGGTTAGCAAGTTTCCTATTATTCTACTTCTCAGCCTTTAATTGATCAGCACACGTCACACCCTACCTCTTGACTAGGTTATGCCATCTATCAGATCAATGTATAGAAAGGTACTGCAGATGTTAGTATATGCCAAAGATAGAGGCTCAAAGGGCCAAATGGCTTGCTCCTGCACCTATTGTCTATAGACACAAAGTGCTGGAGTAACTCAGTGGGTCAAGCAGCATCTTTGGAGAAAAAGGATGGGCAACGTTTCGGGTTGGGATCCTTCTTCAGACTGCCGATCAATGTCTGTGTTCAGATCAATGTCCTGTGTTTCCATCTTCACGAGGCATGGAATCCCATTACGCCATCTTTCGGGTCTGAAGAAGACTCTTGACCCGAAACATCACCTATTCTTTTTCTCCAAAGATGCTGCCTGACCCCTAATGAGTTACTGCAGCATTTTGTGTCTATCTTTGGTGTAAACCAGCATCTGCAGTTCCTTCCTACACATTCATTCATTGATTGCAAGCTGTCCAAAGATGATCAGGAGAGGCTGGTGAATGTGCCTGATGCTTAGTTACTGTTTGCCACCTTCTCCTCCTCTTTGGATGGCTGCGGTAGTAAAGCCTCAAACCTTTGCAGCAATGCGACTGTAAAAACAAAGTGGAACTTTGGACTAGGACAGGGAGCAAATGTTGGCAGCTTGATCTGGTGCATTAAATTGTCAAATCGTGTATTAGACATTATTCCTCCGATGTGCTTGGGTTTGCAGCCACAGAAAATTTAGCTGGGAATGGATTTTGTGGCTGAAAGATGTTCCAGCCATGAATTGTTGTATGAGATGTTATGATGCAGGAGCTGTTTGCTGAATTGACCTAAACAGTCCACAGTTACAAAACTGGATTATTCAGCTCCACTTCTAATCTGTTTTTGTGACCAACATAATGATTTGTAAATAGGACATGCATATAAAAAATATGTGCTGTAGTAAACAGGAAAAAATAAATCCGGGAATTCCTTTCAAAAACTGTAGTGTTTAGGATCCCAGTCATTACCATCTTTTATACAGATAACTAAACATCTTAAATTCAGACAAGTTCCATCATCAGTATTCAGGAATAAAGATGTGCAGGGCATCATTGGAAACTATGAAATCTGGACAACTCCTCCTCTCCCCCCCCCCCCCCCCCCCAATCCCCACATCCTCAATCCTGGACTTTCCACTCGTAACTTTAATTTCATGTTTCATGTATCTTGCTGTGTTTTATGACTGTTGACAGACCAATTTCCCTCCTTGGATAAATAAAGTTCTATCGTATCGTATAGTCAAGCTCGTCATGATGATCTTGAAGAGACACGAGAGAAAATTCAGGTGTCCTGGTCACATTATATTTGGGATTTCGAATAAAATTGGCATTTTGAATAAAATATTGTACATAGACAAACATCTGCAGAAAATTGTGATAACAAATGAATCCAAATTGGGAAACAATAGAGATGTAACGATGTGCTCCAGGAGAACCTCAGTCATATCGATACCAACATCAAATGAAATGTGCTGGCTGATCATTGTGTGCAGTGCTGGCTGATCATTGTGTGCAGTTGTGGTCACCCAAATACAGGAAGGATGTGGAGGCTTTGGAGATTATGCTGAAGTTTATCAGAATGCTGCTTGGATTAAAGGGTATTGGATATAAAGAGAGATTGTACAAACTTTGATTGTTTTCTCTGGAATGTCAGAGGCTGTGGTGAAACTTGATGGAAGCATTTAAAATTATGAGAGGCTGAGATAGGGTAGACAGTCAGAACCTTTTTCCCCCAGGGTGGCAACATCAAAGACCAGAGGGCATAGCTGTAAGGTGAGAAAGACAAAGTTGAAAGGTGATGTGTGGGGCAAGTTTTATTTCACTCGGGGTGGTGGATGCCTAGAATGTGCTGGAGGCAGATAGGGCAGTTGAATTCAAGAGGCTTTTGGATTGGCACATATAATGCAGGGATATGGATCATGTGCAGGCAGAGGATATTAGTTTTACTTAGCTTCACATTCGGAATGGACTTTTTTGGGTTGAAGGGTCTGTTCCTGTACTGTACTGTTCTATGGTCCATGATCACACAAATTAATGGGCAACAGCATATAGGGATGTAAGGTGCTATTAGCAGTCATGGATCAATATCATGTCTATCTTTTAAACACCACATGGACTAATTTGATTTTGCTTTGGGTTTAATAATGTAGTGTTGAAGTCTGACTCACTGTTCAATAATCTTTTAGTATGAAAAATAACCACCATCATACCGGGAATATAATGGCCACATTTTGTTGACATTTACTTCAATATTTTTTTAAATGATTGCAACTGAGAGTTTCAGAAGTAGCAGTCAGCTAAGTGTCATTTGCTTTGTATGGCTTTTTTTTTTGCAGCAGTTGCATTTAACTTTGACAGGGCTTTAGTGCCAGATTTTTGATCTTATTTTAGCTTTGATTATTTGCCAGGTTTCTGGTAGAGCTATTTTTTTTTAAGGTTTGTATTTTTTAATAAATCAGATGGAAAATCAAAAAAGGCAACATTTTATTCCTCATTTTCAAAAACATTTCCAAATTCAACAGCATATCAAATTCACAAACTGCTGATTGCCCAAATTCTAACTGACAGCGTAATTATAGAATGACCTAATCTTAACTGGCAGTATTGAGAATATATTTCAAATGGAAAGGAATTAGTTAGCTGAATCAAATGTATAATTACTCTTTTGTTTAAACCACTCTGTCATTAAACTGTATTAATATGGCAGTGTATTGAATATCCCAATGAACTTCACAGCAAGCAATGTTTGACACACAGGATTTTAGGATAGATATTCAAAAAGTTAAAAAAAAAAGAATCTTCAAAATTTAACCTGCTCTTTCTATTATTATTTAAATGTTTTGGATATGCAGCATAAAAATTGTGTTTTGCTAATCTTGATCTGATCAGTGATAAGCAATGAATCTGTTAAAATGTTAAACGCATGAGAAAGTTTGCCAGGTTCAAAGATTGTTAAATAGCGGAAAGTGCTCATTTTAACTGGATCCTGTTCTTAACCACAAGATACATTCCATCACTTCTTATCTCCACATTTAGACTAGTTGCTAGGGATTCAAGAGTTATGGAAACACTTGGATAGCAGCATTAATGCAAACAAGAACCAGCCTTCAGAAAAAAAAAACCCGTTCACAACTTAACTTCCACTGATGTATTGAGGCCACAATCTGGACAGGCAGCATCTCTGGAGAGATAGAATGCATGATGTTTCGGGTCGAGACCCTTCTTCAGACTGAGAGTCAGGGGAGAGGGAGACATAGAGATATGGAAGGGTAAGTTGTGAAAACACAAATCAAAGGTGATGTTGATCAAGGAAAAATGTAGAATGGTTCATTGTTAGCTGAGGGGAAGGTGACAACGAGGCATACCATCTGTAAAATTTAATCAGGAGGACGTTGAAACTAGTTGGAGAACTAGGATGTGGGAGGAATGGAGAGAGGGAGAAGACAAGGATTACTTGAAGTTGGAGCAATCAATTCATACCACTGGGTTGTGAGCTGCCCAAGTGAAATATGAGATGCTGTTCCTCCAATTTGCATTGGGCCTCACTCTGACAGTGAAGCAGGCCCAGGGCTCAGAAAGATCAGTGTGGGAATGGGAGGAGGAGTTAAACTGGGAGATCACACAGGCCTAGGTGGACTGTGCGGTTGTGTTCAGCGAAATGATTGCTGAGTCTGCGCTTGGTCTCGCCGATATGTATTGGAGTCCACACCCAGAACAGCGGACACAGTAGATGAGGTTGGAGGAGGTGCAAGTGAATCCCTGTCTCACCTGAAAGGGCTGTCGTGTTCCCTGAACAGAGTCGAGGGAGGAGGTATAGGGACAGGTGTTGCATCTACTGCGGTTGCAGGGGAACGTATCTGGGGAGGAGGTGGTTTGTGTGGAAAGGGATGTGTTAATCAGGTAGTTGTGGAGGGAACAGTCTCAATCTTCCCATTTCCACCCCTTTCACATTTTCTCAGCTTTCTCAGCTTTCCACAGAGACCAACTCCCTTCCCACCTAAACCAAGTGGCAGGAATATGTTCTTCACAATGGTCTTCATGACATAGAAGATGGCCATTTCATGTGCCTCACTGATTGCTTCACAGTTCAAGGAAGGATAGTAACAAATCATTTCCTGCAGTTGCCGCTTGGGAAACGAATTCAGGGGCTGTTCCCAGGGAGCCTAATCCCCTCTGTAACATGAACAGAAATTTAGTATATTTTAGGTAAAAAAAGGTCTGGTTTTTTTGTAGTAGGTCGTAGCAGTTGGCAGTCAGGTTGGCATATTTCCTGCGCTCAGATCACTTGAAGGACGAGCCAAGGGAGGTCCATTGTAGTTGAATGTTCAAGAGCATTAATTGTTCAACGCTAAGTACTAGGACCCCAACGTGGGTCCCATTTTCACACGGGAGGGCTGGTCCCCCAACGCAATATTCCACCTCTCCACCAATTCCAATATTGGTGGCCAGTGGGTGGGGGGGGCTTTCTGGAGCGCTAGTATGGGTGTTGTGCGCTGAAGGGACTGGTTTCCGGAGGGCTAGTACGGACATTGTGGGGCAAATGGATTCTTGGCTGGCAACTCAGTCACTCAAGCCTGATGTGCTGGCAGTTGACTCACGGCTATTCCTTGAAATTCCATTTCATGCAGGGTGGTGGTGGTTGGTTTAGAAAAGTTTAGACTTTTAATCATTTGCCATTTCAAACCAACGACCACCAACCAATTGATGTGCTTTATTTCAAACCAACCACCACCAAACATTTGCCGTGCTTTATTTCAAAACAACCACCACCAACCATTTGCCGTGCTTTATTTCAAACCAACCACCACCAACCATTTGCTGTGCTTTGTTTCAAACCAACCACATTTTCATTTTCAAACCACATTAAGGGCACTCAAGGTCAGTAAAACCACACTCACAGTTTAGTAGACATGTGTTCAGTGTTATTCACAGCTCAGACTGAGACGTGACCCTCTCGCTGCCCCATCTTGCAGAGACTGACTGAGGCACTCAACACTTCCGGGTTTTATAATCCCTCCGGAAGGGGCGTGGCCTTCAGGAGAGAGAATCTCCACATTTTGTAAACACTAATAACTCTTTTATTTTTAATCGATGGGAAATATCCTCTTGTCCTGTGCAACGGAGGGGGACTCTGAAAAAGATAGCCAAAAATCACAGCCGTAAGTGGCAGAGTTTTTTCTAAAATCAATATACAGAACAACAGGAAGTGGTCAAGATCAAACTTTTAGTAATATAGATTACCGATTTAGTCAAAGGAATTAAATGTAACACCCCCTAGTTTGCGGATGACACAAAGCTGGGTGGCAGTGTGAGCTGTGAGAAGGATGCTATGAGGCTGCAGGGTGACTTGGATAAGTTGGGGGAGTGGGCAGATGCAGGGCAGATGCAGTATAATGTGGATAAATGTGAGGTTATCCTCTTTGGTGGCAAGAACAAGAAGGCAGATTATTATCTGAATGGTGTCAGATTAGGAAAAGTGGGAGGTGCAACGAGACCTGGGTATCCTTGTACATCAGTCACTGAAAGTAAGCCTGCAGGCACAACAGGCAGTGATGAAAGCAAATGGAATGTTGGTCTTCATAGCGAGAGGATTTGAGCATAGTAGCAAAGAGATCCTACAGCTGTGTACAGGGCCATGGTGAGACCGCACCTGGAGTATTGTGTGCAGTTTTGGTCTTGCTCTGCCCAGGACAAGAAGGCTCTGCAGAGTAGTGCGTTCGGCCGAACGCACTATTGGAACTTCACTCTCCCCTCTGCAGGAACAATACATCAGGAGGTGCAACTCCAGAACCAATAAAATCATGGGAGACCCCTTCCACCCCTGCAACGGACTGTTCCAGCTGCTACGCTCAGGCAAACGCCTCCGTTGCCATGCTGTGAGAACAGAGGTTGAGAAGGAGTTTCTTCCCAGAGGCCATTAGGACTGTGAACTCCTATCTCACCAGGGACTAACTTTACTGTACCACTCTACTGCTGTTTTTAAAAATTGCTGTTTTTTTCCCTTTTTCCTTCCGCCCACAATATTTAATATGTAAAAGAATATGTGATTCTGTTCTATTCTGTTTGTAGTTTGTTTGGTTGTTTGTTTGTTTGCCTTTTTGCGCGAGCATTTCCACTTTTCATTTCACTGCACATCTCGTATGTGTATGTGACGAATAAACTTGACTTGACTTGACATTCGTGCTATTGAAGGAGTTCAGCATAAATTCACCAGATTAATTACCAGGATGGCGGGACTGACATATGATGAAAGAATGGATTGACTGGGCTTATATTCACTGGAATTTAGGACGAGAAGGGAACTTATAGAAGCATATAACATTCTCAAGGGATTGGACAGGCTAGATACAGGAAAAATGTTCCCGATGTTGGGGGGAGTCCAGAACCAGGGGTCACAGTTTAAGAATAAGGGGTAGGCCATTTAGGATTGAGATGAGGAAAAACATTTTCACCCAGAGAGTTGTGAATCTGTGGGATTCTCTGCCACAGAAGGTAGTGGCGGCCAATTCACTGGATGTATACAAGAGAGAGTTGGATGTGGCTCTTACGGCTAGTGGAATCAAGGTATATGGGGAGAAAGCAGGAACAGGGTACTGATTCTGGATGATCAGCCATGATCATATTGAATGAGGGTGCAGGCTCAAAGGGCTGAATGGCCTACTCCTGCACCTATTGTAGAAGCCATTCATGCTTAAGGTAGTTACTGTTGGCATATTATATTATTTTGTCTAGATATTTCTAGCAGTATTATTTTGAACGCTTGGGGGTGGCCTTTTGATACGTAGATGGGCATTATATATATCATAGTTGGAGAGGAAGTGGCGAGGTCAGACCAGCCACGGGAGTTGGCGAGAACGCAGTTCTTACCAGATAGTAAGAACGAGAAGCCACAATTTGTATAAGAATTAAGAGGATCTGGTATGTTCATCTTTTTGTCTGTACAATGACGTCACTAAAGAACCAATTTAAATTGTTTAAGAAGGAACTGCAGATGCTAGAAAATCAAAGGTACACAAAAATGCTGGAGAAATTCAGCTGGTGCAACAGCATCTATGTAGCGAAGGAAATAGGCAACGTTTCGGGCCGAAACCCTTCTTCAGTCTGAAGAGGGTTTCGGCCCAAAACATTGCCTATTTCCTTCGCTCCATAGATGCTGCTGCACTTGCTGAGTTTCTCCAGCATTTTTGTGTACAACCAATTTAAATTCTTTATTTGGTTCTGGAAATCATGCGACTTGAAGATCCGTTCTTTTGTCTGCGTAAGATCACTCCTACATTCCCTTGTAGTAATGGCAATGGAAAGTTGGACATTGAAAAGGTTAGAAATTGCCATTACATTAAAGTAGGAACTTGTCTCTATGTGAAACTGGAGCTTGTGTAAACGGAACAAAGGATTGGTTTATTTTACAAGCCTGACGGCGCCACCTGCGATTTGCTGACTAATGAAGATTGGAAACTTCGAGAGCCAACGTGCAGGGAATGAGTGAGCAGTACTGTATTAAACTTTATTGGAAAAGCTAAAGTAGAGCTGAACGCACTGTATTAAGCTGCATTGGAAAACGGCTGTACTATGGAGATTTGAGAAGTGACCTTGTGAATCACAACGATATCTGCTGTTTTGAATTCCCGGTCAGTTGTTTTGAATTCTAGCCTGTAAGGATACGGCTTTACGTCAATACCTTAAAGGGATAGTGAGCCAGTATGTCTAAAGCTCAGCTACAAGAGGGAGATGTGGAACAGGATCCTGGAAAAGAAAGAAGACTCATTAAGCTAATGGACAAAGGCTGGGAATTGTTCATGGAAAGGCGTCAGAAGTCAAGAAACACGATATGTAATCAAGCTGACAAGTTAATTGAAAAGCTGAAGGAGCTCATGAAATCAGATGAAAATGTGAATGAAGTGCAATCTAACCTGGTTCAATTAACCGAGCTCTGCAATGAAGTCAGAGAATGCCACGAGTCATAGCTGGAACTACCAATGCTTGAAAAGGAGGTTGAAAGGCAAAATCCGTGGTTTTGGGAAAGAATAGAATCTTTTAATGGTTTATACAAAATGTAGATAGGTGGTTATCTGAAATTGGAGAGCTCTGGTACATCCCTCACCACAGGGTGTGTCAATCATAAGAAATTGGACCTGAAGACAGTGCTTCAAATGTCTCAAAACGAAGATCAAGCCACAAATCTAGTTCTTCATCATGTGCATCTTCAAGGGTCTCTGCTCGTATTAAAGCTCAGGCAGATAGGGCGGTTCTCTTGGAATGGGCTGCCACCATGAGTAAAAAGCACAAGCTTGAGGCACAAGAGGAGCAATTGAAAACATAAAGGGAGCAATTGTTAAGAGAGACTGAGGCACAAGAGAGTCAATTGAAAAGAGAGATGGCGCAGCTGGAATTAGAGATGGAGCTGGCAGAAACCGATGTAAGGATCAATATATTCAAGGCCAAGGGATCAAGAAGCAGCTCTAGAGTATCTCACGGGATGAGCTCTTATGTTAGAAAAGGAAATGCTCAAAGGGAAACGTCAGCTAAATTAAATCTACAGGCTGATGAATATTTGCCTGATATGTGCAACACTTTGTTAGACCAAAACAAACAGCTCTCAGAGCACCTGTTAGAGCCCATATGAGCAGGGGTATGCAGGGGCATGTTAGTACTATCGTCCCTGCACGGAATGATGGAAACCAGCGTGATATCTGGAACCTAATGGAGAAGGAAAATTAGATTACTGCTCTTCCGGTTCAACAAGATCTCTCTTCTACGTTACCACCAAGAGACATTCCTGTTTATGATGATGATCCTTTGCAGTATGAAGTTTTCATTACGGCATTTGAGAAAGGAGTGGAAAGAAAAACTAATGATAAGAGTGATTGCTTGCATTGCCTAGGGCAATACACAAGAGGGTATCCAAAATACTTAGTCCGTAGTTGCCAACATTTGCCTCCAGCCCAAGGCTATAAAAAAGCAAAATATTTGCTTAAAGAATATTTTGGTAATGAACATAAGATTGCCAATGCATACATGGTCAAGGCCTTTGCTTGGTCAGTGATCAAGCAAGAGGATGTGAAGGCATCGCATGTGTTCTCGCTGTTTCTTAGAAGTTGTTGTAATGCCATGGAACATCTCACCAATATGGAGGAAATGAATGTTGCTTCCAATATGAAGACTATCTTTCCAAAACTGCCATACAAGCTCGGAGACAAGTGGAGGGATAGGGCATGTCAGATACAAAAAAAGCATGGACGTCAAGCGCAATTTTCTGACCTGGCAGACTTCATGGAGAGGCAAGTAAAGATACCGTCAGATCCACGTTTTGGAAACATTCAGGATGATAGACCAATTGCAACTGTCAAAAGCTCTACTTTTGCTAAAGCAAGAGAAAGATCAGGATAAAAGGGAAGCAATTTTGCAACAACTGTAATACCCAAAGAAATAGCAGTGCAAGCAAATCCCACAATACAATACAATAATACAATACAATGCAAATTTACAATACAATACAAATTTATTCGTGAAACGAGAAGAAATGTATCTACCACTAATACTCAAGGTTCTTGTTTGTTCTGTAATAAAAGTGATCACACATTAAGGTGGTGTGTCCACAGATCAGGAAGAAGAGGCGCAAAGAAAAGATAGACTTCTTAAGGGAGAAGGGGGTCTGCTTTGGATATTTGAAGAAAGGACACATGAGCAGAGACTGCAAGAGTCGTATGACTTGTGACGTGTGCAACCAAGATCATCCTCAAATACTTCATGTTGAACAAAAGAATACAGAGATGAAGCCGGAGCATACAAAATAGAATGAGAAGCCAACTGTGAGTAATGCTGTTTCCTCATCTCAGATGTGTGGCCATATTGGGGCCGGTGATGAAACTTGCATCTTCTCCATCAAACCAGTACAGGTAAAGAGCCACAAGGGGGGACACAGTGTTGCAAACTTACACATTTTTAGATCATGGAAGTTCAACTACCTTTTGCACAGAAAACTTGATGAGAAGGTTGAACATTACAGGAAACAAGACTAAAATTCTCTTGTGCACCATGAATCAAGAGAAGTCTGTGATCAGTCATCATATCTCAGGTTTGGAAATATCTAGTTCGGACAAAGACGATTTTATACAACTGTTTGATGTGTTCACACAAGACCTTGCCTGTTTCTCAGATAAATATTCCCAGACAGGAAGATGTAATACAATCCTTACTTGAAGGATATCAGGATTCCTAAAATGGACTCTGGCATCGACCTACTCATCGGAACAAATGCTTCAAAGGTATTGGAACCTTGAGAGCTGGTCAACAGCCAAGGGGATGGACCATTCACCATGAGGACCCTACTGGGATGGGTCATCTATGGTCCCCTGAGAAGAGACAAGGACAGCAGGGATGAAGATGGCTGCCTGCTGCTGCTGTCAACCGAATATCTATTATAAACCTAGAGGAGGTCAAGCAATAGAACCATGACTTCAGTGAAAGAACCAGCAAGGAAGCAGAAGAAATGTCCAGAGAAGAGGTAAAGTTATGGTATTATGAATCACTCAGTAAAGATGATAGATGGACACGATTGTTTAGACTTACCTTTCAAACAAGAAAGTGTCAGTTTACCGAATAACCGTTACATTGCAGAGCAGCGCAACCAGAGCCTGAAACGCAGGTTTGGCAAGAATTAGAAATTTCATGATGAATATACATCTATCCTCACAGAAATGATTGATAATGGTTATGCTGAAATGGTACCAGTGGACCAGCTGAATCGAAGTGATGGAGAGCTCTGGTACATCCCACACCATGGGTAGTATTACTCAAGGAAAGGAACCTTGAGGGTGGTCTTTGACTGTGGTGCAGTCTTCAAAGGAACATCACTTAACTGCCAACTGCTGCAGGGTCCAGACCTTACTAACTCACTAATTGGAGTTCTCTTCGGATTCAGACCAGAATCGGTTGCTTTGATGGCTGATATCAAAGCAATGTTTCATCAGGTCAAGGTATCAGAAAAGCATATCAACCATTTGCGAATCCTGTAGTGGCCCGAGGGTGATGTACAGCAAGATCTTGTTGAATACCGGATGAAGGTACATTGTTTTGGAGCAGTGTCATCACCAAGTTGAGCAAGCTTTGCATTAAGGAAGACCGCTGAAGCCAATGAATCTCACTATCAAGCAGAGGTGACAAACACAGTAAAGAAAAACTATGTAGATGATTGTTTAAAATGCATGCTTTCACAACAGGAAACAGTTAGAATAGCAGCAGACCTAACTTCTCTCTGCCAAATGGGAGGATTCATGCTATTAAAGTGCATCACCAACAGCCGTGATGTATTGGCATACATTCCACAAGAAAACAGAACCAAGGAGACCAGGGAGTTGGACTTGGACAAAGGCAATCTGCCTAAGGAAAGGGCACTGGGCTTGCACAGGTGCAGATGAAGCAGATGTGTTCAAGTTCAAAATTGCAGCACAGGAACGACCATACACAAGACGGGGCATCTTGTCCATAGTTGGCTCTATCTACGATCCTTTAGGATTTCTAGCACAATTTACTCTGTCAGCCAAGCTGGAGCTCTGTACGGAAAACCTCTGATGGGATGAGAACTTATCCCAAGCTATCTCTCAGCAATGGACAGGATGGTTAGCAGATCTCAACAAGATGTCAGAATTTAAAGTGGACCGGTGCATGAAGCCCGTAAACTTTGATCGTCAGATGTGCACAGCAGAATCACTTTTCAGACGCAAGTGGAAGTGGTTACAGTACTGTTTCATATCTAAGACTGGAAGATGAGAACAAAGAGAGACATGTTGCATTCATAATGGGAAAAGCCAGAGTGGCACCATTGAAATAAATAACAATTCCCAGAATGGAGCTTGCAGCTGCAGTCCTAGCTGACAGAGTAGACATAATGCTGTGAAAGGAATTATAGCTACCACTGGATCAATCCATCTTCCGGACTGATAGCACAACTGTGCTTAAGTACATCAACAACAAAACTAAATGCTTCCAAACATTTGTGGCAAACATGATCTCTTTTGTTAAGGATGCTACTAATGTATCACAATGGAGATATGCTGGCACAAAGGAAAATCCTGCAGATGAAGCCTCCAGAGGACTAACAGCAGACCGCTTCTTAAGTAGTTAGAGATGGATCAAGGTACCAGAGTTTGTCTAAGCCAGACAGAGAGCGGCCAAACCTCAACTTGGAATCTGCAATCTCTGCTAACGATTCAGAAATTAAACAAGATATTACAGTGAACATCACTTTCAAGGATCCATTGAACCCAACAAACTCTCTAATCACCTATTTCTCATCAAGGAAAAATCTGAAGACTGCGGTAGCTTGGCTTCTTAAAGTAAGGACAATACTCTTGCAGTTGACACTAAAAAGAAAGGAGATTCAGCCTGCTATGAGTAGCTTTGAAGAAGCTGGCAAACTAAAGGAAAAGGTTGATAAAGAGATGCAAGTCTTTAAAGCAACTTTCGGTGCACAGTACAACTTCAGACTAAAAGCAACATCTTGGTAAGACCGATAATAAAGATATGTCTGCTCCAAGAAGCTAAAGAAGAAGATTGAAGAATCACCAAATAAGATTTAATGCGAACACATATTACATACTTCTGTTTTTGATAATATGTAAAGCTTTTATAGCTCCTGTTAATGTTTATTGGTAATTCTTTTGGTATATACGTAGAACAATAAGGGGATGGTGTGTGGGAGCCATTCATGCTTAGGCTAGTTATTGTTGGCATATTATATTATATTATCTAGATATTTTTAGCAGTATTATTTTGAACGCTTGGGGGTGGGCATTTGATACGTAGATGGGCGTTATATATATCATAGTTGGAGAGGGAGTGGCCAGATTGGACCAGCCACGAGATTTGGAGAGAACACAGTTCTTACCAGAAACTAAGAACAGAAAGCTACAATTTGTATAAGAATTAAGAGGATCTGGTATATTCAACTTTTTGTCTGTACAACTACTTCAATAAAGAACCAATTAAGCTGGAAATCATCAAATCCGTTCTTTTGTCTGCATAGGATCACTCCCACATTCCTGTGTAGTAATGGCAACAGATAGTTGGACATAGAAAAGGTTAGAAATTGCCATTACACCTATTTTTTTTTTTAATGTTTCTACATCATCTATCCATGTTCTCCAGGTATGCTGCTTGACCTGCTGAGTTACTCCAGCACTGTGCATCTTTTTTTGTGGACCGGCTTCTGCAGTTTCTTGTTTCTACCTACCCACATTTAACTACCTCATTATGAGAACCATTGACAATACAGATACTAAGAGGCCACCTCGTTGATCTGGCAGTTATTAGTTTAAGGAGTTGGTTCTTTAGGATGAAGAAGGGAAGAAATTTATTCAATTACAGTTGTATGTCTTTGAAATTCTATAAACGGGAGAACTTTGGTTTTTCACTGTGTTTAAGATCGTAATTTTTGGGAGATTGAACTGAAATATAAGATCAGCCATGAACTCGCCGAGTGGCAGAGCAGACTTGACATATGGTTGTTGCCTGCTTCTGTTTTTTATGCAAATATTTTTGATGGCTGGATCGGGATGTAATGAGCTGGAACGTTCTGTCAGTGGCAAGCAGCCTATTCTCCACACTGATACACGTAATACAGACTTGCCCTTTCCACCAATGTTGACGTATTGCTAAAATCTTTCCAAAACGGCAGGGCATGCATGGCAACTCCGCCTTCAGGCATGCTATTGCCATGAGAATAAAATCACACCCATGGGTACATATGATAAATACTTTGATAGCTGGCTGAACTTACAAGGATGTAATGCTGAGGCTTCATAAGGTGCTGGTGAGGCCATATTTGGAATATTGTGAGCATATTTGGGCTCCGTATCTGAGACGGATGTGTTAGTTTTGGAAAGGGTCGAGAGGAGGTTTATGAGAATGATCTGGGGATGGTTGGGTTAATGTATGAGGAGCGTTTTGATGGCTCTTGGACTTTAGAAGGATGGAGTTGGAGGATGAAAGGGCATCTTATTGAAACCTATCGGATAATGAACGGTCTTGGGCAGAGTGAATGTGGTAAGGGTGTTTCCAGTAGTAGGAGAGTCTAAAACCACAGGTCACAGGATCAGAATAAAAGGTTCTTACTGTGGAAGTCAAGGCATTAAACATTTTTTAAACAGAGATTGATAGGTTCTTGATTAGGAAGGGCATCAAAGGCAAGAGGGATTGAGGTTGAGGATTAAGAGGGAAAAATAGATCGGCCATGATTGGATGGTGGAGTAGACTCGATGGGCCGAATGCTTCTATGTCTTATGATCGAACTGCACTCCCTTTCATGGCTTTCAGAGATTTTGCAGAGATTTGAAGGCTGCTACTCCCATGCTGGGCCTACACTGATGCATGATCTCCAGGCAAATTTCCCAGTTTTATTGTTGGTGAAATGCATCTCATCCAATCTTCGTGGGTAGGCATGAGAAGACTGTTTCAACAAAAGTGTAGACTTACCAACAGAACTCGCCTAAGTTCATCACATCCACATGTGCACCACATAACTAGTTTACTTCTCTCTCTTCCAGTACTGACGAGATGCCATTAACCTGAAACATTTACATCTGACTCGCTCTCCACAAATGCTAAATTGGCCAGGTTTTTATGTTATCTGTAGATATTACAAACAAAGGACAAAAGACATTTATTGTCACGTACACCAATTGGTGTAGTGAAATTTGAGTTGCCATTTGCTGCACACCAATAAAACTAACCCCCCACAATGGTTCCCACTGAGGGAAGGTAACAAAGTCCAGTCCTATCCCCTGTTCACCCATAGTCAGGCCTATTGAGGCCTCCGCTGTCGCTGTAACGGCGGCCCGATATTTCAGGCCCTCTCGCTGGATGATGGAGTTCTGGGGTCGGAAGAACATTCAGCGGATTGGAGTGTCTGGAACGGCCGCTTCCTACCCGAGATCACGGCTCCCGAAGTCCACAGGCCGGGCTGGTCGGAGTTCCAACACTGGCGATCTCGGCGAAAGATCCCAGGCTCCGCGGTGTTCAGAGTCAGCGCCGCCCGCAGCTGGAAGCTCCGCGACCACAGCTCCGCGATGTAGGAATCGGCGGTCACAGCACTCCGGAGCTTACCACACGGCGACTCTCGGTAAGGCATCGCCCGCTCCGCGATGGTGCTTCAGCGCTGTGCCGCCGCCAGAGCTGAAGTTCTGGCCAGTCCCGGCAGGAAACGCCGCTCCAGTCCCGTTGGTAGGCTGCGGCGAAGATGTGGCTCAGAGGAAAGTCGCATCTCCGACCAGTTAGGGACTGAGAAAAAAGTTTTCCCCTTCCTCCCCCACCCCCCACATAAAAAGACTAGAAGACCACCAAAACAAAACACACTAACACACTAAAAATGAAAAAAAGGTTGAAAGGCCAATCAGCTGCAGGCAGGGCAGCCATACTCAACGGCGCCCCCACTGTTGTTGGATTTGTATCGAATGCATTCCTGAAATGAACAATATGTTACTCGGTGACTCATACTTAGTTCTGGGTTCTAATTGTGACGATTTATATCAAAATTGAAATATAGTTGTACTGGGTTATAGAATAGATTATACAATTTTGTTCATGATTTGGACGAGATTCTTTGTCTTAAAAAAAATATTGTCTAGTATTTTCTGGATAAAACTGTCTAGTATTCTCAGAACTATTGTCTTTTGGAAGTTGTGTGTTTCCTCTTTTGAAAAAGTTCACATTTGATATTCTGTAGATCTCACTTCCCTGGAGAGAACTGCTCAAGCGAATGCAAAATCAATTTAGCACATCTGGTCTGCATTTCCAGGCAATTAGATGCAAACATTAGGTCTGGTACTACAGATGGGTTACACTTAGTTGCCCAAAAGAGAATTTCCCCATAAAAATAGAATATGCAATGATCATTGATAAACAATGACAACTCAGTCAAGTACCTTACTCATTTGCTAGATTTGACTGAATAATCTTCATACCTTTCATCTTATATCTTCTGTTTTATCTTATTTTTATACTTAGAATGTTCACTTTTACGATATTTGCATCAGCTAGAATATAATTGCATAGATATAAGGTGGTACAGTGGTGCAGCTGGTAGAGCTGCTGTGTCAGCACTAGAGACTTGGGTTTGATCCTGACCTCCAGTGCCATCTGTGTGGAGTTTGCATGTTCTCCATGCGACTGCATGGGTTTCCTCCCGGTGCTGCAGTTTGTTCCAAATGCTCCAGATTCCTTCCACATACCGACGTTGTATGGGTTTCTAGATTAATTAGCCTCTGTAAAGTCGCCCAAAGTGTAAAGGGAGTGGATGGAAAAAGTGGGATAACATAGAACTAAGTCAAGGGTCAAGAGTGTTTTATTGGCATATGTCCCAAATGGAACTATGTAATTCTTACTTGCAGCAGCACAACAGATATGTCAATATAGTCTCCATAGACCTCATCACAATAAATAACAAAAAAGAGGTTCAATATATAAAAACAGAAATAAAACAATATAGTTCAAAGGGCCTGTATCTGTAAAAATTAACCTAAAAAATATATAATTAACGTATCTTCCTGCTCCCTTCTCTTACCCCACATCCCACCATAAAGGATAGGGAAATCATATACAAACTGCTTTTCCTTCAAGAATAAGTAGTCTAGTGAAGAAATCCTCTATGCATCTTGCACTTTGCTGATAAGTTATGTGTTGATGCCTGCAATTCCTCATCTATCCTATCAATGAGATTGCATCACCACATATATACTCGCCAACATTTCCTTTCAGAATTTCAATGAGACCATTTCCCATGCATTTCCAGCACTATCTCAAAGCAATTTTCTATGCAAATGCCAGAGATCTGCCCTTTCCCTTCTTTTCTTCCCACCATCCAGGGACTCAAATAGACTTTCCAGGTTGAAGCAATGATTCAGTTGTACTAGTGAATGCACGGTATTTAGTGCTCTCACTGTGTTCTCTAGAGCCAAATAAATAATAGGTGCCTGCCTTGTGAAGCACCTGTATTCTATCCCAGCTTCCAGTTGCTTGCCATTTTAAATGTCCATCTTAATTCTATTCTAACCTACCTGTCCATGGTTTCCTGTCCTGTTAAATGAGGTCTCATAAAAGCTTAAGGAACAGCACTTCATCAAGGCATGCTGCAGCTTTAATCCAGACTCAAGGTTTGGGACTAGCCTTATTATTGTCACATGTACTGAGGTGTAGGGAAAAGCTTTGTTTTGCATGGTATCCAAACCAATTAGATAAATTCAATCAAGTCAAACACAAGTACAATTGGTAGAGCAAATGGAAAGATACAGAATGCAGAATATAATTCTCAGCATTGTAGCTCACTAGTTCCCTTAGACAAAGTCCAATGCTTGTAATGGGGTAGAGGTGAATCGGACAGTACCCACACTTCTGGAAAGACTGATCACGAGATTGATCCCTGGGATGGCGAGACTGTCATATGAGGAAAGATTGAAAAGACTAGGCTTGTATTCACTGGAGTTTAAAAGGATGAGGGGGGATCTTATAGAAACATATAAAATTATAAAAGGACTGGACAAGCTAGATGCAGGAAAAATGTTCCCAGTGTTGGGAGAGTCCAGAACCAGGGGCCACAGCCTTAGAATAAAGGGGAAGTCATTTAAGACTGAGGTGAGAAAAAACGTTTTCCTCCAGAGAATTGTGAATTTATGGAATTCCCTGCCACAGAGGGCAGTGGAGGCCAAGTGGATGGATTTAAGAGAGAGTTAGATAGAGCTCTAGGGGCTAGTGGAGTCAAAGGATATGGGGAGAAGGCAGGCACGGGTTATTGATAGGGGATGATCAGCCATGATCACACTGAATGGCGGTGCTGGCTCGAAGGGCCGAATGGCCTTCTCCTGCACCTATTTTCTATGTTTCTAAGCCTGATAACAAAGTGGAAGAAGCTGTTCCTGAATCTGATGGTGCGTGGTTTCAAGCTCTGTATCTGCCCGACAGAATGCACCTAAGAAAACCATTCAACTAAGATGAATTGACTTTCTTTGTTTATATCAGAACTGGCCAGCCCTGTGCCTCGATCCCTTCCCATACTGAAGTGTAATCATTTCCCCCACTATTCCACCACTTCTTCTTTTGCCCTCCACCCCCACTCCCTTCCACCTACATCTCTTTCTCTGGGCTTTGTGTTTCATTTCTCTTCTTTCCTTATCCTGACATTCCTTTGTCTTCTTTGCATGTCTAGCCTTTGTCACTTACTCCACCCATCTGCGAATCAAACTCCCCTCACCTGTATGCACCTGTCTCTTGCCAGGCCTTGTCCCACTCTCACCTATTTTCCAGCTTTCTCCCCCAACTACAATCAGTCTGAAGAAGGGTCCCTACCCAAAGTTTCACCTATCCATTCCCTCCACAGATGCTGCTGAGTTACTCGAGCACCTTGTGTTTTGCTCAAGATTCCAGCATCTTCAGTTCCTTGAACACCTGTACAATTAGTGAATCATTCTTTGTTGGCATATGCTGATCTACTGGACAGTTCCTACAGCTCTGTATTGTGCCTTATTGTTCTCACTTTCTATCTGCTCCGATTAACCTATCAACCAGATAACTTCTTCATTGTATCCACATGACAGCTGTCACCTTGTTCCATCATAGGACTTTCCTTTGCCTATCCATCTCTCCCCACCCTCTCTGTAAATTAAAATTAACTTGTTTTCATTCTTTCCCAGTTCTCAAAAAGAGTCTTCAACTCAAAACATTACATTATTTATTTTTCCAACATACAAATGGTACCAGCTCAGATGAGGTATGGACAAGTGTAGAGTGGCACAGTGGCACAGCGGTAGAGTTGCTTCCTTACAGTGGCATAGACCTGGGTTCAATCTTTACCAGGGGTGCTGTCTATATGGACTTTATACGTTCTCCCTGTGACGGCATGGGTTTCACGGGTGTCCTGGTTTCCTCCCACACTCCAACAACATACAGGTTTGTAGGTTAATTGGTTGATAAAATTGTAAATTGTCCCTGGTGTGTAGGATAGTGCTTGCGTACAGGGTGATCGCTGGTTGTCATGGACTCGGTGAGCTGAAGGGCCCATTTCTGTGCTGTATCTATAAAGGTCTAAAGTTGGGCCAAGGGCCTGTTTCCTTATTCTGACTCTATGATGTTTGCTTTACTGAGTGTTCCCTGCATGTTCTGCTTCTGTTTCAGGTTTACAGCATCTGTAGGTTTTTACTTTCATTTTCTTACCTCATATACTATTTGGTAATCTTGCTTAATTTTTAGTAGAGGAGCATTAAAAAGCACAGAATCAAAATTGCGAACTGCTTATCTATATTTTAATGAGTAGCTTTAATTTTATTGCTTCATGAACAAAGTGAATAATGGAAAGTATTTTGGTAAAACTGTGGGTGTAATGGTTAATTGTCAGTTTTGCAGAGTGGGGCAGAAACATTGGCAAGAGGAGGGTGTCCTTTGGGTTTTAATATACATTAGAAGTGTGCAACTTGCAGGAGTATAATTTCCTGTAGAGAGATGTATTGCGACAAAGCTGTCTATACATGAATAATCTTAAAATCACTGCAAGGATTAAATCATAAGGTTTGCATTAAGTGGCTAAATCCCTGATGCAGCATCTAGATATTTGCTGTATAAATTACAATTATATGTACTTGGCAACTCGGGTGAGTTTTACATTTAATCGTTTAATGCCCCATTACTGGAAGAAAATGGAGGCTTTACAAAGGATGCAGAAGAGGTTTACCAGAATGCTGCGTGGTTTAGATGGTAGTAGCTATAAGGAGAGGTTGGACAAAGTTCTTGGACTGTTTACTCTGGAGCATCGTAGATTGAGCAGAGATTTGATGCAAATATATAAAGTATACTAGACTAAGGGGGACCCATTGGGTCCCGTCCTCTCAACGCGCGGTTGCGGGGGGGCGGCCTTCGGCAAGGAATAAAACCCCTAGCCTGCTCAGTCTCTCCCTATAGCTCAGTCCCTCGAGTCTTGGCAACATCCTAGTAAAGCTTGACAATATCTTTCCTATAACATAGGAAAAGTCCCTGGTAGTCGGCCCGAAACATTGACCATCCCTTTGCGACCACAAGTGTTGCTTGATCTGCTGAGCTCTTTCAGCAAATTATATTTCAATGCGAATACTGAACGTCCTGTCATAAATGAATTGTGGACCTTAACCCGTGCTATGTGTCTTCCGTGGACACTGGTGTGAATTTTTGCTTTTAAAATGTCGCTGAGTGCTGTGCTCTGTGATGGCAGATAATTACCGTTGATGTGAGATGCAAGCAGCTGCTCCTGAACTGCACTCAATGTCACCAGGCCTTTGATTTGTTAGTCTAGAAACAATAAACAGCTGACTTTTCAGTAGTCTCCCAACACAGTGCCTTGTATCTGTACAGCAAACACGTTGGCTCATCAAGGTTATCTTTTAAAATGTTTACTCTATCTGATAGAGCTGCTGCCTCATGGTGCCAGAGACCCGGGTTCAATCCTGACCTCAGGTGCTTCGCTGTACAGTTTGAATGTTATCTCATTACCACGTGGGTTTCTTCTCGGTGCTCTGAAGATTAGAAATTAGTCTGTAAATTGCCCTAGTGTGTAGTGAGTGGATGCCAAAGTGGAATGACATAGAGCTAGTGTGAATGGGTGATCAATGGGCGATGTGGGCTGAAGGGCCTATTTCCATGCTGTATCTCTCAACTCTGAACTGAATTATTCATATTGGTGTGCTATTTCTTAATCTTCAAAATTTGTGCCGGGAATAATTATGCATAATACGAAAAGGGATTTTATTTCCAATGTCCAATAACTATACTCATCATCATCGTTGATGATGTTGAATAGGATTGCCCTTCGGGTGGGTCCATTCTGTGATGAGTCCCTCAAGTTGGACATCTGTGCATGACATCTTTTAACAGGGGGAGACTGGTAGATGGGTGCATAGATAGCCATCACTCAGTCCTTGACAGAATCAGACCTGGGTCCAACTGCATGGACTCCACGATGGTTGGGATTCTCTCTCTGGTACAGCCTCCTTCTGCCTTCTCAGCCATTGTAGTGCTCCACCTGTTTCACCATTGAGGTCCTCTTCATGGGCAGTACTTCTCAGGAACCTTCCCTGTGACCTACCCACCATGGATGACTGTGCCTGCAGGAGCACAGGTCCAGATATTTCGGCACAAGCAAACTGGCAGCGACCCTCAAAGAATTTCACCATGTTGCTTTGGAAAGCAGAAAAGGTTCTGCAAACAGCTACACAATGCTTGCTCTTTTCAGCTAAAGTAGATTTGCTGCTTTACAATGCCAGAGACCCATGTTTGATGCTGACTATGGGTGCTCTCTAAGCAGAGTTTGTCTGTTCTCCCTGTGACTGTGTAGGTTTTCCCCGGGTGCTCCGGTTTCCACCCACACTACAAAGACGTACAGGTTTGCATGTTAATCGGCTTCGGTAAAAATTGTAATTTGTTCCCAGAGTTAGTGTCTGCTAGTGTAATGGGGATCAATGGTCGGCGGAGACTTACTGGGCTGAAGTGCCTATATCCGCTTGGTATCTGTATCAGCGCATGTCAGGGGTTGTGGGGGAGGGCAGGAGAATGAGGCTGAGAGGGAAAGATAGATCAGCGGAGTAGACTTCATGGGCCAAATGGCCCAATTCTGCTCCTCTGACACATGAACTTATGACCTTATCTGTGTCTATGCAGTTTCAAATGGGATCCAACAAAATTATTATCTGTAGAACTCTTCTGGTTGATCGTATTTACTGGTGCTGTTACTTGCAATGTATTATTTCTTCAACATCTCACGTTTGAAAAAACATAGTGCTTCTCTAGATGTGGAAATCTCCCTTGATACCCAAACCTCCTCCCACCATTTAATGCAATCAGCATTGTGATATTGATTTACTTTCTCTGTAAGTACTGTCATATGGCCGAGGGGCACTTTAAAAGTTTCTCTATTTCTAGCGATGCACTGTGCATGCTTCTAGTAGTCAGCATTCGCTAACCAAAGGAAAACATTTTCATTAGTATTCAGCAAAAATGCTGCTAAGTCAAGAAATGCACTACACCATTGAGCTGAATTTTGATGTTCTATAGATCCATGTCAGAACTACACCCAACCTCAGGCGATAATGTTTGAGAATTGTTCATGTAGTATGTTTGCAGGTCTTGGGGAAAAACGGAATAATAAGTTGCATACCATGCAATTTCATCCCCTGGCTTCACAGACCTTAAACATCAAGAGCTTTTTTCCTGACTAATTACTTTCGTTGTATAGGAATATAGGATAAGGATCATGTGGTCCTGCACTTTTCCTATTGATGGCCCCAGATTATGTATTGGTTCTAGCTGAAATATCAGAATAACAATGGTTTGTATCCCATATTACAATTTATATATTTGTGTGGTTTTTAGTTGTATTACTTTTTTGTAATTTTTTATGATTGCCAATATCTTAATTTGTAACATTATACTAGACCAAGTGCGGACCCGTTGTGTCTCGTTCCCCCAACACAATATTTCACCACATTGTGCATGTGCGGCCTGACGGGTTCCCGCTGTGACGCCAGAGTTCCCCGTTGTGACGCCAGTCACGGCAACTCTCCGCCAACCGCCGCGGCGCAACTGGCAAATGGGAGCGCGACTGCGACGTTTTTAAAGTTTAAAATGGCAATAACTTGTAAAATATAAGATCAATGACAACGCATCTCACTCTCCATCTTCAGTTCCCTATTACCCTCCATTATCCTCCCTCTCCCCCACCCTTCACCAACCCTCCTCCCCCACTCCTCTCTTCCCCCTCCCCTCCCCATTACCTCGCCATCCTCCTTCTACCCCTATCCTCTTCCATTCCCCCCTCATCCTCCAGCACTCCCCCTCCTTTTCACCCTCCCTCTTTTCTCCCCTCTCCTCCTCCCCACTCCCTCCCTCACCTCTCCCTCCCTCTCCTTTCCCCTACCCTCACACTCCCTCCCTCCATAACCCCTCTCCCTTCCTCTCCCTCTAACCCCCACCTCCCCCACTGCTCACCTCCTCCTATCCCACCCCACCCACTATTCAATCCCTAGAGAGGGAGGTGTGGTAGAGAGAGGGAGGGGGGGTAGAGAGGGGGGGGTAGAGAGGGAGGGGGGGTAGAGAGGGAGGGGGGTAGAGAGGGAGGGGGGTAGAGAGGGAGGGGGGTAGAGAGGGAGGGGGGTAGTAGAGAGGGAGGGGGGTAGAGAGGGAGGGGGAGAGGATGAGGGAGGGGGAGTAGAGAGAGGGGGGAAGGAGAGGGTGAGGGCGGAGGAGAGAGGGGGGTAGAGAGGGAGAGAGGGAGGGGGGGTAGAGAGGGGGGGGGGGTAGAGAGGGAGGGGGTAGAGAGGGAGGGGGGTAGAGAGGGAGGGGGGGGTAGAGAGGGAGGGGGTAGAGAGGGGGGGGGTAGAGAGGGGGGGGTAGAGAGGGAGGGAGGGGGGGTAGAGAGGGAGGGTGGAAGAGAGGGAGGGGGTGGAGAGGGAGGGGTAGGAGTGAAGAGGGGCGGAGGGGGGGAGGTAGAGAGGGAGGGGGGGTAGAGAGAGAGGGGGGGGGGGGGTAGAGAGAGAGGGGGGAGAGAGGAGGGGGGTAGAGAGTTGAGGGGGGGGTAGAGAGGGAGGGGGGGGGGGGTAGAGAGAGAAAGAGGGAGGGGGGGTGTGGTAGAGAGTGTGGAGGGGCGGAGGGGGATGTGGGTAGCGAGGGATAGGGAGGGGGGTAGAGAAGGTGGTGGCACACCAGCACCACCCTCCCCGTTGGGCACCGGCAGTGGCCGCCATGCGAGCGCTGGAGTGCCTCTCCCTCCCGGAGTGTCCCATCCTGCCTTGCGAGTGCATTGTGACATCACTCGGATTTATTTTTTCGAAATGGGTGCGTTTTCGTGCTGTTTTTAAAATTTTAAACAATTAAATAGTTCAGAAATATAGATGGGGATGCGACGGGAAGATGTTTATCGCCTCAACGGGGGAAATGTGAGTGGAATGTGTGAAAATGGGAAGGCTGAGGCCGAGCATTTGGAAGAAAATAGGAATTAACCAGATTGTACCCAGATGACTGACTGACTGACACACACACACACACACACAAGAGAAGAGTTTTCGTAGGATGGATAGATGGATAGATGGATAGATAGATAGATGGATAGATAGATAGATAGATAGATAGATAGATAGATAGATAGATAGATAGATAGATAAAACTTGAAAATAATATTCTTACTCAAAATGCACTCTTTTATTCTACATTTCGAATGCAGGTCAGACTTTTTTATTAACAAATCAGCTTAGTGAAGTGCACCAATGCTTGCATGTTTTGCTTCAACTCTCTCCCTGCCCCCACTTAAAACAGTATTTGGAATGCTTTGCTTCCAGCTGTTGGTCACTTGAAGTGAGATTTTATCTGCTCATTTGAGTGCCAGATGTTTTATACCAGTTAAACAGCTCATTAGCTGCTTGAGTAGCATCAAGGGATATTTATTGCAGGTGCTTTGTAATTGTTAACTATTTTTGTTGCCAACATTGCCATTAATGAAGTGACATTCCGAACAAAATATGCTATACTCTATACTTTGATGATTGATTTGAAGAAAATTAGTAATTTTAGTACCAAGGTGAGTCTCTATTACCAGTATTAATAGAATCATAGTCATACAGCATGGAAACTGGCCCTTTGACCAAGATGTCCCATTTACACAAGTCGCACCTGTCTGTGTTTGGCCAATATCCCTCTAAACCTTTCCTATCCATGTACCTGTAAAAATGTATTTTAAATGTGAGTACCTGCGTCAACTACCTCTTCTGGCAGCTTGTTCCATATATCCACCACCCTATGTGTGAAAAAGTTGCCCCTGAAGGGCCTGTCCCACTTACAAGACCTTTTTCAGCGACTGCCGGCACCCGTCATAGGTTGCCGAAAATGTTCAACATGTTGAAAATTCAGCGGCGATCAGAAAGACGCGACACCTGCGACATGTCGCCAGGGGTCGCCTGTATGGTCGTGAGTAGTCTCCTAGTCACCCAAAGAGTCGTAGCGTCTTTCTGGTCGCCACTGAATTTTCAACATGTTGAACATTTTCGGCAACCTATGACGGGTGCCAGCAGTCGCCGAAAAGGTCGCGTAAGTGGGACAGGCCCAATAATTCCTATTAAATCTTTCTCCTCTCACCTTAAAACTATGACCTCTGGTTATCGATTTCCCCTATGACTGTGCATTAACCCATTCTATTCCTCTCATGATCTTATACACCTCTATAAGATAACCCTTCATCCTTCTGTGCTCCAAGTACTAGCCTGCTCAATCTCTGGCTGTAGCTCATGCTCTTGAGTCCTGGCAACATCCTTGTAAATATTCTCTGCACCCTTTCCAGCTTGACAATGTCTTTCCTAGAACATGGTGCAAAACTGAACACAATCCTCCAAATATGGCCTCACCAACATCTTGTATAACTGCAACATGACCTCCCAACTCAATACTCTGAATGTCAGAAATACAAATCCCACAAGAGATAAAAACAAAGGATTTCCTTCAGTGCAATATATATATAAACCGGAAAGACTGCAGCAGATTTTCTGGAATCAGTGTTGTACCCCTACCACCCACCTTATTTCCCACCCCCCCCCCCCCCCCCCCCCCCACCCACCTTATTCCCCCCCCCCCCCCACCCACCTTATTTCACCCCCCCCCCCCTCCCCCCCCCCCCCTCACCTTCCCCCCCCCCCCCCCCCCCCCCCCCCCCCCACCTTCCCCCCCACCTTTCCCCCCTCCCATCTCCCCCCCCCCCCCCCCCCCCCCACCCCCCTTCCCCCCTCACCTTCTCCCCCCCCCCCCACCTTTCCCCCCCCCCCCACCCTTCCCCCCCCCACCTTTCACCCCCCCCTTTTCTCTCCCCTCCCCCCTCCCCCCCCCCCCCCCACCTACCCCACTCCCCCCCCCCCCCTCCCCCCCCTTTCCCCCTACCCTTCCCTCCCCCCCCTCCACCTTTCACACCCCAACCCCTAAAGAAGGAATTGGACAAAAAAGGACCATTTTCTAAATTGGGAAAATATGGACGAATAACAATAATGATAATTAATTTATCAATAATGGAGTCTAACAATATATTACTGTGTTAAAATCAGTATGGATTATGATATCTGTGGCCATGGATTAGCTTTCTTGAGTAGACATTGTTTACAACATGCTAAATATTTTATTATTAGAAAAGAATAAGATAAAAGCAAGTCCTTGAAAGTACCGATGATTGTAATGCATTGTTTTGATATTTAAAATTAGATTTACATTAGAAGTAATACAGTTATCATCCAGATAGTTAGAGAGGGAAGATCTGTTTACGATTTGAAAATGCCAAAGCCTGTGTATCGAAACAGGTGTTTGATGTTTAAGCAAATTACTCAGATCATTAGCAGCAGAGTAACAGGTTTTTATGATCCAATCTGTTCATTTGAAACCCACTTAGATAAAAATATCTTTTGTGCCCTTGATAAACTCTATCCTGCGTATAATATTTGTCATGTTTTATGGTGTGAGGAAGAATTAAAATAGGCAGATAGAAAATGAAAAGTGGTGATTTTATCTCTCTTCCATAAATTCATAAATGAAGAGTAATTAGCTTCCTATGTTAGGCCAATTCTGTCTACCAAACCGTGTTACTTACGCAAGATTGACCTATCTCATTTTAACCATTTGGGACATTGGATTAAGAAGCACAGACACAAAACATTCAGGGACATTTGCAACAATACACAATTTATACAGTTTAGAGATGCAGCCCAGAAACAGCCCCTTTGGGCCACCGAGTCCACGGTGACCATCGATCACCCTCTCACATGAGTTCCATGTTATCCACTTCCTACACACCAGAGGCAATTTACAGGGGCCAATTAACCTCCAAACCCTGCATGTCTTTGAGTTATGTGAGGAAACGAGCACCCCAAAGAAACCTACGCGGTCACAGGGAGAACTTGCAAACTCCACGAACACTGCCCCCGAGGATCGAACCGCGTTCTCTGGAGCTGTCAGGCAACAGGTCTACCAGCTGCACAGGTGGGGCCCATGTTTATATATTTATGGTCAGGTTGATTTTTATGTCTTTTCAGCTAGTTGTGTAGTAGTCCACTGTTGTATATCTATTTTTAAAATGAGAGATTGTCTTTTTGATTTTTCAATTAAGTTTTGCGATCTGAACATTACGGCAAGGCTAGCACCGAATGCCCAACTACTAACACAACTGAATAGCATGCTCAGTCAAATAAGTGAGTTTTTAAAAGGCAACCACGTTTGGTGGATTTGGAGTTACTGGCAGATTTCCACCGTGACCAATGTTTCTCCTGTTCTCCAATATTGGTAACCAACATGAAGTGCTTAGAACCAGGAGGCCACATCGAGTGACTTTGCAGAAGGACGAGCTCCTGGTGTTGGTCTAATTCTTGAATCTGTTTGTGTTCTTCCTTTTTAGATATTGTTGCCCCACACTTACATGTTAAATATTAGTGTCCATCTTAACATTTGATGAGGTTCCTATGGACTATTGGCCCACATTTAAGAACCTTCCAACACCCATTTCTTCCCTCCCGAGATGCTGCCTGTCCTGCTGAGTTACTCCAGCATTTTGTGCCTATCTTTAGTTTAAACCAGCATCTGCAGTTCCTTCCAACACTTTCCTCATTGATTCTTCTGCTTTTACTAACTGCTGTGACTCCAGGCGGCTGCTGTAGCTTCTGGTTTTGTAGTGAATGATGGTTCTCCCCCCCTGCCCACTCCCCAAAAAAGTCTGAAGAAGTGTCTTGACCCAAAACGTCACCCATTCCTTCTCTCCAGAGATGCTGCCTGACCCGCTGAGTTACTCCAGCATTTTGTGTCTACCCCCAAAAAGTGCGTTGGTCATATTAGTACTTTAAAGGTGCAATTTTAATTGTTCCCTTTCAAGTGTGATTTGTTAATTTTCAGTCAAATTCAGGGTGCACCTACGTACATGGTTTTGCATAAATTGGGAAATTAACACATTTATTCTATTTTGATGAACTTACATTTTTCCAGATGACAGTATTAATTTCATTGTTTCTTGTACATTATATGGAAGTGCTGCTTCCACCTTCTCGTTCATTAACATTAATGAAGTAAGACATTGCACTGGTTCACTTAAAGCTGCCATTCACCTAATGTCTTCCAATGTAATAGTTGTGGCACAATTCTTAGCGTTTGGATAGATTAAATAGATGTGAGCACATAATAACAATGTAAAAATGAACCAATTAAAGTAGCAAGTTAAATAAATTCTTGTTTAGAAAAGCCACATGAAATGACATAAATTGTTGGGATGTTTATTTTATTAGATTAGTCCTTGCTGTTTTTAACTGTTGCCATTTAGCCTCGAACAAATGTATCCTTTTAACATCAATAAAGGTCTAACTTGTTCCTATTTAGAAAATAAGTTTATAAATCCTGGCTTGGACATGGCAAAGTATACAAAACATATGAACATTTGTTAAAATGAACAATTAATGTAACAAAATATTTGGATGAAATCCACATTAGCTATTTAATATCATGACATTAAAGATGGTATTGGCATGATGCCCTGGTATGGAGAGGGTAAAAGCATGATGCTTTTACCCTCTGAAATCAAAAGGTATTGACCACATCAGAATTCCAGGTGCGAGATGTTGGAAGCATTGCTGGCATGCCAGGCCTGGGGATTTTACAGACTGAGACCAATAATTTGTCCTAAAACCCTTCACAACAAAAACAGCGATTAAGTATTTTACCAGGGCCATGTTTCTTACTTCTTCATTTATGTGGATGAACTAATATAAATATAAACCTGCTTTTACTTGTGGTTCTATGTCAGCTGTGAGAGATAGATCAAGTGCAGAAGTGTGAAAGCATATTTGGTCATAAGGGTGCTGTCGTACATAGTTTGGAGTGGAGATCCAAAAATGTGAATTCAAATCCCACCACAATAGACAACAAATTTAAATTTGGTTCATTAAGTAAATGGGAATATAAAAACTAATATCTTTAATGATGACTAGCAAATCAGCAGATTGTCTTGTTCTGTAATGATCTCCAGGGAAGAAAATCCATTGGCTCTATCTGCTATGTGAATTTAGACTCGCGGTAATGAGGCTGACACTTAAGTGCCCTGTGAAATTGCCACCAAACTGTTCGTTTGAACCAAATTGCTACCAAAGAATATAATAAGTAAAAAAAACCCCAGTGATATTAAGGTAACAGATTGGAACATGAAAATAGCATCATCACCCTTTGTGAACCATATCTTATGCATATGAGTCATAGAGTCATACAGTGTGGAAACGAGCCTTTCGGCCCAATTTGCCGAGGCTGACCAACAAATGACCCAAGGAAGGGTGGGGCACATAATGGCCTATTGTTTGTTGGGGAAGAGGTGATAACAGGGATACAGGGAAACCACTTGCAGTATAATGTGGATAAATGTGAGGTTATCCATTTTGGTGGCAAAAACGGGAAAGCAGACTATTATCTAAATGGTGGCCGATTGGGAAAGGGGGAGATGCAGCGAGACCTGGGTGTCATGGTACACCAGTCATTGAAGGTAGGCATGCAGGTGCAGCAGGCAGTAAAGAAAGCGAATGGTATGTTGGCTTTCATAGCAAAAGGATTTTAGTATAGGAGCAGGGAGGTTCTACTGCAGTTGTACAGGGTCTTGGTGAGACCACACCTGGAGTATTGCGTACAGTTTTGGTCTCCAAATCTGAGGAAGGACATTATTGCCATAGAGGGAGCGCAGAGAAGGTTCACCAGACTCCTGGGATGTCAGGACTGTCTTATGAAGAAAGACTGGATAGACTTGGTTTATACTCTCTAGAATTTAGGAGATTGAGAGGGGATCTTATAGAAACTTACAAAATTCTTAAGGGGTTGGACAGGCTAGATGCAGGAAGATTGTTCCCGATGTTGGGGAAGTCCAGGACAAGGGGTCACAGCTTAAGGATAAGGGGGAAATCCTTTAAAAACGGGAGTGGGAAGACTTTTTTCACACAGAGAGTGGTGAATCTCTGGAATTCTCTGTCACAGGGGGTAGTTGAGGCCAGTTCATTGGCTGTATTTAAGAGGGAGTTAGATGTGGCCCTTGTGGCTAAGGGGATCAGAGGGTATGGAGAGAAGGCAGGTACGGGATACTGAGTTAGATGATCAGCCATGATCATATTGAATGGCGGTGCAGGCTTGAAGGGCCGAATGGCCTACTCTTGCACCTAATTTCTATGTTTCTATGTTTCCCTAGGTAAGTACAGGTCCAAAATTGTTTGATGTTTAATACCATCCTGTACAGCCTGCTTGTCTGGCACTCCATCTCCTTAAACACTACCGAACAGAACAGTACAACAGAGGAACAGGCCATTCGGCCCATGATGTCGTTGCCCACCTAATGGTGGGCAACGACATCAGATGATGCCAATCTAAACTAATTTGTCATTTATTTCCTGCATGTTCATGTGTATGTCTAAATGCCTCTTAAATGTCACTATTGTATCTGGTTCCACCTTTTCCACTGGCATCAACCACTGTTGTTAAAAAAAAATCTTGCCTTGAAGATCTCCCTTATAGTTTCCCCTCTCACCATAACCCTATTCCCTCGAGTATTTTTACCTGTCAGATTACTCATTGGCCTCTTAATGCTCCAGAGAAAACAATCTTCACTTTTTCACACAGAGAGCTGTGAGTCTGTGGAATTCTTTGCCTCAGAGGGCGGTGGAGGCCGGTTCTCTGGATGCTTTCAAGAGAGAGCTAGATAGGGCTCTTAAAGATAGCGGAGTCAGGGGATATGGGGAGAAGGCAGGAACGGGGAGAAGGCAGGAACGGGGTACTGATTGGGGATGATCAGCCATGATCACATTGAATGGCGGTGCTGGCTCGAAGGGCCGAATGGACTACTCCTGCACCTATTGTCTATTGTCTGTTGTCTAATCCAAGGATGCCCAATCTCTCCTTGTGGCTAATACAATCCAATCTAGGCAATGCCTTAATGAATCTTTGTCTGCACACTCAAAGGTTTCAAAAGTATTGTATTGTCACATGTACCAATTAAGGTACAGTGATATGCAAATTACCATACAGTCATACGAAAAAAAAGCAACAAGACACACAACTGCATAAAAATTAACATAAACATCCACCACAGCAGATTCCCAACATTCCTTTCTCATTGTGATGAAAGGCAAAAAAAGTCCAATCATCTTCCTCTTTATTTCTCCCGCGGTCGGGGCAGTCGAACCATCTGTCGGGGCGGTTGAAGCTCCCACGTCGGGGCGGTCGAAGCTCCCACGTCGGGGCGATCGAAGCTCCCACGTCGGGGCGGTCGAAGCTCCCAAGTCGGGGCGGTTGAAGCTCCTGTGGCTTGGAGTTCCCAAAGTCGGACTCTGACCAGAGTCCGCAAGCACCCACGGTTGCAGCTTCGAGGTCGATCCCTGGCAAAGGGTTCACGGGCTCCGCGATGTTAAAGTCCTGTAGACTCCCGTGGTGGAGCTCTCAAAGTCTGTCTCCAGCAAAGGCCGCCAACTCCTTGATGTTAGGCCGCAGTGCGGATGGAGATATGATACGGGAAAAAAAATCGCATCTCCGTCGAGGTAAGAGATTAGAAAAAGTTTCCCTCAACCCCACCCCCCCCCCCCACCCCCACCCCCACCCCCCACATAAAACAAGGTAAAGAACACTTAAAAAACATATGTTTAACACATATTATTTAAACATGACTAATGGAAGACAGACAGACTGTTGGCAAGGCAATCATTGCTGGCGCCACCCGGTGGACATCTCCCAGTCACACATCTGTATCAAAACTTACTGTTGTTCTGCATTGCATTTAAAAATCCTGGAACTCATTACCTTTGCGTGGACTGTGACAGTTTTTGGAGCAGTCTGATGCTAATGTTTCATGGGGAAATGAGTCAAGAGAGTCAAGACTGTTTTATTGTCACGTGTCCTGAAACTGAACAATGAATTTCTTAATTGCTGTGGCACAACAGTTAAACAGAGTGCTCATTAAGCACCATGATAAATAACAAAAAAGTTCAGTATATAAAAAAAATAAACAAACAATAATAGTGCAAAGATAAAAGCAATGCCCACAAATCAATGTAGTTTGGAGCTTAGTTGGAGGTCGTAGCCTGATGGTTGTTGGGAAGAAGCTGCTCCTCAACCCGAATGTACAGTTTTCAGACTCTTATACCTTCCTCCCAATGGCAGGAGTGAAATGAGAGTGTGGCCAGGTTGATGATGCCGACTGCCTTGGATCTATAGATCCCTTTGATGGTTGGGAGGTCAATTCCCATCATAGAAACATATAGAAACATAGAAATTAGGTGCAGGAGTAGGCCATTCGGCCCTTCGAGCCTGCACCGCCATTCAATATGATCATGGCTGATCATCCAACTCAGTATCCCGTACCTGCCTTCTCTCCATACCCCCTGATCCCCTTAGCCACAAGGGCCACATCTAACTCCCTCTTAAATATAGCCAATGAACTGGCCTCAACTACCCTCTGTGGCAGAGAGTTCCAGAGATTCACCACTCTGTGTGTGAAAAAAGTTCATGATGGAGCCACATTGTGTTCATAGCACTGAATGCTGACATTACCAGCAATCTCCATATCTCACGAGAAGAACAACCAGCAAACTATTTCCTTTTATTGTGGAATTTACTCCAGGTTTTCTTTTGCAATTTACAGGGCAATTGATTCAACGAAGCCCAAATGTATCGAACTGTATGGTCACTGTCCATGAAGAACAATGGAGATAGATTACTTGTCCATGAGTGAATTTTCCCCCAAATTTTCTTTCATTTAAATTAAAGATAAGAAAACTCAACAGGCTCCTTTACTGCTGTTCCCATGGCAATTCATTCTATCCAGATGCAGAAAAATGTGGACCATAATCTTTTAAATAAGTTGAAGAAGCACAGGTGAAATGATAGTTTGTGAAATATCTGCCTGATCCCAAGAGGTAATTTAATGATACTCTGCGATATTACTCTGAAACTACAATTTATATTATTTGACCCTTACCACTTTGTTCCGCAGCTGACAGATCCACAGGGCCAGAAGCATAAAAATTCATCATGATTCAGAGTATTTTATTAGTCACTTATCATGACAATTGCCATTATCATTCTTCACAAGATTTTTATCCCGATCACTATTAAAGGGATTAATCATGTAATGGTATTTATGGCATATAATTCCAGACTCATTTAAGTGTATAGACACCAGGAACTGCAGAAGTTGAAATCTTGAGTAATTATTCATTTAAGAATACATTTTCCATTTATTCACTGTTTGAACATAGTTTAAAATTCCTGATTTGCCTCTATTATTCATTCCACAGACTTTTGAAATCCTGGGAAATGATCTTTCAGCTTTTGATTTTACTGCGTTGAAAACAAGTTCATTGCTGTGTCCTCTCATAACTTACAGCTCATGGGCAGCAATACTTATTGCTTTGCATTAACCTATTTATCAATGTCTTTTTGAAAATAGGATGAGCAAAGGTGTGCATTGAAATATTGCAGCAATATTAATTTATGCTGATTTTCAAAAACATTTTGTGGCTAAGTTAAGTGGCATTGAAAGTTATTTGAGTATTTTGATTAGCCTCATTGATTATAGCTTTATGTTACTGACACCTTTACCAAGATTCCCATTCATGCATATTCATGGACTTCAGTAAATTCAGTGGTGCTGGTTTCCGATGGGAACGGTGACGGACGCACCACACATCTCTGTCCTCCAGTTCCTGCGGACTTCCGCCGCTGGAAGTATAGGATTTTGGTGTGTGTGCGTTATCATCATTCCTTACAATTAAGTGTAGATGGCTGTTGGCTCGCTAGAAGCTCATTTGCACTTTGACAGGTCTTGTTTTTGGTCCTGCTGGGGGTCCACAGCCCCCTCTTCACCTGGCAAACCAGGTGGGGGAGATGGTTTAGTCGCCGACTATCCGACCATGGAGCGGGTAGCACAAGATTACATGGTACCCGTGGCAGGGGGAACTCCCCCCGACCTGGGGGGACAATAGAAAATGTATTGAACTTTAGTTTTAACTTTGGAGGTACAGCATGAAAACAGGCCCTTCGGCTCCCCAATCTACCCCGACCATTGATCACCTGTACACTAGTTCTATCTTCTTCTTGCGTATGGCATGTACAGCCTAAAGCTATAGGACAATTTGTTCTATTTGATCTTATTTGAGTGTGCACGCCGGGTTGATTGCATTCGTCGAAACAGGGTGGACCACGTGAAGGTTGCAATCCTCCATCCCACTAGTTTATGTTAACCCATTTTAGCATCCTACAGACTAGGAGTAATTTACAGAAGCCAATTGATTTACAAACCTGCACCTCTTTGGAATGTGAGAGGAAACTGGAGAACCTGGAGAAAACCTGTGAGGTCATAGAGAGAACGTAACCCTCCGCACAGACACCACAGGTTGTTAGGATCGGATCCGGGTCTCTAGCGCTGTGAGGCAGCAGTTCCACCTGCTAAAATCATCAAATATTATTTTTCTTGAAAAATTGTAGATTTATTTCCTTTCTCCATTTATAATTTCATTATGAATCCATTTCAAATTGTGATTGTACATTTAGCAATACTTAACTCTGCACTCAACCAAGTTGACCAGTGAAATGCAATGAAAGTATGAATCTTACCTTGTAAAATAAGTTATTAATTTTCCCTCTGATTATTTTTTTCAGAAATCCACCACCAACTTTGTTGCACCCGGAAAGATGGTGTGAAGAATTCAACCACTTTATTTCACAGTATGTAATGCATCCTCTAAATATATTTTGTCCAGAGTTCAACTGTACAGCATTGAATTTTCATAAAGTTGACAACTGATTTTGCATAACCAATAAAACTTAAAATTAAGCATTGCTATCTCTAAATCATAAAATATTTATAATGTACTTAAAAGCATTTTTATTCAGGATATTTTTATTTCTTGAGTTCAGTCTGAACAAAATGACATATACCAGAAGTATTATTTATGCAACATAGTTTGTATTCATATGCATGAAATGGGAATAACTGTTTGCACCAGTATTTATTGCCTATCCCTCATTGCCCTTGAGTTTTTGATGAGTTATCTTTTAAAACCATTGCAGTCTGTCTGGAACAGCTGCAGGTATCCTGGTGAAGGTTACCCTGATGTATTATTGCATCTGGTGACACAGCTAGAATGGTGATTTTAGTTTATTGTCATGTGTACAGGGTGCAGTGAAAAGCTTTTGTTGTGTGCTAACCAGTCAAGTTTCCATATTTCCAAGTCAGGGTGGAGTGCGATTTGGAAGGGGACCTGCAACTGGAATACCCATGCACCTGCTACTCTTCTTACAGTTATAGCATTCATGCAAATTCGCCCTTTGGCCCAATGACACCA
Organism: Leucoraja erinaceus; assembly: GCF_028641065.1. Taxonomy (NCBI): domain Eukaryota; kingdom Metazoa; phylum Chordata; class Chondrichthyes; order Rajiformes; family Rajidae; genus Leucoraja; species Leucoraja erinaceus. Next base: position 25,333,118 of record NC_073383.1, read on the forward strand.
CGCCAGCCATCAATTTTCACCAGTCTCATTTGTCCTCTTGAAGAGACAGTTCTGAACTAAACTAGAGGCTCAAATGCATGGTTGGAAACTGTGGCAGGTCTTGCATGCGATTACTTCCTACAGGTTGAAACTGTAGCTCAATTGATAGTGACCCATCACTCCCAGTCGTGCTCAATGCTTTCAATGTTGGCTTTGAAAGCGAGAACAATGATTCACGTTCATGGATCCCCACTACCCCTGACAACCAGTTTTCTCAGTCTCTATGGCCAACATCAGAAGATGCTTCTTGAGGGTGAACCCTTGGCAGGCGCCTTCTCACTACTATGGTCTGAGGTCCCCACCTGCCTTAAAAGGATTTCCATGATACCATAGAATCATGATACCGATGCCCAAGAAGAGCACGGTGACATACTTTAATGATTGCTGACCACTGGCACTTGCATTGGTTGTAATGAAGTGCTTCGAGAGGTTGATTATGACCCATATTAATCCTGCTTCAGTAAAGACCTGGACCCTTTTCAACACCTATTGCAATAATAGATTGTTGAGCACATATGATCTTGTTGGCTCTTCATTCTGTGCTGGACCACTTGGCCAACAGGAACAAGTACATCAGGCTGTGGTTCATCAGCTACTGCCTGATGTAAGTGAATTGATGTGGGTCCAGTTCATTACTGAAGCAGTAGTTGATTTGGATCAAGCATCATCACCCCTCTAAACTTTAGTCAAACCAGAGGAATTGGGTCTATGCTCCTCCCTAGGCAACTGGACCCTGATCTTCCTCAGCGGCAGACCTCAATCAATACAGATTGGCAACAACACTCCCCCTGACTCACCATCTACACAAGGCACATTACAGCCAATATGGAGACTTGGTCGAGAGAAGGAGAATTCTGGCAGCCCAGCATTCTAGGATTCCGTGTTTCTGATGTGGTAAAGAGGGATGTAAATGCGGTGAAAGAGCGGCACTAATGATCAGGAGTATGTGATCGCAGTTCTTGAAGAAGAACTTGGAGTAGCATCTGGAGGGCTTATCCATTGATGCAATATTGGTAATTGGGAGTAAGGAAGATGCAAATACTGTGATTGGGTTATTCTATAGTCCTTACTATCACCAGGTGGAAATAAAGGAACAAATATGTAGGCAGGAAATGGAAAGGTGCGAAAACAACAGGATGGCTGTAGTGATCTCCCCAAAATTGACTAGGACTCTCATAGTGCCAGAGGCTTAGATGTGACACAATTTGTTCGGTATATTCAGGAGTATTCCCTGACAAGGATAGGTAGTTATTCCAACTAAGGAAGTGGCCATACTAGACCCCATGTTGGGAAATGAGGCTGGCCAGGTCATTGCAGTTTCAGTGGGAAGGCATTTTCAGCCAGCAATCAAACCTCCTTGAGTTTTCAGGTAGTTATGGGTAATGATAAGATTGGATTTCTGGGGAATGTGCTAAATTGGGGGATAAAAGCTAATTACAACAGTATTTGGCAGGAGCTGGGGAAAGTAGGTTGAATTTGATAGAGTTATTGGTAACTTTATATCTGAAGTCGCCTAAAGGTTAGCTGATCAGAATTCAGGACCAGCATGTTCCTGAAAAAATTACAAGGGCAACAAAATTTGGGAATCTTGTATGACAAAAGGTGTTACGAATTTAATCAAAAAGAAATGGCAAATATATGGAGAGGTGACGTTTTGGGTCGAGACCCTTCGTCAATTGGAAGAAGGATCTCGACTTGAAACATCACCTATCCATATTTCCCATGGTGTGAAAGGAGTGGGCCAGAAAGTGGGATAACATAGAACTAGTGTGAACGGGTGATTGAAGAAGGATCCCAACTCGAATTGTCGCTTGTTCCTGTTTGCCAGTGTAAAACAGATACCAATATTCTCCTAGCATTTTCTTGCTTGAAACAAAATGTAAGTTTCTCCCATTTAGCTTTCAAATCAAATATTACAGTGCTCATTTTAATTGATTTATTATTATCAGGCTTCCTCCTACATATGTAATAATCCTTGAGTACTTGCTAGTAGAGTTTGCTCCTTGTTTCATGTGGCTTTCTTGTATTCATTTTCTTTTCAAAACAAGCAAGCAACACATTGGAGGGCGAGCAAGCAAGTCTTTTCAGAGACAATAGGTAATAAATAGTGGCTTTACCGATGACTCTAGTAAACATCCCTCATGCTGTACACTTAACTTGATTCATCAGTGTTTGAACACTGACAGTAATTCACTTTCCTGCAAATGTAATTTTGTCTGGTTTCTTGTAGGAATATTTAAATAAACTACAAATGCAAAATATACTGGTCACTCTTATTTTCTATGATGAAATTATACCTCTAACCTAGTTCTAATAATTAATCCATTGATACTGAAGCATTTGTTAGCAAATTAATGTTGACAGTGGTTTTTACAAGCCAGAAATACAATGTACAATGTAAATAAATGACTTTTTAATCTATTGAAACTTTTCATAATGATGCCTCTCATTAAGCAGAAAATTCATTGCTTGATTTACTCCTGATGGGCCTTAGCATTTTCCGGACAATTCATAATTCTTTGCCTTTTCAATGATGTGCATCATAGAAATGCACTTGGCCTTGCTCCAAAATCGTTGATGACTGATTTCTTGCCACTGAAAGGATATAGATTAAAACAGTAAATGCTTTAAGGCTATTTGGACTGCAAACTCAATATTTTACCAGGTCCTTAATCTAGTCTCTGAGACTGGTGATTTAATTCTGGACTTCTTCATTGCTGCGTAAGACTTGTGCGTCAATTGCTGGGGACCACTACTAAATGATGTCTGATCTCAGGTTGGATTGGCTTGTTAATCTGATTTCCAAATGATAAATTAACTTGTACAGAATGGGAAGATTTTGTCCTTAAACAGCATGATTACCAAATTGCAATAATATCTCAAACAATTTAACATACAGGGTATTATCAATTTTTATGGACAGGCAGTTGAAAACAGCTGTTATTTTGTATACAACATTGCAAGTAACATTAAAATAGATGATCAGTCTTTGTTTTTGATGTTATCATTCGAGCAAACAATATTGACTTGCATGCCTAAATTGGGATTTCCTGCTGCATAAATAAGTACATTTGCTCCAATGTGCTGATCAAAACACAAAGTACAGGAGTAACTCAACAGTTCAGGCAGCATCAGTGGAGGGATAGAGGGAATGGATAGGTGACACTTCGGGTCCTGGCTGATCTTTAAACTCAAGAAGAAGGGTCCCAAGCCCGAAACATCGCCTGTCTATTTCCTCCGTGGATGTAGCAATGTTACAAAATTTTGAGATTTAAAAAATCAAGTCTGCAATTTATCCCATCAGATAAAGTATAACAATAAGTTTAATTTGACATCTAATTCACTTTCATATCTTCAGTATTAAAAAAGTTGTGGCCATTTTCATACTCGGAAATTAGCATCTTGTTCCCTATTGATTTTCCATTGACTTAACGCAAAAGCTGTTATCGAGGACAGTGAAATGGCCATAACTTTATTAACAATTAAGAGAACTGAAAGAAATTTTCAGTTATTATAGATTGAAGCATTCTGAAACAAATATTAAACAATCTTACTTGGATGACGTGAAATTAAAGCATATAATTAGTTAGTTACCCAATTGTAGCTAATTTCAAACTTCAATTACTAGATCTAAACATCTATCCATTTCTTAATAAATGATTAACATTTTTAAATAGCCTAAGTGTCCAAATAATATTCACAAATAATTCACACTAAAACATGATTTTGAAATCTCATTTACATCAATTTATGGGCCAAATGGAAGGAATTTAGTGTTCAATTGCTGTAAATTAAAGTCAATTTAAATCGGCTTTCTAGTGGGTTCCTGTGAACGCGCTGGTTTAGAACGTTCACATTGCAGTGGATTTGTGCCCTCAAATGCCCAGAAAAATACTGCGGGATATAAAGAGCCCAAAATGAACTATTCGCTATAGAAAACTTTATATACAGGGTTCTTAAGAAGCCCCTTTTAATGTAAAAATAAGGTACATACCTTTAATTGTTTGCTTTATAAAACCCTGGGGCTGCGAGAGGTCGCGGGTTGAGAGAGTGGTTTTTAAACTACTATAACTATTATACAAGGCCATAAAAACTAATAATACCTTTTGCGACGGGGTCTTTCAGCGATTTTCCGTTAATGATTTACTAGGCTGAACATTTTCGATTACAACAGCCTAGTAAAAATCGCGTTTTAAACCCGCCCCCTCTAAACAGCGCCAAAATCACACACACGGCCTGGGGGCAGATTCTCATCGACGATTCGGGTAGGTTTTGTAACATACCTAGTGGATGCTGTCTGATTGACTGATAGTGATGTACCCCTATTTGTTTAGTGCTTTAAACCAAATGCCCAATCTGTCCAGCACTTTGCTCAAGGTTCCAGCATCTGCAGTTCATTGCGTCCCCAGTGTCATGATATTGTGCTAAACAAGTTACAGACTCGATTGCATATTATCTTGACCCATTCCTATTTATTTCATGAGTTCATAAGTGATAGGAGTAACATTAGGCCATTCAGCCCATCAAGTCTACTCCGCCATTCAATCATGGCTAATATACCACCGCGCAATCGTGCTGTCCCTTTGCCTCACCTGGAAGGACTGTTCCATGGATGGTGGCGAGGGAGAAGCTGTAGGAACAAGTGTTGCATCTCAATAGACAATAGGTGCAGGAGTAGGCCTTCGAGGCAGCACCGCCATTCATTGTGATCGTGGCTGATCAAGGCTGCCAGCTCCATGATATTGTGGCCGCAGAGCAACCGGAGATACGACCCGGGAAACAATCGCATCTCTGGCAAAATAAGAGATTGGAAATAAGTTTCTCACAACCCCCCGCCTGCAGCCCACATAAAACAAACCAGAGAACATTAACACAAACTTTTAAAAATAACGGAAAAAAAGACAATAAGGACAGACAGATTGTAGGCGAGGCTGCCATTGAAGCGCCATCTGGTGGTATGTGGTAAATAGCCGAAGCTCCGCAACCTTTCAGTTGAGGCCAAGATTCTACCTCCTCCAACCTTGTCTACTGAGAGAGGTGTTTTTACACCAATCTCTCAATTCCATCCTTCCACCACATGGCCCCTTCTGCCCTTCATCTCCCCCATGCTCCTCAGTTTACCAATGACCTTTGGGACCTGTCTCTTTATGTCAGACATTTCCCTCTCTGGTCTCAGTCTCGACTCAAGGGTTTCTAGCGCAAACACCCTACCCCCTGCCCGACACAGATGCCGGTTAATAAATTGAATTCCTCCAGCAATTTGTTTTTACCTCCAGCTTCCGGTGTCCGCAGTCTCCGGTTTAAATGTGAATAGCTCCTGATGTTGGTACTTATTTTCCTTCTTTCTAACCATGAATCAAGCTGTCGGTTGTTGCAGTTCTCTGAAGGCACATTTCAGAGTCTGGACAGAGATGTTGAAGTCCTTAACATGTTTTCATACTAGAAACAATTAATTCTGGTTCTATTTCATTCAAAACCATGTGCCGTCTTTTCTTCAGTCTCTCCTGAAAAGGTAATATATCCTCTTTCACTCTCGAGATACTCTGAATCACTTAAAGGCATATTCCTGTGTGCATTTTCTATATTCCCCCAAATAAAAGTAGATGAACGTATGCTGTCTTTCTAAAATAAATCATTTTGAAGCAACCCGATTTCCAAATACAATACATTAATCAGAATAGATCTTCATACTTAAGGTATAAAACTATGCAATATCCATAATGTGAAAGCCCTGCATGTTATTTTAGCCTGAATAAAGCATTTAATGTAAACAATTTATTTAACTTTCACATATCACTGAGATTAGAGTGCTTGCTTTTCATTTCCTTGGTCTGCTGATTGACAAAGTCGAAATATAGCCTGTTCACTTGGTTTTCTCATTTAGTAGCAGATTGATTTCTTTTAAGTGCTCTTGCAACCTGAGGAAGTTTTACACCAAGTATAAATCTGCACTTCTATGGTCATCTCTTTAAAAGTGAAGAGCTCTTCAACGCAAGCTAGGAAACTGAGCACATTTGGTGTGAATACTTCATTATAAGTAACTGAACGGCTCCTTATAGCTTTTGAGTTTATTGAACAACTTGCTGCATTGTAAGAGAAATAAAACTGATTCAATCCTTTATCTGATTTTGGCTGCAGTATTGGTAGTTGAGATATAATTTACAATGTATTACATGTATTCTGGAGGAGGGAAATCAATGCTGCTGACAGCTCATATGAAGTTCAATTTGCAAGGCAGCATTTAGAGGAGACGTGATAGAAGTATATACAATTATGAAAGGTAGGGTAGACAGTCAAAACCTTTTTCCTTGTGTGAAAATGTCAAAAGTTAGAGCATAGCTTTAAGGTGAGAGGGGCTAAGTTTAAAGGAGATATGTGGGGCAAGCTCTTTTCCCAGAGATTGGTGGGTGTCTATAAAGCTTGTCGGAGTAGTGATGGAGGCAGATACGACAGTGGCATTTAAGAATCTTTTGGATAGGCACATGGATATACAGGGGATAGAGGGTTATAGATCACATGCAAGCAGAAGAGATTAGTTTAACTTGGCATGATTGGCATGGACATTATGGGCCAAAGGGCCTGTTCCTGGGCTGCAATATTCTATATTCTAAAAGCATTGGATCTTCTTGACTCATACTTGATCCAGTAGTATGTGACAAAGCAGGATCATTTTATATTAAAGTTCCTGTCAGTGTCAAGGCAACCATTAAGCTAGCTCATGAAAAATCTTGCATTTAATTGGCAACTTGAAGATGGTGATGTACAAATATCCCGAGGAGACACAAGAAACTGCAGATGCTCGTTTACAAAAAAATCACAGTGTTGGAGTAACTCAGCAGATCAGGCAGCATCTCTGGAGAACATTTATACGGAACATTTTGGCTCTGAGGAAGGGTTCCAACCCAAAATGTCATCTATCCGTTTTCTCCAGAGATGCTGCCTGACCTGTTGAGTTTCTCCAGAATTTGTGACCTTTTTTTCAAGGAATCCCAAGAAAGGTGTCTTATCATATAAAATTTGACAGCAAGTTAGATGGGATATTAGGAGCAAAAGTTTGGTCAGTTACATTTGAAGGAAAAGGGAAAAACAAGTTGGATTTGAGTGAACAAACAATTTAATGGCACCAAAGATACTGTTGCCATTGATCGATTGATGCAACATGCAAAATGGCCAGAATTGGAGGTGAGTGCAGAGATATCACGAGGGCTACAATACTCGAGGTTGGGGAGATAAAAGGGGGTCTATAAAAGATTTTGGAAACTCAGATGAGATTTTTCATTGACAATTTTCTGGCTGGGAGCCTTTGAAATATTTGAACAAGAGGTAATAGGTATCATTTATCATTGAGGTGCCAGAGTATTTTGTAGACTAAGATTTATGGAGAGTAAAAGTGAGGCAGCCAGCCAGAGACATTGGTGAACCAGATCAAGAAGTAAGTAAACCCTGGATGAGCTGAGGAAGGGACAGGTTTGAACTGTGTTACCTGGAGACGCAAGAAACTGCAGAAGCTGGTTTACAAAAAAAGACACAAAGTACTGAAGTCACTCAATGGGTCAATGTCTCCAGATGCTCCCTGACCCGTTGAGTTACTCCGACACCTTGTGTCTTTTATTGAACTATGTTATATGTGGGAAGGGGTCTGATGCTAGACCAGACGATTGTGAATGAAATCTTCTCTATGGACCAAATATAAAATTAAGGTGGCAACTGGTCTGCATTGTAAGCAGAATGTGTAGTTCCCTGACTCCAATGTGTAGTTCATTGCACAGAATTTTAAGAGTGATATGTTTGTAGTTGCTGGTGATTTTCCTATTCTGATTAAAATTCAGGTACTTGACGTTTGGTAAAATTAGTTATTAATATGACTTGTCCTGTAACTGCAAAGTCTGCATTCTGTTTCATCAGTGATTTTTTTTCCCTGGTTGTTAAGACTTCCAATGTTGCCATCTGACTTACGAATAACAAAATGGCAGTTTACATCATTAAGGGACAGCAACACAAACAATGTTATCAGCAGCTGCAAGCTGCCTGCAGATTTTCAAGCCACATCATGCAGAACTATATGTAGGTGCCTGCTCTTGTTCGTGGGTAATAAATGCTTTATCCTCGGCCTCCAATTATGGCAGCAAATAGGTGCTCAGTGTGACAAAATGAAAATGGTGTTTGGATGCCGAGTTGCTAGATTGCAGCAAATGGCTGCAACCTATGGTTAATGTTGTAACGCTAATCAATTCTGAGAATTAATTTTCAGTTTAGAAAGCCTGATGAAGGCAGCCAGAATGTCAAACAAGATAAGGAATTCAGTGTCACAAGAGTTTGATTTTTATTTATTTTTTTCTGCTGGTGGGCAATTGTTTCTGACTCTTAAATTAGAGGTGGTAACATGGGCTACATCTTAAGCTGACTGCTGATGTCGGATATTAGCAAAACAAATTAATAATTACACACTATATAATATAAATATACAATTGTACTTTATGTGGGTAGAGCCCTTATACTTACATGAAAAAAAATCACAGTAAATATTAGAAATGAAAACCATTTAATACCAAACACTGAATCAGAAATGTAACTAGTAATACTAAAATGCAGAAGTATCATACATTTAAATATAAATTCATCTAAATTTCCATTTAAGAAAAATATAACAAATTTTATTTCAAATGTCTGTATGTTAAACATTGGCTGTGGCATTCAGTAGTAGACATCTCTAATTAATGAATAAGCAAACCATGATTAATTTCTCTGGGTGGACTTGTTGATACTTTTATCAAATGGATGGAAGATGGAGATAAGTTGCCTTTTATTTTTGTGCCTTTGCTAGCATGCTGCAATAAATAATGAGCACAAATAGCATCCAACAAAGCCTGCATACATCATTGCCAGGAAAGTGCAGAAATAAAACATGAGATCGTGCCAACCAGTGACAAACTGTAGCTGTTGTGAACATAGAGGACTGGAAATAACCTCCTAGGAGGATAAGGTGTTAGAGCAATTGTGAAACAAGGTGAGACACCAGTGGCTTATCATTTGCTGTATACTCATAGCTCAAGTAATGATGTTTTACACTTGTTCAATGGTAGGTGAAACATAAAATAATGTAAACCAAATCTGTTTTAATATGAGGTCGTGGTTGTTATGCCTGTGTTTAACTTCGTGCCATTTTGTAAAATGGAACACCAAAGGTTCTAAGTCAGAATAATCAAGTTAGTGGAACTTGAATAAAGCATGTACCTCACATTGGTTCTTTAAATGTAGGTTTTATTGTGAAGATGATTTCTATTAATACTTGGAGGGGAAATTATTTTACTATTTTAAGCAGCTGCCAAATGATATTCTGAAAAATACACAAAGTGCTGGAGTAACACAGTTGGTCAAACAGCAACCCTGAAAAACTTGGATATGTGGTGTTTGAGTTGGGACCCTTCTTCAGACCCACTGTTATTCCAGCATTTTGTGTATTTTTCCATAAAGTAGCTTCTGCTGTACCTTGTTTCTACAAATGATATTCTAAGTTTATAGTAGATTAACTATATAACATATTTTATTTTCTGAATACAGAATCTCAAGTAAAGTAATGCTAATGTTCCAGATTATTGATTCATGTTGAAATTTCCAAGCTATTAAAATTACTTTGTATTTTGATATTTTTGACCTTTTTAATTCTGCCATTTTTGGCTCAAAGATACAATTTTAGTTCATATTCATTCATTACTGTACATTACTAAATGTTAAAATGAAAAAGTGACATTTATTCTTCCAATAACACTTGCAGAATTTTGACATTGTAATGGCATTTAAAAACACAGTTAAATATCAAGAAACATGATCAAATAATGTACACTTTTGTATTCTACGTTCTCAGTTTACGTGCATTTGAATGATATTATTCTCCGCATGGATAACAGGGCATTTAAACCCTATGCTTTTCAGTATTTCTAATTGTCATTTCTTTGCCCCTTTTGCTAGATGCCTAATTAAGGATTTTGAAAAACGTCCATCGGTTGCCGATTTATTGGACCACCCATTTATAAAGCAAGTTCTTGGGAAATGCGTAACCCTACAGCAGCAACTAGCTAATCTGATCAAAGTCCAGCAAGAAGAATCCTCGTCAAAAACTAGGTATGATGCAGTGCTATCAATGTGATGGTCTTTTATTTGCATTGAAATTGAATTGACAGATACAGCATGGAAACATGCCCTTCGGCTCACCGGGTCCATGCCGACCATCAATCATCCGTTCACACTAACTCTATGAGGTTATTCTACTTTCGCATCCACTCCCTACACACCAGGGGCAATTTATGGAGTCCAATTAATCTGCAAACTTGTGTGTCTGGGATGTGTGAGGGAACCGGTGCATCCTGAGTCACACGTGCTCACAGGGAGAATGTGCAAACTCCACACAGACAACTCTTGAGGTCAGGGTCAAACCTGAATCTCTGTCGCTGTGAGGCAGCAGAGCTACCAGCTGCGCCACTCTGCCATCCTCTATCATTTGGCAGGGTACTTCAAAATGGCATGCCATATAAATAAACAATGTTTCATAATCCTGGGAATACAAGTATGTTGTGAAGCGATTGATGAGGTGTTACCTATTATAACAGCGTACTTTAGGTCAGTCTATAGAAATGCTATTTCCCCATTACAAGACTACACAGAAATAACTTGTAATATGCATTGGAAACGGAAAAAGATAATTCCAGGAAACTTCTTTATATTTTTGTCATTAAATAAGAAACATGAAAATAATTCATGCAGTGGTTCAAAAGTTAGGAGTGTAAATGTAGGAATCCCATTCCAATGCATAGTATCACCAGCTGGTTGGCAACGAGCTGTTTGAATGAGGGTCCAGACCTGAAACATCACCCATCCTTTTTATCCAGAGATGCTGCCTGACCCGTTGAGTTACTCCAACACATTATGTCTATCTTTTGTATAAGCCAGTATCTGTAGTTTTTTATTTCTACAGCAAAGAGCTTTGACTTTTTCCTTCTCATGCACGTCATCCTTTGGGCTTGCAGCCGGTACTTTATGTCACTGGTTTATTTAGAAATTGTACCTTTTAAAAAAGATAATTACATAAAATACTTCTTAGCATTCACAAACAGTGCTGGAGTAACTCAGTGGGTCAAGCAGCATCTCTGGAGGACATGGACATGTAACGTTTTGGGTCGGGATACTTCTTCAGACTGATTGTGTTGCAATACCTGTAAATACCCACCGAGTGGCAGGATGCAGCTATGTATAAGAGGTTTCTGCTGAAATCATTTAAAAACACAGTGGTCTCAACTCACTGGCATCAGGGGAAGTGGGTTTAAAGATTATTCTGCATTCCTTAAGGGAGCATTTTGGTTGAGGGATTGTCATCGCAAAACTTAGCAGTGCCTGAAGCCCAAAGGACAGACATTACTGAATGACCTTTGCATGCTTGGCTGGCTTTGCCCTTGCCCCCCCCCCCCACACACTACTCCACACACGTTTGTAGATTAATTTGCTTTCGTAAAATTGTAAATTATCCCTCGTGTGTGGTGGTGTACGTGGCTCGCTGGTCGGTGTGGACTTGGTTGGCCGAAGGTTCTTTTTCCATGCTGTAGTTCTCTAAATTCTAAAGTCTAAAGACTAGGGGAGAATACGTGTTCTGCACGGACTAGAAGGGTCGAGATGGCCTGTTTCCGTGCTGTAATTGTTATATGGTTATATGGTTATATAGATGCTGCCTGACCCGCTGAGTTACTCGAGCACTTTGTGTCTTTTTTGTAAACCAGCATCTGTAAATCCTTGCAGTTCCACCTGTACTTCACTCGTTGCAGTCTCTTTCTATTTAGATAATCTGCCTATTGGTTCCTCTTACTGAAATAAGTGACCTTGTACTTCCCCATATTAAACTTGCCATGTTTGTGTGCAATCACTCAATCTATATATATCCTGTTGCAGAGTCCTAATATCCACGTCACAACTTGCCCTTGCACCTGTGTTCTTGTCATTTACAGACTTGGCTACTTTATATTCTGTCCTCCTCCAGGTCATTAATATAAATAATAAATAACTGTGAATCAAGAACTGATCCGTGAAAACTTTTATTCTTCCAACCGGAAAAAAATCCTTTGATCCCAACTCCGTTTTCTCTATGATAATCGCAGGGAAGGTGGAAGTAGATGGAAACTGGGAGTGTCTGGTGGTGCATCTGGTAGTGTTGCTGCCTCACAACTCCAGGGGCCACAGTTCGATTCTGACTATTATGGGTATTATATGTTCTCATGCTGAGCATATGTGTTATTCCTGGGCACTTCAAGTACTTCACACATCCCATTGACATACTTGTGGAGTTAAGCAGCTTCTTTAAGTCACCCTGAATATAGGTTAATGGCACAAAAAAAAAAGAGTCCAACCATCTACTAGTTACCCCACCCCACTTGCCATTTGCCTAGCTTTGTCCTACTCCCACCTCTCTTCCAGTTTTCTCCCCCCTACTACAATCAGTCTGAAGAAAGGTTCCGACATGAAAAGTTACCTATTGCTGTCCTCCTGAGATACTTACTGCCTGACCCACCTAGTTATTCCAGCATTTTGTGTCTTATTTTAATCTACTTGAAGTTGATGGGCATAAGAGAGGGAGAGAGATTGCAGGAATGATGAGAAGTGGGAGGGACAAATTAGGTTGCTGTGCTGAGAGTCACCATGCATCTTATGGGCTGAATGGCCATCCTTCTGAGTCATAATAAAAAAAAGTGGAGGAGGTTAAAGGATAGGGCCGTTGAAAGCGAAGAAGCTTGGTGGTGCAGGGTTACTTTAACTGATGCGACCCAAATCATGAATTGTGCACCCTGCTGCTTTGCTGAGCCAATGAGTGGTGCAATACACACAGGCTGCTTGCAATAATTATGTCAATCAGGCAGCAGCTTGCAGCTGGTGTGTTGTTTCCATTGGAAGCAATGGGCAATTTGTGATTCCTGTGGTCATTTTTGAACGCTCACCAAATTACCCTGCAGTTTAAATAATTACAAGATCTTAAGTTTTTTTCTCTGGTGTGGTCCTTGCTTCTAGTGAGTATTCCTACCCATCTGTGTACAGAAGCAGATAAAACCAGTTTTCATTTTCTTGGATTTTTGAAGAAGGAGTCAGATTTTCTGCATCCTTTCCCAGAATAAACTACAATCATTTTGTATAGTGAGTCATGGGTGCAGCTGTGCACCTATAAATCAACTGTGCATCTATAAATCAAACAAAATGTACTCCAAAATTGACTCAAGAGAAAAGGACTACGGATGTATCTTATCAAAAGCCTCATATTGGGTCATCATAAACTCTCATCTGACTCGGTGTGACAAAAACACTGTAACAAAAACGACAAAATCGCATACAAGAACTTAAAGGTTACAAATCCTCTATTCATCTCAAATGAAATTTGGAGATTAGTGTGCAAGCCATGATAAAGGTTTGATGTAATCTAAGCAACTGTGTATTTGTGGCAACAGTAAGTACTCTGATTCACTGTTATAAAACATTTAAAAAAAATTCCAAAGAGTTTTCACTTTGTGCAAACACAGCATAACCTTGGCATGCAGTGATAATGAAGAGGGTACATTTACACCAGATATTTGAACATCAACAAAGAATTTATGAAACTCAACACTCACTCAGGTTATTTATCTACCTCGATGAGTGCACTTTCTGAGATTTAACGTGCCTCGTGCTACAGGCCATTATCCCCCTACACTACATAGCCAATAGTCTGGGTTCTGTATGTGTGGCCACTGTAATATGTTGTCTTATTTAGGTGTTTCTTGACTGGTTCATCCCGCCTTTCTGGCACAGATCTAATGGTTTTGATCTTGATTTGTACCGCAAGGTTCATTATCGTACATTGTTCCAAACTGTAATGGCCTGGAACTCTTCACCTTCTCTTGGTATTTGAGATAATTGTCCAGTTTCTGTTCCCTTTTTTCTGGGCCGTCTCGTGCCTTATCCTCCAGAGTGCCTGTTCCCGAGTCTGGTGGTGCACGCTTTCAAGCTTGTCAGAGCTGAGCTGGGAGAAGAAATGACTGGGGTGGGACAGTCTTTGATTATCTTGGCTGCTTTTCTTAGGCAATGTGGTGCAGAAGGAGTCAATGTTGAGTAGTCTGGTCTGTGTGATGGAGTGGGCTACATGTACAACTCTCTGCAATTTCGTGTAGTCTTGGGCAGAACTGTTCTCAAAGCAAGTGGCAATGCAACCTGAATGTATGCTTTCTATGGTGCATCTGAGGAGGTTTGTAAGACACTGGACATGTTGAATTTGCTCAGTCTCAAACTCAGGAAGTAGAAGTATCAATTAGTGTGCTTTCTTGACTGTTGCATCAATGTGGTTGGTCAACGACAGATCATTGGTAATATTTATGTCAAGGAACTTGAAGTTCTCAATCATTTTCTTTGGCACCATTAATGCTGATTGAGCTATGTACGAGCAGCTTTCATTGAGCTATGCATATCTATATCTATATCTACTCCACCATGCTTCTCTCATAATTGTTCACCCTGCTTGTGTGTTGAAGGGTAAGCAGTGGAAGGTAGCCACAAGCTAGCTGGTGGCCATTTAAAATTGGATAACCTGGGGCACATGCTGGAATTTGAAGAAACATTCAGTTGTGGTGGAACATACATTCTGATGGGCCTGCAGGTTGGGGAAAAGAACAACTTGAGAAGAAAGCCATGTGACGCTTCAAGGAATTCTTCTGTTCTTATTTAAGATGTTTATTTATTTTCAGATGTAAATAAGAATATGAAGTTAACAGAGGGGGCAGCTGCAGTCATCACCATTTTGGTCTTAGGGTGGTGCCAAGGTCACATATAGATTAATTAGTGAGATATCTGCTCAAATCTGGAATGGTTCTTACCCTCTCAATGTTTTATCACACAGTCAAAGCTTGCACTTTTCAGACAACAGAGAGTGAATTCAGAAAGTTGCAAGGAAATGTATAAGCTGATAGTACAAGGTAGTAAAATGGATAATGGTAACCAGAGCGTGACAGGAAGTGGCAGACATTTGCGTACACAGGTACCTCCAAATGTAGACATGAGTAAGAAAAAATTGTAAAAAGGCAAAATTGAACATTTTTGATCTGAATGCGTGCTGCATTTGTAATAATGTTAAAGGTAGACACAAAATGCTGGAGTAACTCAGCGGGACAGGCAGCATCTCTGGAGAGAAGGAACAGGTGACGTTTTGGGTCGAGACCCTTCTTCAGACTGGTTACCTTTAGTTACCTTTAGAAAGGAGATAAAGAGAAATTTCTTTAGAGGGTGGTGAATCTGTGGAATTCCTTGCCACAGGCTGTGGAGGACATGTAAATGAATATTTTAAGGCAGAGATTGACATATTCTTGATTAGTAAGGGTGTCACGGGTTATGGGGAGAAGGCAGGTGAATGCAGTTGAGGGAGAAAGATAGATCAGCAATGATTAAATGGTGCTGGTGGGGCAAATGGCCTAATTCTGTTCCTATAATTTATGAGCATTATCTTATGAAGTTAGTAATGCATGAAGAAATAAGTGAGAATGATTTCATAGCCATTACAGATATGGTTGCAAATTAGCCAAAGTTGGGAAGTAAATATTCAATGGTGCTTAACTTCAAGGAGAGGGACTCTGCAGTCTTAATGCTGCTAATTTTAATTGTGGATGAGTGGATAAGAACCCGCTGTAATAAAATATATGCAGGATTCAAGGATTTGGATCAATGAACGGAGAAAGCACATGCTGAAGAGCACAATTAACTATTAAAACAAAATACTAGTAAAATGCAGTAAAATTAACAATAAAGTAATGATACAAAATAATATCTCACGTCCCTCTGTGTATTCGAGGCTTCTGTCTGCACTGGCTGGCACCGGCACGCACCATGGTCCAAGCTCTTCCCCTCAATACTTCCCCCTCTCGGTGAAGATCTCTTCAATCGCTCCCCCGCTGGTGGTTCTCTCCCCAAAGGTGAAGCTCGCTTCAATCTCTCCCCATCTGGTGAAGATCCGCTATCTTATAGACTTTTATCTCTAAGAACAACAGGTGACAATGTGGCAATCTAGCCATTCACCTTTGTACCATAATGGCGTGAGTTATGTCCTCTCAGATGCCGAGCTAGTCTCGGATGTCTCTAGGAAGGCAAAGCTTACCTTACTCACCTCACAGGTGGCCACATAATTTACTGGTCCCTTTGAGTTAGCCTCAGCATTCTTCAAAAACACCTACTTATTTTCCTAAGCAGGGTTGAAATGTGATGCTGTTAATTTAGCTGACAACTACATTTTAGCTGTCATAGTCTGTTTAACCCTAACATTACATTCCATCCCTTGGAGTTGTTCGCCTACATTAGTAGCCATCTAACTATATGTTACTGAGTATACATACAAACAATAATAGTCTAAAGTTCAATGTAAATTACATCACACACTTCCAGACTTTAGCCGAAGTCTTAACAATTAATGCAAAAAAGAGGGATAGACCTGAGAATAAAGAATGGGATAAAAGTAGGAGAGAGAGATGATTTCTCCATCAGTAAAGCTAAGTAAACTAAATACACTGGAAGACTAATAAAGTAAAATAAACTAAATACACTGGATCTAAAATATGCTGGATTTTGCATGCTGTGGGAGTGGAGCGAAGGAACAATATAGGGAGGAAAGCATTGGTTGGCCTTCTCTACATTGGAGAAAGTCAACACAGATTGGTAAGTGTTTGCTTTGCAGAACACTCTTCATTCTGAAAGCGTGTCCCTGAGCTTCCAAATGTCTGTTAATTTAATTCTACATCCTGCTACCACTACTCTACCTTTGCATCTTAAACTTACAACAAAGACTAACACAATCTGATGAGCAGCGTCTCCCATCAAGGCAGTTTTCAGCCCTTGCAGCTCTATGTTGAATTTGACTAAGTGGCTTTCTCGTTTGTGCGAGAACTGTCCAGTCGCAGTCATAGAGTGATACAGCGTGGAAACAGGCCCTTCGGCCCAACTTGCTCACACCGGCCAACATGTCCCAGCCATACTAGTCTCACCTGCCCACTTTTGGTCCAAACCTGTCCTATCCATGCACCTGTCTAATTGTTTCTCAAATGTTTTGATAGTCCCTGCCTCAACTACCTCCTCTGGCAGCTTGTTCCATACATCCACCACCCTTTGTGTGAAAAAGTTACCCCTCGGATTTTCATTAAAATGTTTCCGCCTTCGCCTAAAACCCATGTCCTCTGGTCCTCGATCCCCTTACTCTGGGCAAGGGACTGCATCTACCCGATCTATTCCTCATGATTTTATACATCATTTTTATAGGGCAAATGGCACAGAGAAGTTTGGATTATTTTACCGTTTTCTATCAACAATAAAGCATTTATTAATCAAAGGACTGTGTTTTTGGCCATATCTGTGAAGAAGCCCTGAAGGTCTCTGTGAATGAGCTTGTATGCGTATCGAAGATATTCCCCTTATTCCTGCTCATCCTTTTAGCGACTGGGGAGTTAATTTCCCGAAAGATATGAAAATCTGCTGCTACAGTGGATTTGCAGGTTGGATGTCCTCTATGGAAATGGTGGGAGGAGGGACAGTGGTGCATAATCTCTTATGGTGGACGTAATGACAGGAGGTGGGTGGTTTGTTGGTTGGATGGGTGGAAGGGTCTGATCATTGTTTGATTTGTGTGTTTTTCTGCAGTCATTACCTGGCCTCCTGAAGG
This sequence comes from Leucoraja erinaceus, assembly GCF_028641065.1. Lineage (NCBI taxonomy): Eukaryota > Metazoa > Chordata > Chondrichthyes > Rajiformes > Rajidae > Leucoraja > Leucoraja erinaceus. Next base: position 25,350,855 of record NC_073383.1, read on the forward strand.
GCCTGTCCCACTTTCACGACCTAATTCACAACCTTCTTTACTCGTGGACATTTTTCATCAGGCTAGGAAACCCCCCCAACCTACTTGATGCCACAAGTACCTACGACTAGCATCACAACCTTCCTACGACTGACTACGACCTACTACGACCTCTTGACGACCATGCTGAGCGTATGAGTCAAGGGCAAACTAAGCAGAGGTCGTGAATTAGGTCGTGAAAGTGGGACAGGCCCTTGAGTGTTTTTCAGTATTTTCTGTTTATGTTTCAGATTTTCTGCAATTGCAGTTTTTTTGCATTTTAATCCCTGGCCAGTTCTGATGTAAATCCATTTTTTCTCACTCCACGCAAAGTGTTTCACCTGCTGGGCTTTCTCAGCATTCTCTTTTTATATCCAATGTCCAGCAACTGCTATATTCTGCATCTTATAATTACAGCACCTGTTTCAGTTCTTTGCTCTCCTGATATTTTCACCTCTTCCAGGATGGTTACATCATTAGTGAGCCTTCAGCTCGCTCACCTATTAACATCAACCTCTATCATCCCTTTCCTCTTAGTCTACACTCAATGATACATATTCCCTTGTACATCAATCTGAAGAAGGGTCCTGACCCAAAACGTCTCCTAACATGGTCTCTAGAGATGTTGCCTGACCCGCTGAGTTACTCCTGCACTGTCTGTCTTTTTTCCCCTTGGTTCTCCTCATTGCTTCCTCTTCTTTGCCAGATTACACATGCCTGTGAAAGGGTATCTACTTAGTGGAGAAAAATTAAAATGGAGTGTATTTTATATAGATTGAGCGATTGAAAGAGTTCAGTCTCCCAAGACATCTAGGTGTCTCTGGACAGGTCACTAAAGGGTAAGAGGCAGGCACAGCAAGGATCTGAGAATGCAAAGAGTGTGTTGACATTTGCCATAAGAGGATTTGGGTACAAGAGTATATTCATTTTACTATAGCTTTGTCATACCAATTGAGACCACATTTAGAATATTGTGTACATGTCTGGTCTAAAGATAAAATATACCAGAGACAGAGGGATTGCAATAAAGGTTCACTGGATCTGACAAGTGGTGCAGGGTGAGGGTGGAATGCCCCGTGAGACAGGGGCTATATTCTCTAGAATTTAGGAGAAAATCAAAGAAATTGGCAATTATACAGCACCAGATCCCCAGGTTGAATCCTAACCCTGGGTACGGTCTGTGTGAAGTTCTCCCTGTGACTGCGTGGGTTTCCTCTGGGTGCTCCGGTTTCCACCCACATCCCAAAAGACATGCGGGTTTGTAGGTTAATTGGGCACTGTAAATTGCCCACAGTGTGTAGGGAGTGGGTTGAAAATGGGATAACAGAAAACGTGTTAACAGTTCGGCATGGACTATGTGTGCTGAAGGGCCTGATTCAATGCTGTATCTCTAAACTAAAGTAAACTAAACTAAAATTCCGTAATTCATTTATACAAAGCAATCTTTTTGATTGTGAATCGTTATGTATCCTGTTGCTGTGTTTATCACTTCTGGTTGTCTTTTGTTTTAAGCAGACAGGAGCACATCCTCAGCCGAACAAGTCGTCATATGAGGGCCTCAGAGAGCAGTGGTCAGAACATGACTGACGATTTAGTCACACTTGAAATCTTTGATGAGGTACAGTTTTCAAAAATGTTCCTTTGTCCAAGGCAAATTTTAATGATAGTTTAATACCTTTACCTTTTCTTTTAATATCTTTCCGTGGAATAGTCATTTTTCCTTCTTTTCATCACAACAAATGAGAAGCATCTTTACAAAGCACCCAATAGCAAACTTTAATACTTCCTAATTTTACTTTTCAAGGAAACCATCATTTATTGTCTGCAGAAAAGGTATTCGGAGTTACAGATATATACCTATGTTGGAGACATCTTAATTGCATTAAACCCTTTCCAGGACTTACCAATATACACACGAGAGGTAAGACCTAAGTTCTTGTATATTTTGTTGTATGCAACAGTTTGAGCACCATAAAGGGGAAGGAGTTGGAAACAGTGGGGTCAGGGTGGGGTGTTGGTTGGTTATTTGGTGTGACTTTTCTAAGAATGGAGCTAGATATGAGTGGGACTTTTGCAATAGAATTGCTCTCTCTCTTCATGACCATTGGATTCTTAGTGACAGGCCACAACTTGTCAGCAATTGGTCCAGACCCCCGTGTCTATCACATCACTGGCCGGGGAGACGGGAGGGTGGGGGTCATTTCCCCACACAAGACTGACCTGGGCTGGAGGGTGACTGGACACTCTGCACCCGAGCACCATGTTGTTAGCGGCCGAAGGAGCGCATCCCTCGGGACAGCCCCCACTTTCCCACTCGGGCTCGGGGCATTGGCAGCCATAGTAAATCACAGGGCGGGGGGAAACAAATTCCCTGGCGGGCCGATGACAAGTGTGCATGACAAACGAACAAGTTTATCTCCTCCCCCCCCCCCCCCCCCCCCCCCTTTGACACCAAACACGTTTTATTTATTGTTTAAACACAATAATACCGTCTGGTTGCCTGCGTAACGCACACAACAAGCTCCCACACACAAAACACCAGATAATCTGTAATCTGTTTCAACCGAAGATGGACACAAAAAGCTGGAGTAACTCAGTGGAACAGGCAGCATCTCTGGAGAGAAGGAATGGGTGACGTTTCGGGTTGAGACCATTCTTCAGACCTGAAGACTGAGTCTGAATGGTCTCGACCCGAAACGCCACCCATTCCTTCTCTCCAGAGATGCTGCCTGTGTCACTCCAGCATTTTGTGTTTATCTTTGGTGTGACAGTTGTCTCATTGCAACGGCTTCATATATTGCTCGCATGGAAGAGACGCTAGATGTTTACATGCCGCTTGCTTCTGTTCATCCAAGTGTGCTCTTAATGAAATCTCACATCTTTGCGAGGAAGGGATGGAATGGATATTCCATGGGGAATATGGGGGAGACGAGGGGGATGGTGGCCTTGGGGGAGACGAGGCGGATGGTGGCCGTGGCCATGGGAGAGTGGGGGCTGTCCCGAGGGATGCGCTCCTTCGGCCGCTTACAACTTGATGCGCGGGTTCAGATTGCCCAGTCACCCTCCAGCCCAGGGCGGTCTTGTGTGGGAAAATGACTCCCACCCTCCCGTCTCCCCCAGCGAGGTCTGGACCAATCGCTGATAAGTCCCGCCCCCTGGCGACGTCATGTCTGTTATTTGGCTTTTTGGCACAGCGGCCTTTCGGTGAGTTGGCTTCCAGGCGACGCCGTCTTTCGGTTAGTTGCTGTTTCGGCATGGCGGCCTTTCTGTGAGTTGGCTTTTAGGCGTCCCACCCGTTCGGTTAGTTGGCTTTTAGGCGTCCTGCTCTTTTGGTTATTTGACTTTTTGGCTTTGTTTCCGTTCAGTTATTTGGCTTCCACTTCTTTGCTTCGGCTTCTAGTCCTTCAACGTCACGTCCGCACATGCCTTGGCACACGTGACAATAATAAAGTATAGTAAACTTAACTAAATCTGACGAGTACAACTTGTTCTTAAAGTGAGCATTAGGGAGATGGGCGGGATGGGTTTGCCAGCTGTTGTGGGGTGTAGGAATCTCGGTTCATGGCGGTATCTGAATGGTTGTGTTTAGACTCCTGGATTAACTACACGTTGCCCTTGGCTTGTATTTATATTTAAATATATTGCTGGAGAATTCTCCCTGATGTAAACATGTAAACATAGTAAACATAGAAAATAGGTGCAGGAGTAGGCCATTCGGCCCTTCGAGCCTGCACCGCCATTCAATATGATCATGGCTGATCATCCAACTCGGTATCCTGTACCTGCCTTCTCTCCATACCCCCTGATCCCTTTAGCCACAAGGGCCACATCTAACTCCCTCTTAAATATAGCCAATGAACTGGCCTCAATTCCCTTCTGTGGCAGAGAATTCCACAGATTCACCACTCTGTGTGAAAAATGTTTTTCTCATCTCGGTCCTAAAAGACTTCCCCCTTATCCTTAAACTGTGACCCCTTGTTCTGGACTTCCCCAACATCGGGAACAATCTTCCTACATCTAGCCTGTCCAACTTGAGAATTTTGCAAGTTACTATAAGATCCCGCCTCGATCTTCTAAATTCTAACGAGTACAAGCCGAGTCTATCCAGTCTTTCTTCATATGAAAGGCCTGCCATCCCAGGAATCAGTCTGGTGAACCTTTTCTGCACTCCCTCTATGGCAAGAATGTCTTTCCTCAGATTAGGAGACCAAAACTGTACGCAATACTCCAAGTGTGGTCTCACCAAGACCCTGTACAACTGCAGTAGAACTTCCCTGCCCTTATACTCAAATCCTTTTGCTATGAATGCTAACGTACCATTCGCATTCTTCACTGCCTGCTGCACCTGCATGCCTACTTTCAATGACTGGTGTACCATGACACCCAGGTCTCGTTGCATCTCCCCTTTTCCTAATCGGCCACCATTCAGATAATAATCTACTTTCCTGTTTTTTCCACCAAAGTGGATAACCTCACATTTATCCACATTATACTGCATCTGCCGTGCATTTGCCCACTCACCTAACCTATCCAAGTCACCTTGCAGCCTCCTGGCATCCTCCTCACAGCTAACACTGCCCCCCAGCTTTGTGCCATCCGCAAACTTGGAGATGTTGCATTCAGTTCCCTCATCCAAATCATTAATCTATATTACTAAATCTCTGATCTAGACCGCTTTTGGCCCACTGTGCTGCGATTTCCGACAGAACGCCGCCACCTACAGCCGTCATTTTTGGCCACCTCGCTCAGATCCCCCTCCGCCTTACGGGTGCGGGGGATTTTTCCCATAGATGACAAATCAGAGATATAAATGTTTAAACAAAATTCACCATTCTCTCTGCTGCCCCTGCAGGAGGGAGGGGGAGGGACTATAAAACCAGGAAATGGTGGGCCTCACTCAGTCTCTGCAAGATGGATGAAGCCAAAGGGTCACGTGTCTCTGAGCTCTGAATAACACTGAACAAATGTCTACACAACTGTGAGTACCTTTAATGTGGTTTGAAAATGAAAATATGGTTTGTTTGAAGTAAAAAGGCACTGCCTGCAAATGGTTGTTTGGGTGCTTTGGCTTGAGGTAGAAAGGCACTACTTACCGCAAATGGTGGCTTGGGTGCTTTGTTTTAAATTGAAGGGCACTACTTACTGCAAATGGTGGTTTGGGAGCTTTGGTTTAAAGTTGAAAGGCACTACTTACTGCGAATGGTGGCTTGGGAGCTTTGGCTTGAAGTTGAAAGGCACTACTTACTGCAAATGGTAGCTTGGGTGTTTTGCTTGACGTTGAAAGGCACTACTTACTGCACATGGTGGCTTGGGTGCTTTGCTTGAAGTTGAAAGGCACTACTTACTGCAAATTGTGGCTTGGGTGCTTAGCTTGAAGTTGAAAGGCACTACTTACTGCAAATGGTGGCGGGTACATTGCTTGAAGTTGAAAAGCACTACTTACTGCAAATGGTGGCTTGGGTGTTTTGGCTTGAAGTTGAAATGCACTACTTACTGCAAATGGTGGCTTGGGTGCTTTGGCTTGAAGTTAAAAGGCACTACTGCAAATGCACTTACTTCCTGTTTGCACTGTATATTGATTTTAGATAAAACGCTACCACTTACGGCTGTGATTTTTAGCCATCTTACTCAGTCCCCCCTCCGCTGAGCAGGTGCAGAGAATTCTTCCCATCATTGAAAAATAAAAGTGTTATTTGTGTTTTAAATTTTTTGAGAATCTCTCTCCTGTCAATCACGCCCTGAAAGCCACACCTTTTCCGGTGGGAGGGGGAGGGGTTATAAAACCCGGAAGTGTGGGTGTGGCTCTGTCTCTGCATGATGGGGGAGGGAGTGGTCATGACTCTGTCTGAGTTGTGAATCAACTGAACACACTGAATGTCTACTGAACTGTGAGTTTGGTGTATTGTGTGGTTTTATGGTGGTTTCACCCTGCATGAAATGGTATGAAGCTGCATTTGAATTTGGTGGCCTTGGACCCTGCTTGAAGTGGAATTAAACTGCACTTAAATTTGGCGGCCTTGCATCCTGCTTGAAGTGGTATGAAACTGCACTGAATTTGGTGGCCTTGCACCCTGCTGAAAGTGGTATGAAACTGCACTGAATTTGGTGGCCTTGGATCCAGCTTGAAGTGGTATGAAACTGCACTTGAATTCAGTGGCCTTGCACCCTGCTTGAAGTGGTTGGAAACTGCTCTTGAATTCGGTGGCCTTGCACCCTGCTCATAGTGGTAATAAACTGCACTTGAATTTGGTGGCCTTGCATCCTGCTTGTAATGGTAGGAACATGGATTTGAATTCGGTGGCCTTGCACCCTGCTTGAAATGCAATATCAAGGAATAGTTAAGAAAAAGTCTTGAGTCAACTGCCAGCCCACCAGCCGTGAGTGAGCTGCCAGCAGATCAGGCTTGAGGGACTGAGCTGCCACACCAAGAACCCATACCAGCACTCCAGAAAGCCCCCCCACTGGCCACCAATATTGGAATTGGTGGAGAGGTGGAATATTGCTTCGGGGGACCAGCCCTCCCGTGTGAACATAGGACCCAACGGGTCCCACTTAGTCTAGTATATATTGTGAATAGCTGGGGTCCCAGCACTGAGCCTTGCGGTACCCCACTAGTCACTGCCTGCCATTCTAAAAAGGACCCGTTTTCTCTTACTCTTTGCTACCTGTCTGCCAGCTAATTCTCTATCCACATCAATACTGAACCCCCACTACCGTGTGCTTTAAGTTTGCATACTAATCTCTGATGTGGGACCTTGTCGAAAGCCTTCTGAAAGTCCAGATATAACACATCCACTGGTTCGCCCTTATCACTCTACTAGTTACATCCTCGAAAAATTCTATAAGATTCGTCAGACATAATTTACCTTTCATAAATCCATGCTGACTTTGTCCAATGATTTCACCACTTTCCAAATGTGCTGCTATCCCATCTTTAATAACTGGCTAGCATTTTCCCCACTACCGATGTTGAGACTTACTGGTCTGTAATTCCCCGTTTTCTCTCTCCCTCCCTTTTTAAAAAGTGGAGTTACATTAGCTACCCTCCAATCCTCAGGAACTACTCCAGAATTTAAAAAGTTTTGAAAAATTATCACTAATACATCCACTATTTCTGGGGCTACTTCCTTAAGTACTCTGGGATGCAGCCTATCTGGCCCTGGGGAGTTATCGGCCTTTAATCCATTTAATTTACCTAACACCACTTCCCAGCTAACCTGGATTTCGCTCAGTTCCTCCATCGCATTTGACCCCCGGTCCCCTGCTATTTCTGGCAGATTATTTATGTCTTCCTTAGTGAAGACAAAACCAAAGTAGTTATTCAATTGGTCTGCCATGTCCTTGTTCCCCATGATCAATCACCTGTTTCTGACTGCAAGGGACCTACATTTGTTTTAACTAATCTTTTTATCTTCACATATCTATAAAAACTTTTGCAGTCAGTTTTTATGTTCCCTGCCAGTTTTCTTTCATCATTTATTTTCCCTTTTCTAATTAAGCCCTTTGTCCTCTTCTGCTGGACTGAATTTCTCCCAGTCCTCTGGTAGGCTGCTTTTTCTGGCTAATTTGTATGCTTCATCTTTTGTTTTGATACTATCCCTGATTTCCCTTGTTATCCACGGATGCACGACCTTCCCTGATTTATTCTTTTGCCAAACTGGGATGAACAATTGTTGTAGTTCATCATGAACAATTGTTGTAGTTCATCCATGCAGTCTTTAAATGCCTTCCATTGCATTTCCACCGTCAACCATTTAAGAATCAATTGCCAGTCTATCTTGGCCAATTTAAGTCTCATACCCTCAAAGTTACCTTTCTTTAAGCTCAGAACCCTTGTTTCTGAATTAACAATGTCACTCTTCATCCGAACGAAGAACTCAACCATATTATGCTCTCTAAGGGCGCTGCAGTAGCAGCAGCCTCTGCCTACAGCCTGTCTGTCATTTCAATCTTTTTAAAAATTTTTAGTTAATCTAATGTCTTGTGTTGGGGGAAACTTTAACTTTTCTATGTGGGGGAGAGGGGCAGGGTAAGGGGGAAACCGATTCCCAGTCTCTTCCTGGCGGGGACGCGACTATTTCTCCGAGTCGCGTCCTCGCCCCCCCACCTCGCGGCCTACCAGCTGGATCGGAGCGGCCTTTCCTGCCGGTGACCGGGAACCGGACCAGGGCTGCTACAGCGGCGGCGCAGCGCTGGAGTCACCGCGGAGCAGGCGATGCCTACCTGGGTCGCCGTTTGGAGCTCCGGAGCGTTGGGCCGCTGCTCCAACATCGTGGAGCTCTGGTGCGGAGAACTTCCAACGCGGGCGGCGCTGAACAACATCATGGAGTCCTGGGGCGCCTTGCAGAGGGCCTACAGCAGCAGTCTCCACCCGGCGCGGCCTGCGGACTTTGGAAGCCGCCGACTCCGGTAGGAGGGGGCCGACTCTGGTGTCCACGCCGCTGAGGACGTCCCGCAGCCCCGACGTCGGACTTATAACACCCCGGCGAGCGGCCCTGGACATCGGGCCGCCCGTAGCGGCAACTGCGGAGGACTTGGGGAGGCCACGAGGAACAGTGGAGGAAGAGACTGACTTTGGTGCCTTCCCACACAGTGGGAAACTCTGATTCTGCTGTGTGGGGATGTTTTATGTCAAATTCTATAGTGTGTGTTCTTTATTTTTTTTATTGTATGGCTGTATGGGGAATTTCATTTCACTGTGCCATCTGGCACATGTGACAATTAAATGTATCTTATGGTCACTCTTGCCCAAGGGGCCACGCACAATAAGACTGCTAACTAACCCTTCCTCATTACTCAATACCCAGTCTAGAATAGCCTGCTCTCTCGTTGGTTCCTCTACATGTTGGTTTAGAAAACTATCCCACATACATTCCAAGAAATCCTCTTCCTCAGCACCCATGCCAATTTGATTCACCCAATCTATATGTAGATTGAAGTCACCCATTGTGACTGTTTTACCTTTGTTGCACAACTCCCACTAGCGTTTTCTGCCCCTTAGTGTTTCGCAGCTCTACCCATATCGATTCCACATCCTCCAAGCTAATGTCCTTCCTTTCTTTTGCGTTAATCTCCTCTCTAACCAGCAACGCCACCCCACCTCCTTTTCCTTTCTGTCTATCCCTCCTGAATATTGAATATCCCTGGATGTTCAGCTCCCAGCCTTGGTCACCCAGGAGCCATGTTTCTGTGATCCCAAATATATCATATTCATTAATAACTGTCTACACATTCAACTCATCCTCCTTATTACGAATGCTCCTTGCATTGAGACACAAAGCCTTCAGGCTTGTTTTTACAACTCTTACCCCTTATACAATTATGTTGAAAAGTGGCCCTTTTTGATTTTTGCCCTGGATTTGTCTGCCTGCCACTTTTACTTTTCACCTTGCTACCTATTGCTTCATATTGATTCTTTGTTGATTCTTTATTGATTCATATTGATTCTTGATTCTTTGTATGCTCATATCTGACAGAATGCCTAAAAAGATAACTAATTTATGTGGAATTACTCTCGTTTTGTGGTAATGCATTCTGTTCTCAATTACAGTTTTCGAAGATTTATCATGGAGTAAGACGCTGTTCAAATCGACCGCACATCTTCGCCACTGCAGATGCTGCCTATCAAGGGATGGTAACTTTCAGCAAAGACCAGGTAAGAACCAGGCTGATTGAAAACATTAACATCCGTAGTCTTTTGATTCTTTCTGTGCAGGGTGACCAAATTGTTCAAATGTGAAACATGTACTGGATTAAAAAAAATAAGTATGTTTTATAATTATAATAAAAATTGGGAGAAAATCATTTTGATAGTGAATTGATGCACCATCATTGGTTGAGCATGTTGTTGCACAAACCACTGTACTTTTACAGCTGAATAAATTGTTAATATCAGCACAGAGCTACCTGGCAGGGTGCCACCGAGGACGAAGGGGAACCTGGCGGGTGGGGGGGAGGGTGGGTTAAGCTGCTGCCACGTGTAGCGGCATGATGTAGATAGGACTGTTTGATGAACTTTTGAAACTTTGTCGTGGAGCATTTGTGTGCTGCCTAGGTGAGGTCTGCTATATAATTTTACCAGGTTGTATGCAAAACAAAGCATATCACTGTATCCAGGTACATGTGATAATAAAGTATCATTGAATTGAATCATTAAATAGACCCTCCTTTGCTACTTAGAATCCATCTTTCATTACTGATCAACAAGTCTTTGATCCCTTTTATTCCCCATACCATTGCTGTTTCATTTGTAGTCTACAACTGGTGGTCTATCCATTTTCACTCTCAGTAATATTCTCAGAATGGCTGCCATGTGCTCCTCTCATCATGTCACTCTTCCTATTTATTAATGTACATCTCCATGACACAGTGGTGCACCTGGTAGAGTTGCTGCCTCACAGCGCCAGAGACTCTGGTTCAATCCTGACCTCGGGTGCTGTCTGTGTGGAGTTTACACGTTCTCCATGTGACTGCATGCATTTTCTCCAGGAGCTCAGGTTTCTTCCCACATCCCAAAGATGTGTGGGTGAATCGGACTCGGTAAGTTGCCCTTAGTGTGTAGGGACTGGATGAGAACATGAGAACATCTTGAATCTCTAAACTCCACTTTCAATCTCTGATTCCTCTGTCCCAATCAGTACATTTCTATTTGTTGGATGAAAACTTCTGTTCTCAATCCAGAATGCTGAGTCTCTCTCTTTCTGAAATATTCCCTCCCACTTTCTGTCCCTTTCTTGCCTCTGGTCTTCTCCTCACTTGTAATATTTTTTCACTAATCTCCCCCCGTTGATTCCATCGTTTTTTAATCTGTTTGAAATGAAAAGTTCACATTGTCCTTATTACATTAAGCCTTGGGAAATAATGAGTTTAATTTAGTTTATTGTCACGTGTACCGAGGTACAGTGAAAAGCTTTTGGTGCATGCTAACCAGTCATCGCAAAGACTATACATGATTACAATCGAGCCATTCACAGTGGACAGCTGTTGCTGGAGTAGAGGTTTAAAAGAATGGAGTGATTGCAGATCCACTTCTGTGGCCAGCACACAAAGAGTCGCCTAGCTTGAGTGGCATCTTGGATTTACCTTGCTTTATTATTTTATATTCGTGATAAAACACCCGAGGTACAATTTAAAATGTCAACTTGTATGTTTTGCAGCTGTATTCCTGCCCCTCTGTTAGTTGCAGAATACAATATAATGCCAGCTTCAAATTTACTTGCGTTTATCATGTGTATCTGCCACTCTGTCAGACAAAGACAAACTGGAGGGGTTGGGACAATGAATCAAATTTGCATGGAACATTTACTCAATAGTGAATGCATGGAAAACATTCAGTTCCTTTCACAATTCCATACAAAATTAACTTACAGTATCTTTGCTACATGCATCAAGACCAGGACAACATTCAGACCTGGGCTGGTGTGGTACTTAAGATTTCTGACAAACAAGTGTCTATCAATTGCTTTCTCCAATATGGGAAGGTCTAAGCACTTTCCTGGACATTATTTGAAGTGAGCGTTGCCATAGTCACCACTATCAACAATCTAGGGATAGCTGTTGATCAGAAACTTTAACTGGGTTAGTCAAACATATATATAATGGCTACAATAATGAGTCCAAAGCTGAAGAAGTAATACATCTTTTGAACTTTTATTGCCATGATCGTGTATATCAAGAGAGAGATTTAGCTCTTAGGGCTAAAGTAATCAAGGGATAAGGGGAAAAAGCAGGAACGTGGTACTGATTTTAGATGATCAGCCATGATCATATTGAATGGCGGTACTGGCTTGAAGGACCGAATGGCCTACTTCTGTAACTATCTTTCTATGTTCATCTATTTTTTCTATCATGTCAGGAGTGTGAATTAATCATTGCCTGGTTGAGTGGAACTCTACTATGTTTGAAATTTGAAATCATTCAGAACAAAGGTGACAATGCATCTATCTAGGAGCAATGTGTCACCCTGAGGTTGCAATGAAGAATCTTTCCAAGATGTCTTCACTTAGTATACTTCATGACTAATCCACCTATTACATCTGTCCATGACTTATTGATAGGAGAGTCCATCCTAGCACCATCATGAGATGTAGTCCTAACCTGTCTTTGCTTTTTAGTCAATGTAATTTGTGCAAAAAATGTATTCCATTGAAAGCTAATATTTGCTAGCCTATCCCCCACTCTATTATCAGTGCAAAAGAGCATGCCAGGAGCAGTATCCTGGACAGTATCCTTGTCCGCTGACATTTTGACTCAACAATGCGTTCACTATACAGTGGAAGCAGCATCCTGCATATAGCAATGATATTTAATAACAAATTATCATATTAGATCAGGGCTGCAGTAATTCTACATCCATTTATGGATGGGCATGAATGGTTAAGCAGCAAGTGGGAAGTGGTAGCTCCATGAACTTTCCCATCCTGTGATGACAAAGCCCTATACTATAGTTAAAACCTAGTCTTCAGACTTTGGAGATACACTGTGGAAACAGGCCTTTCGGCCCACCAAGCCCCAGTCAACCACCGATCACCCCATACATTAGCACTATCCTATACACTAGGGACAATTTATAATATACAAAAGCCTATTAACCTTCAAACCTGTATGTCTTTGGAATGTGGGAGACCGGAGTACCTGGTGAAAACCCACAAGGTCACAGGGAGAACGTACTAACTCTGTACCCACAGCACCCATAGTCAGGATCGAACCAGGGTCTCCGGTGCTGTCAGGCAGCAATTCTACCGCTGCTCCACAGAGCCTCCATAGTAGCCTTTTCCACTCAGATTGTGAATGGATGATTTTTCTCAACTTCCTCCTGAAGTTTCCACCATCGCACCTGGCACAAAGACAGCACCAAACAGCACTGTATGTAAGCCAACTACTTAATTACTGGCAACCATGTTGTAGGACATTTGGCTAATTTTTTAACTAAACAATATCAATAGCTCTTACTAGAACATTCACTTTTTTTTTGTTCCTAATTAAGTTGTTGATCCAAGGAATAATAAAACTTGGCCAGCAGAATAAACAGACAAGTGGCAGATGGAATTAAGTACAGCGCAGTGTGAGATAATGCATTCAAGGGTGGCAAGAAACAATATAGACCTAATAGCACTATTCTAACGAATGTACAGGAACAGATATGCCTTGTGGCTCATATGGAGAGATCTTTGAAGGAGGCAAGATTTACTGAGAAAGTAATATATAGGACTTTGGACTTCATAGTTATTGGGTGCAAAAATGGGGGATTTATGCCGAACCTTTATAAATTACAGGTTATGTAGTGGATAGAATATTGCATTAATTTCAAATTATATGCTTTCGGAAGTATGCGTAGACCCCTGAGAGAGGTGATGAGAAGATTTACTGGACTGGTTCAAAGGATGAAGAATTTTACCTACAAGTGTTCGATTGGAGAAGCTATAGTGAAGGAGATGGAAAAGAGAAATCTAATTGGTTTATAGTTGGCAGACAATGAATAGAAGTTCATTTTAGCGTGAGTAGTCCAATAGAGTGAGAATATGAGGAAGAACTATCTTGCACAAAGAGTGGTAAGGACATGGAACGTGTTGCATTTTAATATGATGGAAGACAATAGACAATAGGTGCAGTAGTAGGCCATTCGGCCCTTCAAGCCAGCACCGCCATTCAATGTGATCACAGGGCACTTACTTAACTATTTTTTCCCTGTTGCCAACCTGGCAAACTCGGCAGCTTTTTAGGTTGCCAAATGACAGTTTAGGTGGTCATTTAAGACGGCTTGCATGACACGTGCGATAATGTGCTCGGACGAAGTGTGTAGTTACCAGTCGGAATTATGGTCAATGAAGCATTCACATATTATTTCTGCTTCAAATAAAATCGCAAACTAAACATATTCACCAATCAAGACATGATATATACCACAATGACATGCAGCAAAATTACAATTCAGTATCTCATCTCTTTTTACACGTTGCAATGAATACAATTTCTATTATGTCTTTCCACTTCCAAACAAAAATCTGGTTGGGTTATTCAGCGTATGATCAACCTCGGTGGACCAAGCGTAGGCTTGGCGATCGCTTCGCACAACATCTCCAATTTCAGGTAGTCCTTGCTTTCTCCCTCCTTCCCCTCCCATTCCCAGCTCTTCCACAGCCTACTGTTTCCGCCTCTTCCTCTTTTTCCCACCCCCCCCCACCCCTCCCGACATCAGTCTGAAGAAAGGTCTCGACCCGAAATGTCGCCTATTCCTTTGCTCCATAGATGCTGCCTCACTCGCTGATTTTCTCCAGCTTTGTCTCCCACTGGCCACATCTTCCCATCTCCTCCCCTGTCGGCATTCTGCAGAGACCACTCCCTCTGTAACTCCCTGGTCAATTCGTCCCTTCCCACCCAAACCACACCCTCTCCTGGCACTTTCCCTTGCAACCGCAGGAAATGCTACACTTGTCGCTTTACCTCCCCCCTTGACTCCATTCAAGGACCCAAGCAGTCTTTCCAGGTGCAGCAGAGGTTCACGTGCACCTCCTCCAACCTCACCTATTGCATCCGCTATTCTAGGTGTCAGCTGCCCTACATCAGTGAGACCAAGTGTAGGCTTGGCGATTGCTTCGCCCAACACCTCCGCTGGGTTTGCAATAACCAACCTGATGTCCTGGTGGCTCAGCACTTCAACTCCCCCTCCTATTCCGAATCCAACTTTTCTGCCCTGGGCCCCCTCCATGGCCAGAGTGAGGCCCACCATAAATTGGAGGAGCAGCACCTCATATTTCGCTTGGGCAGTTTACACCCCAACGGTATGAACATTGACCTCCAATTTCAGGTAGTCCCTGCTTTCTCCTCCACTTCCCAGCTTTCCCTCAGCCCATTGTCTCCGCCTCTTCCTTTCTTCTTCCCCCCCCCTCACCCCCGCATCCTCACATCAGTCTGAAGAAGGGTCTCAACGCGAAACATCGCCTATTTCCTTCGCTCCATAGATGCTGCCTCACCTGCTGACTTTCTCCAGCATTTTTGTCTACCCATTCACACAAGTTCTGTTATCCCACTTTCCTCACCCACTCCCTACACATTAGGGGCAATTTTACAGAGACAAGTTAATCTACAAAGCCAATGCGTCTTTGGGATGTGGGAGGAAACCCACACACTTGCAGGGAGCATGTGCATATTCAACACAGACAGTGCCCGAGGACAGGATCGAACACAGATCTCTGGCATGTGAGGCAGCAAGTCCACCAGCTGTGCCACTATATTTTATTTTCCCACACACAAAAAATTATACATTGATAACTGGTTACTAAAAAAAAGAAACTATCCATTTTCAGCCTTAAATCTCTTAATGATGCTATGTCCCCCTTTACAGCTACAGTATGTTTTAATTCAGCTCAAGACCATGGGGCAGTACATTGGCCATAAAGTTGCTGCCTAAAATTGCTAGAGAAAATTGATCCTGAATATGGGTGCTCTGTATGGAGTTTTGTTTTCTCATTTATAACATTGTTTACAGAGTACTATTCTGTTGTGCTGCTGCAAGTAAGGATTTCATTGGTCTAACTGGGACGTGAGAGAATAAAACACTCTTGACTCTTGACTTGCGTCGCTAATGTGTTGGATAGAACTAGTGTATGGGTGATCGGTGGACGGCATGGACTTGGTGGGCCGAAGGGCCTGTTTCCACGCTGTATCTTTAAATTAAACTAAAAAAAAATAAAACCAGAGGAAATCTAAAGAAGGGTCTCCACCCAAAACGTCATCTAATTTCTTCTATCCAGAGATGCTGGCTGCTCCATGGTGTTCCCCCGCACAATTAAAGCATGGAATAGTCTTCACCCGATCATAGATACCCAACCTGACGCAACTAAATTTAAGGTAGCTCTTTTTTCCCCCCAAGAACCCTTTTTTGCTTAAGTCCAAGTCAAGAGTCAAGAGAGTTTCATTGTCATGTGTCCCAGATAGGACAATGAAATTCTTGCTTGCTGCAGCACAACAGAATATGTAAACATAATACAGAACAGGAGATAAAAGTTCAGTGTGTCTGTATACCATAGACCATATATATACACAATATATAAACAGATAAAATGTAATAGGCTGTTATTTTTCAGAGTTTGGTGGTGGTGGGTCCACTCCAGTTTAAATTCCATTTGGAATATTTTTGGAGGACCAGGAAACCACGAACCAAGAGTTACTCCAGGGAATCACACCAGCTCCAGGGAGTGATTCTGCATTGGTTTCTGCATGCTTACTTTCATTGACTGATGAACAAGGACCCCCAGATCCCGTTGTACTTCCCCTTTTCCCAACTTGACACCATTTAGATAATAATCTGCCTTCCTGTTTTTGCTATCAAAGTGGATAACCTCACATTTATCCACATTAAACTGCATCTGCCATGCATCTGCCCACTCACCCAACCTGTCCAAATCACCCTGCATTCTCATAGCATCCTCCTCACAGTTCACACTGCCACCCAGCTTTGTGTCATCTGCAAATTTGCTAATGTTACTTTGAATCCCTTCAAGCCGAGGCCATCAATATTTTCCAAGGGAAAAGGGATAGACAATTAGGAGAAATGCTGGTATACAGCAGGGAATGGGATGGACTGGATTGCTTTGAAGAGAGTTGGCATGGATTATGTTTATTATTGTGACGTGTGGGTTTTAGTGACACGGGGCTTATTAGGCTAAATGTCCTCGTGCTATCAGTATCAGACTGATTTCTGACGATGCTTTCATAAAGTTTAAAAAGTATGTTTTTTTCATTGATAGCTACAATTCCTACAATTTAATAATCAAAACTATTCCTTACGTGATTTTTTTTTAGCACATTGAGCATTGTTTTGTTGTACATGGTCCAATGCCGTATATATGTTCACTCTTAAATAACTCTTTAGAAATACAGTGCAGAAACAGGCCCTTTGGCCCACTGAGTCCGCCCCGACCAGCGATCACCCCGTTCACCAGAACTATCCGACATACTAGCAATGTTACAAAATTTTGAGATTTTAAAAATCAAGTCTGCAATTTATCCCATCAGATAAAGCACAAAAATAAGTTTAATTTGACACCTAATTCACTTTCATATCTTCAGTATTAAAAAAGTTATGGCCATTTTCATACTCGGAAATTAGCATCTTGTTCCCTATTGATTTTCCATTGACTTAACACAAAAGCTGTGATCGAGGACAGTGAAATGGCCATAACTTTATTAACAATTAAGAGAACTGAAAGAAATTTTCAGTTATTATAGATTGAAGCATTCTGAAATAAATATTAAACAATCTTACTTGGATGACCTGAAATTAAAGCATATAATTAGTTAGTTACCCAATTGTAGCTAATTCCAAACTTCATTTACTAGATCTAAACATCGATCCATTTTTAAATAGCCTAAGTGTCCAAATAGCATTCACAAAGAATTCACAATAAAACATGATTTTTAAATCTCATTTACATTAATTTATAGGCCAAATGGAAGGAATTTAGTGTTCAATTGCTGTAAATTAATGGCCATTTAAATCAGCGTTCGAGTGGGTTCCTGTGGAACTCTGAGGAACGCGTTGGTTTGGAACGTTCCCATTGCGGTGGATTTGTACCCCATATGCCCAGAAAAATACTGCAGGATTTAATGGGCCCCCAAATTAACTACTCGCAACATAACATTTTGTATAAAGGGATCTTAAGAAGCGCTTTTTAATGTAAAAATAAACAACCTACCTTCCGTTGTCCCCTGCATGAGAATCGTCCCGTTGTCGGTGGTCGCGGGTTTAGAGGATGATTTTTTAACTTACTATAACAATTAAATTAACCAATTAAGTTTAAAAATAGCTGCAGCGAACGAACCTCGCAGCGATTTTTCATCAGCAACTAAGTAGGCTGAACAACCTCGATTTGAATAGCCGAGAGAAAATCGTGTTTTAAACCCGCCCCCCTCTCAAAGGCGCCAAAATCGCGCACACGGGCAGCGACATATCTGCAGCGCAGCTGAAGGTAGGTTTTGCAACATACCTATACATACTAGGAGCAATTTACTGAAACCAATTAACCTGTATGCCTTTGGAATATGGGAGGAAACCGGAACACCTGGAGAAAACCCATGTGGTCAAAGGGAGAACAAATAGACTGTTCACATAGCACCCATAGTCAGGATAGAACCCTCGTCTCTGGCACAGTAAAGGGCCTGATCCACTGACGCGACCTTTCAGCGACTGTCTCCGACCTTCAAGCTCGAGGGCACTCGCCTGAACAACCTCGAGCTGGATCGACCGTCAGCGATGAAACCGCAAGTTGGATGGGACCCGACCACACACACACACACACACACACACACACACACACACACACACACACACACACACACACACACACACACACACACACACACACACACACACACACACACACACACACACACACACACACACACACACACACACACACACACAAAAGCGGGAAAACGCTGTCTGAAATTCACAAATTTTCCTCTACCAAACTGAGGCCACGAGTATGCGGGAACTTCCCTCAAGCATGAAGGAGAGTTCCAGTGACCTACTAGGAACTCCTAGGATCACGTGTCAACCATCCTGCGAGTTTGAGTCGAGGGAAACTCTCCTAAACGTGCAGATTAGGTCGCTGCAGTGGGACAGCCCCTTAAGGCAGAAACTCTACTGCTGCACCATTGTGCCATCCCTATTTAACTATTTTTTTAAATGTTCTGTCATTTGTTTTCATCGCACTAGTGTATCGTCATAAGTGGAGAAAGTGGTGCTGGGAAGACAGAGAGTGCACATTTGATCGTTCAACACTTAACCTATCTGGGAAAGGTACGTTTATTTTAATAATTATTAATTTAAATAGAATTCATAGACATGATGTACAAATGATAATGCAAAGTCAACATGTTAGAATCAATTGACAAAACTGGTTGGCTTGACATAGGGCCTGATTTTATTTTATTTCCATGCATACAAACTTGAGTTACAACTTGTTCACAGGCCATCTGGAGCTTAAAGCAATGCTTCTGATGTTGGCCTCGGTCCCGCTGTGTTGTACAAGTTGGACAATTAAACCTCTCCTGCTGTTCACCAATCTGCTGCGGCTACTATCATTTGTGGCCAAATGTGTGCCTGCTGTCACTTCCTTCAATGGATCTGATACCTACCATGACCACTTCAATCTCTTGCTCAGTGAAAGTTTCCACTGGGTTAAATGTTTTGCATCCTGGCACAAAATGCTCAGGTCTTCAGGCAACATCTGTGAAACGAGTTGATAGATCTGATTTTGCTTTGTCGAAAGTGGAAGTACAGTTCTATGCACCCACGTTGACCTTCATTGGAATGTTTTAGAAGCTGAGAACACATAAATCAGGGAGGAAAGTTGAGCGAAATTGGGATGGAGAATTAAAGTGGGCAAATGAATGCCAGTGCTTTACAGCTGCAAGGTGAGTGGGGGAAAGTTTGATGGAGATGTGTGTGGCAGGTATTTTTACACAGAGAGAGTAGTCGGGGCCTGGAATGCATTGCCAGAGGTGGTGGTGGAGAGAGGTACAATAGTAGCATTTAAGAAGCTTTTGGTAAGTGCAGGGAATAGAGGGATATTGATCATGTACAGGCAGACGAGACCAGTTTAACCTGGCATCCTGTTCGGCATGGAAATCCTGGGGGGGGGGAGGGGGGGATGTGGGGGACAGCCACTCCCATGTTTTGAGAGGTGGGGGACAATCTCTCCCATGTTTTGTAATCCAGATTTTGGAATTCAGTGACACAGTGGGGGTGTCACTGTTAAGCGCTTGTTAAATATCTCTATTAACATCGTATTAACACGATGTGTCGCCAATTGTGTTTTGACCTTCAAGTATTACTGAAGGTATTCACGGAGAATTTCTTGCTCTCTGATGTGGGTACAATTAGCATTTGAACTAATTGGATGTATCGGTGGATTGGAAAGATTTAAACGGGTATCGGATTTAAATGGGTCAGGTCATTAAAGGCTCCGGTCGAACGGGTTTCCTGTCTGGCTTGTTGCAGATAAGTTCCTCATTCTCGTTCACTCACGTTATCTAGTATTTTTTCCCATCTCTCTCTCTCTCTCTTTCTCTCCCCCCCTCCAAGGTTGGTTCTTCTGTTTGCCTTTATTTGCTTCAGTTTTATTTGTTTAAGTGTTATTTATCTCATTGTAGCTTTTGAAAGATTCAAGCGGGTATCAGGTGCTTTCTAAGGACTGATTTGCCCCGTTCGCGGGGCCATTCATCGCCCGGCGCAGCTTAAAGTCAATCTGCTGTGTTGAGGTGATCGAGGCTCCCGATGCTGGCCGATTTTAAGCCGCGGCGGGCGATAAAAGGCCCCGTGAACGGGCCGGTTCAAGCCCCACAAAGCTGCCGTTGCTGGAGATCGGAGTCAGCCACCAAACAGGTCAGCTCCCGATGTTGCCGTCCACAGGACCGAAGCCTCGTGTGTGTGTGTGTGTGTGTGTGTGTGCGCATGCGTGTACGAGCGGCCACCAAGAAATTGTGCCCCACCCCAAGATTGTGTCCCTCCCATGTTTTGATAGCGATTTCCGCCCCTGCTGTTCGACACAAACCTTATGAGCCAAAGGGCCCATTTCTGTGTTGTACTGTTCTATATACATAGAATGGAGGGGATCTGCCAAGTTTGATTTAATCTTTATTTCATCTCCCTATATAATGACTGAATTATGAGAAGCAAACATATTCTACGAAGTTCAAAAGTAGTACAAGTAAGTAATTATTCCATCCTGGAAAAAAATATTGATGGTACACGATGCTGGACAGGTAAAAGATTAATGGGCAAGTCTTATTGCACTGAGATGTGACGTATGAAACAAAATAATTATTCTGGAATAAGTCAGAGTGCAACGGAATAAAGGATCCCTTTGGAAAGATGAAGGGGAAGAGATGGAAAAATATATTTATTAGAAGCATCATGTTAAAGATATTGGAAATGTCAGTATGGAGCTGGTGGGGTGTAAAGTGTTGTGGTCTTTGCTGTGCCAACCGAGAAGCAAAGAGGGACAGAACATGAAATTTGATTTCAGTAGGATTGTTTTGCTAATGCATAGACACTTTACATCTTTGCAGGCCAATAACCGTGTTCTGAGAGAGAAAATTCTTCAAGTTAATCCACTCGTGGAAGCCTTTGGAAATGCTTGTACAATGATCAACGATAATTCCAGTCGATTTGGGAAATACCTAGAAATGAAGTTTACTTCCACAGGTGCTGTGATGGGAGCAAAAATTTCTGAATATCTCTTGGAAAAATCCAGAGTTATTCAACAACCAGCGTAAGTAACCATAATTATTATTATTTTTTTTTAACAATTATTACTTAATTTATGCAACATGGGTTTTAATACTGAAATTAGTCACACGCATAGGATTGGGTTAGAGGGTTAAGGGCCGAAAGCAGGCAAATGGCGCGCCCAGCATGGGCAAGTTAGCCCAAATGGCTTTTTTTCCACGCTATATAGCTCTGACACTATGATTGTGCTGTACCAAAATTGTATATCACTGTTAAACTCATTCAAAACAAATTTGATGCCAAAAAATTTAAATAAAAATTAGACTTATTGCAAACCGTTCACAAGAAGTCTTGGTAACAGAAGAATTTAATTTGCTTACTTATGGCACCAAACTTTTCTCTTCTATCTAATCTCATTTATTCTATGTGTGCATTGTGCATTCTCATGTCTGTTGTTTAGTCTGGAACTGATCTGCTCCACGTGCCATTGATCTTCATTAGTCTCACCTCAGTTCTATAATGTCTGGACTTAAAACTCAAATTATGCAAGCATATCTCCTTATCTACTTTGTCTTTTCAACTCTGGTGTCAATCTACCATCTTTTCGTTCAAAGGATAAAAAGGTATTTAATTAGAGAAGTGTAGAAAGTGGTGCCGATGAGGTCAATACTGGATTTGGGTGTTTGCACTTTATGGGTAATTTGGATGATAGTGTAATTGTCTACTAATGGCAAGTGTGAGCAGTAAGGTCTATAAATATTTCAGGAAGCTATAAACAGGCATTTTGAAAGAGAATAAAAACTAAAGCAGGCCATTTGGCTCCTTGAGTTCATGGCCAGTAGGATATTTTTCCCTGTGTAGAAAAGAACTGCAGATGCTGGTTTAAACCAAAGATAGACACAAAAAGCTGGCGTAACTCAGCGGGACAGGCAGCATCTCTGGAGAGAAGGAATGGGTGACGATTCAGGTCGAGACCTGAGGCTCAAGAAGGGGCAAGACCTGAAACTTACCTTAGGATATTTTTCCCTACTTTGCTTGCATAACAACAAGAATATATAAAATATGACTCTGACCTGTATTGGTATAGAATAACGTATTTACGTAACATAGAAAATAGATTGTTGACATTTATAAGTAGTTAAACTTTTTATTTAATATATCATTTCTAAAAGAATGATAAGACCCTTGATGAATATTTACTGTTTTCTTTTAGTGTTTATTACAAATCAGAATTAAAAAGTTAAACAAAAAACCCATGTTTTTTTTATTCATAGTAATATTATTTCATTCCAGAAGCGAGAAAAATTTTCACATTTTTTATTATATCTATGCTGGTCTCTTCCATCACAAGAAATTAACAGAATATAAACTAGCTGAAAATAAGTCTCCTAGGTGAGTAATGATACTTTAATTTTGAACATTAAGTTGTTACTCATACTTAAGACATGTACCAATGAGTTGCTCCTGCCAGGTTAAGCCAAGAAGCCACTGAGAAATGGAGCTACTGGAAATCCAAAGAGGTAATTTTTAATAAAGCGTTTTAGATTCAGCTATGGCTATGGAAGGTACATTATCAAGGCATCTGGTCTCAAAGTTAGGGGAAATGTATGTTTACCTTGCACCTCATTTGCCCATTTCCCAACCCAAATTAAAAACACAGCAGTCAGAATCATTGAAACCACCCAAAATATTCATGGGAAGCACAAGGCATGTACTTTCCAAATCGTATTAGATGAAGATTGCAATAGTGGCATTTTTGGTCCGATACATAGCGTACAAAATAAAATAAGCTTTTTTTTGCTGCATTTTGGGATCATTAGGTGAAAAAAAGGGTTTCTTTTTGTGAGCGTTTCTCCTGCCTCAACTTGGCTTTATTCTCCATACTTTCTTCCCATAGTATACTTATGTTTCTGTATCATCAGAAACTCTTCAGATCTTGATGTCAATTCTCAAGTGGGTTGCATTGATTTTGAAAACATTTCTACAGATGTTTCAGGATCAAAGCTTTTAAGGCCAACCAGGCTAATAAAGATGTTGTGTAAGGCCTAAATCCTGCTTTGACTGAACAATGAGCTAGTCTTCCTAGATGCTATGAAGTTGGCTCATGAATACCGTTATCATGCACTCTCTGCAAAAATGAATTGAGCTCTGGGACACCACTTCAAAGGTAACAATGCACATGCCTGACAGGGAGCGATAATCAGATTAAAACTGTATGCGCTAACTTTTACCATTGGTTTACGGTAACTTTCATTTACTCTGTACTATCGAAAATAAAATAGGTGATATCCATCAGTGAAATTTTACAGGCATAAAACATGCTAAAATGTCAAAAATGGCATGCAAAATTCTGATTAGAAGTGCTTCAATCTAATTGGAATATGTAGATAAAGGAATCCAGGTTGTGTGCCTGAATCTCCACACTTGACATCATCTGCAGAACATTTCCCAATCCCAATTCTATCTTAACATACCCTTTTCAGAAATGGCACAATTTCTAGTTTGCTGTCGTTTAATCACAAACTGGAGCCAGTAGCGCAAGATGTAACTATTTTATTTCCTCACTTATTATTTTCTTCAAAGCATGAAAAGGTGTTTGTTGAGATGAACAAAGCAATTACATCTTGTTTCTGTGTAGGAAGGAACTGCAGATGCTGGATTTAACCAAAGATAGACACAAAATGCTGGAGTAACTCAGCAGGACAGACAGTATCACTGGAGAGAAGGAATGGGTCTCTGAAGAATGGTCTCGATCCAAAATGCACCCATTCCTTCTTTCCAGAGATGCTGTCTGTCCCATTGAGTTACTCCAGCATTTTGTGTCTACATCTTGTATCTCTGGGGTGGTTCCAACCTTTTGGTTGTTACACATTTTTTGTAGGTAATGCAATCTTATTACAACCCTTACCAAGACTTGGCCGGCCCTAATATCATTTCTTATGGATTTCCAAACGTCTGCAGTCAATATAACACTGCTAGCCAAATATTTGCACCATTAGGACTTGAACCAGCAGATTTTCTGGACTATTGGATATTATTCTTATTAATACTGAAACTTTTCTTGATTTTTTTGTAATACACATTACACACTGGTATAATACATTTCCAATGAAACAACTCAATTCAGAGGGAGCAGGAAGGAGAATCTGATGATTTTTAGCTTTTAAGTTTCAATTTGTGCAAGCCCTCTGGACTTGACTCTGGCCGCAAACCTACCCATGTTCCTGACCATTGATGTCCCCTGTTCTGATGCCGGTCTTAGCCACACACCCTGCCCACAGACCAGACTCTCTAGACCTGACCACACCTGACCGCTGCCTCTGACCAAGCACTCAGAACGCACTCTAACCCTTCAGCTCATGCTCTGGACTGATGAATGAGCCACCTACTGAACCATTGGGGTTTCTGAACAATCGGATACCTGATTAGCAGAGTTTTACTATATGTGTAATTGAAAGGCTTTGGCATGCATAGATATTACATACTTAATACAGGATTATATTGTCAAAGAAACCTAGTGATATGCTTCCACTCAGGCTGGTTTACTGATTGACTGCTTGGCCCATGTACTCAACTCAACAGAATTAAATAATGTGGTGATTTTAAGCAGCATTATTTGTTATTCAATGGAAAAGAAAGGAAAGCACCCACCATCGTAATGCTCTGTGTTACTTGTGATTTGGTGGTTCCCGTTGTGGTACCAAGACTGTATATCTAATTTTGGACTGTGATATCCTTGTCAACATCATGTTTAAGAAAGAACTGCAGATGCTGGAAAAATCGAAGGTAGACAAAAATGCTGGAGAAACTCAGTGGGTGAGGTAGCATCTTATGGAGTGAAGGAATAGGTGAAGTTTAGGGTCGAGACTCTTCTTCATTCTTTCACCTATGTTCCCACTTCAAAGACAAACAGTTAATTTGATGCAAAATACCACAGAATTCAACTCAATATTTATTCAAATATGTTCCCATCAAATTTAAAGTATCAATGAAGTGAGACAAGTGTTCCACTTCAGAATGTAGATCCTTGTTAATTTATTGGTTGTGCAATGGTTATGCATGCCATTCTCTCCTAATTCTGTGCTACTTGTGCATTGATTACACAGTTCCCTTCCTGGCATATTACTGTCAATCCAGAAATAAAAACAAGGCATGCACTTTTAAAATAACTATGGATTATTCATCTGTAATTCATTGAATTTTGAATTACAATATAATATTTTGAATTACAATACATCACTCTTCTTTAATTACATAGGTATATTAACAATGATAAGAATAAGAATATGAAGGATATATTAACCAACAGCTCATACAGGGAGTGTTTTGAAGCCATACAGCATTGCTTCAGAATCATTGGATTTACTGATGAGGTGAGTGAACCCAAAATTGGCATTGGCCTAAGTAGTTGTTTAAATTGTACCCTAAAACCTCTTGAGGTAAATAACATAACCTCTTGGGAATTTATGAAATTGATGTGGGGGGGGGATGGGGGGGGATGGGGATGGGGGGGGGGGGGGGGGGGGGGGGGGGGGGGGGGGGGGGGGGGGAAATAAACTAGGTAATTATCCTTGATTCGTTATTTATTGCGTGCTTTTTAAAACTCCAATAGGTCAATAAAAATTACATTTTCATAACGACTGAAGAATGAAATGTAATAGAATTCTGATCATGTTCCAATTTTCAACAACCAAAAGTTAGCAGTACAAAACTTGTTGGTTTTAATAAAATGTTATTTGGTGATATTTACCTCAACTGAAAGTTCCATGATTGTTGTTTTTTAAGAAGTTTAATAGTGACCTAAGGTCATATATAACTGATTAAATTACTGTTTCATGAAAAAAATATTCAAAATAAACATATTCTGCTGACCTGAAATAAAAAACAACCTGGTGGACATATTTACATACTCAGCAACTTAGAGGTGAATGGTTTAATTAACTTTCCTAATCCTTCTGCCTTCTCAAATAACTTTTCAATAAGTATAATACAAACCTTTAAGCAAAGGTCTCAAAACATAGTAACTTAGGCCCCTTAGTGCCTGGACAAAATATGCCTCGCATGCTCTACCCATTTGCCAAGAAAATTACATTCAATAGCTGCCGGAACACAGAAGCCTTGGGAAACCTGTGATAGCTGTGTGTCAAATAAATCCAATTAGATCAGGCAGTGAGTGGCAAGCAGCTTTGGGCCATGCTCCAAATAATCATCTTAAAAAAGTGAGGCCATGGGAATGTGTAAACGTTCACCATAATATTATGGATGCTTTTCTGCAGAAGCTGGCAAATACCAACTCCTGTCCACTTCCGGGGGGCCTTCTGAAAAATTAAGCACAAGAGACTGCAGATACTCGAATCTTACGTAAATCACAAAGCGCTGGAGTAACTCAGCAGGTCAGGGAGTATCTGTGGAAGATGTAAAAATAAAGAACTGCAGATTTGAAAGCTAATTAGAGGAACAGCACTTCATATTTTGCTTGTGTAGTTTACACCCCAGCAGTATGAACATTGACTTTTCTAACTTCAAATAGCCCTTGCTTTCTCTCTCTCTCCATCCCCTCCCCCTTCCCAGTTCTCCCACCAGCCTTAATGTCTCCGACTACATTGTATCTCTGTCCCTGCCCACTCCCAGTCTAAAGAAGGGTCTCGACCCGAAACATCACCCATTCTTTCTCTCCAGAGATGCTGCCTGGCCTGATGAGTTACTCCAGCATTTTATGTCTACCTAGGGAATTGCAGATGTTGGTTAATACACAAAAGGACACAATATGCTGGAGTAAATCAGCAAATCAGGTAGCATCTCTGGAGGGTGTGGATAGGGAACAATTCAGGTCGAGACCCTTCTTCAAACTGGCACTGACCGTATACGTTGTCTAGAAGGTGATGTGACAGATGATTTGGCTTCTTATTACAGAAAATGGTGTTGCAAAGAAACGCAACCCAATTCTCTGGTGATGCGAGGGTTGGCTGTATGTATTATGCGGTGATCATGAATAGATGGAGTTTGAAAAGAATGCAAATTGTAACTTTTGCAAGCAAGCAGCAAATGTATCCAAACTTCAGGGGAATACACTGACTGCCAGAAGGCAGTCTCATTCAGCCCATATCAATAATATGTTCTCACACACAATTCGTAATTTGGTACTGAAACAACATTTAAAAGACATTTGGACAGGTACATAGATAGGGAAGGTTGGGAGGGATATGGAACAAACATGGATAGGTGGGACTAGTGTAGATGGGGCTGATGAGGTGAGCATGGGCAAATTGGGCCGAAGGGCCTGATTCTGTGCTTTATGACTGTGATAAATGCTCATGAACATTTTGAGATAAATACTCTAATAAAAGTTGCCACAGTGGTGATGTGGGGGTCTCAGTTGGAAGGCACTGTATTTATTGAACAGGAAACTTTAAAAATTGAGCGATCATTGCATTTTGCATAACTGAACTGCTTTTTTCAGGAGGTTCATTCCGTGTACAGAGTTATTGCTGCAATCCTAAATACTGGAAACATTGAATTCGCATCCAGAGCTTCAAAACATCAGATGGATAAAAGTGAAATTCCCGATGGCGAGCCATTAGAAAACAGTAAGTTTTTCCCCCCACAGGTTACTAATACCTGTAAGTCAAGCTTAATATGATGATAAATGGCAGGAATAGACCTGATGACCCCAGATGCATCCTGGAATATCCAGCAAGATCATACTCACTCATCATGTAGTACTCTACTCAGCATTTTCCCAGCTTATCCTAATATAACTTGATTCTCATAGTACCTCCACATATCATTGTAATCAACAACTAGATGCTCACAATAGGG
This sequence comes from Leucoraja erinaceus, assembly GCF_028641065.1. NCBI lineage: Eukaryota > Metazoa > Chordata > Chondrichthyes > Rajiformes > Rajidae > Leucoraja > Leucoraja erinaceus. The sequence continues at coordinate 25,378,927 of NC_073383.1, forward strand.
CAAATACCACAAGACGTTCACAGCCCTGTGGGTGAAGAAATATATATTTTTTTGTTTCGTTGAATTTACTGTCACGTGTACAGTACAATGAAAAGCTTTATTGTTGCGTGCTATCCTCCACATGTTGTCTGTTCCACAGTGAAATCTCAAGGTATGCCTACTTTGAAGGTTCTCTTCCTCTCTCGCTGCTTTCTGCCTCTTCATACCTCTAGTTTCCCTCTCCCCTGACAATTAACCTGCAAACCTGTGCATCTTTGGGATGTGGGAGGACACTGGAGCATCCGGAGGAAACCAATGGGGTCACAGGGAGAACATGAAAACTTCACATAGTCAGCACCCAAGATCAGGATTAAGTCCTGTTTTCTGGAGCTGTGAGGCAGTACTGCAACCAGCTATGCCATTATGTTTCCTTAATTTCAATGTCAGTTCATCTTTCTACCAATTGTTTTTTTGAGTAATGTTCTGTAGCAAAAAGACTGCTCTACCCATGATGAGTATTGAGTGCTAATTAGATTACGTAGAGGGAGATAATTCAGAAATGAGCCAATTATAATCCAAGAAGTCTCTTGGCAATAACAGTAACACGGTTCATTCTATCCTGATCCCCCTGGTGACCTCTTAAAAACTGCTCCTACTCACGCATTAGTTTATGAAACCACTCTGCCAGCTCCTAGCTATCCAGCTGTGTTACCATTCAGAATTCTCAAAGATTCAATCTGGTAACCCCTTGAGCTTTTTGTGTTGAAGAGAACACAGAACATTTGTTTTCATTCATTTCATTGTTAGGAAGGTCAGCATTTATTATCCATCTTTAAATGGCCTTGAGAGGTTGACGGTAGGCTGCTATAATCTTTCTGGAGAAGCTTCTCCATAATGTCGTTGTGCAAACAGTGATAGGATTTAGATACAACAACGACAAAGAATTTAGGATATATTACCAAATCTGCATGGTGTGTAATCCGGAGGTGAATCTACAGGTGGAGGTGTCCCATTTGTGAACTGCCCTTGGCCACCTTCATGATTAGAAGTTGGGATTTGTTCTCAGAGTAGCTTGGGTAAGTGCATTGCATTTTGCAAATGACACACACTGCAAGGAATAAATAATAAGATGGTCAATCAAGTGGGCTGCTTTGTTGAGAGGCTACAAATAGAATTTGACGTTATGTGATTACCAATGACCTTGTGATGGTAAGGTAATTAATGAAGTGGCTGAAGTTAGTTGGGCCTAGGCCCAGCCATTGCCATGCTGCATTGATATTGGACTTGGACAATTGCCCTCCAACAATCAAACAAGGGAGCATTTTCTCTCTGGTGTCCATTCACTCGATTTATACCATGACTCCTTGATGCGGCAATTGATCAAATTACAACTGATTATAATGATTCTAAAACAATGCTGAATGGCTGCAAAATGCTCCCTGTGTTGGTTGTTTTTATCATTGTCAATATTTATGTTTTCATCATTTTCAATCTCAAAGATGTGCGGGTCTGTAGATGGCCATTGGCACCCGGGCAACCGTTAGTTTCGAGTCCTGTATGCTCATGCAATGGCAGATATGCTTCTCATGCAATGGCAGATTTGCACCGCCTTAAAATGGATAATTTTGCTGAGGTAGCTGTGCTGTTTAACCAAACTATAACTTAAATGTGTTTCCATGCTGGAGCTAACCCAAGCCACAGTGACAAAGAATGGGGTTGATGGGAGTTGTATTGGACAGAGAGACATTGCAACTGAGCAGAAAATATAGGATTTGCTGTCCGTTCTATTGAGCAAATTCCATGTTGCATAATACATTAATTTCCCTTTCTCTACATTATTGGCTGATATGTATTGATTTGATTATTGTGGAGAACTGGTGACAATAGTGATTATCCCCAACGTGGGCATTTTGGATTGAATTTACCTTGTGTGGTTTATAATGTATTGATGCAAATTGTTTAAAAACTTGCTTTTCTGGGTTATTAGTTAAATGCTTTAAAATTGCATTGTTTAATTTGAAATAATTATTTAATATTGCCAGACACAGTCCATCTACTCTCCTGATGAATAGTTTGCTTAAACGTTAACCTTTTATAAATGTTTTCTTCCAGCTTCGGCTCTCCTAGGTATTGGTTCTGAAGAGTTTCAAGAAGCACTTACTTCTCACTGTGTGGTGACACGGGGGGAAACCATAGTCCGTACAAATACTGTGGATGAGGCCTCCGATGTTAGAGATGCCATGTCAAAAGCCTTGTATGGGAGACTTTTCAGCTGGATTGTAAACCGAATTAATACCCTTCTCCAACCTGACAAAAGTATATGGTAGGTCAATGAATCGTTAAAATGAAAAGAATCACGAAAACTATGTGAAAAGGGTCACTAAGACTGTCAGAACCCTTTTCGGTGAGAAGGGGCAAAGTTTAAAAAAGCGGTGTGTTGCAAGTTTTGTTTTACACAGTAGATAGTGGGTGCCTGGAAAGCACTGCCAGGGGTGGCGGTGGAGGCAGGTATGATAGTAGCATTTAATAGGCTTTTTGATAGCCACATTGGCAATGCAGGTAATGGAGGTGTACGGATCACATGCAGGCAGAAGAGATTAGTTGATCTTGCCATCATGTTTGGCGCAGGCAATGTGGGCTGAAGGGCATGCTCCTGTGCTGCACAGTTCCATGTGCTCTGTAATAGAAAGTAAAACATATTCTGGAAAACTGTCTTTGCTTAGAGAGTGAGAAAAATAATCATCCTCCTTGTCATTATAGGGCCAAGGTTGAGACCAAAAAAAGCTTTGCGTTTTAAAGATTACTGTCATTGCATTAATTGCTAACCAACTCTTTCCTCATTTATACATACGTCATGATAAAATAGTTACGTTTATTTAAACAAATATATTTTAGATTAACCCTTAGCAATCCCCATACTGAAGCAAATGGTTATTCCTAGATTGTTCCTTGTGTGGATATGAAATTAAATACAAATGAAAGTTTGTGTGTTTCCCAAGCTGGCCAACATTAGTCATGAAGATTATTTTGTGCAAGATCTGTGAAGGTTTCAAAAGTAATCAAAATCTTCTTATTTTAAATGTGTAACTGGTTAGCAAAATCACCTATTGCAGAAAGAAATGTGTGATTTTGATTTTCCATTCCAATAAATTTAGTGAAGAAATCAAATAACATGTTGGCAGTGAAAAAAGCAAATGGCATGTGGGCCTTCAGAGCAAGAGGATTTGAGTCTAGGAGCAAGGAGGTCCTACTGCAGTTGTACAGGGCCCTGGTGAGACCACACCTGATGTATTGTGTGCAGTAATTTGTCTCCTAATTTGAGGAAGGACATTCTTGCTATTGAGGGAGTGCAGCATTGGTTCACCAGGTTAATTCCCAGGATCGCGGGACTGACCTATGATGAAAGAATGGGTCAACTGGACTAATATTCACTGGAATTTAGAAGGATGAGAGGGAATCTTATAGAAACATATAACATTCTTAAGGGATTGGATAGGCTAGATGCAGGAAAAATCGTCCCTGATGTTGGGGGAACCCATAACCAGGGGTCACAGTGTGAGAATAAGATGTAGGCCATTTAGGACTGAGATGATAAAAACCTTTTTCACCTAAAGAGTTGTGAATCTGTAGAATTCTCTGCCACAGAAGGCAGTGGTGGCCAATTCACTGAATGATTTAAAGAGAGAGTTAGATATAGCTCTTAGGGCTAACGGAATCAAGGGAAATGATGTGAAAGCAGGAAAGGGGTACTGATTTTGGATGATCATTCATGATATTGAATGGCAGTGCTGGCTCGAAGGGCCAAATGGCCTACTCCTGCACCAATTTTCTACGTTTCTATGTTTCTAAATTGGCAATTGAGTTACTATGTGGCAGAAAGGAACATAGAAGCAAAGCTGTCACTACTTGACGCTCATGTGTCTTAAAGCTTCAAATTTGACCAGCTTCCTTTCTCAATAATGAAATCAAGTTTGATTATGAATTATGATTTTGTGAAACTCCTTACATATTACAATTTTATGTGGATGCAAACATGCTTGAGTTTTAAGTGAACAAGAAATTGGACCAACTTGAATATTCCAAACATTTAAAATACCATATTACGGTGCTGACATTAAGTTTACGAAACGGTACTTAAATATATCTAATGTTCCTTTCTAGTCATAGATATCTTCCTGGATTATTTTTAGATTTTCTTTATAATTGTTTGCATTTGAAAATTCATTAGTGATACTGAAAATGGCATGAATGTGGGGATTCTGGACATCTTTGGATTTGAGAACTTTAAGAAGAATTCCTTCGAACAGCTGTGTATCAACATTGCCAATGAACAAATACAATTTTACTTCAACCAACACATCTTTGCTCTTGAACAGGTTAGTACAACTAAGAGATAATCAGATGTCTCAAAAGTTACAGTAAACTTTGTTTATTTACCTCAATATAGGAACTGATGCTTCCTTTATGCAGGGCATATTATGTAAAGACTGGGCGACACAGTGGCACAGCTGATAGAGCTGCTGCCTCACTGCGCCAGAGACCTTGGTTCAATCCCTACATCGAGTGCTGTCTGTGTGGGAGTTTGCACAAGGAGGTGTCCTTGTGACCATGTGGGTTTCCTCCAGGTGCTCCAGTTTCTTCCCACATCCCAAAGACATGCGGGTTTGTGAGGTAATTGGCCTCAGTAAATTGCCCATAATGTGTAGGGAGTGGATGAGGTGAGATGTCATAGAGCCAGTGTGAACGGGTGACCGATGGTTGCCATGGACTCAGTGGGCTGAAAGGCCTGTTTTCATGCTGTATCTCTCAACTAAACAATACTTGAATAGTTGAATTGTTGTTTCAATGGCCTAAAAAGGTGCTTGGTGATTGTTGATGCTGACTCCATGTCTGTGATTACACCTGAGCTGTTAATATAAGGTGCAGTAGCTGAATATGTCATTGGCCAAGATAAGAAGGTGCCCTTGTTCCTAAACAGGCAGCACCTTGTGTTTTTGCAGCTGAGGAACGAGAGGATTGTTAAGCAATGAGCATGCAAGAGATATAGATCTGGATGATATGGGCAGCCGCATGGAACATATTCATAATTCCAGTGACATTAACTTGATCCTGAGTTTTGGTGCTGCCTAGATCGTTTGTATGTTCTTTTTGTGGTTCTGATGGTTTCCTCAGATTACCATCTAACTCATTGGAGACCCTTGGACTATCTTTAATCGGACTTTACTGGACTTTATCTTGCACTAAATATTATTCCCTGTATCTGTACACTGTGGACGGCTTAATTATAATCATGTGTAGTCTTTTCATTGACTGGATAGTGTGCAACAAAAAAGCTTTTCATGTAGCTCAGTACACGTGACAATAATAAACTAAACTAATAAAGTTTCCTCCCACAGCACAAGGACATGCGGGTATGTGATTGGCAGCTATGTATTGACCACAATGTTGGTGGTTAGTAGCAGGAGATCAAGGAAGAGCTGGTGGAGAGAGAGAATCTGTTGCAGGGAGATCGGTAGAAGAATGGGACCAATCAATAGGTGTGCTCTATGAAATGCAAAAGTCCTGGGGACTGAATATACTCCTGTGTCGTGAGAAATTGGGAAGAAGTAGTTGCAACAAAGAGCTTAAATCATTGCAATGCTAGCACTCAGCAAGTGCCGAGTCTGAACATGTCACACAATGTAATAGTGAGAACGAAGCTCTTTTCTTCTTGAGCATTCCTTGTGGGTACTTACTGCTTTGAGTAACAAGCCAATGTTGGTTGCTCTGAATCATTTCACAGTCAGCCGAGAATGACTAAGCATATTTTTATTTAGACAAATAGTGGCTTCATTTTTGTGGTGCTTTTAGTTTGTCTATCAGATTTGAGGTTGCTACATACAGAAAAGAGAAGTTCCCTTAGTAAATCAATGTACATGGTTGTGTTGTCCTAAATGTTGATGTAAAGAAATAGCATCATGTTTAATTTCTACTCGGTTATTTTGAATTGTTCCTTTTATTCAGAACGAGGCCTTGAATTTGCGAGGTTGTACTAACGTTTCAGAATTGTAATTATTATTATTATTATACATGAGGATAGAGTTTATGCTTTCCTTCTGGCTCATGGGAAAGTTGGAGTAACTTCGCACAAAATCTTGGTTTATTTTTTTTAAATGCTTTGCAAATGTGATAACCATTAAATATTGACAGAATTTCAAAACAAATCAAACCTATATGCTGCAAATGTTGTGCTGTGAAATATGTCTCCTTGGAATGTGTATTAATTTTCTATGCATTAGGAGGCACATAGTATACCTTGGGAGGCCATTTTCACATTATTTGGGGGGGATGTCGAGTGGTGGTGGGCACAGGGGTGAATATTACTTCTTCCCAGGGTAGTCCATGCGGTGCTTGAGAGATTTTGGTCAAAAAGCCTTGCCATTTGGCATTTCAGCCATCTGGTTAGCATTAATGGATTAAGGTTGCCAAGCCTGATGGACTACCAGCAACTCCTTAACGGGAGAGATATTAGCTGGGAATTAAGGTGTAGGAAAAACTGCAGATGCTGGTTTAAATCAAAGGTAGACACAAAATGCTGGAGCACGGTGGTCACGGTTGCGCAGCGGTAGAGTTGCTACCTTACAGCGAATGCAGCGCCGGAGACCCGGGTTTGATCCCGACTACGGGTGCAGTTTGTACGTTCTCCCCGTGATCTGCGTGGGTTTTCTCCGAGATCTTCGGTTTCCTCCCACACTCCAAAGACGTACAGTTTTGGAGGTTAATTGGCTTGGTGAATGTACAAAAATGCCCCTAGTGTGTGTAGCATCGTGTTAATGTGCGGGGATCGCTGCTCAGTGTGGACGTGGTGGGCTGAAGGGCCTGTTTCTGTGCTGTATCTCTAAACTAAACTAAACTCAGCAGGACAGGCAGCATCGCTGGAGAGAAGGATGCTGCCTGTCCCACTGAGTTACCCCAGCATTTTGTGTCTACCTTAGCTGGGAATTAAATGACTTCACAGCAGAAGGCAAACGCATACCAACCCTGCAAAATTAAGGACATCAAGTTAGAATATAAAATTTGCAAGTGACCCCCAGAAAAATATTGCCAAAGGTCCCTACAGTTTTTGTTTTCTGACTGCAGCAGACTTTGACTGATATTGGAACATTGTCACATGAAGTCACACTAAGACTTCCAAGGCACAAGGTCGATGAGCAAGGACAATGTGTTGACAAATGAGTCAAGGTGATGACGCCAACATATTTTGTTGCCCTCAAGCTGCATCTATTTCCAAGCCTCCAATATTGTTCCTGCAGGACAAGTTTGATTGCATTAGAACTAATTTAGAAAAATCTAGGCTTATTATTAGCAATGCATGAGCTTTTTGATGTGAAAGAAGTTTAACTTTACAGAAATGTGCCATTGATAAACTCTTTCTTCAAATAAATAGATAGTTTTTCCCTGATTTTCAGATTCAAATCAAGCTGCGTTAATATTAGGTTGTAGCTATTATTGAATAAGTAATATTATATTAGAGAAATATACAAATGATAGTTCTTCCATAAACTAGGGTACTGCCTGATTCACCTCTACTGCATTGTGGACATTGAATGCTGTCTATGGAACTGATCAGCTACAATGCTGAGAACTATATTATACATTCTGTATTATATTCTACACTGTATTATACACCCTTTGTTCTATCTATTGTACTTGAGTTTGCCTTGAATGTATTTATTGTATCATCTGATTTGATACAATAGCATGCAAAACAAAGCTTTTCACTGTACCTTGGTACATGTGAGTAATAAACCTAAACCTACTTAAAGCTCAATGTTTTCCTTATGATCACTTACAGACAGAATACCAAAATGAGGGAATCGATGCTTCAGTTGTGGAATATCAGGATAATCGACCAATTCTGGACATGTTTCTTCAGAAACCTATGGGCTTATTGTCCTTGCTTGATGAAGAAAGCCGCTTTCCAAAAGCATCTAACCAGACATTAGTAGGTAAGGCTAATATCAAGTAGCTTGTGTATAAGGGCTTTTAGCATAAAATACATCTCAAAGTAAATCAGAAAAATAGACCAAATCAAGAATGAAATGTTTGAGTTTATGATTGGAAGGCAGTTGACAGGGAAGGAGTCTTGAAAGGATTTTGAAGGGATGAGAGAATTTTGCAGTAGGAAAGTGGTTTAGGAAGGGCACTAAGATTTGTTAGGCTTTCCCTTTGAGTGCACTCCTTAATCTTGAACAAATAAAATGTAATGTCATTCTTGGTGATGATATTGTCGTGTTGGCCTTGGGTAGGGAATCATCAGCTGTAAATGAATGGTGATACACAGTGCAAGGCAGGTTCCCAAAATCATTGGTTGTATTCCTTCGCGGTGAGATGGGCCATGTGACTCAGAGGGGTTGGAAGAGAGATGGGGGGGTTGGGGGCGAGGTAAAGCCTGGCAAGTGATAGGTAGATACAGGGGGTTTGATTTTCAAGATGAGTGGACAAAGACTAAAGAAGAGAAAGAGAAAAAAGGGTGTCAGATAAGGAGAGGATTGGAGTGAAATATAAAGCCAGAATGTGGGACACAGGTGAAAGGACACTGCGGGAATATTGGGGAGGAGGAAAAGGGAGTGGGGTACATTCCTCAAAATTGGAGAATTCAATGTTCATACTATTGGGTTGTAAGTAACCCAAGCTGAATATGACTTGCCTTAAACTGACCAATTCAACATTTGTGGAGGTGCATCTATCAAATGAGTATTTCTGCCATGCTGCTGATCTGAGCCCTTGCAGTTGGTGGAGATTTAAAAAACCAACAGGCAATCACTCAATTTCAGTCTTGATTCTGTCCTGCTTTGGCCACTATTGCATTCATGTAACTGTTTGAGTTAAGCATCTGGGCAACAATGACCCCCAAGGTGTTGTGATGGATTGCAGGGTGTAGTCAGCGTGTGTCTGCAGTTGGTGATACTATTGTGCATCTAGGTGGCATCAATATCACCTCTCATTTGTCAGCACAAGCGGCCACCCGCAATCTTATTGTCAAAGGAGTTGAAAAAGGCCAAGAGCTCTGGCATGGACATACTACACTCTGAATCTTTCCCTTCATTCTACCTATTGTACTTCAGTTTGGCTTGATTGTATTTATGTATAGTATCTGATTTGAAAGCATACAAAACCATACTTTGCAATGTACCTTGGTGCACATGACAATAATAAACGTAAACTTCAATGGTTAAATGCTTCAATGATGCTTTATTGTCACATGTACCAGATGCAGTGAAATTCATTTTTGCATACAGTTCAGTACAAGTATCACTATACATAAGCACTTATTATATCTTAGATAAGGAGATACAGTACAAGTCCATATTGAGTAGCACACTGAGAGGGTATATAGAGTCAATAGATTTGGTACCATTTACGTCCCAGTTGTGAGTGCAAGGTTCTTGACCTGACCATGAAGGCCTGTCGTCCTGGCAGCGCTGCAGGGTCGGCCTGGCTAAGCATAGCTGTGGTGTTCTCCACCACTGCCCCACCGAACAAAAGGAGGAAGACTGACTGAACTTTATTGCCTTCCATCACAGTGATCACTGTGGTGGATGTTTATGTTACGTTCTATCGTTCTTTTAATTGTGTTGTGTTTAATTGTATGGCTGCATGGTAACTCAAATATCACTGTACCTTAATTGGTGCATGTGACAATAAATGTGAACAAACTTGAACTTGAACTTTGGCCCACAATGTCTGTGTCGAACATCATGCTAAGACCAACTCTTATCTGCCTGCACATAATGCATGTTCCTCCATTCCCAGTATATTAAAATACCTGGTATTGCAGTTGGGGACTTTCAGAGTCCAACACCGGGGAAGAGGAGATATCAAATAATGTTTATACTTTTCCAAAAATGTCGAATATCGGTGAAGAGTTGAGAACTTTGACAAGGCCAAGATAGAATACCATGAAGGAAAAAGAGTTATAGGGGTTATATCCTATAACTCTAGGTCAGGCAGCATCTCGGGGGGAATGAATAGTCAACAGTTTGGGTTACGACCCTTCATCTAGACTAAAAGAGTAGTGGGAAGATGATCAATATGAAATGGTATGCCTCCATGAAATTAAGGATTGTGAGATCAAGCAAATAATCACCATCTAATCAGAAGTAAAATTAATCTAGCCAATAACCATAGAGAAAATTAGAACGCTTCTTCAAGTGAACAATAAACGATTTAATAAAAAATATAAAAATTATTTCCGCAGTGTGGTGATAAATCTTGTGCAGTAAAACTAGTTCAGTTCATATTCTACAAAGGATATAATGATTGAATTTGCTTCATCGTTGCCCATTCTACATTTTGTTACAGATGGTATCAGATGGGCGATTAATAGATGAAGTAAATCTGAGAAGGACAATTCAAAGAGTTTTGTAAGATTGTAAGGAATGTGCAATATATATTCCATTGAGAAATGTTAACTTCACTGGAAAAGTTATCCATCTGTGCTAACTAAAGAGATACTAGATTAAAGGAAGGAATTGTATGTGAAGAAGAGTAATGATCGTGAAAGTTAAAGTTGCCAGCAGAGCCTATCCAAATTATTTTGATATGTCAAAAAAGTAGAATAGGAGAGCAAAATAGCAATAAATATTTTTTAAAGTTTTGAAAACTTATATAACTATTTAAAAAGGGAAGAATGTAACAGAAGTATCACATTTACCTTAGATAGTACTGGCCCAGCTCCAAACGAGGGCAATTGAGCTGAAAGGTTAACTCTGTTTCTCTCTTTCGATGCTGGCCTGTTATTTCCAGCAACTTCACAAATTATAGTAGAATGAGGCCATTTGGCACATCGAGTCTACTCCGCCATTCAATCATGGATGATCTCTGCCACCTAATCCCATTTTCCTGCCTTTTCCCCATAACCCTTGACACCTGTTCTAATCAAAAAATTGTCTATCTCTGCCTTACAAATATCCACTGACCTGGCCTCCACAGCCCTCTGTGGCAATGAGTTCCACAACTTAATTACCCTCTGACTAAAGAAGTTCCTCCTCACCTCCTTTCTAAAAGAGCACCCTTTCATTCTGGTCCTAGACTCTCCCACCAGTGGAATCATCCTTTCCACATCCACTCTATGCCTTTCATTATTCTGTAAGTTTCAATGAGGTCCCCTCTCAACCTTCTAAACTCCTGCGAGTAGAGGCCTAGTGTTGTCAAACACTCATCATATGCATACACACTCATTCCTGGAATCATTCTTGTATACCTCCTCTGGACCCTCACCAGAGCCAGCACATCCTTCCTCAAATATGGGGCCCATCTTTGCTCACATTACTCCAAATGCAGCCTGACCAGCACCTTATCGAGCCTCAGCATTACATCTCTGTTTTGGTATTCCAATCCTTTTGATATAAATGCTAGCATTGAATTTGCCATCCTTGCTACCGAATTGACTTGCAAATTTACTTTTTGGGAGTCCTGCACTTGTAGTCCCAAATCGCTTTGCTCGTCCGATTTCTGAATTCACTCTCCATTTAGAAAATAATCTATGCCTTTATTCTTATCACCAATATGCATGACTCCACACTTTGCTATACTGAATTTTATCTGCCACTTCTCTGCCAACTCTCCCAACCCGTCCACTCCACAAGCATTTTTTGTGAGGCATTAAGCAAACAGCTGGATCTGTTCTCACCATAACAGACATAATTAAACAGACTGAAACAGTAGGGAAATCAATGATCAGTGTCAGCATAGAATTGACAAATCAGTTTTAGAGAAAGGAATGAGGAGATTTAGGGAGACAATGCCAATTAATTCCCTGGCCATGACAATCTACTCATGGGGTTCTAAAATAGATAACTACAAAGATACAATAAATACGTAAGTGGTGAACTTAAATTCTACAGATTGCAGAAGGCTTTCTATGAATTAAGTTAGCAAGAAGAAAAACTCGATTAAAGCAATGAAAAGAAAGAAGTTGTGGTCAATACATCGACTGCTAATAGCCCTGTCCCATGGTGCGAGTTCATTTCAAGAGCTCTCCCAAGTTTAAAAAAAAATCAAACTCGTGGTAAGCATGGAGAATGAACGTAGTGGGTACGTCGGAGCTCGGGGACGTCTCTTAGCGCTAACGGCAGGCACTCGGGCAGACTCGCTAACGGCAGGTAAGCACGGGAAGAGCCCTGAGTACCGACGAGTGACCTTTACCATAAATCTCCAAGTTCGAATCGGGGCAAACTCGGGAGAACTCTTGGAATGAACTCGTACTATTGGACAGGAGTTTAAGGAATCCAAAACATTTTGCAGCAGCCCTGATGTGGTCTACCTTTCCACCTTTTTCTTGCAATCGTAGGCAACATTTTCTTTGCCTTTTCAATTATGTGTTTTACCTACATGCCAATTATGTGATTCTCGTGTAAGTACACCCTGATCTCTCAAAATACCAACATCTATTAAATAATAAACAAGTTTTTCTGTTCTTCCTACCAAAGCAGATAACCTCATACTTCACTACATTCCACTTTGTCTGCCATCTTTTTGTCCAGTCACTTAATTTGTGTAGCTATTACCTGCCACACTTTTCCTGCCACTCCTCTCTTCTAGCTTTCTGTTCCCACCCCCTGACAATCGGTCTGCAGAAGGATCTTGACCCAAAACCTTGCCCATCCATGTTCCCCTGGGATGCTGGCTGACCTGCTGAGTTACTACAGCACTTTGTGTATTTTATTTTTGTAAACCAGCATCTGCAGTCCCTCGTTTCTATTTAATTAGATTACATCTTTATATGGCAACACTATCGTGTGATTCTGGAGACAGAAGGAACTGCAGATGCTGGAAACTTGAGCAAAGCACAAAGAGCTGGGGAAACGTTTAAATATTTTTATTAGAGTGATGTACAATAATATACTACATGAATAACATATTCCATTTCATGTACAACTTCTTATTTTTAATTTAATAGTAGAGAAAAAAGGATATGAAAAGCAAGATATAGAGAGAGAGAATATATAGCTTGAAAAAGAAAAGAAGAAGGTGATGTGCACTAAGCAAAGAGAAAAAGAATAGGAGAGAGAAAAGAGAGAAGAAAAAAAATTGAAGGGGTATGCCTCCTTCATATCTTTATCCACCTCCCACCTGGTTCTGAAACACTTAATTTCTAAGGTTGTGTTGCACCACGTGCTTGTAATAAGTCAATAAATGGAGATGAGGGGAGAAACTCATGTTGGGAGGGAATGGACAGGCAGTGTTTTGGTTCAGGATCCAGTCTGAAGAAGGGTCTTGCGGCAAAATGCCATCTGTCCATTCTCTCTCCAGATGCTGCCTGACCCACAGGTTCCTCCAGCACTTTGTATTTAGCTCATACTAGACCAAGTGCAGACCCGTTCGGTATGATCCCCCAATGTTATATTCCACCACTCACCGTTCCCCCAACGCAACCCATTCATCCAATGCAAATTCCACTCCCTCCCTCCCTCCCTCCCTCCATAACTCTTCTCCCCTCCTTACCCTCCTCCTATCCCTCTATCCCCCACCTCCCCCCCTCCTCACCTTCCCCTACCCCCCTTCTCACCTCCCCACCTCCCCACCTCGCCCCCTACCTCCCCACTGCCACCTCCCCCACTCCCCACCTCCTCTCCCTCTATTCACCCTCCTCACCTCCCGCACTTTCCCCCCTCTCCCTCCCTACACCTTCCTCTCCCTCAATCCCCTCATTCTCCCTACTGACCTCCCCAGGATCTTGAGATCAGAGCCTGCCTCAGAGCCTGCCTCAGCGCCCAGGCCCCGGATTGTTGGCGTCCACAGACACAGCCCCACCCGCTCTCCACTCGGCGGAGCGTTAGTGATGCGCACTCTGCTCACTCCACTCAATCAGCTTTATTCTCCTCACCGGGCGAGGTGGGCACCACCGGTGACTGACAGCAGACGCGGCCAATCAGTGCGGCGATGGTGCAGGAAGCGTCCCTGACCTGGCTATGGTGCTGACAGACAGGAGAGGAGACCAATCTGCATATGTGCGGTTTTTAAGATTTTAAAACTGTAATAACTTTTAAAATATATAATTGATTGGAAAAAACTTGCTGCACTTGCAGCACAGGAGAATGGTGAGTAAGGTGGCGAAAAATCGTGATGCTATCGTGTACCCTTTTTACGCTAAAAGAAAAAACACGCAAATCGGAAGATAACAAGATCAGTGTTTTAGTTATATATACTAGGCCAAGTGGGACCCGTTGGGTCCTGTCCCCCCCACCATTCGCGGTCGTGGGGAGGAGGGGATTGGCTGTGGCGTGGGGGAGGGAAATGGGGAAAGGGGTGGGTGTAAGGAGGGGGAAGTGGGGAGAGGGGGGGGGTGGAGGTGGATGTGCAGAGGGAAGGGGGGGGAGGGGGGAGGTGGAGGAGGGCAGAGGGGGGGGCAGAGAGGAAGGGCCCTCTCCCCTCCTCTCCATCCCCCCCAGTTATCTGCCCCCTCTCCATGGGGGAAGGGGAGGTGGGGGGGCCCAGTAACTCGCAGCTCGTGGCTGCGCGAGGAGCAAAGGGATTGTGACTTAATGCAGCTGGCTTCAGCAGTTAGATTTTAAAACAATTTTAGTAAAAAACACGGGAAATAATGAATCAATTTTTCAGATGAGGGGATTTTTGAAATCATGAGATAAATCTCTACCAGAATACGTAAAAATGTCACCGTTACAACGTTGGGTTTTCGAAGAGATGTGAATCACAAGCAAACAAATGTAATAGCGAAGAGAGTTTTAATAATTACTATACTAAGTGGGACTCCTTGGGTCCCAACATCACACGGTAGGGCTGGTCCCCCAACGCAATATTCCACCTCTCCACCAATTCCAATATTGGTGGCCAGTGGGGGGGGTCTTTCTGCAGCGCTTGTATGGGTGTTGTGGGCCGAAGGGACTGATTTTGAGAAGGCTAGTATGGACATTGTGGGCCAAATGGATTCTTGGGCTGGCGGCTCAGCCACTCAAGCCTGTTGTGCTGCCAGCTCACTCACTCACGGCTGGTGGGCTGGCAGTTGACACGGCTATTCCTTGAAATTCCATTTCAAGCAGGGTGCAAGACCACCAAATTCAAGTGCAGTTTCATACCACTTCAAGCAGGGTGCAAGGCCACTAAAGACAGCGAGTCGTGACCTCTCCCTCCTCCATCTTGCAATGACTGAGCCATGCCCACACTTCTGGGTTTTATAGTCCCTTACCCCACCCACCAGAAGGGGCATGGCCTTCATGGCATGATTGACAGGAGGGAGAATCTCAACATTTTTTAAACACTAATAACTCTTTTATTTTTCATCGATGGGAAAAATCCTCGGCACCTGATGAGCAGCGGGGGACTCCCAAGTTCACAGCCGTAAGTGGTAGCATTTTTTCTAAAATCAATATAAAGCGCAAACAAGAAGGGGTCGGGATTAGACTTTTAATTATATAGAAGGCAACTTTAATTAGGCTAGGCAACTTTAATTGGGCAAGGCAACTTTAATTGGGCAAGGCAACTTTAATTGGGCAAGGCAACTTTAATTGGGCAAGGCAACTTTAATTAGGCAACACAGCTTTTTCATTTCCAAACCAAAGGCAACACAGCTTTAGCATTTCCAAACCAAAGGCAACACAGCTTTTTCATTTCCAAACCAAAGGCAACCTAGCTTTAGCATTTCTAAACCAAAGGCAACGCAGCTTTAGCATTTCCAAACCAAAGGCAACACAGCTTTAGCACTTCCAAACCAAAGGCAACACAGCTTTCGCATTTCCAAACTATATTTTCAAACCACATAAAGGGCACCGACAGGTCAGTAAAACCACTCAGTGTTCAGTGTTATTCACAGCTCAGACTGAGAGACGTGACCCTCTCGCTCTCTCATCTTGCAGAGACTGAGGCAATCAACACTTCCGTATTTTATAGTCCATTCAGGAGAGAGAATCTCAACATTTTTTAAACACTAATAACTCTTTTATTTTTCAATGTTGGGAAAAATCCTCTCATCCTGCGCAGTGGAAGGGGACTCTGAGTAAGATGGCCAAAAATCACAGCCGTAAGTGGCAGCGGTTTTTCTAAAATCATTATACAGAACAACAAGAAGTGGTCAAGATCAGACTTTTAGTAATGTAGATATGATATAGAAACATAGAAATTAGGTGCAGGAGTAGGCCATCCGGCCCTTCGAGCCTGCACCGCCATTCAATATGATCATGGCTGATCATCCAACTCAGTATCCCGTACCTGCCTTCTCTCCATACCCCCTGATCCCCTTAGCCACCAGGGCCACATCTAACTCCCTCTTAAATATAGCCAATGAACTGGCCTCAACTACCCTATGTGGCAGAGAGTTCCAGAGATTCACCACTCTGTGTGAAAAAAGTTATTCTCATCTCGGTTTTAAAGGATTTCCCCCTTATTCTTAAACTGTGACCCCTTGTCCTGGACTTCCCTAACATCGGGAGCAAGCTTCCTGCATCTAGCCTGTCCAACCCCTTAAGAATTTTGTAAGTTTCTATAAGATCCCCTCTCAATCTCCTAAATTCTAGAGAGTATAAACCAAGTCTATCCAGTCTTTCTTCATAAGACAGTCCTGACATCCCAGGAATCAGTCTGGTGAACCTTCTCTGCACTCCCTCTATGGCAATAATGTCCTTCCTCAGATTTGGAGACCAAAACTGTACGCAATACTCCAGGTGTGGTCTCACCAAGACCCTGTACAACTGCAGTGATGTATATGGACGGATGGTCGGACGGACGGCCATCCTTCCATCCAGAGATTCATTGTGCAATTTTACAATCTGCTTCTTCTTCTTCTTTCGTGTGGCGTGCACAGCCTAAAGTTGTAGGACAACTTGTTCTATTAGATCTTCTGTTTGTGCACGTTGAGTTGATTACATTAGTTGAAACAGGGCGGACCACGTGAAGGTTGCAATCTTCCACCCCACAATCTGCTGGTACCTTTAAAGTTTGGAAATCTTCGTACTAATAGTTCCACTGACTCTGCAACCACTTCAATTAAAATCTTCAGGTACAAGCTTTTGGCACCTGGTGACAAGTCTAACATTAATACTATCAGTTTTACCAAATACTTTGTCGCTTATGATAGTGTTTATTATAAATTCTTCTTTATTACGGGTAGCACAGTTGCACAGCGATAGATTTAGTGTCTTACAGCGCCAGAGACCCGGGTTAGATCTTGACTACATGCGCCGTCGGTACAGAGTTTACACGTTCTCCCTGTGTTTGTGTGGGTTTTCTCCGGTTGCTCCAGTTTCTTCCCACATTCCAAAGACATGTAGGTTAAATGGTTTCTGTACATTGTCCCTGGTGTGCGATCGAACTAGTGTTACTGGGGATCACTAGTCGCGTTGACTGGCCTGTTTCCATGTTGTATCTCTAAATTATTTAAATGTGACCGTCTTAGGCGAAAGAGCATTTAACCACCACCCCTTGCCCCTCACTCCGATATTCAGTAGGATTTATACCTTTGGCGACACCACAGTGTCAATAGCACAGGTCACTGTTGAACATAGACCCAACTAGTCCAGTCATTTAAATACTATTACTAAAAGAGCAAATCAAAAGCTGAAGGTGTGACTCATTCCTTGAAACCATAAAACTTTCCAATATCTACAAGATCTACAAGATACCAAGGATAATGAAATACCTGTTGCATGCCTGGATAACTGCTGTATGAATAACAATAAACTCCATCCACCACTAAACAAATGAACCTCTTCATCACAAGCTGCAGATTGCACTGTATACAAACAGCATAGTAGTTACTGGCTGAGGTATTCTGACAGCACCTGCCAAACCACGGCCTCTGCCACCTAAAAGGACAAGGGAATGCCATCAGTGGCATGTTTCTCCCTCCCACCTCACTCCATCCCCTTTCCACCCGAGTTGTCCACATTCTGATGGAAATATACTGTTGTTTCTTCATCTTTGTTGGTCTAAACCCTGCAACCCCCATTCAGCAAAACTGTCATCAGACGATCTGCAGCATTTGCATTAGAGGACCCAGAATTATTTAAGCAAACATGCAAATTGTTAATATATGCATGAATTAAAGGACTCGAAAGTGTTTTAATCCAGTAAACCTGAAAATGTTCATTCATATTTGTAAAGTTTACGATATAAATAGTGTTTAGCATTTCAACTTTTTATTTACAAAGGGCCACTAATTCAACCTCCCATGGATATACAGATACTGTAGGAAAATCAATTATTTACTGCATATTATATTTCAGATAAATTTGAAGACAACTTACGGACAAATTATTTTTGGAGACCAAAAGGCATGGAATTGTGTTTTGGAATTGAACATTACGCTGGCAAGGTATGAACATAAACTTAAAATGAGACGTGCTTAATATTTATCATTTCTATTTTCCTTATTCTTGTCATTTATCATGAGTAAACAGGAAATATTGTTATGACTTTAAAATATGTAAACATCTGCATGTGTAGTAACCTTGCAATAAATTAAGATCGGAATATAACAGCAATGTGTGATGTTTATACAGGTTCTATATGATGCATGTGGTTTCCTTGAAAAAAATAGAGACACACTTCCTGCAGATATAGTAGTTGTGCTAAGGACATCGGAGAATAAATTGCTTCAACAACTCTTTTCTGGTCCACTCACTAAAACAGGTAGGAATGACCTTCGAATTTTTCAAGGCATATTCTTGGTACAACATGGATAGGAAAGGCTTAGATGGAAATGGTCCAAACACAGGAAGGTGGGACTAGTGTAGATTGGGCATCTTGTTTGGCATGGGCGAGTTGGGCCAAAGGGTTTATTTCCATGCTGTATGACTCTGACTATAACAGTACAGACAATAATAGCTGCTAGTCCATAAAATGTAAAAATCACCACTGCACAAATCTATTTAATTTTCTGTGGGTATTCTTCATGAATAGTGAAATGTTTAGTTTAATTTTTAGTTCAATTTTATTATTATTATTATTATTATTATTATTGTCACGTGTACTGAGGTACAGTGGAAAGCTTTTTGTTGCGTGCTATCCAGTAAGCGAAAAGACTATACATGATTACAATCAAGCCGTCCACAGCGTACGAATAAAGGATAAAGGATATAACGTTTATTGCAAGATAAAGTGCAAAAAGTAGATAAACTATACAAGTCCTTTAGTTATGTGCGGTGGCATGAGAGTTTATGAAGGTTGTCCCAGGAAATAACGGGATCTGTAAATTCCTCTGGTTATAAACGATTACAAAATATAAAGTACTATGAGTATTTGAACAGTAAATTTATCTGTGCGATGCAAGCACAAAGTTGCGTACATTTGACCATTATTATTTGCTGACATGATAAATACTGTATAAATACTCTCTGGTTGAATATAAATATACTGCAGATTACAAATATGTTAAATAAGAACTAATAATGATGCACAGACTCTAGCAACTTGAGGGGAAATCAAATGAAATAAGAAGTAATATTTTGAAAATTATTCTAAGCTAATGTTGCAATTGTGGGGGTTTGATGTGCCAGAATTGCAAATATACTTGTTTAAAAGCAATTAGAATGTTAAAACATTTTTTGAAAGTGTTGGCATATAAAAAGACTGCATTGTTAATGTGAAAAATAGACAAAAGTGAGTTTGAAATGGTTGATCCTTTGACAATTGCCTTATTTAAAAGACAAACTGGATCAAAAATACCCAAAACTATTATTAAATAGCATCGAGTCTGGCAAGATATATAATTTATTTTTCATCTTAATCTAATATTATTCGAAAGAGGCCAAAATGAAATAAAATCTGCTAAATTGTTGGCTAGAAATTCTAGCGCACCTTAAAGGAAGTGGCGAGTTTGCTCAATGTAGAACAATGTCCTGACCTGAAACATCACCTATTCATGTTCTCCAGGGATGCTGCCTGACCCGTTGAGTTACTCAAGCACTTGTCATGCTTTGATGCAATGTTGGGTTTTGTGCTGAGGATCAATGTATGACATTCATTTACTTCACAAGTTTCCTGGCTTCAGTGCAATCTTGACAAGATAATGTTGTCCTGGGACAGATTACCGTGAAGAAGGGTTTCGGCCCGAAACGTTGCCTATTTCCTTCGCTCCATAGATGCTGCTGCACCCGCTGAGTTTCTCCAGCATTTATGCCTACCTCAGATTACCTTGAAGTATATAAATCGCATCAGAGCCACAAGGGTGACCACCACAAGGAAGTACCTGAATATATTTTTAGAATTGCACAAAACCAGTAGAAATTATTTTTTAACTTCATTTTTTTTCTGTATGAAAATAGGTGTTCTGTTGCTTTATGCTATTTAATAGTAAGATTAAACGAGAACTTACCAGTTTGAAGTTTGATCTTGATTTTATGAGGAGTTACGATGAGCGATTACGTGAAGAAGGGCCGTCCGTCTGCATGCGCGTCAATCTTCAAAGCAGCGGTGTTAAATCACAGATAAAAAGAAGACCTGAGAATAGTAAGATTGTGAAGAAACTAGAACTTCCATATGACCTTGATAGTATGAGGGTGGGAGCGGTGGGCACGTAATCGCTCATCGTAACTCCTCATAAAATCAAGATCAAACTTCAAACTGGTAAGTTCTCGTTTAATCTTACTATTTTACTTCGGAGTCACGTGAGTGACTACGTGAAGATTTCAAAGCTCTGTGATTTTACGCCGGTTACGAATCCAGGCGTCACACACTGAATGGATTGACCATGGATGCGTGTAATCATTAAAGCATTCAGACATTACGTAGTTAAGTAAAGTAACTGATGCTTTAAATGAAAGAAACGTTTTTTAAAAAGTTACCCCTCCCAACCTTGGGGGGGAAACTAAGGGACAGAACTTAAAATGGTACGTGCAAACACCCCCAGTCCGGTTATGGGTTTGTTATAAAACCGGTGGACCGTTATTTCATTCGTCCATCCTGCAGCCACTAGGATGTCGTCAAGGGGCACGTCCATAGCTCTTGCTGCCGACGTAGATGCAGCCCTGGTGGAGTGAGATTTAACCATATAAATGTTTACTCCTGCTACCGCCATTACCTCTTTTGACCATCTGGAGATGGTTTGAGTTGACACCTTTGGTTTATTTTTTTTATTTTTTTATTTTTATGGCTGATGAGGACCGATTGTTCTGAGCCTCTGAGGTTCTCCGTAACTCTCAGATAGTGGTGTTAGTATGTTACCACCCACACAACCGTTGGTCCTCTGGATATGCCAAGAACTGGATCTCCATCCCTGGCATTCCTGGCCTGCTCTGTTTTATCAGGTTCCTGATTAGGAATGCTATGTTGTTCATATTGGTGGTCCTGTAGTCCAACCGTAGCTTTTGCAGTGTCTGGACTCTTTGTCAGCATACCATCTTCAGGGTTAGTTATAGGCGGTCCCCACTGTCAAAGTAGGGTTTGTACCATGCTCACATCCCATGTGTCAGTGTACCTTGGCCTTGGAGGTCTTAAATTGTAAATTCCCTTCATGAATTTTGTTGTAAAGGGGTGTGTTCCTATCGAACTGTGCCCTGCTTCCGGCATCAGATTGGAGGAGAGTGCGCCTCTGGCACTATAGATGCACTATAACTTAATTTATAGTTATAGTACAGTTGATAGGAACTCCAAGACATCCGTTATCCAAACTGTGTTGTATTTGTTCGGACAGTCCTTTGCCTTGAAATGGCCTCCTCAGAATCTGCAGACCAACAAGTTATACGTTCATGTAGTGGAATTATTATTGCTCCCTGTAACTGGGTTCACTAGGAGGTCCCTGCTCTTGGGTACAGCCATTACTGGCTGGACTATAATTCCCAAAATTTTGGGGGACCAGGCTTGAGTAGGCCAATCTGGCACTACCAATATGCCTGTGGCTTAGTCTTGCTTGATTTTTGTCAAGCATCGGTTTGTGAGACAAATTGGCGGAAAGCATACATAAACATTCCTCCCCAATTGAGGGAGAAAGCATCCACTGCCTTGCTCCTGGATCCAGCTCGCAGGACACATATCTGGGTAACTAATGGTTAGTCTAGATGCAAATGGATCAACATCTGGTATGCCAAATCGTGTAGTTATTTTGTTAAATACTGTCTGATTCAACATCCATTCTGTGTTGTTATTAAACATTCGTGATCCAGCATCTGTCACCGTGTTATATCTACCTCGTAGATTTCCCAAATATTCCTCTCGATACACCAGTGCCAAATGAGGTTCGACAATCTGTCGTAAGATACAGATTTTTACACCACCCTTGTTAATGGATATATGCCACCGCAGTGGTGTTATCAATCTGAATTTGAACAAGCACCGGTTGCATATCGCTACAGAGAACCTTGAGTCCATATTGTGCCCCCAACAATTCTGGGTAATTGATTCCATGTGTTGGGGAATTACAGACTCCTGCTCATTCCATCTGCCCCCACAGCTTTAGACTGTGTTGGTGTCTCCCCATCCTTAGCCGCTTGCATAGGTCTGAAGAACCCTCGATGGCTTTCGAGCAAAATTTCCCTGAGCTGTCTCCCATTCGTTATCCACCATAGTTATTCAACAATGGCCTCTGCTGGCAATCCATAGTTTGCCAATTCGGCCTGCATGTAATCTGAGTGTTCGTTCCTTTGCTTGATGTAAGTTCTGGTAATGCAAAGGCCCGTTACTGCTGGGAATGCAGCTACTATTTGCCAATTACACTCGCTGTTTGCCTGATAGATGGCTAGAATTTGACTATCAGGTCATTGCAGGCTTAATTAATATTGTCGTTTGCCCCTAGGCAAAGTCACCAACATATTTACTGTTTTTGATAGTAAATTCTAGGTAATCAATTACCCTTGTAGGTGTCAATTTTGAAAACTGGATGGATGAGGTAACCAATTCTTTCAAACAGGGTTTTGGTTTGCTTGACTGATGCTTCTGCCAATTCTTGGTGACTCCAAAATGAAAATGTCCTCCAAATATGCCATTACTATGTGGTTTTGAGACCTTTGTAGTCCCAGAATTGGTTTCCGTAGTTTAGTCAATAGTCTAGGAGCTGATGTCAACCCATTTGGCAGAGTCATGCCATCCATTAAACTCCAAATGTCTCCTGTTCTTAATGAATAGACACCGAATAGTATGCATCTTTGAGGTCGTTGCATGCCATGTGACCATTTTATAGGAAGCTCCTATAAAACAGTAGTTAGACCGTAACAAAAAATTGCTGTTTCTAAAAGTTTGTACTGCACAAATGAGTTAAACCTGGATGAAGTGACATCCTCCATCTGTCACCTTTCCTGGAAGGCAATCCTGCCCAAAATACTGGGCCTGCCTTGAAGACAATTCTGCTTGGAACCTATGTATGTTATGCAGTAAAAAATAATCATATGTTGTTATCTGTTTTTTAAAACCAGATATGAAATTCATGTTATTGTTATTTTGAACAAAAACACAAGAGTAAAATTACCAACATGTAACTGGTCCACAATCCTTTGTTTCAGTAAACCCAGACCCACCTACCTCCATGGCTACCGGTGGTCTTGTGGTAAGCCCAAAGGCCCCTGATGCGGGTTCCTTTTCTCTCCTTGATTGGGAGTTGGACTGGTAGGAAGTGTGGATTCCATGTTTCTCCTGACCTCTGCTTGGGTCTTGGTCTGAAAACCTTATCATACTGAGCCTGCCTTGTCGGACAATTCTGGCCATAATTCTGAGTCTGCCTTGAAAGACGACTCTGATCATATTTCCGTGCCCAGCTTTAAAGCTACCACCAGCTTCAGTGAACTGTTACCCCCTATGGAGGTGTGGGGTGTGTTGTCGCCTACTGATGAAGTTTGCTTGTCGTTGGTACCTTGATTGGTCCGACAGCTTTTGCTTCCTTCTTCTGGTCTTACCTGAAGAGAGGATTCGGCGGCTGGTTTCTCCAAAGTCACCCTGATAGCGCTGTTCCCTGTGCAGATATTCTGCCAACTGCTGTCTCTTGAGGCCATATGCATGTGCTTCAGTATGTTCATACTTTAATTCGAGATCAGTTACCTACTGATCTCAAAACCAAATTTCGTTTGAACGTTATGTGAGGTTCAAATGACAAATAAATGGTATTGTATAGTATTGTAATTCGAGATCAGTTACCTACTGATCACTCACACTCCCCTCCATTGAGGGTGAGATTTGTAGGTAGCCCTGAAAACAGGTGCTGCCGCAGGCCCCTGAGGATACCTGCGCTGACATGGCCCCTCCAGCGGGCTTAAATGAGATTCTTGCTTTGGGTCAGACTGAAACTGACCGTGAATGCTCCTCTCCTCAGAGCAGGAGACATTTTCTAGATCTCTAACCAGGGAAGCACCCAGTGGAACCTGGATGATTGCAGAAGTATTTCTTTTCTTTTGTGCTTATTATTTATTTTATGTAAAGCTCTTTGGTGCAAGTTAACTTAAACAGTGCTATACAAGTAAAAGTTACTTACTTCCTTTCTTCTGCTTGTCCCTGGGAATGTTCCCCCCCCCCCCTGCTTTTGTACTCTGATTCAGAGTGGTTTCTTCCATATGTACTTCCCCCTCCAATGGGGAAGACATTGGGTTGCCCCATTATGCGAGGCTCCCGGTACTGCCTGCTGCTGTAGGTCCTGGCTGACACAGCTCTTTCCTTAGAGCAGGTCCTTGTTGGAGCAACTTCTCCAAAAGTTGCTCCTATGTGGGAGAGTCGTCCTCAGATGCTCTCTGTTGAGGGAGGGCATTCCTTTCCCTCCCCGGACTCTTCTGAGTCAACGGGTTGTTTGACTTGCGGGTGGATTTTCCCGTACTGCAGGACCACCAACGGAGCTCTCCTCGTGCCAGTCTCCTGCCGGTCTGCCGCCGGCGCTAAATGTCGGGAAACACTGTTGCCCGCTACTGGGAAATGCTGCGGTCTTCGGCAGCCGACTTCCCCGCGGACCGTCTCCTCAACATCTGGGCCCTGAAACTACAAAAAGTTTCAAGCCCGAAAGAATGCAGGTAAGTGATTCAACTTTCCTTACCTGCCATCCTAACGGCCTGGGAGGACGCAGTGCCTCTGCCAGTCCGTCGCGCGTTGCGTTCAGACGTAATGATGCGCACGCAGACGGACGGCCCTTCTTCACGTAGTTACTCACGTGACTCCGAAGTAAAATCTGCATTTGTGCAGTTAAATTTCAAAGCAAATGGTGCCAGATTTCTCAGCAGTAGCCCAGGGGAAGTATATCAATACAGGCTATTAAAAATTAAATTCTCAGTTTAACAGTGAAGAATGTTGTGAATAGAATTGTTGTTGTTTATAACAAAATTATCACAAACAGACCAAAATGCTGGAGGAGCAGATTATATGATTTCTGTGGAGTAGACTGAAAGTATACTAAAAAGCACCATCGGCATGGAGTGACACAGTGGTGCAGCAGTAGAGTTGCTGCCTTATAGCGCCAGAGTCCCGGCTTCGATTATGACTATGGGTGATGTCTGTATGGGGGTTAGAATTTCTCCCTGTGACCACGTGGGTTTTCTTTGGGTGCTCTGGTTTCCTCCCACATTCCAAAGACGTGCAGGTTTGTAGGTTAATTGGCCTTTACAAATTGTCCCTAGTGTGTAGGATAGAACTCGTGTAGTTGTCGTGTTAGCATGTAGTCGGTGGAACGAAGGGTCTATTTCTCTAAATCTAAACTAAACATGTTCTCAGAGACTGGCCAAAACAAAATTTGTCACTTGGTTCATAAGGTTTGATTTACAGTGTTTTAAATGCAAGGAAGAGGAAACCATTTATATTTTTGTGAACGAGTAAAAGCATTGAAAGATTAGTTGAAGAATCATTCACATTATTCCCTCTGGATAGTTTATTCAATGAAATGTTGACTGAATAGTTCCAGCACATTTCAAGGTTGAAATTTTGCTTGAAAGCTTGTTGATTTGTTTTTACTGCACCCATTTTTTTTCTTCGCTGAAGTGAAATTGTTCAGTCAAAAACATGCAATATATTGAACAGCAATTAAGATAAGCAGACTGCAAAATTATCATCCTACAAAACACATTATAGCAGTATAATTTCCAACAAATATCAAACAGAGGTATATTGTGAAATATTTTTCAAATATTTCAAAATATTGTGAGTTGCATGTAAAATTATGTACATAAGATTATGAGCAGTATAGATAGGATAGACAGTCAGAAACATTTTCCCAGGATGGAATAGTCAAATAAATAATTGCCTATCGGGCAAACAGGTCGACGGAGGACGCAATGTCACTGGCCCTCCACTTCACCCTGACACACCTTGACCAGCGGGACAGTTATGTGCGGATGCTATTCATAGATTATAGCTCCGCCTTTAACACCATTCCCCCCCATAAACTAGTCACCAAGCTGGACCACCTGGGCCTCAACACACACCTGAGCAGCTGGGTCCTGGACTTCCTCACCGGCCGACCACAGACTGTGCGCATTGGGAGGCAGGTCTCCTCCAGCATCACCCTGAACATCGGTGCACCACAGGGCTGTGTGTTGAGCCCCTTCCTCTTCTCCCTCTACACTCTCGACTGCAAACCCACCCACGAGGCCAACACCATATTAAAGTTTGCAGATGACACCATCGTGGTAGGCAGGATCACGAGTAACAACGAGGCCGCCTACAGGACAGAGGTAGAGAACCTGGTGAGCTGGAGTCGTGAGAACAACCTGATCCTCAACGCAGCAAAAACAAAGGAGAGATATATGGTTATATGGCTATATGATCCTGGACTTCAGGAGGAGACCGAAGACCTTCGTCCATCAGCCTATCACCATTAACGGCGAGACAGTGGAGGCTGTGCAGAACATCAGGTACCTCGGGGTCAACATCAGCCACGACCTGACCTGGACCGTCAACATCACGGCGACGGCCAAGAAAGGACTCGTTTCTACAGGTCAGCCATCGAGTCAGTTCTCACATGCTGCATCACAGTATGGTACTCTGGCTGCACCGCAGAGAACAAGAAAGCTCTCCAACGCGTCATTAAGACTGCTGAGAGGATCACTGGCACCCAGCTCCCCAGACTGGAGGACATCTACCGGACCCGCTGCATCTGGAGGTCAAGGGCATCATTAGAGACAGCACACACCCTGGACACTGCCTCTTCACCCCCCTGCCC
This sequence comes from Leucoraja erinaceus, assembly GCF_028641065.1. Lineage (NCBI taxonomy): Eukaryota > Metazoa > Chordata > Chondrichthyes > Rajiformes > Rajidae > Leucoraja > Leucoraja erinaceus. The sequence continues at coordinate 25,405,961 of NC_073383.1, forward strand.
TCAGGAAAACGATACAGGACACTGAGCGCCCGCATGACAAGACTAAAAAACAGCTTCTACCATTGAGCTGTGACACTACTGAACTCTATCCCCCTCCCACACTGATTCCCCCCCCTCTCTCTCACACACCCGCCCATACTCATACATGTTTATAGTCTCATTTTTTAATAGTTATTTTTTAAATGTATTTTATACTCATATTCCTGTGCAGCTGGAGGACTGCGCCAACAAAATGTTGTTGTCTTGTACAATGACAATAAAGATTATTATTATTAATGAGGCATATTATTAAGGTGAGAAAGACAGTTTTTTTTTACAACGGAAGAGGTAAGTGCCTGGAACGCATTGCCATGGATGATGGTTGAGGCAGATATGATAGTGGGATTAAGAGATTTATCAATAGGCAAATGGGTTTGCAGGGAATGGAGATATATAGAGTACGTGCAGGTAGATAAATGATGGTCTGGCTATCTGGAGGAGAGGAACACCCCTGTCCCCTGTCTCCATCAAGGGTGTGGATGTGCAGTTTACCAAGGAGTACAAATATCTTGGAGTTAGACATAAAAAGCTGGAGTAACTCAGCGAGACAGGCAGCATCTCTTGAGAGAAGGAATGGGTGACGTTTCAGAATTACTCCAGGTTTAAACCAGCATCTGCAGTTCCTTCCTACACAGTACCTTGGAGTTTACCTGGACAATAAACTGGACTGGACCAGGAATGCTGAGGCACTGTATGAGAAGGGGCAGAGCCGGCTTTACTTTCTGAGGAGGCTCTTCTCCTTCAACATCTGCAGTAAGATACTGCAGATGATCTATCAATTGGATCAGGAAGGCTGGCTCCATCCTGGGGGTGGAATTGGATGCCAAGATGTTCTTGAAGGGGAGGATGTTCCTCAAACTGTGGAGCATCTTGGACAATACAGTTCACCCCCCTCCATGACATGACATGAGGAGCACCTTCAGCAAAAGACTGGTTCCACCAAGATGTATACAGAATGCCACGGGAGATCATTTGTCCCTGTGGCTATCAAACTGTAGAACCCCTCCCCCTTCAAGGGATGTGGGGAAAAAGCTGGAACGAGGTACTGATTTTGGATGATCAGCCATGGCCATATTGAATAGCTGTGCTGGCTCGAAGGTCCGAATGGCCTATTCCTGCACCTATTTTCTATGTTTCTATGTGGTGAGGTAGACTTTCCCCTTCCCCCTCCTCAATCTTTGCACATCCCCAATCCTGGACTTTCCACATCACTTTAATTTCATGTTTCATGAATCTTGTGTTTTATGACTGTTGGCAGACCAGTTTCCCTCTTGGGATAAATAAAGTTCTCGCGTACCGTATAATGTTTGGTACCGACATTATGGGCTGAAGTGCCTGTTCTTGTGCTGTATTCTAATTTCCACTGTTATTCTCATTCAAAATTCAATGTACAATATGATAGAACCAACTAAAGGCAATCAATATCATTTACTGTTGCACTACAACGTTCAGTTCAATTGCAAAATTATAATAATTAAAATGTTATTGGATTTCTTTGCACTGTTTAAATGAGAATTCTTCCAGCACAATTACTATACTATTCAAGATAATGCAACACATTGATAGGTTCTCCTTGTGATTAGTCTTATCTCATAATCATCTCAGTGGGTGCAGAACCAATTTCACTAACTTCATCTTTAATGATGTTTCTTCCAGCAACTTACTTGTAATAAAAAAACAATCTGGATATGACTTCAAGTTAGCTAAAATTAATGTAGGCAGCGTCTAATTGCAACTGTACTGTTGGCCTTTGGTAGTATACTTAACTGAAGAAAAAATATTATTAATCAACATATGTTTGAATAGTGAAGTAAAAGCTTATTTATTTTACTGTTGTAGAGCATAATCATATTTTCACTTTGAGCCCCACTGTTTTTATGAACACGTACATTAAAAAAACATCTAAGTACCTTCATAGCAAAAGAAGGAGAGCAGCTGGAGATAGTCAGCAGGTCAGTCAGTGTTTGTGGAGGGAAATTGATAGTTTTGGGTTTCTAGAGTAAGAGTGTGGAGGAGAAGTAGCCAGTTTAATTTAGTTTATTAGTTTAGTTTAGAGATAAAGCGGAAACAGGTCCATCAGGTCTGTGCTGACCAGCGATCCCTGCACATTAACACTATCCTACACCCATTAGGGACAAATTTTACATTTACCAAACCAATTAACCTACAAACCTGTATGTCTTTGGAGTGTGGGAGGAAACAGAAGATCTCGGAGAAAACCCACACAGATTACGGGGAGAACGTACAAACTCCATACAGACAACACCGTAGTGTGGATTGAATCGGTGTCTTTGTCACTGTAAGCACTGTAAGGCAGCAACTTTACCGCCACACCACCATGCCGCACTTACCATCGAATGCAAGAGACACGGTTGGAGGTGAAACATTTGCCCAGATGGAAGAGCTGTTTAGGTCCCTAGATGATGCTGACGGAGAAAGTATAGGGATTCAGATTTAAATTTAAAACTTGTATTGCATGACCAAGTATTGTACAATATTACAATAGGTGTTTTAAAAGTTACACAAAGTTATTAGGACTCGTGACCATAGTTGTTCCTAAGCCGAACATCTTGCTTTGTAGAGAGCTAGTTTGCTTAAGTCCATAATGCTTGGTATAACAGCATTGTTCATGTGTGTAGCTTTTTTTTCATGTGTGATTTATCAACCTCATTAAAATTAGACCAGAAAACAGTTGGTGCGGCGTGGCCAGAGTAGATTCAATTTTGTCTTAAACATAGCGACGTTGTTATTGTGCGTCACTATGTTACTTGTTGAATTGAGCAGATAGATCTAGGCTGGCATTCCAACTTGGTAAGCGCACTTAGTAGGAGCTGCAAATTTTGAGGTGTTGTCTTTTAGATCAGAAGCTCCCTCTTCTTTCTCAGGAAGAGCTGAAAGATCCTACAATACTCTTTCAAAGGGGTTAGTTATCCCTGGTGTCAATATTTATCCCACAAGCTGCTTTTCTTAAATTCAGATTATCTGCCCGTTGCAAAGCTGTTTGAGAGAGCTTGGTTTGAGCCAACTGATTGCCAACCTTCATACTTTTTAAATGTATTCAATTAGTTTGATTTGGATTGTAATGAAGGGATAATAATGCAAATCTTTCTCTTCTAGCCATGTGTTCATTTCCAATTTTCTCACACATTTAGTTGTCTTGCAAGCTTGCAGATTTCCCCAAAATCTGCTGGAGTCTGTATGTACCTCTTGTTATTCACAGCAGAGAGGAAAGGTATGCCAGACACCCTGCGGGGCAGCAGGACGAAAAGCTCACCAACACACTGTGAGGAGTTTATCGTTCACCAAGAAAAGCTAATGAATTGTTTATTATTTGAAGTCTATTTGAAAACAACATCAAAGCCAGCTCATTACCATCTCAAACACCTGTTATCTTAGAGCATTGAATGCTCAATGCTTTACGATGCATTTAAATGTAATTCTTTAAATGCCAAAATAAAATAATGACTACTGAGAAAACAATTAGACTATGGATAGTCACATCATCCCTGATCACTAGTACCCATAATAACTAAACTTTAAACTCCTCAAACAGATATAGTTTGGATTTAGGTGCTTTGAATAGGAAAATGTCCAGAGAGAGTACCTTGGTAGCAGGCAATTCCAGTTAATGCATATTTGTGTCTTCAGGGTTTTGAATAACACAAGAAGGTGAGTGTTGAAAGGTAATACAGTGTGATGTACCTTGAAGGCTCATAGATTTCCTGGGACTTCACTGAAAGGATCTTTAACAGGAGGGAAAGTTTTGCCCAACTCCTTTGCTTTTTATCCCCAATATTCTGAACTGGTATAGACTGCCGAGAGGAAGAATATGTGTGCAATCAAATTTTGCAATAGATGTCATTGAAGGGTGCATTTATTCCATGCAACTATTACATTATAAAGATATATCACACATAATTCCTGTATTTTTATATTCTCAATTTTTAAATCAAAATGTTTTTCTCTTCTAAATATAATTCAACATTATTTGTAGAAGCAACAATCAACTACTAAATGGATAATTATAGATTGACACAAAAAGCTGGAGTAAATTAGCGGGTCAAACAGCATCATGTGTAGGAAAGAACTGCAGATGTTGGTTTAAACCGAAGATAGACACAAAATGCTGGAGTAACTCAGCGGGACAGGCAGCATCTCTGGAGAGAAGGAATGGGTGACGTAACGGGTCATGACCCTTCTTCAGACTGAGTCTCGGGGGAAAGGGAAACAAGAGATTTAGACGGTGATGTAGAGAGATATAAAACAAATAAATGAAAGATGCAAAAAAGTAATGATATAACCATATAACAATTACAGCACGGAAACAGGCCATCTCGGCCCTACAAGTCCGTGCCGAACAACTTTTTTCCCTTAGTCCCACCTGCCTGCACTCATACCATAACCCTCCATTCCCTTCTCATCCATATGCCTATCTAATTTATTTTTAAATGATACCAACGAACCTGCCTCCACCACTTCCACTGGAAGTTCATTCCACACCGCTACCACTCTCTGAGTAAAGAAGTTCCCCCTCATGTTACCCCTAAACTTCTGTCTCTTAATTCTGAAGTCATGTCCTCTTGTTTGAATCTTCCCTATTCTCAAAGGGAAAAGCTGATCCACATCAACTCTGTCTATCCCCCTCATCATTTTAAAGACCTCTATCAAGTCCCCCCTTAACCTTCTGCGCTCCAGAGAATAAAGACCTAACTTATTCAAGCTTTCTCTGTAACTTAGTTGTTGAAACCCAGGCAACATTCTAGTAAATCCCCTCTGTACTCTCTCTATTTTGTTGACATCCTTCCTATAATTGGGCGACCAAAATTGTACACCATATTCCAGATTTGGTCTCACCAATGCCTTGTACAATTTTAACATTACATCCCAGCTTCTATACTCAATGCTCTGATTTATAAAGGCTAGCATACCAAAAGCTTTCTTTACCACCCTATCTATATGAGATTCCACCTTTAAGGAACTATGCACGGTTATTCCCAGATCCCTCTGTTCAACTGTATTCTTCAATTCCCTACCATTTACCATGTACGTCCTATTTTGATTTGTCCTGCCAAGGTGTAGCACCTCACATTTATCAGCATTAAACTCCATCTGCCATTTTTCAGCCCATTCTTCCAAATGGCCTAAATCACTCTGTAGACTTTGGAAATCCTCTTCATTATCCACAACACCCCCTATCTTGGTATCATCTGCATACTTACTAATCCAATTTACCACACCTTCATCCAGATCATTGATGTACATGACAAACAACAAAGGACCCAACACCGATCCCTGAGGCACCCCACTAGTCACCTGCCTCCAACCCGACAAACAACCATCCACCATTACCCTCTGGCTTCTCTCATTCAGCCACTGTTGAATCCATCTTGCTACTCCTGCATTTATACCCAACAGTTGAACCTTCTTAACCAGGCTTCCATGAGGAACCTTGTCAAAGGCCTTACTAAAGTCCATATAGACAACATCCACTGCTTTACCCTCGTCAATTTCCCTAGTAACCTCTTCAAAAAATTCAGGAAGATTAGCCAAACATGACCTTCCAGGCACAAATCCATGCTGACTGTTCCTAATCGGACCCTGTTTATCCAGATGCTTATATATATTATCTCTAAGTATCTTTTCCATTAATTTGCCCACCACTGAAGTCAAACTAACAGGCCTAAAATTGCTAGGTTTACTCTTAGAACCCTTTTTAAACAATGGAACAACATGCGCAGTACGTCAATCCTCGGGGACTATTCCCGTTTCTAATGACATTTGAAATATTTCTGTCATAGCCCCGGCTAATTCTACACTAACTTCCCTCAATGTCCTAGGGAATATCCTGTCAGGACCTGGAGACTTATCCACTTTTATATTTTTCAAAAGTGTCAGTACTTCTTTTACTTTGAACCTCATAGTATCCATAGCTACTCTACTAGTTTCCCTTACCTCACATAATTCAATATCCTTCTCCTTGGTGAATACCGAAGAAAAAAAAATTGTTCAATATCTCCCCCATCTCTTTTGGCTCTGCAGATAGCTGTCCACTCTGTCTCTCCAATGGACCAATTTTATCCCTCGTTATCCTTTTGCTATTAATATAGCTGTAGAAACCCTTTGGATTTACTTTCACCTTACTTGCCAAAGCAACCTCATGTCTTCTTTTAGCTTTTCTAATTTCTTTCTTAAGATTCTTTTTACATTCCTTATACTCCTCAAGCACCTCATTTACTTCATGCTGCCTATAATTATTGTAGATCTCCCTCTTTTTCCGAACAAGATGTCCAATTTCCCTTGAAAACCAGGGCTGTTTCTAATTTTTACTGTTTCCTTTCAACCGAACAGGAACATAAAGATTCTGTATTCTTAAAATTTCCCCTTTAAATGTCCTCCATTTCTCTTCTACATCCTTCCCATGAAACAAAATGTCCCAGTTCATTCCTTTTAAATCATTTCGCATCTCATCAAAGTTAGCCTTTCTCCAATCAAAAATCTCAACCCTAGGTCCAGTTCTGACCCTGTCCATAATTATATTGAAACTAATGGTATTGTGATCACTGGACCCGAAGTGCTCCCAAACGCATACCTCCACCACCTGTCCTGTCTAATTTCCTAACAGGAGGTCCAACACTGCCCCTCCTCTAGTAGGTACCTCTATGTATTGCTGCAAAAAACTATCCTGCACACATTTTACAAACTCCAAACCATCCAGCCCATTTACCGAATGATGATAAAGGAAACAGTCCATTGTCACTTAATGAACAGCTAACAATGGCCTGTTTCCTTTATCATAGTTACTTTTTTGCATATCTTTCATTCATTTGTTCTATATCTCTCCACATCACTGTCTATATCTCTCGTTTCCCTTTCTCCTGACTCTCAGTCTGAAGAAGGGTCCCGACCCGAAACGTCACCTATTCCTTTTCTCCAGGGATGCTGTCTGACCAGCTTTTTGTGACTATCTTCAGTTTAAACCAGCATCTGCGGTTCCTTCCAAATCAAAGGATAAAAATAATTGGGTTGTGATTCGTAAAACAACTTCTCCCAAATGATTTCTGAAATGTGGCATTTGATTATCCAGTGTGTCTATCACATCCTTGCAGAACACATATAAGATTCTCATCTAAAAGGCATAGAGGTTATTGGGAGTTGCTTGTCTGGCTTGAGAAGAAATAGTTAGTTTAGGAACATAGAAAAATACGTGCAGGAGTAGGCCATTCGGCCCTTCGAGCCAGCACCGCCATTCAATAGGATCATGGCTGATCATCAAAAATCAGTACCCAGTTCCTGCTTTTTCCCCATATCCCTTGATTCCTTTAGCCCTTAGAGCTAAATCTAACTCTCTATTGAAAACATCCAGTGAATTGGCCTCCACTGCCTTCTGTGGCAGGGAATTCCACAGATTCACAACTCTCTGGGTGAAAACGTTTTTCCTCATCTCAGTCCTAAATGGCCTACCCCTTATTCGTAAACTGTGACCCCTGGTTCTGGAATTCCACCAACATCAGGAACATTTTTCCTGCATCCAGCCTGTCCAATCCTTTAGAAATTTTATATGTTTCTATAAGATCCCCTCTCATCCTAAATTTCAGTAAATACAAGCCCAGGCGACCCATTCTTTCATCATACGTCAGTCCCGCCATCATGATAACTAACCTGCTGAGCTTAGCCTGCACTCCATCAATAGCAATAACGTCCTTCCTCAAATCAGGAGAACAAAATTGTGCACAATAGTCCAGGTGTGGTCTCACCAGGGCCCTATACAGCTGCTGTAGGACTTCCTTGCTCCTAAACTCAAATCCTCTCGCCATGAAGGCCAACATGCCATTAGATTTCTTCAGTGCCTGCTGTACATGCATGCTTACTTTCTTTCAGTGACTGATGTACAAGCACACACAGGTCTCGTTGCACCTCCCCTTTTCCTAATCTGACACCATTCAGATAATTATCTGCCCTCCTGTTCTTGCCACCAAAGTGGATAGCCTCACATTTATCCACATTGTACTGCATCTCCCATGCATCTGCCCACTCACCCAACTTACCCAAGTCACCCAAAGGTAGACACAAAATTCTGGAGTAACTCAGCGGGTGAGGCAGCATCTATGGAGAGCAGGAGTGGGTGACGTTTCAGGTCGAGACAAAAAGATAGAGAGTGGGCAGACAGTAAGACTTGTAGGAGAATTGGGAAGGGGGAGGGGAATGAGTGAGAAAGAAAGGGTTATCTGAAGTTAGAGAAGTCAACGTTCATATCACTGGGATGTAAACTACCAAAGCGAAATATGAGGTGCTGTACCTGCAATTTGCGCTGGGCCTCACTCTGACAATAGAGGAGACCCATGCTAGAAAGGTCAGATTGGGAATGGGAGGGGGAGTTGAAGTGCTGAGCAACTGGGAGATCAGGTTGGTTACGACGGACTGAGCGGAGGTGTTCAGCGAACCCATCACCGAGCCTGCGCTTGGTCTCGCCGATGTAGAGGAGTTGACACCTGGAACAGCGGATGCAGTAGATTACGTTGGAGGAGGTGCAAGTGAACCGCTGCCTCACCTGGAAAGACTGTTTGGGTCCTTGGATGGAGTAGAGGGGGGAGGTAAAGGGACAAGTGTTGCATCTACTGTGGTTGCTGGGGAAAGTACCCGGGGAGGGGGTGGTTTGGGTGTGAAGGAACGAATTGAACGGAGTTATGGAGGGAACGGTCTCTGCGGAAAGCAGAAATGGGTGGAGATGGGAAGATGTGGCCAGTAGTGGGATCCCGTTGGTGAAAATGTCAATTATATGTCATATGCGACAGCTGATGGGGTGGAAGGTGAGAATAAGGGGGAGGAGGAGTAAGAGCGGAGCTGCAGGGGTATAGAGGAGACCCTAGTGAGAGCCTCATCTATAATGGAAGAGGGGAACCCCCATTCCCTAAAGAATGAGGACATCTCCGATGTCCGAGTATGGAACACCTCATCCTGGGCGTGACGTAGACGGAGGAATTGGGAGTAGGGGGTAGAGTCTTTACAGGAAGCTGGGTGGGAAGAAGTGTCCGTCACCCTGCAGCCTCATAGCATCCTCCTCGCAGCTCACACTGCTACCCAGCTTTGTGCCATCCGTTTGTGATCTGAGTAAGTTCTATGAGAGGACCAAATTTGTCGATGAAGGTACTCCAGAAATATAACTTCGATTTTCTGAAGGTCTTTGATACAGTACCATTTCAGAATATTTCTAAAGATAGTAGAGTTGTGAAATAGATCTCAAATTAATTTGCTGTAGTGTAATTATCTTGATAGTGGGCAGCAAAACACAGCAAAGCTTCAATATTGATTGAACAGAGTAGTTGCTTTGCGTTCCTTGCTGTTGGCAGGATTTGTTATATATATATATATATATATAGATATATATATATACACACACACACACACAATATACAAGAATAAATGAAAATAAAGAAATGACTTGCTCCTTTTAGGCACATGATCCTGAAATAGTGAGGGATCTTCAAAATGCTATTTTGACTTTTCTTTGACCATCATCCTCTGCTTCCTTCCATGAAACCAATTCTCTATCCTGTCGGCTAGCTCTCCTTAGATTCCATGCGATCTAACCTTCCAGAGCACCTAACCATGCAGAATCTGATCTAATGCTTGCAGAAGTCTATATAGACAACATCTATTGCTGTGCCCTGATCAAGCTTTTGTCAGTTTCATAAGGGGTTAAAGGTTGAGGCCTAACTGATAAAATTAAATATAATTATGAGAAGTTTGTTTAGGGTGATATTAGTTGATAATCCTTGATCAATTGATGCTCAAATGATCACAAACTGCTGAACAATGAGTGCTGAAATTAATTGGTGATTCTGGAATGATTAGGAGTGAATTTGATCACCAGATTCATTAATTGGGAGGGAAATTGAATAATTGGGTGAAATTGATCTCTATCCCCTCACTTGATTAGGTGTGACATTTTATATTTTCTGGTTAACTGGGGAGACATTTATTATGACTCTCCCATTGATTAGGAGTATATGGATAACTACTTTGATTAGGGATGAAAGCTATCAACTCCAAATCAAATGGGGCAGGGGGTGGGGGGGGGAGATTAATCATTAACTCTCAATGCAACATAGGTGGAAATTGCTGACTGATTCCTGATCCATTGGGATAAAGTTAATGAATCAAGAGGCTTGCAAGGAGTATTTAATAAACCTCTTTCTAGTGGTGCGATGTATCATGGTGACTCAGTGGTTTAATCAGAGAGCTAGTCTCTGTAATTCCATTACTCTCAACATTTAAAGTAGGGAAACAGAAATCAGAATTGCCAACAGGGCTGATGAAACACATGCCTCTTATTCTCCTGGAATTAACGTTTACTGAAGGGGAATATATTTTGGTAGTGAAAGTCTTCTCGAAACATGTTTTCTCAGTTATAATATCATTTACTGCTCTGCTCTTCACTCCTCAGCCTGACTGTGGACGCATATCTCACTTTCTGGATTCTCTACCCGATCTGGGCATTGGGTTCATCCACCTCAGACCCTGGAGCTGTCACCAATACCACCCAACCATGTATTTTTTCCAATATCTGCACTGCCAAGTGTGACTTCAACTCCCATGTTCGACACTTGAACTCTCAATCTAGGCTGGTGCTCCCAGTGCTAGGCTGAGGAAGGCTACCGATTAAACAGCTGAAGCAGCCCCCCAAAAAGACCATGCAGTTACTCCTGACTATAGATGCTGATCTTCAGATAGGGGGCATGTGAGCGGCAGGTTTTTCCACACAGATTTAGGTGGATATGTTGAAGGAGCTGACTGAGAAAATCAGGGGTGGCACAGTGGTAGAGTTGCTGCCTTACAACCACAGAGACAAGGGTTCGATCTTGACTATGGGTGCTGTCTGTACGGCTGTGTATGTACGGTTTGTATGTTCTCCCTGTGACCACGTGGGATTTCTCTGGGTGCTCCAGTTTCCTCCCACACTCTAAAGATGTACAGGTTTGTAGATAATTAACTATGGTAAAATTGTAAAATTGTCCCTTGTGTGTAGGATCGTGCAAATGCTTGGTTGGCGCAGGCTCGGTGGGCCAGAGGGCCTGTATACGCATTGTTTCTCGGAAGTAAAAATAAAGAAAATGGTAGAGACGAGTACATTTCCATCGTTTACAATATATTTGGATAGGTAAATGAATAGGAAAGATTTGGGGACATAAGGGGCAAATGCACTTAGCCTAGATAGGCACATTGATCTCTGTGGATAGGTTGGTTCCTTGTTTTATGACTGTGATTCTGTGAAGTGAATGTTCTCTATGGGTGCAAGCACAAATTTAGCATTGTGCATTTGTTTCCTCAAATTTCTGTTCCTCAAAAGTAATGCCACAGATTTTTAAGTATTGATATTTCACAGATATTATTAATTCATTTGTAAATTGCCAGAAGATGCTGCATAATTTTGTTTTGGTAATTATGGAAGAAAGATGTTTGAGTGTGCAAATTGCTACGGTATAAGTAGCAAGATAAAATTATTTGTAAAATTGAAGCTTATGAATAATTAGTAGGCATTATGGAATGCCAACGCAAGGGTAAAATTACAAAGAAGGATTGTTTGGATACTAAGGATGAAAAATTAGCCGACCAATAAGAAAAAAATAATCTGTTACCACTTGACCTCATGTCCTAAAATGCATTAGTCATCCCAAAATAAAATTTCTAACTTTTACTTCAAGTTGGGAAACAAAATAAAATAAAATTAGTGATAAAAGTCACATTGATATGCCTGCTGTAAAAAAACATATTGCACAGAGCATGTGCACAGTGGCTTTCTTAACACAATTTAAGTGGTGGAGCAGTAATACATTGGATTTGATCAAAAATGTCTGGTGGCTACAGAATGATGGGAAGTGGGTGTCAGTCGCTAAAATTAGTGTATATAGCTCTTTCAGCCTTTTGGATTGATTAGCAACATTTATTGTGACTTGGATCTTAAAACTAATCACCATTCATCTTTGTTGACATATTGTCTCAATTTCCAAGTTTTGTGCCAAATATCTGAGCGCTACGGATTATTGAGAGCATAATCCTAAACTGTGGCATTCAGTTTATCTAGACAGTATTCTGGTAGCTATATCATTCATCTGCTAGTCAAGCCACAATTTCCATAGATGGGAAATATTGTTTACAGCCTGCATTTAAGATATAAAACCATTATTGATTGCAGGAAGGCAATAGATCATAAAAAATACAAATCATATTCTGCTATGGGCAAGTTAGCAGAAGAGGGACAAGGTTAGCACCATTTCTCCAAAATTATTTATTCTTGTGGACAATTTTGGAACTGGGTATTATTTCATGAAAGTTATGGAAATAGGACACGATGTAGTGATACAGTTTAGTTTAGATACATAGTGTGGAAACAAGGCACAGTCATAGGGCGACGGTGGCGCAGCAGTAGAGTTGCAGCCTTACAGCGCCAGGATCCCGGGTTCAATCTTGACTATGGGTTCTGTCTGTACGGAGTTTGTACGTTCTCCCCGTGACATGCGTGGGTTTTCTCTGAGATCTTTGGTTTCACCCCAGACTCCAAAGGCGTACACGTTTGTAGGTTAATTGGCTTGGTATAACTTGACCTGGTCCCTAGTGTATGTAGGGTAGTGTTAATGTACGGGGATCACTGGTTGGTGCAAACTCTGTGGGCCGAAGAGCCTGTATGCTGCATCTCTAAACTAAATTAAACTAAACAAGCCCTTCAGTCCACCAAGTCTGCGCTGACCAGCGATAATCTGTCCACTAGTTCTATGTCATCACAGTTTTGCATCCTACACACAAGGAGCAATTTTCAGTAGCCAATTAACCTACAAACATGTATGTCTTTGGAATGTGAGAGGAAACCTGGCCACCCAGAGAAAACCCACAGGGAGAATGTGCAAACTTCACACACAGAGCAGATAGGTTCAGGATCAAATCCAGGTCCCTGGCACTGTAAGATAGCAACTCTACTGATGCGCCACTGTGCCGTCCTTATTACATTTTACCAGATTGAACCCAGAAAAATATTTGATAATAAATTTGTTTTTAAGCTATTTGCTGAGAGGCCACCAATGGTTTTAGGAATTATATTGGAAGTAATGCATATTGGAAGTATTTGAAACTCTTGTCTTGCTTCCTGAAAGCCGAGTAGTAAGCATGGCCAATGTCATGACTATCACTTGTTGATGAATCGTCTTCCACTCTATCCCATCATAGTATTCGGTCAGAGGCAGTCAGATCTCATGACCAACCATCCCTTGGATCCTCTGCTGCAATTATCACTGTTCAGTTTTCATTGCTAGGCTTCCACTTTACCTACCTGTAGTTGCAGGATACATAAATTAACCGATATTTTCATTATTCCCATCTCTTATTCAGAAAGGAAACTTGGGTTAGAATGTTTGTTGAAGACCAAATTTCACATGTAACGTTTGTTACTATCAAAGCTGTTTTGTGATTTGGTATAGACTATGTTAGGTTGAGAATGTACAGGAGAAATAATATAGGACAATTCTGCAGATGGCCCATTCCCTTGTTTCCCAACAGTGTGGTAATTCTTCATCCTCCTAACAAACTGTGCTCTGTGGTGGGATTTTAATAATTCCATGCATTATTATCTTAATTTGGTTTATCCTGGAAATTACTGAAATGTTACCCTTCCTCATGTTGTAAAGTTGGGAAGGTGCTGGCACAAATTGAAGACTATATTCTTTCGGTATGGAATTTCATTTTATATCAGAATTAATCTGGGCTAAAATTATGGGACCAAGGTCAATTTGGGTTAGGTCTTTAAGTTAGTCTGCAACTTCATTTTGAGGTAAGGGGAAAAGTTTGTTGTTACGTCATTAACAACACTCATGCCTATTCTGTACCAGATCAATCTTAACTGTGGCTAAAGCTAAACACATCAATGGATTCAATGAACCAACATCCTTTCGCCACTTAGTTATAGTTGGGTAAAAAACAACAAACAAAATGTCCTGATGTTGGGAGTCTGGATCGTGAATTGGTTCTCTATCAGGAATGTTATCTTGTCCACTCTGTTCATATGCTGACTTGATTGTTTAATGTTATCCACAATTTCTAATTAGATTATAAGAGCAGTGGCCAGTGTTTTTTTAAAATAACTATTGTTTTTTAATGCAATGGATACAGTTTGCACATGACTATAGAAGTAATGCCTTTCATCAACCAAGATAACCTCCAATTGCCATATATATATGGTTTGGAAGAATAGTTATTGAAGTGCTTGCTGCAATAGTTAAAGTTATCAGATCTATTTGCTCTTGCCGCAGTATGTAGGACAACTGCTCCTCTTGGCTGTCCACGCTAACAAGATCTGTAATTAGTTCCCATGACAGAACCTTTGGGGTTGTATAATAATTTTGCATAATGGTTTTCATTAAAACAAATATGCATGGTGTAAGAGATTTTCATAGATGAGGGTTGACAACTTGCATAATATTGGCTTTGAAATTATTATTACAATAAGTGATCAGTCAGCTATGACTCATTTTTGAAGATAGTTCAAATATTTACTTGTATCCAAATTCGAAATAACCCTGACTTGACACAATGTTAATGTCATGAAGTTAATGTGATGGAATAAAATTAATGAAGAAACTAAGCACAGTTTATGAAATCAATTTTCTGTTATTTCTCCTTACTTATCATTATTGTAGTTTATTCTCTGCCCAGTTCTCCCCCTTAGGACGGTAATAACGCTTGCATGATTAATTAGTTTCCTGAAGTCTTTGACCTTTCAGGCATGTGGTCTGAAAACTGCACGTGATTTAAATATTACTTAAAACATTATACAAATGGAAGAAAATCTGCATGGATTCCAATCTCTGCATTTTTTTTGCTACACCTGTCTGCAATTTGTTCAAAAATGTATCCAAAATTATTTGCATAATGAAGTATGGAAAGTCTAAACCATTATATTCATTGATTATTTGTAATGATTATTTTCATTGGCGTCTGGTTCATACGACCTCACGCCCTGAAACCACAGTGTTTCCTCATTCTTTCTTCCAATTTTGATTGTACTCATTTCAAGTTCAAGTTACATTTATTGTCACATGCATCAATTGGTACTGTGAGATTTGAGTTACCATACAGCCATACAATGATTAATAACACACTACATGATAGAATTTAACATGAACATTCCCACACAGCAGAATCAACGTTTCCCACTGTGAGGGAAGGTAATAAAGTTCAGTCACCTTCCTCTTTGTTCACCCGTGGTCGGGGCCTTTGAGCCCTCTGCAGTCACCGCTACGGTGGCTCGATGTTCAGGCCCTCTCGACGAGGATGGAACTTCGACGTCGGAACGGAAGAACACTCTCAGCGGCTTGGAGTTTCTGAACCGGCCGCTTCCTACCAGAAACCGCAGTTCCTGAAGTCCGCAGGCTGAGCTGGATGGAGCTCCAACACTGGCGATCCCTGGCAAAGGATCCCGGGACTCCGCGATGTTAAAGTAAGCGCCGCCCGCGGCTGGAAGCTCCGCAAACCACAGCTCCATGATGTTCAAGTCAGCTGGCCCAACACTCCAGAGCTACACATAGCGATCCCCGGTAAGGCATCGCCCGCTCCGAGATGGTAATTCAGTGCTGCATCGCCACTGAAGCTCTGGGTCTGAGGTCTCCGGTAGGAAAGGCCGCATCAATCCAGACGGTAGGCCGCGAGGAGGGAGGGGGGGGGGGGGGGGGGGGGGGGGGGGGGGGGGCGGGGCGAAGATGCGACTCGGAGAATAGACGCATCCCGACCAGGAAGTGACTGGGAAACAGTTTCCCCCTTCCCCTCCCCACCTCCCCCACATAAAAAAGACTAAGAAACCTCCAGGAGTATACTATTAAACAGACTAAAAATAAGAAAAAGGGAGGAAGGACGGACAGACTGCTGGCGAGGTTGCCACACGCGGCGCCACCCGATGACGATTCCGAGATGAGTTTACACTCAGCGGAGGGAGAGAATGATCATAGGTTTCAGAAAGTAATGCATCAATTTGGCATAACAGTTTAGTATCAATGTGCCAAAACTGGGATACTCATAATATTAGGGTTTATGTGATTGGATACTATTATATATATGAAAGAACTGAAACTTTAAAAAATGAAAAAATACTGGAGCTTTGTTGTGCATTGTTTTTATAATAGTACTAGACCAAGTGCAGACCCAACGCAACGCGGGGAGGGAGGGTGATGGGTAGGCAGTGAGCGGGGCCGAGGCCAGCGAGCGGGGCGGAGCCGAGGCCAGCGAGCGGGGCTCGAAGCTTATCATTAAAGACAGCAAAGTCAGAATGTTCTGGAAGAGCGGTTGTGGAGCTGTGCTCCCCGCACGTGGGACCGGAGCAGTAATCGTTTTCTTTAAAAGTCCTAGTGTTTTTAAATAAATGTTAATCTATATATTTTTTAAATGCGACAGTTGTAAAATAAATGTTAATGAATGAAACGGCCACGTTTTTATTGAAGCAGCAGTCAAGTTAAAGTGTGAAATCTCGATTGATCAATACAATCTGCAAGTTTTTAAAAAATAAATGTCAATCAATGCCATCGCCAAGTCTTTTTTCAATAAATGTTGATCAATGCAATCTCCAAGTTTTTTTTTTAAGCAGCAGTCAAATTAAAGAGTAAAATCGCGAAATAATAATCAAAATGCAACCCATTTAAAATAAAATTAAGGTTTGTTTTGAAATCCAACTGGTTAAAATAAAAGTTAATACCATAGGGAATTAGTTTTAAAAATGCAAAGATAGTTTTTTGAAATGAAACTTGTTAATATAAGTCAATCAATGCAATAGCGAATTGATTTTAAAAAAATGCAAATATTATTGAAAGAATCGTGCAATGAAATATGAAATATGTAAAGTAAAGAAATAACGTTAAAAAATATATAAAAGCTTACCATTAAAGAGAGCGAAGTCAGAATGAAGCAGTCAGCTCTGAACTGGATCTTCACCCGACTGTCCTGAGAGAGGGTTTGAAGAAGGTTGTGGAAGAACGGTTGGAAGAGTGACCAATGGCACAATTGCAGCGTGGAAGAGTGGCCAATGATGAAGTTGCAGCGTGGAAGAGTGACCAATGGCGAAGATGTTTTAAAATGTGTAAGCAGCCATTGGAGCGCTGGAGTGCTCCTCCCGGATTGGGGGAGTGCCTTGTGACATCATTTGGATTTTATTTTCCGAAATGGGTGAATTTTTGGGGCCGTTTTAAAAATTTCAAGGATTAATAACTTCGGAAATGTAGGTGGGAATGCGGCGGGAAGATGTTTATTGCCACCACGGGAAAAATGTGAGTAGGATGTGTGAAAATGGGAAGGCTGTGGCCTAGCATTTGGAAGAAGAGAGGAAAAACAGATTGACACAGAGATACATCGTGGGCACAAACACAAACAATAGGAAGACTTTTAGTGTTATAGAGAAAGTGGAATTCAGAAGGATTAGTTTGATTCTAAAAGTAAATGCTTTGATGCAGTACAGCTCTCAGCCAATCAGACGTATTTAATAGCTAACCATGTAGTTTATTTGTTGATCATGGAGCTACATTAATTCTGTAACGTTAGTAAATCATTATGAATAATTGAGTTATTCTGGTCATCTTTTTTCTTTGCCTCTTCCCAGTGTGCTAGCATACTCTCATTTTCCTCTTCCTAATGCGTGCAATAAATTACTTTCAAATGTGAAAGTGTTACTCCATGTAGCAATTATTCTACATTCTCGCCTCACTCAAGTAAACATCTATATTACTAAAAGTCTGTTCTTGACCAGTTTCGGCCATCTGTGCTGCGATTTCCGAGAGAATGCCGCCACCTACGGTCGTCATTTTTGGCCACCTCGCTCAGAGCCCCCCTCCGCCGCATGTGTGACGAGGATTTTTCCCGTCGATTAAAAATGACTGAGATATTAATGTTTTTACAAAATTCCCCATTCTCTCTGCTGCCCCCGCTGGAGGCAGGGGGGAGGGACTATAAAACCAGGAAGTGGTGTGCCACACAATCTCTTCATGATGGAGGAAGGCAGAGGGTCACGTTTCTCTGAGCTGTGAATAACACTGAACACATGTCTACTCAAATGTAAGTGCCCTTAGTGGTTCTAAAATGCTTGCAGAATGTGTCTATTGGTTCTAAAGCTTGCAAAAAAAAATGTCTATTGGTTCTAAAGCTTGGAAAAAATGTCTATTGGTTCTAAAGCTTGCAGAAAGTGTCTCTATTGGTTCTAAAGCTTGCAAAAAATGTCTATTGGTTCTAAAGCTTGAAAAAAAATGTCTATTGGTTCTAAAGCTTGCAAAAAATGGCTATTGGTTCTAAAGCTTGCAAAAAAATGTCTATTGGTTCTAAAGCTTGCAAAAAAATGTCCATTGGTTCTAAAATGGTTCATACTAGTGCTCCAGAAAACGCCCCCCTCCTCCCCCTCCCCCCCGGTTGGCTTGGCTTGGGTGTGTCTTGAAATTGAAAGGCACTACTTACTGCAAAAGGTGGCATGAAAAGCGGGTCGTTCATTAATGTGTTCTGTACATTTTCATATCTCTTGTTTTCCTCCCCCCTGACTCTCAGTCCAAAGAAGGGTCTTGACCCAAAACATCACCTATTCCTTTTCTCCAGAGATGCTGCTTGAACTGCTGAGTTACTACAGCTTTTTGCCTATCAAATAGGAAAAGTAGTCCAACTAGGATTACAAAGAGAATTAACAGATCACAGAAAAAAATCTTACAATTTCCCTCCCAAAAAACAGTAAGTATGAGGTTTCCACATTTATTAAAGGAAGGCCATTGCATTGATAAGAACAATGTCCAAAAGGACAACTATATCTGCAGCACTCCACCAATCAGGCCTTTATGGTAGAGTGGCCAGACGGAAGCCACTCCACTGTAAAAGGCACATGACAGCCTGCTTGGTTTGCCAAAAGGCATGAGAAACAAGATTCCCCGATCTGATGAAACCAAGATTGAATTCTTTGACCTGAATGCTAAGTGTCCATTCCGGAGGAAACCAGGCACCGCTCATCACATGGCTAATACCATACCTACAGTGCAGCATGGTGGTGGCAGCATCATGCTGTGGGGATGTTTTTCAGCAGCAGATACTGGGAGACTAATCAGGATCGAGGGAAAGATGAACGGAGCAAAGTACGGAGAGATCCTTGATGAAAACCTGCTCCAGGGCGTTCTGGACCTCAGACTGGGGTAGAGGTTCACCTTCCAACAGGACAACAACCGTAACCACACAGCCAAGACAACGCAGGAGTGGCTTTGTGACAAGTCTGTGAAAAAATGTTAAACACCTGTTTTCACTTTTTTATTATGGGGTATTGTGTGTAGATTGATGATAAAAAACAAAGAATTTTATCCATTTTAGAATGAGGCTAGAACGTAACAAAATGTAGAAAAAGTGAATACTTTTCTGAATACTGAATACTTTCTGAATGCACTGTAGCTTAAGGCATGAAACAATAATGACAAATCTAATCAAGGACATAGGAACTGTAGGAGCCATTAGGTTTAAGTCAGTATTATTATCATATGATATTTTTAGTTTTAGTTTTTATCTGCCTGTACTTTTGTAGGTGGGATTTGATACGTAGTAAGGTTGTGTTCTTTTGTTAGAGTCTGGCGCAGACTCTCAGTTTAGAAGTTTCAGTTTGGTGTGGGAGAATGAGGGGGAATAGTTTTCTACCATGATCATGACACACACATGTTATAAGATGACATACCTTTATAAGAAGAAGATTTTGTGTGATTTATATGATGTGAATGGAACAGCGATTAAAAACGGAATGTTCTTTGTTTTGTATTGCTCCAATAAAAAACCCAATTAATCAAGAAATTACGTCTGGAACATTCATCTTTGCTGTCTTACGTGTGTCGTGAGTGCGTTAGGCTATACCTCCGAATCATCTCCGATAATTAATGGCTATCGGTTGGACGTTAAGAACTTTGTAAAAACTGCCATTATAGCATTATACCATTATAGAAAACTGTTACTACCTTGAGGTAGTAAGCCAAAGACTGATTCAACAGTGGAACCGAAGAAGAAGCTGAATCTTTGCCAGAGATTAGAGTTTAAATCCTGGATCAAGGAATCTGCTGTTCACAGGCAACTGACACGGTCAGGACCTGGGTCATCAGAAGCCACGAAGATTGAAGATGGACCAGATCATGAGTAACGAGCAGCAAAATCCTGTATTTTAAGACTTTATGAACGGCCGACAAGGCTTTATTTTAAAAGGCCGCTATTGCAGACTTGAAAACAGCCTTGATATAAGCTACAATGCTGTATTGAAGCAACCTTGAAAATCTCAAACTTTAGCCGATGTTCCTGAGGATTGTTTGATGAACAGCTGCGGATACTTTTGAATTTCAGTCTGGAAGCAAATTACACCTCAAGATAGTATTTCAAATGTCTTGCGTGAACACGTCATTATGTCGAAACATTATTACGTCAACCAATCCTTTAAGGGACAGCCTGCAGAAATATTGAAAACAGCCAGGAGGCTTGGTTACGGTAAGTTGAAGATAAGCATTCAGTGCTGAGTCATGACCTTGGAAATAATTAGTTTTGAACTTTGACAAGACGTGCTCAGCCGTTGAATGTTTACAATATTCTGGCTAAAGAAACCTTCGAAAGAATGATTGTTTTGAAGAAGCGGAACAGGCTGTATTTTAAACGTATAACGATCTGGCAGTCAGCCAAGGGTACACCAACTCATGGAGCCAAAGACAGGTAAGTATGAAGAATCGCCACCAGAGGGAGCCGTGGAGGCAGGAGAGAGAAGATATGGAAAGAGAGAAACCAAGTGCACTGAAAAGGGAGAAGCAGCCTTCCTGGAGAGATGTCAGATGGAAAGAAAAAACTTATGGAAGCAGAGAGCCAAGGAAATTGAAATCCAGAAGAAACTAATGGAATCAGATGAGAATGCGAAGATGGTGCAATCTAATCTGGAGAAATTATTCAGCCTCGGCCACGAGGTTGGAGAAAAGAAAAACTCATTGCTGGGTTTACAACTGCCTGAGGGAGAACTCGAAAGGCACACCCAGTGGTTCCAAGAAAGAGTGGAATTTTCTGATGGTTTTGTAGAGTATGTGAAGAAGTGGTTACTTGAAATCGAAGAACTTGCGCAACCCAACAGTCGGAAGTGCTTTGCAACAAGTGTCGAAGTGGAAGAAGAAATTACACCTCAAGATAGTATTTCAAATGTCTTAACACAAAGATCAAGACATAAATCTGGTTCTGTAGCCAGTTCAACTACAAGGGTCTCTGCTCAAATGGAAGCCAAAGCTGAAGTAGCTGCTCTCTCGCTAGAGGCTGCCGCCTTGGAGAAAAAATATGAGATTGAGGAACAAGAAGAACAGCTGAAGAGAGAGTCCGAGAAACGAAGAAGGCAGTTGAGGAAGGAGAAGGAACGGCTGGAAATAGGCACGAGGCTGGTAGTTGCAGGAGCAAGGAGTGAGATATTGGAAGGTCAAGGTACAAGATGCAGCTCGAGAATATCTCAGAAGGAGAGTCCCTTAGTCCAAGAAGGAGTTGCTAAGCTGGGAACAGCAGCTAAATCAAACCTACAGCCTGAGAATATCTGGCATGACTCGGAACTAGTACTGAGTGGGTGGATGGGCGACAAAACTTCATTTCAGCCACAAGGAGCTAGACCGAAGCAAACAACTTTTGGGCTGTCTGTTGAGGCTCGTAATAAGCCAGTGACCCAGCATTCTTCTCACAGGCCCTATACACAGGCTTGTACAAGCCAAGATTTTCGGAGCCTGTTTATTATCCATCTGTACCCAACCAGGGACAAACAACTGGTCATGGCACTCGTGACAAAACTTACCCAGAACAATTCTCTTTTCAGAGGCCTGTTCATCCATCTGCGCCCAGCCAGTCAATTCTACGAAATGGTGAGGAATCAGCGAGCTCTTAGCTCAACAAAATCTCTCTTCCTATGTATGATGGTGGTCCTTTGCAATATGAAACTTTCATAATAGCGTTTCACGAAGGAGTGGAAATGAAAACTACTAATGAAAGAGATCGCTTACGGTTTCTGGAGCACTACACAAGCGGATATGCAAAGCAGCTTGTAATAAGTTGTCGAAATTTGTCTGCGGAGGAGGGCTATCAAATGGCAAGAAAATTGCTTAAAGAACATTTTGGTAACGAACAGAAGATTGCTAATGCATACATGAAGAAGGCCTATGCTTGGACAGCTAACAAGGCAGAATATGTGAAGGCATTGCATGAGTGCGATATTTCTTAGAGGTTGTTGTAGCGCGATGAGAAATCTCGACCACGTGGAGGAAATTAATGTTGTTAGCAATATGAGAACTATCATTCTAAAACTGCCCAATAGGCTTAAAGAAAAGTGGAGGGATAAAGCAGGTCTGAAAAAGGAAGATGGCGATCGAGAGACCATGCTTCATGGAAAGGGAAGTACGGTTAATGTCAAATATACGCTATGGGAGTATTCAAGATCCTAAACCAATTACAACTGTCAAAGGTTCTACTTTTCCTAAAACAAAATGAAGATCAGGATCTTTTGCAGTTTTGCTACCGCTGTAACACCTGTAGAAATAACAGAAGGAATGAAAGGAGATGCAACCACTATTAAGCAAAAAGGGTTCAGTTTGTCATGTGATGAGGTTGGTCACACCATAAATTGGTGTCGAAAATTCAAGAAGAAGGAATATAAAGAAAAGATGGACTTCTTAAAGGAGAAGGGAATCTGCTTTGGATGTTTGAAGAAAGGACACATGGCTAGAGACTGCAAGAGTCGTATGACTTGCAATAAGTGCAGATAAGATCATTCTGAATTACTTCATACTGAACAGAAGAATACGGAAAAGAAGCTGGAGCAAATGGAACAGAAGGAGAAGCCAGCTACGAGTGATGCTGTTCCTCACCTCAGATAAATGCGCATATTGTGGCCAGGGTAGAAACCTGTATTTTCTCCATCAAAGGTAAGGAGCAGCAAAGCGAATACAGTGTTGCAAACCAATGCATTTTTGGATCATGGGAGCTCGGCTACCTTTTGCGCAGAAAGCTTGATGAGAAGGCTGGACATCACAGGAAAGACTAAGATTCTATTGCGTACCATGAATGAAGAGAAATGTTGTGATAGTCATCATATTACAGGTATGGAAATATCTAGTCTGGATGAAGACAATTTTATACAACTATCTGATGTGTTTACACATGAGACCATGCCTATTTCTCATCTAAATATACCTATGCAAGAAGACTTGAAACCATGGCCTTACTTGAAGGATGTCAAGATACCTAGAAAAAATGCTGGTAATGACCTACTTATCGGCAGTAATGCTTTGAAGGCATTGGAACCTAAAGAGTTTGTCAGCAGTCAAGGGAATGGACTATTTGCCGTGAGAACCCTACTCGGATGGGTTATCTATGGCTCCTTGAGAAGCAACTACAGAAGCAGGAACCAGAATAACCACCCTGCTGCTGCTGTTGTTAATCAAATATCTACTGTTAAATTAGAAGAGCTATTGATCAAGCAATGCAATCATGACTTCAATGAAAGTACCAGCATGGAATCAGAAGAAATGTCCAGAGAAGAGTTAAAGTTCTTGGATACTATGAATCACTCAGTAAAGATGATACGCGGACATTATTGTCTAGACTTACCTTTCAACCAAGAAAGTGTTAGTCTGCTGAATAGTCGTCGCATTGCAGAGCAACACACCCAGAATCTGAAACGCAAGTTTGGCAAGAATACGAAATTTCATGATGAATATACATCTTTCCTAAAGGACATGATTGACAATGATTATGCCGAAATGGTACTTACAGACCAGCTGAATCGAATTGATGGAGAGATTTGGTACATTCCGCACCATGGGGTGTATCACTCAAAGAAAGGGACCTTGAGGGTGGTCTTTGACTGTGCTGCAGTCTTCAAAGGAACATCACTTAACTGTCAACTACTGCAAGGTCCAGACCTTACCAACTCACTCATTGGAGTTCTCATTAAATTCAGACAAGAACCAATTGCTTTGATGGCTGATATTAAAGCGATGTTTCATCAAGACAAAGTATCAGAAAAGCATATTGAGTATTTGCGATTCCTATGGTGGCATGATGGTGATATACAACAAGATCTCGTTGAATACCGGATGAAGGCACATCTCTTTGGAGCAGTGTCATCACCAGTTGTGCAAACTTTGCATTAAGGAAGACTGCTGAAGCCAATAAAGCTCACTTTCCAGAAGTAGTGAAGAACACAGGAAAGAATAATTTATATGTGGATGATTGTTTAAAATCCATGTCTATGGAAGAGGAAGCAATTCAAATGGTGAAACATCTGACTTCTCTTTGTAATAAGGGAGGATTCACGCTATCCAAGTGGATCAGCAACAACCGTGTTGTATTGGAAAGCATTCCACTAGATGAAAGAGCCAAGGAGACCAGGGAGTTGGATTATGACAAAGCCAATTTGCCAATGGAAAGAGCATTGGGACTGCACTGGTGCGTTGAAACAGATGTGTTCAAGTACAGAATCGCGATTCAAGAGCGACCATGTAAGGGTATCCTATCCGTGATTGGTTCTGTTTATGACCCTTTGGGATTTCTTGCTCCATTTACACTGCCAGCCAAGTTGATTTTGCAGTATCTTTGTAAGCAAAATCTTGGATGGGATGAGAGTATAACGCAAACTTCATCTCATCAATGGACAGAATGGTTAGCAGATCTCAACAAGATCTCAGAATTCAAAGTGGACCGGTGCATGAAGCCTACAAGCTTTGGTAAGATCAGAAGTGCACAGCTGCATCATTTCTCAGATGCCAGTGAAAGTGGCTACGGTACTGTTTCATATCTAAGACTGGAAAATGATAACATGTTGCATTCTTAATAGGAATGGCCAGAGTGGCACCATTAAAGCAAATGACAATTCCCAGAATGGAACTTACTGCCGCAGTCTTAGCTGTTAAAGTTGACATAATGCTGCAAAAAGAACTACAGCTTCAGCTGGAGAAATCTATGTTCTGGACTGATAGTACTTGTGAGAGCTAGTACAATGAGAACGTTTCCTAACATTTGTAGCAAACAGAATATTTTATACAAGGAGAGCTACTAATGGATCACAGCGGAAATATGTTAATACAAAGGAAAATCCTGCGGATTAAGCTTCTAGAGGATTAACAGCAGATCGCGTCTCAAGCAATAAGAGATGGATCAATGGACCAGAGTTTCTCTACACCAGACGGAGAATGGCCAAAGCTTGAGCTGGGATTGAAAATCTCTGCTAATGTTCCAAAAATTAAACAAAACGTCACAGTGAATGTTATTGCTATGGATTCATCGAACATAACAAATGACATAATTACCTATTTTCATCTTGAAATAAGAGGGTGAATGTGGTAGCTTAGGTTCTTAAAGCTAAAACAAAGTTATTGCTATTTGCTCATAAAACGAAAGAGATTGCTGAAAGTATTTCTGAAGATCCTGAAAAACTAAAGGAGAATGAAGGGAATTGGTTTTCTAGCATGATCACAACACACACATGTTGCAAGATGACATACGTTTATAAGAAGAAGTTTTTATGTGATTTATATGATGTGAATGGAACAGCGATTAAGAATGGAATGTTATGATATTTCTTTGTTTTGTATTACTGTAAAAAAAAAGGGATTAATCAAGAAATGACGTCTGGAAGATTCATCTTTGCTGTCTTACGTGTGTCGTGAGTGCGTTAGGCTATACCTCCGAATCATCTCCGATACTTAATGGCTATCGAAGTTGGACTTTAAGAACATTGTAAAAACTGCCATTATAGCATCATTACAAAAATTAGTAGTGGATAAATTAATGAGATTAAAAGGTGATAAACCTCAGGATCTGATCCTACTATTTTTGGATGGCAGCAATGGTGGAATGGAATCACTGATTGTTATGTCCAAAACTACATAGATGTGTGAATAATCCCAGAGATTATGAAGTACTTATTTAAAGGAAGAATAATGAAATCTTGTAAAAGTTGACCAGTTTGTGTGATATAATTATTAGGAAAATTCTGGCATCTTTTGCTATGGAGATATTAATAGGGTTTTGGGTGGCATGGTATTGGAGGCAATACACAGGCATGTCCTGAGGATTGGTTAACAGGTGGAAAACAAAGAGCAGAGGGTGACCTAGTGTCGATGGGACATGTTGGTCGGTGTGGGCATGTTGGGCCAAAGTGCATGCTTCCACACTGTATGAAGTGCCTGCTTCCACACGGCATAAAATCCAAAGTTTGAAGTGCAACCAAAGACACAGTCAAAAATTAAATTCGTAGTTGTTGAGTAAATGGACAAGAATATGGCAGATGGAATATAATGTTACTGGATGGTGAAAGTCGTTGATATTCATGGAAGTATCTTGTACACGTCTCCGAATGTTAACATGGATGAACAGCCACAAATGACTCTTGGTGGCTAAGCTCAATTGCTTACCAGTATGGTAATAAGACCATTGTACCATTATCATGGCTAATGTATGATTTAAACCAAAAATAATATTTTCATTTTGTTGTTTGAATAAAGTGAACCAATGAACGGATAAGATTAAATATCTGAAAATACTTCATCTTTCTATTTTCTTAACAAGCTTCATATTTCCTCACACTATATTCCATCTGCAGTATTAGATACATGAAAGATTTTTTACCAGAAGTTATGAAGGGTGATGGGCCTTAATTTATCACTGTGAAATGTAAAGTGTTTTTTAAAGAACAATTGGAGTAAAGCAGAAGGTTTGGTCTTTTATAGTATTTTTATAACTGTGTGAATTACAATGCAAAACGTTTCAAAAAGTTTTCTCATCAAATTCACACTATACTTGTAGCAATGGATGAGAAGAATAGAGAATTGCTGCTAAACGGCTGTTAATTACCACTGGGATAATAACATCATTTTGAATTTAACAATCTAATAATAAATTGACCATTTAATCACACTTGCATTTTAACGCTATAGTGAAAATATGGGAAATGACCCAAGAGCAGTATTTGTACCAGAGTACTGTGTATATTTTAAAACCCACTTATGTGTTCAGCAGATAAGCAGGATCTGTTGTTTACAACCGATAGGTCTAACGAGCTCGTCAATTAAATTGATTGCAGCATGCCAGTGGGACAGGAGGTTAAGGATAACCTTGTATGCAGCCCATTAAAGTCTATCCGCTGTAATTTAATACAAACATCAAGATAACACAATAGCAAAAACAATTCAAGATTATCAAGATCAACATGCTAATGTAAAGTCCTTTAATTCCCAGCATTGACCTTATTTCTGAAGAGGGGTCTTGACCTGAAACATCACCTATCCATGTTCCCTCAGAGATGCTGCCTGACCTGCTGAGTTACTCCAGCATTTTGTGTCTTTTTATTTCATGGATTATGGCCTGATAGTTCCGCACTGAACGTATAGCACATAAGGTTCAGAAAGTAAAGAATTTTATGCATTCAGACACTGAAGATCCTGACATCCAGGCAGCTGTTTGCCAGGGAATCTGTACATGCGGCCCAATCCTGACTTAATTCAATCATAAACTGTGAAGAAATTTGTTCAAACAACCCGCAACATAGATCTGGAGCAAGAGCATTGTTAATATTGAGTTGAGCGGCAGTTATAAGCGACCAGGCTCAATTTTAGTTACATTTTATTTTAATTAATCGTAACTGTGTATTATTTTTTTCAAATTGTAAGCATTTTCAACAAATTAAACACTTCATAGATTATAGACTCAGAGTTATACAATACGAAAACAGGCCCTTTGGCCCAGTCACCCATGACGACCAAGATGCTGATCTGAGCTAGGCCTATTTGCTTGTGTTTGGCCCATATCCTGCGAAACCTTTCTTATCTAAGTAATTGTCCAAATGTCTTTTAAATGCTGTAATTGTACACGCCTGTACAATTTCTCCTGATAGTTAATTCCACACACCCATCACCTTCTGTCAAAAAAAAACTTGTCCCTCTGATTCCCTTAATATCTTTCCCCTCTCACCCTAAACCTATGCCCTCTAGTTTCTAGTCTGCCCTAAACTGAGATAAAGACTGACTATTTACCCTAGCTATGCCTCTCATGATTTTATAAACCTCTGTGACATATCCCCTCAGCTGCCTTTGCCCCTGAGAAAACAGGCCCACCTTATTCGGTCTCCCCTTTACTGAACTTCTGTAATCCAGCCACTTAGAATTTGTGTGAATCTTTTCACACTATTTTTGTGAATCTTTACTGTGAATCATTTTTGCACCTTCTCTAGCTTCCTACAGTATGGTGACTAGTACTGCACACTGTACTCCAAGTGCAGCTTAAGTATCGATTTGTACAATTGTAAAATATGTCCCAACTCCTTCAGCCTATGAAAGCAAGCATCTCGCATGATTTTTTCACCAGTCTATCCGTGTCGCCATTTTCAGGGAGCTATGTACTTGCACCCCAAGGTCCCACGAGGTGCTAGTTACAAGTAACAAGACTAGAGAATGAAGAAGCTGGAACAACAAGCAATCTGCTGGAGGAACTCGTGTAGGAAGGAACTGCAGATGCTGGTTTAAACCGAAGATAGACACAAAAAGCAGCAGTAACTCAGCGGGTCAGACAGCATCTCTGGAGAAAAGGAATAGGTGACGTTTTGGGTCGAGACCCTTCTTCAGAACTGAAACGTAGACTATTCCTTTTCTCCAGAGATGCTGTCTGACCCACTGAGTTACTCCAGCTTTTTGTATCTATCTGCTGGAGGAACGCAGTGGGTTGGGCAGCACAGGTACGGCGAAAGGCATTAGCGACTTCTCAGGTTGAAACCCTGTATCAGGGCTGTGAGTGGAGAGGGAAGATAGCAAGCATAAAGAGGATAGGGGGTGTGGTGAGACAGTAGGTAGGTGGACAGGGAAGAGGTGAATGATGACTGGCATTTGGAGCTGGGGAGGAGAGGGGAGGGGCAAGGAGAAAGGTGCACTTCAAATAAAGAGGCAGGTAGATGATAGATGCAGACAAAAATAAGGAGTCGGGTGGGAGGAAGGTGCAGGAGGAGACAGCTGGAAGGTTGTTAAGTCGGAACATACATTCTGCCATTGTTGTTATCTGATATGTAAGGAAGGTGATAATGGAAAGTGTTAGGGGAGAGGTGACAGGAGATGAGACCTCCTCCCACCTGCCCCCATCTGCCTTTTTCTGTCTGCCCCTTCTGCCTTTTTCTGCCTCCATCTGCCTTTTTCTGTCTGCCTCCCCTGCCTCTTTCTCCCAACCATCCCTCTGCCTCTCATAATGATATACTCAACTCCATCTGTCCCTCATCTATCACCTCTCCTCGAGCCACCAATCATCCAACTGCCCCTCTCTCACTACTCCCCCTCCCTTTAGAATGTTGTTTTTTTCCCCTATCTCCTCTCAGTCCTAATATAGGGTTTCAACGCAAAACTTTGTCAATTCCTTTCCCCCTCAGATGCCGATTGACCCGTTGAGTTCCTCTAGCAGATCATTTGTTTTTTGCTGTTTAACACCATTTCCCAGGACTCTGCCATTCAGACTCTGCCATTCATTGTTTAGTTATAGCATGGTTTAACTCACAAAAAGCATCACTTTGCACTTGTCTGTTAAAACTCTTTGAACATTAGTAATTTCTAACTATTTTTGAATGTTTTCCAACGTTTGATAAATTGAATTGTTTTGACAGCCAGCTAGGTCAGGGTTATAGATTCACCAGCTGTCAGCTCTTTTGCCGAGCATCTTCACAGCCATCGGTTATTCTGTCCTTGCCCCTCTACTCCTCTCCCAATCACAACATTTCTGCAGAGAAGGTTATGCTGGGAGATTAATGTTCAAGGTTATTTGACATTTGGGAAGGGCAGGCAAAAAAAAGGCAAAGCAGGTGATGTGGTATTATTAATAAGAAAGGAGATCAAAACAGTGGGAGGAAATTATCTTGGTTCAGCAAAATTAGACTAAATTTGGGTTGAGATAGGAAAAAACAAATAGCAGGGAATATCGGGAGCAGTTATTTATAGGCCACAAGATAACATTGTAATATTGGACACTGCGTAAATCGGGATGTCAATCACTTTAGAACTGAGCAAAGTAAGACTAAGGAGTTGATTTTTTAATATAAACAGGAAAGAGTAAATATATGGGGCAACTGATGAGAAAGATAAAAATAGACAGTAAATGGTTCTGCATAGACATTAACACACACAGAACAGTACAGCGCAATTGTTGTGCTGAACATAATGCCAAGACCAATTCTTATTTGCCTGCACATAATCCATATCCCTCTATTCCCTGCATATCCATATGCCCTACTAAAAGTCTTTTAAATGCCTCTCTCATATCTGCCTTAACCACCACCACCAGAAGTGCATTCCTGATTAATCTGCAGTTCATGTTTTTATTATTTCTGCCTCAACACATGTTTCCACAACATGGATTGGATGTAATGAGAATTTTTTAACATTATTTATATTATATGAGCTAAATTGGTTGGAGAATATTTTCAATCAGGATCTCGCCTCCCATTATTCAGACAGACACAGGTTTCCGATTTCACTGCGGGAGTTGAAAGTGAGTTACTTTCGAAATTGACAGGCAGAAAAATGCTGTCTTGGGAAGAAAAAACCCTGTGTACATGTAACTTCCCGACAATAATCAGACACAATTGTCTCTAAAGAACACAGGCTGCCAGTTTCACCACAGGAGTCCATTTAAGAGTTACTTTGGAAAATGACAAGCAGTCTTTGCTTGTTTGTGTAACCATACTCGAATGAAGAATATAACATTCAACCTTTAGTATATTCAGCTTGCAGTAACACGATAAATGTATAGATATTTAAACACATTTATTTTTGAAATTCCTGTGGGAAAAATTACTTTAGACAAGCACAAAGTGCTGGAGTAACTCAGCGGGTCAGGAGAAAAAGGATGTGTGACGGTTTGGGTCGGGACCCTTCTCAAAATTACTTTGTTATTGTGAGTCTGAAAAGCCCTTACTACCGTTTTACCCATTTGGACCAGAGAACATAGAACTGGACAGCACAGGAACAGACCATTTGGCCCACTGTGTATGTGCCGAACATGATGCCAGGTTAAACTAATATTTTCACCCTGCACATGCTCTGTGTTCCTCCATTACCTGAGTATCCACATGCCTATCTGAAGTGTCAGTATTGTATCTGCCTCCGCCACCACCCCAAGCAGCATGTTGCAGGTGACCACCACACTCTATATATTAAAGGGCCTTTCACATCGGTTTTAAATTTTGCCCCTCTCACTGGTGGAGAGCGCGCTTGGCATGTGTGAGGTCCCATGTTCAAATCCCGGCATCTCCCAGGTTGCTTTAGGGTGGCACGGTGGCGCAGTGGTAGAGTTGTTGCCTTACAGCACCAGAGACCTGAGTTTGATCCCGTCTACGGGTTTTGTCTGTACGGAGTTTGTATGTTCTCCTCGTGACCTGTGTGGGTTTTCTCTGAGATCTCCGGTTTCCTCCCACACTCCAAAGACGTACAGGTTTGTAGGCTAATTGGCTTGGTACAATTGTAAATTATCCCTCGTGTGTGGGATAGTGCCAGTGTGCGGGATAGCGTTGGTCATCGTGGACTCAGTGGGCTGAAGGGCCTGTTTCCACTCTGTATCTCTAAACTAAACTAAACAAAACATAAAGCGATGCGCTTGAGTCTTTGACGTTTCTATCCTGCAAAAACAGTTTTGACACAATTGTTTTTGTGACGTGATTTTCTATAGGGTGAGGTTTCTTATGAATGGAACTATCGATCTTTTGTCCAAATCAATGTGGCTTATCCTTGGGATGGATTATCAATTCTTATTTGAAATATCCCACATCTTCTTTCCCTCAAAATTCCTTCTTTTATCCCAAATGTAGTGCAAAGCTATGGATTTGTGTTAAACCAATCATTAATTTATTTCTTGCTGCTCTTTGTGCATTTACAGACAGCTCATAGGCACAGAGAGGCTGTGCTCTCGTAACTTCTTCTCTGGCACCAGTTGTTTGGCCTAATTATTTTAACCTTTTTGGGCACAGTTATTAACATAGAAACATAGAAAATAGGTGCAGGAGTAGGCCCTTTGAGCCGACTACCACTAAAATAAACCGATTTTGGCACTAAAGAAATATGACATCCATGCTAACTAGTAGGGTTTACTTCTTATTCATTTCCCTTAGTTCTTCAAATTATAATAATAGGAAATGTTTGTTTTAATCAAGATAGCATGAATCTAAAGGTTTTTGAGTATATTATTTTGTGGCAAATTGAGAAAAATTGGAAAACAGAGAAAAATAGCACAAACAATTGGAAAACATTTGGCCTTTTCTGGCATTTTATACAATTAATGGCTGCCTCTGACAGTCATTACCTATAATTCTGCTCTTTTCCCAAGTCACAGGCCCATATAGCACAGAAAAAGTCCTTCAGCCCACCGTCCGTACGATTCATCAGGGTATCATCTGCACTAATCCCGTTTTCTTCTCCCTACATTCCTATTAATTCCATCCAGTATCTGACACAAGCCTACATATTCAAGAATTTATAATGGCCAATTAACCTACCAATCTACATATCTTTGGGAGGACCTGGAGAAACCCTATGTGTTCACAGGACAACGTGCAAACTCCAATACAGATACACCAAATTGTGTGAATAGCACCTGTCAGTAAGTTACAATAATAATATTGAGTCTACATGATAACAGTAACCAAATTGTTGTTTTATTTTCACTATTTCTGCAGTTAAATCAAAATTGGGGGAAAAAAAGCTAAATGTATGTAGTATCCTATCAAATAATAGGTAAAGAGAGACAAATGTCCTGAATATTCGAAAGGGAACAAAAGCAACGGTTGGAGCCGCTGCAAGACCATTGGAGAAGTGTGCAATACAATGCACTGCTGATAGTTGCCTTGCTAAGTGATTACATTGCATTATTGTTTGCTTGAATTCCTTTGTCATACCTTGAAGAATAAGATAACAAATAAGAATAGCATTTTATAATATGACACGAGTCCATTAAACAATGTTGAGGGCTATTGAAGAAAACCCCTGTGAAACATGCATCTGAAAGAGACTTTCCATGGCCACCAGTTTTGGGACCTTTCCTCTACCAATGGCTTAGGTGATTATTCCCAAATCCGATGCTCCTCAGTATTGGCATTGGAGTGACTGTCTCAGTACCACTCTTGAGAGGGATGATTTAAACAATGTTTAACCATTCACTTGGCCATCCCATACACAAAGTCATGTTGTTTTATAGGACCACATTTGAAGTATTGTGTACAATACATGGCATGAAGGATGTGGAGAACTTCGGAGAAAGTGCAGAAGAGGTTTACCAGAATACTGCTTGGATTAGGAGGTATTGGATATAAGGAGAGTTTATAAGGAGAGGTTGGACAAACTTCTCTGTGGAGTGTCAGCTGCTGAGGGAGTCCTGATAGAGGTATATAAAACAGTGAGAGGCATAGATAGGGCAGACAGTCAGAACATTGTTCCCAAGGTGGAAATGTCAAAGGCTATAGGGCAGAACTTTAAGATGAGAGGGTCAAACTTTTAAGGAAATGTGTGGGTAATTTTTTTTATACAGAGTGGTGAATGTCAGGGATGGTTGTGGAGTCAGATACGATAGTGGCATTTAAGAGGTTTCTAGATAGGCACGAGGATATGGAGGGAATGGACGAATATGTATCACATGCATGCAGAGAAGTTTAGTTTAACTTGGTAACACAGTCATTGTAGACCAAGGAGCCTGTTCCTGTCCTGTACTGTTTATGTTCTTATTGCAAAGCAGAAATATAAAGTGTAAAAATATAGGTCACAATGCTATATCAGGAAGGTTAAAAGTATTTTTAATAAACCTAATTTGAGTTTTAATTTAAAATTACGCTCCAGCAACATTATCAGACACAAGGTCAGGTTCCTCTAATGACGACAGCTCTACCTCAGTGCCACTCCTCTTAACTCTTTCTCTGTCTCCATCTTGTCAAACTCAACATCTGAAATCCTGCACTGAACAAGCAGAAATATTTCATCACAGCCACCAACTTCATCTCTTTCCAGAAACTAAACTAAACTAAACAGATAGCAATTTTGACCTTTGAACTTTAGATGTTTGAACCCGAAAGTCGTGACCTCCACAGCTTCTTGCCAATAGGTTCTTGAATATAGCAAACACTAACTGAACTATGAACCATGAACTGTCTTGGTTACCAGAAGGACTTTGGGCTTGTTTGCAATAATATTAGGGTTTTGATTTTTATTTATTTATTTGGTAATTATGTTATTCATGAGTAATGTATTCACATACCTGTTATGCATCAAGTAAGAATGTCATTGCTTGCTTGATGGGTACATATCACAATTAAACAGTCTTGCCTCTTAACCTAGATGTGATTCAGACCCATATCAAAAATGAGATGGGGAGAGTTCAGAGACATTGTGTTCCTGCTCAAGGGAAGGGCAAAGTTGGCAGCAATAGGGAACTTGGCTGATGCGGGATGTTGAGCTACTGGTCAAAAAGGAGGTGTACATCAGGTACAGACTCAAGCGTATCCTATATTGACTATAAAAGACGTAGGACTGCACTCTAGACAGGGATTAGGAGGGGGGAAGAATGGAGACATGAGATAGTTTGGACAGTTAAAGTAAAGTCTTTCCGCTGAATGGTTAAAACGCAACAAAAGCTTTTTACTGCACCTTGGTACATGTGATAATAAACTAAATTAAACTAAACTAAAGGAGAACCCTAAGAGATTCCACATGTATGTTAAGAGCAAAATATTAACCAGTGATATGCCGCATGGACTGGTGTTGGGTCCACTGTTGTTTGGCATCTATATTAACAATTTGGATGACAAGATTGTGAACATTGTTAGTAGAGTGTGAAAGGCATCAAAATTGATGATGTAGTGGAGAACGATGAATGGTATCCAAGATGGGATCTAGACGTATTAGGGAAAGAGGCCAAAGAATGGCAAATGGAATTGAAATGCGACAAGAACAAGGTGTTACATTTTGGTTTGTTAAACTATGACAGCTCTTGCACGGTAAATTATAGAACCCTATAAGGGTTGTCAAACACGGAGACTTCGGGTTGCAGGTATATAGTTCACTCATATTCCGCCTGAGCAGCTTGCATCCTGATGGCATGAATGTTGAATTCTTCCAATTTTGCTAGCCCTTGCTGTCTCCTCCCCTTCCTTAATCCTCCCATCCCCCCGTCCTCGGGCTCCTCCTCCTCCCCTTTTTCCTTTCTTCTCCCCTCCCACCCCCCCCATCAGTCTGAAGAAGGGTTTCGGCCCGAAACGTCACCTATTTTCTTCGCTCCATAGATATTTGATTACTTGGCTGCAAGTAATAGTTCTTCTTACCCCATCAGCTACTCTGAGGAAGCTAATACTTTTCAATATTCACAAGTAGATTGTTCAGATAATGCATTAGTCTATCAAAGGGTTTCTGCAGCTTCTCATGTAATTCACCAGCTAAAACGGCAGGGGTCCTTCAGCAGTTGTCTTACAGCAGACGAGCATACTGCTTAATTGCAGCAATTTCATTTTCTTTGACTCAATTAACTAGGAGTAATAAAGAAATACACTATTATGCACATTATTAAAATATTTCCAAAGTAGATTTATATATATTTGTCAGTGTTCCAGTTCTGGAAAATGATAGTGTAAGCAACTTGGTCACCAAGAACACACAGCATAAAGTGTATTTTGATGTGGTGCCGGCTGTGTGTTCTGTCCCTTGTCATAACTCTAGTTTCCCTCTTCCCCGGCTCTCAGTCTGATGAAGGGTCTCAACCCAAAATGTCACCCATTCCCTCTCTCCAGAGATGCTGCCTGGCTCGCTGAGTTGCTCCAGCATTTTGTGTCTATCTGCTGTTCCTTCCTACACAAAGTGTATTGCTGTTTCAATGTGTATTTTTGTTTTTTGAGAAAACCTGTTAAATGTTAAAAGTTGTTATTTTTTAGCATCTTGGTTTTATATTGCATTGAATCTGTTATACAATTGGCATATTATTTAGATGACATGCAGTATTCATTTACACTGTTAACAAAGTCAAAATGATCTTTTGTTCAAAAATTCTAACAAAATTGCTGAAAATATGACAATTTGAATTTAGTTTGGATTGAAAATGTATTTGTGATAAATATATTCTATCTTTTCAACCCTGCTAATAAAGGGGTTGTCCCACTGTACGAGCTAATTCAATAGTTCTCCCGAGTTTCCCCTGATTCGAACTCGGAGAATTACGGGAATAGCCGCTCGTAGGTACTCGGGGCTCTCCTGGACATTTTTCAACATGTTGAAAAATCTTCACGAGCTTACCGCATTTCCCGAGTACCTGCCGTTAGCGTTACGAGCCGCTAAGAGACCTCCCGAGCTCCGAAGTACCCGCTACGTACATTATACGTGCTTACCATGTGTTTGATTTTTTTTTAAACTCGAGAGCTCTTGAATTACCTCGTACAGTGGGACAGCCCCTTCACAAAGTGATAAAGTCATAATAATATTATGTAGACTTCAATATTGTACTGATCCTATATTTTGCATATCCAAATACAAAATTCAAATTTTGGTTGCAACTTTGTGCTTTTCAACTGCTGCAATTTATACAAATCCATGCTGTGACCCGATTCTTTCTCAGGCTATTTTCAAGGATACTTACATGACATAATGAGTTGTAATTAATTCTCATCAGAAAGTAATCCGAAACCTTTCCAGGGTGCACAAGGAATATAATTCAAATTAACTGTGCCTGCAAACGTTTGTTAGAAATTCATGCAGAAACAAGTTGTAACTTCTGTTGGTATTAACCCAATGTTTTCAGATACAGGAAATGCAAGCAGTGGGAGATGTGCATATCCTCATGCTGTTGTATTACACATGGGTGCAAAATTATTGATATCCAAGAACTTAAAGCATCGAATGGATCATCAAGCAAATGAGTAGATTTCAGTAAAGTGAAAAAAAATTAAAGTTTATATGTTTATATCCTTGAGTACAGTGCCAGTTACGAACACCCAACATGGGTACACCTGCATACAAACGAGCTGCATAATATTTTTAAATTAAAAAGCCTGAAGTATGTACACACTTTGTTTTCCTGCACGTTCTTCCTGTGACAAGATTAATTGGTACTCGGGGCTAGGTTAATTGGTACCCCCATCAGTCTGAAGAAGGGTTTTGGCCCGAAATGTTACTTATTTCCTTTGCTCCATAGATGCTGCTGCACCCACTGAGTTTCTCCAGCATTTTTGTGTACCTTCGATTTTCCAGCATCTGCAGTTCCTTCTTAAACACTAGGTTAATTGGTCTCTGTAAATTGCCCGTAGGGAGTGGGAATCAATGGTCATCATGGGCTGAAGGGCCCGTTTCCATGCTGTATTACTAATCTAAACTAAACTAAGTAAATACAATGATGCATACAAAACAGCAGAATGATGCAAAGATTGTAGTGTAATCTGAAGTAGTGCAAAACAACCTAAAATGTAATAAATTAAAACTGAATAAGGTAGAGATAAGAATAAGAATATGTAGCAGCAACTCTGAGACGGGTTCTGAAAGATGACTGATTCAGGAGTCAGATAGCAGTGGTGAAGAGGTATGATGTAATAACAAGGAACTGCTGATGCTGGTTTATACCAAAGCTGGATACAAGATGCTGGAGTAACACAGCGGATCAGACAGCATCCCTGGAGAATGTGTTGTGGCTCCTGACCCAAAATGTTCGCTAAGGATGCTGCCTGACCCTCTGCGTTACTCCAGCATTTGGTGTCTATTTTAAGTCTGGATATTCAGGATTTCAAGCTCCCGTGTCATCTCTCAGAAGGTATAAGACAGAAAGGAATTTCCAGGGTGACAGGCCTCCTTGAAGATAGTTCCAGCACTCCTGAAGCAATGCAATGTGAAGATGTAGATGAAAGGAAGTGACGAGCCTGTGATGGACTGGGCTGTGTTCAGTACTCTGCAGGGTCTGGTGATCAAGAGCAGAGCAGTTGCCATACCAGGCTGAGATGCATCCTGTCAGAATACTTTTTGTATCCTGTCAGAATACTTTTTGTAGCGCATCTGTAGAAGTTTGAGAGGATCATTGTGGGCATGCTGAATCTTCTCGGACACCGAAGAAAGTAACTACACTGATATGTTTTCTTGATCACAGCATTAAGTAAGTAAGTAAGTTTATTGGCCAAGTATTCACATACAAGGAATTTGCCTTGGTGCTCTGCTCACAAGTAACAACATGACATACAGTGACGGTTACGAATGACTCAGAAAACATTAATAATAATAAAACATTAATGATAAAACACCATTGATCAAGCATGTGAACCAACAAAATACCAGATCAAAGGGAGGCTACAGATTTTTGGCTGTTGAGTAGAGCAACTACTCGAGGATAAAAACTGTTTTTATATCTGGCTGTGGCAGCTTTGACAGTCCGGAGTCGCCTTCCAGAGGGAAGTGATTCAAAGGGTGTGTGGCCAGGGTGAGAGGGGTCAGAGATGATCTTGCCCGCTCGCTTCCTGGCCCTTGCAGTGTACAGTTCATCAATGGAGGGAAGGTTGCAGCCAATAACCTTCTCAGCTGATCGGACGATTCGCTGCAGCCTCCAGGTGTCGTGCTTGGTGGCTGAGCCAAACCAGACCATGATGGAGAAGGTGAGAACGGACTACGATGGCCATGTAGAATTGGACCATCATTGCCTGTGGCCGATTGTGCTTCCTCAGCTGCACAGTGTGAAGTAACCAGCTTAGGTTTCTGGTAATATGGATGCCAAGGACCTTGAAGATGTCAACTATCTCAATAACAGCTCCGTTGATGAGGTCAGGGTTGTTTCATCCCCTCCAATCCTTTGGTCAACACCAACTCTTTCGGCTTGATGACATTAAGGGCTGGGTTACTGACCTGACGCCGACACAATGGGGACCACTGTTTTCATCCTTTATTTTGGATTTCTTGATCTTTTCCTGTGCTGTGTCTCAGCGTTGTTACCATATTAAGTGATTTTTTAGTATTTTCTAGCTTACAGGTGGAAATCAGCTTCTAAACATCTATATAAGCAAACACATTCAAAGACTAGTATTTAGACAATAACTGATTTAGTACAACAATTAGCTAAATGACATATTAGCAAGTTTACTATTGTTTGGAAG
Source organism: Leucoraja erinaceus (assembly GCF_028641065.1). Taxonomy (NCBI): domain Eukaryota; kingdom Metazoa; phylum Chordata; class Chondrichthyes; order Rajiformes; family Rajidae; genus Leucoraja; species Leucoraja erinaceus. The sequence continues at coordinate 25,445,145 of NC_073383.1, forward strand.
ACCTCAAAAATCAACAGCGTTCTGCACATTGTAGGTTTATTTTGTTCATAATAAATGGAAATTGTGGGAATTTTGAGGTAGAAATCCATAATAAAGGATACAAGATGGTCCCCATTAAAAGTACACAGAAAAAGCGGCATCTATCAGGAGCGGCACGGAGGCTCAGGCTCAGAGGTAGAGTTGCTGCCTTACAGCGCCAGAGACTGATTCGATCTTGCCTGTACCGAGTTTGTATGTTCTCCTGGTGACCGTGTGGGTTTTCTCTGGGTGCCCCCTTTTTCTCCCACACTCCAAAGACATACAGGCTTATAGGTTTATTGGTTTTGGTAAAATTGGAAATAGTCCCTAGCTTATAGGATAGTGTTAGTGTACGGGAATCGCTGGTCGGCGCAAACTTGGTGGGCCGAAGGGCCTATTTCTGCGCTGTATCTCTAAAGTATCTCTAAACTAAACTAATCATAAATGGCAACAAGGTTGGACTTCCACACGTGTATTTTCAAATGCAGAAGTCCCCAAATTGTTGACTGATAGATCTGTTAAAGAAGCAGACCTTCATTTTGCTCAGTGCCCCTGTATTTTCTGGGGAAATTACCTTTCAGATCCTGAGCCTGGTTGATCCTGGTGCAATGTCCAAGTTGTCATTAATTTAATTAATGTCTGAAGAAGGGTCTCGACCCTATAACGTCACCCATTCATTCTCTCCACAGATGCTGCCTGTCCCCCTGAGTTACTCCAGCTTTTTGTGTCTATCTTCAGTTTAAACCAGCATCAGCAGTTCCTTCCGACACATCATTTAATTTAACTAGTTTAGTTAACTTTAAAAATATTTGCAATTTTTAAGGTCGTTTTTACAAAATAGCATTATATATATTTCAGAATATTGTAGCGGCATCTAGTGGTGGAGCTGGGTAGTCAGAACCTTCGTCATTGGTCCACATGGTCACATGGCCGCGGTGGTTCGTTCTCGGGCTTTTAGTCAAACATCAGCTCTCCTCCCAGCGACAGGAGCTGTGTTTGTAAACTCAACTAGGCACACAGTTTTTACGAGTTTTGGTTTTGTTTTCTGTGAATAAAAACTATTTCACTCAACCTGCCTGGTCTTGCTTCAATATTTTAAAATGAATTCCTTGAATGACAAAATTTGATTGTTTTAAAAGGCATTTGAATGCCAGAGACATTTAAAGAACATTGAAAGCCCTCACAATTCTTGCAGCTGGTAAAGCTGGATGCTGGACCTTCCTGATTGTCGAAGATAGACACAAAAAGCTGGTGTAACTCAGCAGGACAGGCAGCATCTCTGGAGAGAAGGAATCGGTGAAGTTTCGGGTCGAGACCCTTCTTCCTGATTGTCAGAAGTTTGAGACATTTCGTGGCCAGAAGATTCTCAGTGCACTATTAAATGCCTTGGTTCTTTTCAAGTCCAGTACCCTTTGTTCCAGAGCCGTGCTGTATTATCCGATTTGCCAGATCAACAGAGGTCACGACAGAGGAAAGAGACTCCAGCCCACAAAGTCAGCTTTGGAAGTCAGCTATGGGAATGGATCTTCCAACTCCTGCTGGGCCGGGTTTTTAGAGCCGGCAAATAAGACCCATTGATTGGCCACGGATGTCCCGATGAGGTCGAGATCGGTCGCCTCACCCGGCCTAGGTAGCACATTTTCGGGGAGACTTCCGGGGGGATTTCAAGTGCACTCTCGTAATTATTTCCGGATTAAGGGAGGTGCCGTAGCACCAGTTGCTTGGAAATCGGTGGTGGACCTCTATGTTACATGGCCATAAAACAAAATAATGCCGTTTAGCATGTTAGCGGTGCTGGTACATCATACTGCCACAGAAAAAGCATGTTTTTTGATCAATATTGGCAGAGCACAGGTGGAAGGTCATGAAAAGGAAATTATCTCATCAGATTGATTCTAATAAATGTGTAGGAGGGAACTGCAGATGTTGGTTTAAATCAAACATAGACACAAAAAGCTGGAGTCACAGTGCGACAGGCAGCATCTCTGGAGAGAAGCAATGGGTGACGTTTCAGGTCAAGACCCTTTGTCTAAAGTAAATAAACATTTATTAGAATGAAGATACACAAAATGCTGGAATAACTCAGTCTGAAGAAGGGTCACCCATTCCTTCTATCCAGAGATGCTGCTTGTCCCACTGAGCTACTCCACCTTTTTGGGTCTATCTTCATTCCAGTAAATGTTTATTTAATGCTTTAGGTACTTCCATTAAAAAAAGATGTACTTTTTTTTGCACTATTATTGGGGTTTTTGCACTAATATTGTTTTATTTTATTTATGGAACTGTTTTTTTGTGTGTTTATTGTTATCTATTATGGTACTGCGTTTACAGACCTGTTACGCTGCTGCAAGTAAGAATGTTATTCATCCATTTTGGTACATATGGCAATTAAACACTCGATTCTCTCCTAAATAACAAATTGGTTCACATCTGAATTGGCTTTGTCATGATTTTGACGACATATGGTAAAAAATGCTGTGGACATGTTATGAAATCAACTTATTTTCCAAAATCATATCGATCATATATGTAGAAATGTTGTTATCACCTGTTGCATGATTCCCAAATATTATTTTCCAATTTATCCTATAGCTATTGCACTGTGCACACTTAAATTGAGAATTATATCTTAGTTTCAGTATTTGCTGAAAGGTGTGTGGACTATCTGCTGATGCCTGTTATTTATTCATGGTTTAAATCTGCTGAAATGCGTTAAAATGCTTCCTACTCAATTAAAAAAAATCCTGCTACCCATGGATTAAGACTTTGATGTCACCAATCCTTCTTCAAAGGCTCCTTTCATTGCTATTAATCACAGTTTAGCCTCTGAAGGTATAGCCAGCAAAAACATTTGGACATCTTGTGCTAGACTTAGTAACACTTTGACATATCCTGAATGTTTTACATATGGTTATTTAACATCTTACACAGAACTACACATTTCCCTTTTCCAGGTAACTTAGCACAGTCAAGAGCAAGAGTAAGTGCAGCATCCAGGTCATTACCTCCACAACTAAATGCCAAACGGAGCAAGGTTTGTTTGTATTTTAAATCACACTTTAAAATAGGAAATTACTTTTAATTAGGTTTGTGAGATAAACAATGTTCATCTTGTTTGACACAAAATGCTGGAGTAACTCAGTGGGTCAGGCAACATCTCTGGAAAAATGGAATAAGTGGCGTTTCGGGTTGAGACCCTTCTTCAGACTGAGGGTCAGGGTAGAGGGAAACTCGAGGTATGAAAAGGTACAAAGCACATTCCTTCATTCTTTCATGCATTTAATTCATTTGCGCTTTGTACCTTTCCATACCTCTAGTTTCCCTCACCCCTGACTCTCAGTCTGAAGAAGGGTCTCAACCCAAAACGCCACCTATTCCATTTTTCCAGAGATGTTGCCTGTCCCGCTGTTACTCCAGCATTTTGTGTCTATCTTCGGTGAAAACCAGCATCTGCAGTTCCTTCTTACAGATGTACATCTTGTTCTTGTTTAATAAACCCATCTTGATAATGATCCTTGGGCATTATTCCTTTTAAATATTTGTACAAATTGTTTTTATGTCATGTGTGAATTGAGAAAGTATAAAATAATTGTATGAGAACAGTTTATTAATAGAAACAATGGTGACATGGATTTGGTCTTTTCTGTTATATGCTAAGATGCAGTACACATAAATGGTAGATCCAACTGGGCCGAAAATATTTACCTTTGAGTAGTTAAACCTAAAGTTTTTAATCGATCAATTTTGATTGCATATCATAACTGTATTTCACATGCATTTCACATTTACATTTACTTCAAAGCTTTTAGTTCTTGCGTTCTTCATTTGCATCCCACGGTGTGAGTCACCAGGCCTTGTACCTATCCCTCTAGCTACTGTATCTTCAAAGAAAACAAGTGAAGTTAAGTCAATCAATGAGCACAGCCAGCACAAAACCAATATGTACATACACCATGCTTAAACAGCAAACATTTAGCTGTAACCTTTTCATCAAGCAGGTGCTGTGTAGCTTGATGTTTTAAAACAAAGATTGCAGCAGATGCTAGTATTATGATGTCCTACGTATATCCAGAGCTGTTTCTGAAATTTCAAGAAAAAGAATAGAAGCTGTGAGAAATAAGTATGATCCAAAAAAAAACTCCTTGGTGATTGCTTTCACACTATGATGTGAGAAACTAAATAATGAACGTCACTCCAGTTCTAATCAGAAAGTCTGATATTTATTTGGTCATGTGACAAGTTCAGATGCTTTGATATTATGTCTCAGTGCAGAATTTTATCAGGATGCAGTGTTTTTATTTAAAGAAGTTTATTCATCAGTGCACTGTATAACTGCTGTGAGAAATTAAGAATACAAACTGCAAGCTGTGTTGAGAGGAAAAAAGAATTGCAGATCCTGGTTGATACACAAAAGGATACAAAATGCTGAGTTACTCCGCAGGTCGGGCAGCATTCCTAGAGAACATGGACAGGTGACGATTCAGTCTGAAGAAGGGTCTCAGATTCAGATTCAGATTCAATTCAGATTCAATTTTAATTGTCATTGTCAGTGTACAGTACAGAGACAACGAAATGCATTTAGCATCTCCCTGGAAGAGCGACCAACCTTTCTGGTCCCACCTTTCTGTGTTCTCCAAAGATGCTGCCTGACCCATTGAGTTACTTCAGCACTTTGTGTCCTGTTGTAATGAGAGTTTGAAACAACAATATAGGTAATATGGCAATGGTCATCTTACAGCAATTACCTCTGTTTTAATTATGCAGTGCTGATTCTCATTTGTTTTTTATTGAATGACATCCACTTGATTTGTTGTTGACCATGTTTTATTCTATTTATTTTTCATGTACAGTCTCCAAAATATTTATTGAAGGTAAGAATGGCAAAAAAATGGCATTCATTGTCAGCTCGTTCAAACTCTTTAATGTGCACAATTTTCAAAATCTGTGGTTTTATAATTCTTGGAATAATCATGTACAACATGAAAACGATTGTCATTCGAGGGATTGTATTGAATTTACAATGTTTATTTTCGGTATTAATTTTACAAAGTTGTTCTTTCCTGTACTGCACAGCAAGCAATCCCTGATATTCCACAGACGACGTTTGAGCACTTTGTGCTACCACTATCAATCGAAAGAAGTGTGCCGACCTGGAACGTTGTCTGTCCTGTCTGTGATGAGCCATGATGATGATATGCAAGTGTCATGACCTTTGTATCAGATGACTTGGAGGTCAGATCACATGTGCACTGTGTAAGCCTAGATAGGAGGCTACATTTCAACGCCACTTATTCAGCAAAACAATGCAGGAAGAGGGCAAGACTGTTGCACAATTTGTGACGAGACACAGACAGGTGTCTGTAGGATGCAAATAAATGGCTGCTGATGTGTAAAACCAGTTTTAGGATCAGGTTGTCCAGCATTGCAGGTCAGACAAGCTCAGGAGAAGGCTGCTAGAAAAAGGGGTTGAGTTAAACCTTAATGGTTCTTTGTCGATTGCAGCAGCACTGGGAGCTATTGAGGGACAATTTCACAGCTTGAAATTGAAAGATTCCAAAACTGGGCAAGTTAACCAGCTGTCCTACGGGAGACCAAGAAGTACGCCTGAACGTGAGATTGAGTGTTACAGGTGTGTAACATTTTGCTACACTGGCAGATCCACTGAGAAAGTTGACCAGGAAAGACGTATCGTTCCAGTTTGGTAGTGAACAGAGAAATCATTGAAACTGAGTCTAATGAGTGCAGAAACCCTTGGATATTATGATCTAGTTGCACCAACAAAAGTCACAGCAGATGCTAGTCCGGTCGGCTTAGGAGCAGTGTTGGTACAAACACATGCAGATGGACCCAGAATCATAGCATACGCCAGTCGATCATTAACCAGCGTGGAGAGAAGGTATTCTCAAACTGAGAAAGAAGCATTGGGACTAGTGTGGGCCTGTAAAAGGTTCCATGCAAACTTGTACGGCATTGAATTCGAACTTGTTACAGATCACAAGCTGCTGGAAATGATCTATTCGACAAGGTCTAATGTGCCAGAGTAGAACGTTGGGTGTTGAGACTCCAACAGCACAAGTACAAAGTAGTCCACATTGCTGAGAAAACAAACATTGCGGACCCGCTGTCGATACTGTTGAAGGATGAACAGCTGAGAGCAACATCCACGCTGAAGATGGAAGCAGAGAACGATTCGTCGCAATTCAGTTAACGCCAGGAGCCATGACAATGAAGGAAGTTGAAAGGGAATCAGAACATGATCCTGAACTCAAGGATATCAGAGAACGTATTCACAGTGGACAATGGGATCAATGCCCTTACAAAGCATATGTTCCCATAAAAGATGAATTTTGTGTAATTGGTCACTGTGTGCTGAGAGGTAGCAGATTGGTGATCCCGCTGGACCAAGGATCATGTCATTAGCTCATGAAGGAAATTTAGGCATCGTCGGTACTAAACAGAATTTGCGGAGCATAGTGTGGTGGCCAGGTTGTGAGAAATATGCCGAAAAATTTGTCAAGACATGTCACGGATGCCAAATCACAAACAGGAGCAACCCACCAGAACCAATTAGAAGTACAAAGTTGCCAACAGGACCATGGGTTGACATAATTGTTGATTTTCTTGGACCACTTCCAACAGGTGAATCAATTATGGTCAAGAGCGGAACTCACTATCAAAACATGGAGGGGACGGGGACAGGGACACAATTTTTTGCCGGCCATACGCGCATGCTCACACTCACACACACGCGCGAGGCTTCGGAGGCTCAATCCAGCGCTAAAAACGGCGACTTTAAAATCGGGATCACAAAAACTTGGGGGGGATGTCCCCCTCCTCTCAAAACATGGGGGGGGATGTGTCCCCTCTGCCCCCCCCCCCAGGTTTTCCGCCCCTGATTATGGTAGTGGTAGACTACCCTGAAAAAGGGTAGTCTTGTCCTTTTGCCACCCTGAAAAAGGACAAGAACGAGATACGGGTGTGCATTAATCCGAAGGACCTGAAAGTCGCGATCAGGCGACCACACTACCCCATGAAACCCATGGAAGATGTTGCAGCTCAAGTCGGCCAGGCCACAGTCTACTCTTGTCCTTGATGCCAAGAGTTCCTTCTGGCAAATACCACTCGACAAACGCTCCTCCGACCTGACAACGTTTGCCACTCCCTATGGCAGATTCAAGTTCCTACGGATGCCATTTGGTATTAACTCTGCCAGCGAGGTGTTTCAGCGGTCAATGGAACAGCTGTTCGCCGGCATGCCGTGTGCCATCACCGTGGATGACATCCTAGTCTACGGGAATAATGCCGCTGAACATGACAAGAACCTCCGCCGGGTCCTGGACCGGGCCCGGCAGATCAATTTAAAACTGAACAAAAAAAAGTACAGATTCCGCGTCTCTGAAGTGCCATACGTTGGGCATATCTTCACTTCTAATGGACTGAAGCCCGACCCGCAAAAGACAAATGCAATCTCCAAGATGTCAGCCCCAACCGACGTCCTCGGTCTGCAACGATTCCTGGGCATGGTCAATTACCTCGGGAAGTTCATACCTAATCTCAGTGAGCTGAGCTCGTCCCTGAGGCAGCTAACTAAAAAAGACACTGCCTGGTCCTAGTTTCCACAACACCAGCAGGCTTTCGAATGTCTGAAGTCTAAGCTGACCAGCACCCCGACACTAAAATTCTTCGACCTGCGCCGTCCCATTGTTGTTACCTGTGATGCCTCTCGTTTTGGACTAGGTGCTGCCTGCCTGCAGCTCTACGACGACGGATCGCTGTTACCGGTCTCGTATGCCTCGCGGACCATGACCGACACGGAGCAACGGTATGCTCAGATCGAGAAGGAGCTCCTGGCGGTGGTGTTCGCTTGCTCAAGTTTAAAGACTTCCTATTCGGCAGCAAATTCACAGTCGAAACCGACCACCAGCCATTAGTGACTATCCTCAACAAACCCATACATGTTGCCCCCGCCAGGCTGCAGCACATGATGCTGCAGCTCCAGCGTTTGATTTCCAAATCGTATGCAAGAGGGGCACTGAGATGCATGTGGCCGACACTCTGTCTCGTGCCCCACGAGCCTCCTGTGACCGTCACCCTTTACGAGCAGGAAGACCTGTTGGTACTGAATGTCAACTTTGTCCCGACCAAGCAGCTACAGTGCCTGACCGAGCACACCGCCGCTGACCCTGCGTTGCAGCAGCTCGCAGCCGTTATCAAGCGCGCGCGGGTGGCCCGACAGACGCACCACTTTGCCGTCGCGTGCCCAGCCGTTCTTCCTGGTCCGCGATGAGCTGGTGATCCAAGATGGTGTTATCGTCAAGGGCCACAAGGTCGTGGTCCCAGCCTTTCTGTATGATCTATACTACAACGCAGCCCACAGCGGTCATCCTGGGGTCGATGCCACTATTTCTCATGCCCAAGGACAATTCTACTGGCCTGGTATGGCCAAATACATCAGGGACCGAGTGTCCTCCTGTTTCTCCTGCAACAACCTCGCCCCACACCAGCAGCGCCAGCCCCTTTTGCAGCAGCCGGCGCCTACCATGCCCTGGACATCGCTGGCTGCCGACATATTCGAATGGCGGGGCAAGCAGTTTCTCGTCCTGGTTGACTCGTACTCCAACTGGTTCGAGGTGGACATACTTCCTTCCATCACCTCTGAGATGGTCATCTGCAAACTGCGCAGGCACTTCGCCACCTTCGGTGCCACTGTCCGCTTGCAGACCGACAATGGCCGGCAATTCACAAGCGTCGAATTCAAGGCTTTCGCTGCCGCTGCCAGGTGGAACTTCCATCACCTACACCAGCAGCCCTGAGTACCCTCAAAGTAACGGCCTGGCCGGGCGGGCTGTGCGGAGTGCTAAGGGTCTGCTAGAGCAGCCCCGCCTGTCCAACTGCGATTTCTACCTGGGCTTACTTAACCTACGTAACATCTCCCGGGACCGGACCATGGGTTCCCCTGTTCGGGTCCAGCCGCGTCGCTGATGTCGATGCTTTTGGATGACAAGTTTTTTGATTTCTAAGGGGAAGGATGTAGATGGTTCCACCCACCTGTACCCAATCGCCCAACTCTCTCTCTCTCTCTCTCTCTGGTTCCAGCCTGTATGCAGTCAGTGCTGCTACCCTATTAAGTAAAGTTACAAGTGTGTGCTCGATGAAGTCAACTGCCTGTAGCGCTGTCTCACTACAATTCCGACAATGGACCCAGTAAGACGTTTTGCGAGAGATCGAAATGGCCACAAGCTAACGGAGAAGTAGGGAGACCAGGATACGTTGAGAGACTGTTGGCTGTGATGTGATCACGCAAAGGAAAGGTGCGGCAAAATAAGATACCAGAAGTGCTGACTTTAAAAACGAGGGGCCAGGCACTCTGAAATAATTCCTGGGGATGATGTGCTTGTGAGGCGAGATGGTGGCGGTAAGATAGACACTCCTTACCATTGCCAGCCCAACAGTGTTGTATCGAGGAGTGGCAGCATGGTAACAGTCAAGTCTCCAGAAGGTGTTATCTACAAGAGAAGTGTATCGAGCATCAAAAAGTACATGTCCAAGGACAAACAAAATGAGGTACCTCAAAACCCACCAAGAGCTACTGATTCAGGGGGGCAAGATGACATTTCCGAGGTGGTGACCAGAGTTCCAGAGCAGAGAAGGTGTCTGGGTGACAACACTTTGGCAGATTCAACAGACTCTGATGCTTCTGTGCCAGCTGGTAGACTGTACCGTGAAAGGAGAGTCCCCAAGCGTTATGACGATTTTGTGTTATAGATTATGATACTGTTTATTATGATACTGTTTATTATGATACTGTTTATTATGAGCAAGGAGTTTATTAAGGTTACAAGAGTGTAAAAAGTTGCATTTGTTTTGTAGTTGTAATATATTTGTTTCGTGAGTTGTTGGAACACAAATGAAAACTCATATTTTGTAAGAATTTAATTGGAAAGTATATTAGAAATAACACATTAATTTAAAGTTTAATTCTGGTAAAGGAGGGATGTCATGATGATGAGTCATGATGATGATATGCAAATATCATGACCTTTGATCAGATGACTTGGAGGTGATCGATATTGCAAATAGGTAGGAGGCCATACCTTTGAGATAATCAGAAACATGAAATTAGGTGGAGTAGGCCATCGCCCTTCGAGCCTGCACCGCCATTCAATATGATCATGGCTGATCATCCAACTCAGTATCCCGTACCTGCCTTCTCTCCATACCCCCTGATCCCCTTAGCCACACGGGCCACATCTAACTCCCTCTTAATATAGCCAATGAACTGGAGACCCTCTGTGGCAGAGAGTTCCAGAGATTCACCACTCTCTATGAAAAAATTCTTCTCATCTCGGTTTTATTATTCCCCTTATCCTTAAGCTTAATAAACAGGCCAGGAATGGAACCTATAAATATTGTGACAGTATCATTATTATTCCACATCTGAGGTCAGGATGTGACATGTCCATTCCCCCCACATATGTTGCATGACCTGCTCAGTTACTCCAGCACTTTGTGTTTTGCTCGATTCCAACATCTGCACTTCCTTATTTCTCCATATGTTGTGTTGTGCTATGCTCATTTGTTCAGATCTACAACACCTACTAAAACTGAAAACGGAAAGTTTACACGTACATTCAGTGAGAAGTGTGCACTGAAGCATATTTGGTAGGAACATACAAGACAGTATCTTTAATTGAAGTAAGAATTTTGTAAATTTGTAAATTTGTAAATGCAGATATGGAGCCTAAAGTCTGCTCAATGCCGCTACTCCAACATTTGTTTCCCAACATCTAATCAAGGTGCATTCAGGCAGTTAAATTAATGTGGAACTAGGTGGAACAGGAGTGCTACTGTTGACTGAGGGCGGCACATTGGCTCAGCTGATAGAGCTGTTGCCTCACGGCACCAGAGACCCGGGTTCGTTCCTGACCTCGGGTGCTGTCTGTGCAGAGTTTGCACATTTTCCCTGCGACCATGTGGGTTTTCTCTGGGCGATCCGGTTTCCCCCCGCAGTTCATAGATGTGCAGGTTTGTAGATTAATTGGCTTCTATAAATTGTCCTAGTGTGTAGTTGGCCGTGTCCAGACTGTATCTCTAAATCTGAACCTCAAATGACTCGAGCTTTGCATTTGTTTCCCACCACTGTTGACAATGCAACAATGTCTTCAGACCTCATTCATTCCTAGACTTGCCTGATTGCAGATCCCACCATATTCCAACACTAATTGCAGTCTCCAGGACTTCAATCCTTTCATCCATCCCGTGTTCATGGCCTCCATGTTCCTTGTGCCATGCCAAAAACTAAACTTCAGTACTGTGCAATATCAGCCAGCTGCCGATTCATCGGTCAATTCGTCTCTTTGCCATGACAATGAGGCCCATGAATTTGGATTTGCATTAAACACATTTTTTACAGGTGAATATCAAGTGTTAATCTAAATAATCAATATACTTATAACCAGAGGATAGAGAAATAAATGGAGAAAATACCTGCAAATGTATGGAAGGTATATTCAAAGTTGAACATTTTTTCAGCTCCAGATTAGTATAAGGCATCCAATGGCAGTGCTTGGGAGCATCAAAACATCAATTTCTAGTGTTTCAGCTCCGTCAATATATCAACCATGCTGTCAATTTTGAGTATGCGTCACATGAAATCACAATTTACTGGGCAATTTATGGAAATGTGGCAACTTATACCAAAAACTATTCAAATGTTGCCACTTTTTGTATTCTGTGAATTCATTTTTACCGAATGGAAGTTCTGTTTTACTTTTTAGGACTATTTTAGAAACAAGAGCTGCTTTAATGGGGCAATCTTTTCCAACGTGTATTTTTGCCAAAGAATATTTGACATGGTCACCTTAACATCAGTGTGATTTGAACATCTCAGGAACATGTCATTCACTACCTGCAGAGAAAAGTTGATGTTAATAACTAAAACTTAAAACGTTACATATGCTAAATGTCCTTTTATTTTCTCCTTTTGTCATTATATTACTAATTTGGCTACATCAGGTTTTACATGCTTGAAAGTTGAGGAAAAGGAATACATTCTAGAATAAAATTCATATTTTCAAAAATATACTGAGCATATTTTAAACTTGCATGTATTCAAACAAATTTTTTAAATCCATTTCTATTTATTTTTTAACCCTGTTGCCATATCTCCATATCTGTTCTCTGACTTGTTCCGTACCTTTTCATACCTTTAGTTTCCCTGTCCCCGGACTCTCAGTCTGAAGAAGGGTAATGACCTAAAATGTCACCTATTCATTTTCTCCAGAGATGCTGCCTGACTCGCTGAGGTACATAGAAACATAGAAATTAGGTGCAGGAGTAGGCCATTCGGCCCTTCGAGCCTGCACCGCCATTCAATATGATCATGGCTGATCATCCAACTCAATATCCCATACCTGCCTTCTCTCCATACCCTCTGATCCCCTTAGCCACAAGGGCCACATCTAACTCCCTCTTAAATATAGCCAATGAACTGGCCTCAACTACCCTCTGTGGCAGAGAGTTCCCAGAGATTCACCACTCTCTGTGTGAAAAAAGTTCTTCTCATCTCGGTTTTAAAGGATTTCCCCCTTATCCTTAAGCTGTGACCCCTTGTCCTGGACTTCCCCAACATCGGGAACAATCTTCCTGCATCTAGCCTGTCCAACCCCTTAAGAATTTTGTAAGTTTCTATAAAATCCCCTCTCAATCTCCTAAATTCTAGAGAGTATAAACCAAGTCTATCCAGTCTTTCTTCATAAGACAGTCCTGACATCCCAGGAATCAGTCTGGTGAACCTTCTCTGCACTCCCTCTATGGCAATAATGTCCTTCCTCAGATTTGGAGACCAAAACTGCACGCAATACTCCAGGTGTGGTCTCACCAAGACCCTGTACAACTGCAGTAGAACCTCCCTGCTCCTAAACTCAAATCCTTTACCTATGAAAGCTAACATACTCCAGCATTTTGTGTCTATCTCCTTAATGATACTCTGTTCCTCCTATGAAGATCAGATGATCTTTTCCCAGGCTCTGTCTCATTAAATATTCTAAGTAATGAATATTGGGATGGTTCTCTCTGATCACCTACAGATATGGAGAGCATGACTTTATTTGGTCTATCTGGTGTTATTTCCCACGTAGGAAGTAACAAGATGGGGCGAAGTACCATCGCTTTGTAGTGCAAGGTGTTGTTTCTACCTCGACACAGTATTGTTAAATTCTCCAGGTTTTAAATGAAGCATTTTTCAAGTCGTATTCACATAGATAACTCCCCTATCACTGTATGTTTGTAGTACATTTAGGAATACATGTAGTTTGAAAATTACTGAGGAAAAAAAGTTATTAGTTCATAAATAAATTAAATGTCTTTCTTTTGCCTCACAAAAGGACATAACAACAAATTATGCACTAAGCCAAACACATACCTATGTTCTAAATATGTTTACATTGCAAACACAAATGCATACCAGTATTTATGATGGTAATGTAAGCATAATCCGAAGCCATTCATTTTAGTGCTTCATTAGATTTGATGAAATACGTTGTATGAAAAATATAACATCATCAAAATGTTAATAGAGTATGGTGAATATGGCTACTTTGAAGACAGAATTTTATATTAAGGGCAAATTTTATGTTGGTTTAATAGTAAAAATATGAATTGAGTTCTGCATTAATATACAGAGTATGCCTTTAAGCTAGTACCCTTTGATTTATTTTATTTTTATTGACTCTCAATTGCTGATTCCCTGCATTTTTTGCTTTGTTAATTTTATCACTCTGGAAATAGTAGTTCTTGGAGGTTAAGTTTTTTTAAATTTAAATTATAAATGTATTTCCTGTCCTTTAACCAGGTTGATACACTGGAAGCAATGCGACATCCTGACGAAACAACAAACATGAAAAGACAAACTGTGGCCTCTTATTTTAGGGTAAGATTATTATTTCAGTAACAACTACCTTCAAGTAAAATATGGCATTAATAAGAAAAATCTAATTTTCAGTAGGACTAAAGAACTTAAAAGGGAGCATGCATTTGTTGTTGGGAGTGGGAAGGGGGTCCCACTATTATGTTCAAATACTGATGGAGGTCATTACATTGTTTAATATTGTGCATCTGCTTTTGTTGTCATACTGTATTCTAAAAATATTCCTTTACATTTTGACTGAAATATTTTATCAAAGAAATATCATTGCAAATATATTATGAAATCATATACTTATTAAAACTCTGATCTTGTTAGTGTGTATATGTGTGTGTATATGTGGTTGTCTTTACATCTTCGTGAAAAAACGACATGGTAACGATAACATTTTACATATTCCGGTTGACATTTTTCCCGTCAAGGCTGGGATCACCTGATCTGAACATTTCATGCTTTATTTCTCGACATTACTGATTAAAGTTTAAAATCATCAAAAGACTGAAATTAAAACCACCAGCTTCAAATGATGACGTCACAATGGCTCAGCTAGCAGAGACCAGCCTGAATGAAGATTTCATCCTATATTTGACACGTTATTCGCGATTAAAGCTTTAAAAATGCCAACTTTCACAAGATTTTTACATATTCTGATTCACATTTTTTCCCTCGAGGCCGAGTTCACTTTCACTGAACATTTTAAGCTTTATTTCTCGACTTATTATTGATTAAAGTTTAAAAAAATCAATATACCTTTAACTTCAAACCAACCAGCATGAAATTATGATGTCACAATGGCAAGACTAGCAAGGGGGAGGCCGAATTGCTATTGTAACACGCAGGGCAAGTGCAATTGGAATTTGTTTTAAAGATCACTGCTGAGGAAGGCAAAGGGAGTGCTGGAATCTTACGTTCGGGAACGACTTGAGTTGGAGATTTATTTATTTTGCTCCAACCTTTCTTTTTTTTGGCATCTGGTAATTTGCACCAGAAATTGTTAATTTAGTTTTTTCGTTTTTTAGTTTAGAGATACAGTGCAGAAACAGGCCCTACGCTCTACCAAGTCCGATCCAACCAGTAATCCCTGTACACTAACACTATCCTACACACTAGGCACAAAGGAAATTGGGTGGCTATCAGTCAGCAAACAGTTCTTCATGTGAATATTATTTTTCTATCTGGCAGTACTCACTGATGGATCTCCTGTCTAAAATGGTGGTGGGTCAGCCTCATTTTGTCCGTTGCATCAAACCCAATGATGATCGTCAAGCAGAAAAGTTCTTTGAAGAAAGAGTATTGGTTCAACTGCGGTACACTGGTATCTTGGAAACCATACGCATCCGTGGGCAGGGATATTCTCATCGCATCCTCTTTGAAGACTTTGTTAAAAGGTAAAAAAAAACATGGACATTAGGATTTGTATTTTTATAAAATTAATTGTATCAGCACAAACACCTGTCGCAGCTGTGCACATCCGCAAAAAGAAGAAATTTGTCTCTCAAAATCTCTAACCTCGTGTTACTTCCACAGGATTCCAGATTCTAGTCTTTGTGTTGCCCTTTTTCGTCTATGTTTTTCTGCATCAGAATAAATGAGAAGCCCTATTGTGGTCTTAATTCAAATCAGTAATTTTACAAAAAATGCAATTACACCGACCAAGAGCCAAGGATTATTGGTTCACGAGTCAATGCCGCTTGAAGGAATGTTTGTTGCAAGAGAGAGTTCACAAAAATGATCAAAAGAGAGAAAGTACATTTTTATCTTCTGAATGCATGACACATGAAGCATATGAAAAATCGGATACATGAAATAACTGAAACGCAGCATAAATATAATTTAGGTGTTTACCGTAAAGGAATTGTTGGTAGGAATTCTGAGTAAAGTTGCACTTTTGTAGGTTACCAATGCCTAATCCATAGTGTGCTGTGAAGATTCACCAATCTAGGCATTGGAGTTGGGATGTAGTTGGATTTCCATGATTGGTCAATGTTATGGGATGACGATTTTAATGCACTAAATTTTGAATTTTAAAAGAGAAGGAAGTTTTATAAATGTAATAACAGATGCTGGTTTATACCAAAGATATACACAAAAGCTGGTGTACCTCAGCGGGTCTGACAGCGTCTCTGGAGAAAATGGAGAGGTGACAGAGACCCAATCAATTCCCTGTAATAATGCTCTCCTTCACCTAGCAGAACTTGTCCTCACCCTCAATAACTTCTCTTTCAACCTCTCACTTTGTCCAAGTTAAAGGTGTAGCCATGGGCATTCACATGGGCCCCAAAAAGCCTGCCATTTATGTTGGTTACATAGAACAGTCCTTGTTCCAAATGTACACTGACCCAATCCCCCAATATTGTCTCTGCTACATCGGCAACTGCAACAGCTGCCTCCTGCACCTGTGCAGAATTCATGGACTTCATTAACTGCACCACTAACTTCCACCCTGCCCTCACTTCACCTGGACTCTCTGTGACACCTCTCTCCCCTTTCTTCATCTCTCTGTCTCCATCAAAGGGGACAGACTATCGACTGACGTCTACTGCACAGCTACAGACTCCCACAGTTTTCTGGACTACACTTCCTCCCACCCTGCTTCTTGCAAAGATGCTCTCCCCTACTCTCAATTCCTCTGTCTCAGCCGCATCCAAGACGAGGTTTTCCATACATCAAAGATATCCTCATTCTTTAGTTAACGTTATTTCCCCCGGGCTGTCATAGATGGATCCCTTACCCACGTCCCTTCTGTGTCCCATCGTTCTGCTCTTGCACCTTCTCTCCCCAGATGCAATAAAGAAAGGTCCTCACCTTTCACCCCGCCAGCCTCCGCATCCAACACATCTTTCTCCAACATTTCCGTCACGTAAAATGTGATCCCACCACTAGTCACATCTTTCCATCTTCACCCCTTTTCTGCCGTCTGCAGAGACCGCTCGCTGCACAACTCCTTGGTTGCCTTCCCACCCATACCAGCACCTCCCCAAGTACTTTCCCTTACAACCACAACACCATGTAACACCTTTCCTTATAGTTCCTCCCTCGACTCCATCCAGGAACCCCAGCAGTCCTTCCAGGTGAGACAGAGGTTCACGTGCACCTCCTCTAATCTCATCTACTGCATCCGATGTTCCTGATGTGGGTTCCTGTACATCGGCGAGACCAAGCGTAGACTCAGCGACCATTTTGTTAAACACTTACGCTCTGCTGCCAAGGTCTACTGGATCATCCAGTTGCTAACCATTTTAACTCCCCTTCCCATTCCCACACTGACTTTTCTGTCCTGGGCTTCCTCCATTGCCAGAGTGAGTCCACACGCAAACTGGAAGAACTGCGCATTATATTCAGCCTCATATTCTAACCCAGCAGCATAAACACTGAATCCTTCAATTTTAGATAACCTCCCCCCCCCCCCCCCCCCCCCCCCCCCCCCCCCCCCTTCCAATAATTACACCCCCCCCCACTCCCTTCCCCTGAACCTTGGCTAGCCTTGCACTGGTGTCTTTCAACCCCACCGCCACCCCTTCCATCAAAGATCCTTCCACAAGCTTTGCAATTTGCTTTATTTATTTTGGGTTCACACATGCTTCAACCCAACAATCTGCCTATCATGGAACCAACCCCCTCGCCTGAAGTCACCTTACTGTTGTAGGCCATGATTTGTTTGGCCCCCTCTTCTCACCCAGTTATTTTTCCCAGTTCCCCCTGCAATCAGTCTTAAGCAGGGTCCCGACTGGAAACATCACCTATCTATGTTCTCCAGAGATGCTGCTGCCTGACCCGCTGAGTTACTCTTTTGTGTCTATCTGAGGTTTTATAAATATTGATTATGTAGTGCATTAATGATTGTTATTACAGCACAAAATTATTTTAATAATCTGATCAGTCCCCGCAGTACATTCTGCAAGGCCATTTGAACATTGTATTCATCGACCATTCAAAAATTTAAAGCATCTAAATTGGTGTATGTGTGGTCAATAAAGCCTCCCACCCTTGCTTTCTCAATATTTCACCAATTAGTCAAAAGAGCATCATTCACATACCAGCTGAGATGCCATGAACAGCCTTTCTGTATGCACTCTTAAAAATATTTTGCAGCCATATTTCATTGACCTACATGATAGACATCATACTGTTTTGATGTGTATTTCTTTTCTTTTAGCCTCAACAGTAGATTTTTTTGTTGTTGCGAATGCAGGGTACAGATTATGTTGTGGTTTTCATATATTTTGGAGATATACTTGCGTCTTTTTAGTACAGGTCCACCACCGATTTTTTGGCAACTGGTGGTTCAACGTCTCCTTTAATCTGGACAAAATTACGAGAACGCACTTAAAATCCACCCCCCGGGGAATTCCCATCGAAAATGTGGCATCCAGGCCACTTGAGGCGGCTGATCACGAACGCATCGGGACTTCCACGTCGATCAGCGGGTCGAGTTTGCCCTCTGTGACCAGGGCTCTGCAACTCTGAGTCAACCGTAGCCGGCAGATCCGTTCCCATAGCCGACAACCGAGCCGACTTTGCGGGCCCGTATCTCGGCGACATAGACGGACCATTCTAATACCATTGGACTCCTCGCGGAGGCCGTGACCTCTTGGTCCAGCAAAATGGATAATTCAGAAAGGCTCTGGGACCCGGGGTGCCGGAATATCGGTGGTGGACCTGTTCGATATTTCTAGATCCAGTCAGAATATCACCTTCCAATGGGATCTCATCTCTGATTGACCAATAACATCATATTGCTGGTCGTGTTTGTGTCATTTCTTTTGAGCCACCCAGCATCTGAAGGAAATGTTGACATTTTTCACGTTATTTGGTCAACCTCATATCCTTGACCTTGACTCATTACTAAAGTTAATCGCTTCTGCAGAAGACACACTCAAAGTCTCCTGGACTAAGCAGTCCATTTGATCATTAGAGTCATAGAGTTATAGATTAATACAGTGTGGAAACAGGCCCTTCGGCCTAACTCGCCCACACCGGCCAACAATGTCCCAGCTACCCTGGTCCCACGCCTGCGCTTGGTCCATAACCCTCCAAACCAGTCCTATCCATGTACCTGTCCAACTGTTCCTTAAACGATGGGATAGTTCCAGCCTCAACTACCTCATCTGACAGCTTGTTCCATACACCTATCACCCTTTGTATGAAAAAGTGACCACTCAGATTCCTATTAAATCTTTTCCCCTTCACCTTGAACCTATGTCCTCTGGTCCCCGATTTCCCATCTCTGGGTAAAAGACTTTGTGCATCTACCCGATCTAGTCCTCTCATGATTTTGTATACCTCTATAAGATCTCCCCGCATCCTCCTATGCTCCATGGAATACTGACCCAGCCTTATCAACCTCTCCCTATAGCTCACACCCTCTAGTCCTGGAAACATCCTCGTAAATCAGTTCTGAACCCTTACAAGGTTGACAATATCTTTCCTATAACATGGTGCCCAGAACTGAACACAATATTCTAAATGCGGTCTCACCAAAGTCTTATACAACTGCAACATGACCTCCAAACATCTATACTCAATACTCTGACTGATGAAGGCCAGTGCCAAAAGCCTTTTTGACCAACTTATCTACCTGTGACTCGACCTTCATGGAACCATGCACTTGTACTCCTAGATCTATGCCATTCCTTCATCGTCACTGTGTCATAGTCCCTGCCTAAGGACAGGTGAGATCAAATACGTTACAAGGAATGGGACTAGTATAAATCCTCTGGCAGCCAGCATAGTATTGTTGGACAAAATAGTTCCCCTCATAATTGAGATGAAATACGAGATCTAAGAATGCGATAGTTTTAACAAAAAAGAAGTAAAGTCCTGGAGTAGACACAAAACGCTGGAGGAACTCAGTGAGACAGGCAGCATCTCTGGGGAGAAAGAATGGGTGACGTTTCGGGTCGTGACCCAAATTTAGTCTGAAGAAGGGTCTCGACCCGAAACATTCCTTCTCCAGAGATGCTGCCTGTACCACTGAGTTACTCCAGCATTTTGATTTAAACCAGCATCTGCAGTTCTTTCCTCCACCCAAAGTCCTGGAGTAACTCAGTGGGTCATGCAGCATCCCTGGAGAACATGGATAGAGGTTTAACAAATAGGTTCACCATCACAGGAAATTGAACTTATTCACATCCAGGAATTGTCCATAAATAATGGCCATTTTAATGTTGTTCTCACTGAATTCTTGTTTGAAGTGCTGCATGCGTTGGATTATATTGGGAGTGTGTGGTTTCTGGCTTCACCAGCAGATGTGCTGCTGGTGATTAGTACAGATAATGATATCAGTATGATCTATTCATTATAATGTGCATACAGTTTCAGCATGAGTGAATGTCTGTAACATCTGATGAGTGCACTACGTATCCTACAGATTACATGGCAGTTTTCAGATGCAATTGAATTTTCAAGTTACACAATTTTTGGAACAATAAATTCACAAAGTGCTGGCGTAACTCAGTAGGTCAGGCAGCATCTCTGGAGAAAAAGGATGGGTAATGTTTCAGGTTAGGACCCTTCTTCAGACTGTTACTTCAGCACTTTGTGTCTATCTTCGGTATCTACCAGCATCTGCAGTTCCTTTCTACACATTTGGAATATTAGTTTAGTTTTAGTTTGGAGATATAGTGCAGAAACAGACCCTTTGACCCACCGATTCCACACCGAACAGGGATCACCCATGTACCAGTTCTATCCTGCACACTAGGGAAGATTTACAGAGGCCAATTAATGTACAAACCTGTACGTCTTTGGGATGTGTGAGAAAACCAGAGCACCCAGAGAAAACGTACGCAATCACAGAGAGAACGTACCAACTCCATACTGACAGCACCCATAGTCAGGATCAAACCTAGGTCTCTGGCAATGTAAGGCAGCAACTCTACCACTAAATTTGAACATTGTCTGATCTTATACACATTTTATTAGTTTATCATTTATTTATGCATATGTTGATTGACGTATAGCCAAGAGTATTTAATTGTTTAACGTTCAATGCAACAATAACATTCTCACTTGCTGCAGCTTAGCAAACCTTCAAATGCAATGCCTTGATAATGGATTTTTTTTAATGCAATAAATTAATAACATGTAATATGATTGCAAAAAAACCCAACAACCTTAGTGCAACCAAAGACAGTCCATAGTAATTCATAGTTGCTGAGGTTGGTGTTGTGCAGAGTTCAAGGACCTGATGATATTAATATAAGTAAAGTTTGCATAGACACTAAGGTAGTATGTTTTTCGGTATAATCTTGATTCATTATCAGTCACACATCACATTTTATGAAGAAACAACAAATATTCTTTGTCCACAGATTAAGAGCTCAGTTTGGGGTTTTGCATAACTGGTACAGCATTGATAATATTGATATTTTCAGTCTTCATTGTTTCTGCTGAATACAATATGATACGATCAAACTTTATTAATCCCAGGAGGGAATTTGATCTGCCAACAGTCATAAAACACAAGATACAGGAAATGAGGAATGAGTGGAAAGGATTGGGGATGTGTAAAGATTATAGAGGGGGTGGGGGAGGGGAGTCAGTCTGTCCAGGGAAACTCCGTGGGGTTTGTACTCCTTGGTAACCTGTGTATCCACACCATTGATGGAGACAGGGGACAAATTGTTCCATAAGAAGAATTAAGCTTTTTAAATCAGGATTATTAATAAATTACGCAGAAGATAATACTTTGCTGTATAAAAAGGAAATGCAGTTGCTGGTTTATGCTAAAGTTAGACACAAAATGCGGAAGTACACAGCGGGTCAGGCAGCATCTGTGGAGAAACTGGATAGATGACATTTCAGGTAGGGACTCTTCTTCAGACTGATTGTAGTGGGGGGGGGGGGGGGGGGGGGGACAGGACAAAAGGAAAAAACAGGACAAATCAGGGTTGGCAACAGATGACCTCGGGCAAGGAGGTTCCCTGATGGGCTGGCAGTTGGCTAGCGACGGGAGAGATACATACTTGTGAACTGTGGAACTAGTGGAAATTTGAGGTGCAGTTCCTCAAATTTACGTGGGGTCTCATTCTGGCAATGGAGAAGGCCCAGGACAGAACGGTCAGTATGGGAAGGGGAGTTAAGGTGGTTAGCAAACAGGGAGATCCAGTAGGCTTTCACGGACCAAGCGTAAGTGTTCCACAAAACAATCGTAGAGTCTACGCTTGGTCTCGGGAGTACCGGATGCAGTAGATGAGGTTAGTGGAGGCACAGGTGAACCTCTAACTTACCTAGAAGGACTGCTGGGATTCCTGGATGGGGGTGAGGGAGGAGGTATAAGGCCAGATGTGACATCTCCTGGGATTGCAGGGGGAAGTATCTGGGGAGGTGGTGGAGGAATAGCACCTCATATTTTGGTTGGATAGTCTGCAACATTGAATTATCCCCTCCAGTTTCCTCACTATAATCAGTTGAAGAAGGGTCCCGACCCAAAACGTCACCTATCCATTTTCTCCAGAGATGCCACCTGACTTGCTGAGTTGCTCTAGCATTGTTGTCTGTAATACTTTGCTGCATTTATTCAGCTTCTAATGTAGGTATTTTTGTTGGTTATTTGGCTCTGTAAATTTAAATTGCCCTTAGTGTGTAGGATAGTTCTAGTGTAAGGGGTGATTATGGGCTTGCGCCAAATGGCCTGTTTCCACACTGTATCTCGACAGTCTAAAAATCAGCAAACCCAGATCTGCAGATGAATTTTGAATCACAAAAAAATGTTGGAACTGAAAAAGGAATTTGCAAAAGTGGTGCTGATTAAATATGCGTCTGCATTACCAGATCAATGAGAGGTCTTATTATGAAAAGCTGCTTGATGTTTTAACTTCCTTTCCAGAGCTTTGATGGCTCTGTATAATGTACAGTAAATAGATTCAGGGGTGTTGCCTGAGGGCTGGAAAATGGCAAGTGTTCTATTCTTATTCAAAGAAGGGTGTTTTTATAAGCCCAGTAATTACTGATTGACCACTTCAACCTCGGAGGCCAGCAAAGAAACAGCGATCAGGGACAGAGATACCAATCACTTGGAAAAGAGTGGATTGAGTCGAGAAAGCCATCATAGTCTTATTAAAAACAAAAGAAGACACAAAGTGCTGAACTAACGCAGTGTGTCAGCCAGCATCTCTGGAGAACATGGTAAATTGTCCATAGTATGTAGGATGGTGCCTGTGTACGGGGTGATCGCAGACTCAGTGGGCCAAAGGTCCTGTTCCTGCAAGGTATCTCTGAAGTCTAAAGTCTAATAATTAGAAAGCCTAAATCTGCAGAAGCTTTTTGCATTTCGGGTTGGGACTCTTCTCAGTCTGAAGAAAGGTCTGAACCCAAAACGTCACCTCTCCATGTTCTTCAGAGATGCTGCCTGACCCTCTGAGTTACTCTAGCACTTTGTGTCTTTTTTTTGTAAAAAAGCGTCTGCAGTTACTTGTGTCCACATGTTCAGAACAAATATTGACTATGAATGTGTTGGAATGTTTTTTGATGAAATAAGAAAGTTAACAAGAGCAGATTTTTGTGTTACCGTGTTATTGTGGTTGTGTGTTCTTTATTATTGTACTGCTGCTGACAACCCAAATTTCCACCGACCCTGGTTGTGTGGCAATAAATTATATCTATCTATCTATAGTTGATTTTGTACATATGGGTTTCCAAAAAGGCATCTGATAAGGTGCCACATGGTAGGCTTCTTATCAACATTGAAGCCCAAGAAAGTTAAGAAACAGGAAACCAAGAGTATTCGTGAATTGTGTAGGAAGGAACTACAGATGCTGACTCACACTAAAGATAGACACAAAATACTGGAGTAACTCAGTGGGTTAGGCAGCATCTCTGGAGAAAAGGAACAGGTGATATTTTGGGTAAAGACCCTTCTTTAGACTGAGAATCAGGGGAGAGTGAAAAGTATGAAAATGTACATAACAAATCAAAGCCGGCACTGATGGCCAAGGAGCCCACAATGGTCCATTGTTGGTTGTGGAGTAGGTGATAACAGTGATACGAACAGTGAAACTAGCAGGACAACTAGGGTGGGGGAAGGATAGAGAGAGAGAGAGAGAGAGAGAGAGAGAGAGAGAGAGAGGGTATGCAAGGGTTACTTGAACTGAGAGAAATCAAAACTCATACCGCAGGGCTGTAAGTTGCCCAAGCGAAATATGAGGTACTGTTCCTCCAATTTGCGTGTGGCCTCACTCTGCCAGTGGAGGAGGCCCAGGATAGTGGTCAGTATGGGAAGGGGAGTTTTTGTGAATTGTTTGTTTTTTGGACAGGTGGTAAATGTATGATAGCGTTCCCCCAGAGCTTTGTACTTCTGTGGAAGTACTAGCCTCTGGGGAGTGAGTACTTCATTAATGTATAGTGATTACTTGGCTGGGTGCACAGGTATGATTTTCAAATTTACATTTGACATAAAACTGGGAAGCATAGTTAGTTGTGAGAAAGACTGCAGGGAGATATATAGACAGGTTGGTGAAATGAGTGGATAGGTGGCAGATTAAATTTAATGCAGAGAAATGCAAAGTGTTATGTCTACGGACAGACAACATACTAAAGGGCCTGTCCCACTGTAAGAGGTAATTCAAGAGTTCTCCCGAGTTTCCCCTGATTCGAACTCGGAGAATTACGTAATAGCCGTTCGTAGTTACTCGGGGTTCTTGTGAACATTTTTCATAGTGCTGAAAGAACTTCACGAGTTACCGCATTTCCCGAGTGCCTGCCGTTAGCATTATGAGCCGCTACGAGACATCCACGAGCTCAGACGTAGTCGCTACATACATTCTACGTACTTACCACGAGTTAGATTTTTTTTTAACTCGGGAGAGCTCTTGAATTACCTCTTACAGTGGGACAGGCCCTTAACAGAGAGACAGGACAGGAGAAGTCTAGATGCATGCATGCATAATTTGCTGAAGGTGGCAGGGCAGGCTGAGACGGTAATCAAATTTACTCGCAGGATCCTGTACTTCATAATTAAAGAAGTACACGAGCTAGGAATACATAGTGACCCGTTATTAACTATTGGTTTAGCAGCAACTCAAAAAGCCTTTCACTACACTTTTGTACACGTGCCAATAAAGTAATATAAACTCTAATTATTGTATCCAGTACTGGATGCCACACTTTTTGGAAATGTATAAAGGCTTTATAGAGAGTGCAGAAAAGTTTTAATGAACAGATTTCAGAGATGAGTGATTTTATCGCGTAGATAGATTAGAGAAGGTTTGGTAGTTCTCTTTGGAACTGAGGTGATTTGATAAAGGTGTTTAAAATCTGGAGAACTATGAACACAGTAGACAGGGAGACAGAGAATGGAGCTATTAGGCAACAGCACAAATCAGTGCTGTAACTGCATTAAATCCACATGAATGCATTAGTGCTATTGTGATCTACCGACAGCTACGTGGCTGCCAACCTTTTTTTTCCCGTTTATTATATCGTTTACAGAGTACTATGTTTACATATTCTGTTGCCGCAAAAATAATGTCATTGTTCTGTCTGGGACATATGACAATAAACATACTCGAGAACCATGAGGACATAAAATATAATGCAGTCAGTGGTTAGGATGTGGAATATACTGCTGTGTGTAACAGTGGTGGCAGATACAATTGGAGCATTCAGAAGGGAGCTTGATATGTATCTGAAAGGAAAGAGGCTGAAGGGCTGGGTACTGGGATGAGCTGGAATTGCTCTTACAGAGAGTTGGCGCAGACCTGACGAGCAAAGTCATCTCTTTCTGGCAGTAGTCATTCTGTTATTTTGTGGAGCACATATTGCAACCAGATCTGCCAATACAGTGGACATAAGTATTTATTAAAGTGCTGGAGTAACTCATAGACACATTGAACTGGAGATACCGGTTTACAAAAATGACCCAAAAGTGCTGAAGTTACATCACGTATCTATGTCCTCCAGAGACACTGCCTGACCTGCTGAGTTACTCTAGCACTTTGTGTTCTACGCAAGATTCCAGCATCTGCGGACTCTCCCATACGTATTTATCAAGATTGGGTGTGTTCCTATTAGAAATTGGTTCAAATGTGAGAACACCAATTTTTATACATATTCTGTATAGAGATTTATCTTCAGTATAAAACGATACCAGATGAAATTCTTACTTGAAGATCACTGCAAAGTTTTGCTGTCCTCTTCTCTGTAATCCTTGGCTACCTTATCCTTCTGATATTTCTGTGGTCATCTCACTCTGGTTTCTTGATCCCTGAATTTGATCACTCATGGCAGTCTCTTGAGTGAGAAGTGGCGGCGCTGGTGAATGGCTGCGGCTTGCCTGCAGTCCGTTTGTTTTTACTTTTTTGTGTTTTTTTCGTTTTGTTTAGCTAAGTTTTTGGTTTTAGGTTGTGTTTATGTGTGTGGGGGGTTGAAACGGGGCTTGCTGTCTCTCCCTTCGGGGGAATGCGACTTTTTTGTCATATCCCCCTTCTCGGCCTCCGTCTGCGCTGAGGCCTAATGGCGGAGCTGGCGACCTCGAGGCTCCGGGGCAGCCTGTCAGGACTCGCCCTGGGGCTTGCTCCGGGGCTGTGACGCTCCCGTGAGGGCGGCGGCTCTGAGGGCTGTGACGCTCCCGTGAGCCCGAGTGTAACGGCGCTCCCGTGGGGGCGGCCTGGTGCGGGGCTGTGACACTCACGTGAGGGTGACCCGGCTCGGGGCTGGAACGGTGCTCCGGTGGCTGAGACGGCGTTCTGGCGGCGGTGGCCTGAGTCCGGGGTTCGGCCGCGGGCCAGTGGATGACGTCGTCAACAGCTGTGTCCGCTGGACTGGAGGGCGGCAGCTTCGACCACCCCGGGCCGCGGTGTTTGAACCGGCCCGTTCGCGGAGCTCGGTGAGCCGCGGGACTGATTTTACCATCGCCCGGTGGGGTATCGCCTCAGTGCAGAGGGAGAAGAGGAGGGAAGAGACTGCATCCCTAAGATTTTTGCCTCCATCACAGTGAGGAGGTGCTTGGTGGACTCACTGTGGTGGATGTTAATTTGTGTTTACTGTCTGTTCTGTTGTTTATTATTGTATTATTGTATGTATGGCTGCAGGTAACGACATTTCGACAAATAAGGTCTGAATGACAAATAAAGGATCTAATCTAATCTAAGCTAATCAATTCATCTCCCAAGATTCTTGTGCTATAAAATTCCAACCCTTCCTGTTCATAAAATCTCTCTATCTCTCTTCCATCCTCTTTAAAATCTACTTTGTCAATAAAATTGTGATCATGTATCTTAAACTGTCTTCAGCAAAAGCCCGATGTGTGGTAATGCTCCTGTAAATTGCTTTGGGGTTTTTATTTTTGCCACTTAGGAAGGAAGGTAAGAAAAAACAAGGAGCTATCGACCAGGTAGCTAGATGTCGGTACTAGGGAAGATGTTCAAATATATTGTTAAAGAAGTGATGATGGGATTAAGCAGAGATATATTGATATATGTAAGGGAAATCATGCTTGAAAACTCATGTTTTTTTCTATTGTAATTACAGAATAAATAAGGGCAAACCAGTTGTTGATGTGGCAGATTTGGATTGACATGAAGCTTTCAATAATGGAATATCTAGCTGATCTGAAACCAGTGGATGTGGTGTATTTGGATTTTCTGGCTTTTAGAAGGTCACAAACTGGAGATTAATGAATGCGGTTATTGTGAGTAGTTTGGGGGTAAAAGATCAGGTTGATTGAGGTCAACTGATAGAAAACAAAGAGTAGAAATAAAAGGGTCCTAATCAGGTTGGAAGTCTGTGCCAAGTGGATGCTTCAAGGCTTCAACTATTCATAATGCAAATCAGCAATTTGCCAAGATGGGCCAGAATTAAAATGTTCAAGTTTGTTGATGTCATGAAACTAAATGGGAATGTGAGCATTCATGTAGTTTGCATTGGCTAGGTTTGTGGGCAAGTGACGTGGCAGATGCAGAATTGTTTGGGAAAATGTGCAGTTATTCATGTTGGTAAGAAAAAGCTGAAATGCTGAATATTTTTTAAATGGTGAGGGATGTTCAAACAGCTTGGATGTCCTTGTACAAAAATCACTGGAAACTAGTAGGTTAGTGCAGCAGGCAATTAGGAAAGCAAATAATATGTTGTCCTTTCCTCCAATAGGAGTTGTGCAGAACCCTGCAGTGATTTCTTTCTCACAGTCCCAGCAGAATTTTTTCTCATAGTCCCACACAACACTGGAGTTCAATGTTGATCTCCAGTGCTGTGTGGCATTTCCACGTTCTCACTGTGACCATGTAGGTTTTCCCAGGTGCATTGGTTTCCTTCCATATCCCAAATGACAAAATGATGGTTGATTAATTAGTTATTGTAGATTAGTCCAGTGTAAGAGGCTGCTGTGAAATTCTGGGATATTAATAAGCATGTGTGAGAAAATTGTGTGCAGTTTGGTCGCCTAGTTATAGGAAAGGCATTATTAAATTTGAAAGGGTGCAGAAAAGATCCATGAGGATGTTACTAGGATTGAACAGCTTGAGTTATAAGGAGAGACGGGATTATTTGGGTCTGTTTTCCCTTGATTGCAGAAGGCAGAAAGGTGACCTTTATACAGGTATACTAAATCATGAGGGACATCGATAAGATAGATGGTCACAGTCTTTTTATCAAGATAGGGGAGTCTAAAACTAGTGGGCATAGGTTGAAGATGAAGAAAGATTTAACTGGAATCTGTGGGACAGTTTTTTTACACAGGCGATGTTGGTATGCGGAACCAGCTGCCAGAGGAAGTAGAGGCAGGTATAATTACAATTTTTAAAATATATTTAAACAGATACATTAATAGGAATGGTTTAGATTAATATGGGCCAAATGCAGACAAATGGGACTTGCTCAGATAGGTCACCTTGGTCCGTATGGACAATTTGATCCGAAAAGTTTGTTTTTGCGCATAATATGTCTTAGATTCTCTGACTCTAATGGATTACAAGTCATGAGAGAACAGGATTGTGGGGATTGCTCTGAGAGCCAGCATAGATTTAATGTGTGGAATGGCTTCCATATATGTTGTGACCAAATATGAGGATTTAAATACAAGGTCAAAGTTGGGTTACCACAAATCCAGAGGACTTTGTTGAGACCTCACCACCAGGGGCGCCGAACGATTGGCAGCCCTGCCAACAGTCTGTTTTCTTGTTCTTTTAAAAAAATTTAGTGTGTTAACAGTCTGTGTAAATGTTCTCTGGTTTGTTTTATGTGGGGGGAGGGGGAGGAGGTCGGGGGAAACTTTTTCAGTTACTTACGTTGCTGGAGATGCGATTGTTTTACGGATCGGGAGTCAAGATCGTCCCGTCAATGGAGGACTCGAGGCCCCTGAGCGCGCGAGAGCAAAGAAGCGAAGAGATTTGAACATTTTTTTCGCCTTCCATCACAGTGAGGAATGTGGAGGAGTCACTGTGGTGCAGGCATGTGCCGTGAATAATTACTCAAGGTAGGCAGGCGGCTTTAAA
Source organism: Leucoraja erinaceus (assembly GCF_028641065.1). NCBI lineage: Eukaryota > Metazoa > Chordata > Chondrichthyes > Rajiformes > Rajidae > Leucoraja > Leucoraja erinaceus. The sequence continues at coordinate 25,474,515 of NC_073383.1, forward strand.
AAAAAATCTTAAACCGCGCATGCGCAGATTGTTCTCTCATTAAAAATTAAAAATATAAAATAAGTAACAATTCAATTTGCCCAAGGCTTCTAAATCTCCTTCATTTTTAATTACTGAATGGGTGGGGGATGGAGGATGAAGGCGGGTGGAGAGATGGTGGGAAAAACGGGAGCACACCGGGACGTTGAATCAGTTGTCGTCTTATTGAATGACAATACTAATTCAAGGGCTCAATTGGAGGGAGAGTTCCTTTCACAGTGTGTGGAGAGTCTGTGCCAGGGGTTAAAGTTGCGGGGATGGCAGGATGTTGAGAAGGAGGGGGTCGGAGATCATATCAGACTCACTCACCGCTGCCACAGCACTCCGGGCACGGACAGCAGAACTGGCCGCCACTTCTGGGGAAGGAAGCAGCTCAGTGACTGCGAGCGGCCGCCGGGACCCGACAGCAGAACCGGCTGCGACTTCAGCGCCTTCTGCCGGCCCGCACGCCTCTGGCAGTGCTCTCCATCTGAACACCTCTCACCTGCCACTCACCGGCCTGAGTGAGGCCGGCGAGCGGCAGGAGAGAGGTTTTCAGACGGAGAGCGCTGCCAGAGGTGTGCAGGGACCGGCAGAATGGGCTGTCCGCTCCCGGCGGCCACTCGCAGCCACCCAAGCTACTTCATTCCTCCGGGCCCGGAGCGTCGCAAGTGGGTTACTGGCCCCGATCCCCTCCTTCACAACGCTCCTGCCTTCCCCGCAAATTTACCCTGGGCCAGACTCCCCAAACACTGTGAAAAGAGCTCTCCCCCCCACCCCGGGAAATACAGTATTAAAAAACATAAAGCACCGAGAAATGTACTTACCACATAATCGGTACACAAACTCCATTCTTCTCTCTTTGCTTCCTAGATTCATAGGAATGTGAAAAAATGTGAGGTCTATCACTATGTTAGAAACTGGAGTGACTAAGATTTTTTTTTACATGGTGGTACATTAAATGGAATTCGTATGCGGAGAGTCCATGTAAATGAATCTCCTAGCATTAACATGTAGCCACAGCAAACAATCGGGAAAGCAAACAACGTGTTGCTTTCCTTGCGAGGCTATTTGAGTTGATGTGCAGAGTTGTCTTCTTCCAATCGTATAGGCCTGTGATAAGACCAGATGTGGAATATTGAGTTTGATCTGGTTTCACAGCTGAATTAATAAACACAGAGTGGAACAGATTGAACCCTGAAATGGCAAGTTTGTTGTCGCAGGAGAGATTAAGCTGCAAAATTCTATCAAGGGTTGTCAGAGTCAAGTTGTTTTGAGTTTATTGTTATATGCACAAGTATGATGAAGTACAGATAAATGCAAATCTTGCTGCATGGATATTGTTTCCCCTGGCTAGAGTATCACGGGCTTAAATCAATGGGACTGCTACACAGGACGGATGAGAAAGAATGTTGTTTCCCCAAGGGTAATGAATCTTTGGTATTCTCTACCCAGGAGGTTTTGAGGCTGAGTTGTTGAATATATTCAAGACTGAGTTCAATAGATTTTTAGCAGTTGAAGGAATTAAGGGTTATGGAATCATGGCAGGAAAGTGGTGCTGAGGTCGAAGATCAACAATGGTCATATTGCAATGCAAGATGCTTAATGGCCCACTATTGCTTCTATATGTTGTATTATTACCAAAGTCTTATTGCTCTTGCTGAAATTATAGCCCGTGCTGTGGATCACCATTTAAATTACCACATACTATAACATTTCAATGATCTATTAATCTCGAGTTAAATTACAATATTTTGTGGTTGAAAATAACATAAATGTTCCAATTCAGTTTTATTATCTTTTTTGTCATTCTCACAAGCAATGGGATGCTAGGAGTGTATTTCCACTCCCAGTCATTTTCCTTTCTGTTTTGAATGCAGCATTTTATTCAGAGCTCTCAATTTACCATGCCTTCACATTGCTTCCATGAAGTACCACATGACAGATGAATTTTCTTTAAATTTTCAGATAGTGTTTTGGCTAATGGGCTAGAAAATAGGACAGGTTCATTGGATTTACAGTTAATATCTTATATATTAAGTGCCCACATCTAAATTGCTGGATATTAAACTGCAATAAAATGTGTCTCTATCATTAGATGTTGGATGACAATATGAATTTAGATTACCAGCAGGTCCTATTGTTCCTGGTTTTTTTTTTCATGATGGACAGTTACCTCAGTTTTCATCTTTATTCCTTTCTACTTGTTATTGTTTTTTTAGTGTGGAAATAGGCCCTTCAGCACAATCAGTCCACACTGACCAATGATTATCCATACACTAGTTCTATGCTATTACCTCCAACACGCTAAGGGCGATTTACGGAAGCCAATTAATCTACAAAACTACACGTTTTTGGAATGTGGGAGGAAACTGGAGCACGCGGAGAAAACCCACGCAGTTAGAGGGAAAACGTGCAAACTCTGCAGTCAGGATCGAATCTGGGCCTCATGCGCTGTGAGGCAGTGGCTCTACCACTGCTTCACCAAGCTGCCCCTTTGCTGCTCTCTGTTGCAAATATTCTAAATGGGACATAACTGGACCTAATTCTCCATCTAAAGCAGAAGAAATAGGTCAGGTTTACAGATAGGAATCTAGCCGCTGTGTGTTGAGATGTTCCTGTGGATGTGGATCTGGACTGGAAACTACCTTGTGTCTGCCACATCCATCAAGCGCAAAACCTAGATGAATCTGTAGTATCTCTGGCACCACCAAGGTGGAGTGCTAAAATATAATTCAAATTGCAAAAAATACTTGCTTATTCTAGGAGAGGACAGGATGAGCTAGAGATGGGAAATTAAAGGTCGAGACTTTAATTTAGACTTTAGAGATACAGCGTGAAAACAGGCCCTTGGCCCACCGAGTCCACGCCGAGCAGTGATCACCGTGCACTAGCACTATCCTACAAACTAGGGACAATTTACAGTCTCTTTATACATTCAGAATAAAGTAAATTACTTTATAAAATTTAATGAACTTTATACTGTGAATGGGACAAGTTTCAACGTGGCAGTCACGCCTGCGCAGTGCGCTCCCACTTGCCGGGCCTGTCAGCCCCGCCTCCGCAGTTGGGGGAGAGTTGCCGGGCCCGGTATCTGCGCGTGCGCAGTTGGTGAAGGGTTGCCGGGCCTGGAATCCGCGTGTGCGCATTTTCAGATCGCCATTTTGATTTAATACTTCTGCGTGTACGCTAGTATGGGTGTTATGGGCTGGTTTCCAGAGGGATAGTATGGACATTGTGGGCCGGATGGGATCTTGGGCTGGCGGCTCAGTCACTCAAGCCTGTTGTGCTGGCAGCTAACTCATTCACGGCTGGTGGGCTGGCAGTTGATCATGGCTATTCCTTGAAATTCAAGCAGGGTGCAAAGGCACCAAATTCAAGTGCTGTTTCTTACCACTTCAAGCAGGGTGCAAGGCCACCAAATTCAGTTGCAGTTTCATACTATTTCAAGCAGGGTACAAGGCCACTAAAGACCTCTCCTCCTCCATCTTGCAGAGACTGAGCCACACCCACACTACTGGGTTTTATAGTCCCTCCCCCTCCAACCACAAGGGGCATGGTCTTCATGCCGTGTTTGACAGGAGAGAGAATTTCAACATTTTCTAAACACTAATAACTCTTTTATTTTTCATTGATGGGAAAAATCCTCGGCACCTGATGAGCGGAGGGGGACTCTGAGTAAGATGGCCAAAATTCATAGCCGTACGTGGTAGCGTTTTTTCTAAAATCAAAATAAAGCGCAAACAGGAAGTGGTGAATATTAGACTTTTAATTATATAGAAGACAAGGCAACTTTAATTAGGCAAGGCAACTTTAATTAGGCAACACAGATTTAGCTTTTTTAAAAAAAAGGCAACATAACTTTAGCATTTCCAAACCAAAGGCAACACAGCTTTAGCATTTCCAAACTATATTTTCAAACCACATTAAGGGCACTGACAGGTCAGTAAAACCACTCACAGTTTAGTTTACATGTGTTCAGTGTTATTCACAGCTCAGACTGAGAGACATGACCCTCTCACTCCCCCATCTTGCAGAGACTGACTGGGGCACTCAACACTTCCGGGTTTTATAGTCCCTCTGGAAAGGGCGTGACCTTCAGGAGAGCGAATCTCAACATTTTTTATACACTGATAACTCTTTTATTTGTAATCAATGGGAAAAATCCTCTTGTCCTGCGTAGCGGATGGGGACTCTGAGTAAAAATCACAGCCGTAAGTGGCAACGTTTTTTCTAAAATCAATATACACTCGAAGTGGTCAAGATCAGACTTTTAGTAATATAGATATAAATTCTATGCATTCAGCATTATTAAAACAATTAATAACATTTTGTTTTTTTAATTAACAATTCATTATAAAAGTTGCTAGTCTGGCTGGATTTTGATTTTAATGTTTTTGCTGGTGACTGAAATATAAATGTGAGCATCAGCATTCGTGTTACTTACTGCTGATGTCTATAGTTAAACTTGGTAGTGGTCCAATCAACCAGTAAGTTTGGCAGCATGCTGTATATTTACAGGTGCTGCTGCTGCATTGCCACAGTGCAGGCTGGAACTTAATTTCCCCCCTCTGCCAAATTATTAAAATTTGTTTCATGTTTGCAGAAGCAGGTGCAGATAACTTCACAAGCAACTTTTTGCAAACGTTAGTGAAAGGGAAATTCCTGCATGAGCTAATATTGTATTTATTTGCTTTTATGTGGGCTTTGATGAATAGCTAATATGCTGTGTTCAGTTGACGTTGCATAATGCCAGACACTGTGCTCTGATTCTCAAAACAAGGTTGCAGTTTTATACTAATTTTTATTTGATTTGTATGCTATCTGTTTAGTTTTTTTTGTTTAGATACAGCAGGAAAGCAGGCCCTCCGGCCCACCAAGTCCATGCCGACCATTGATCACCAGTGCCCACTATGTTATCCCAGTTTCTCATCCACTTCCTAAAAACCCACAGCAATTTACAGAGGCCAATTAACCTACAAATCCCGCACGTCTTTGTGTTGTGGAAGGAAAGTGGAGCACCCAGAGGAAAACCATACAGTCACAGGGAAAACGTGCAAACTCACCACAGACAGCACCGGAGGTCAGAATTGAACTCACTGTGAGGCAGCAGCTGCACCACTGTGCTGCCAGAAAATCATCCTAAATCACAGAGGGAAATCATAATCAAGGACCAGTTCATCTTTGGTTATTCCCACTTCTCTATCCTGATGGGCAGAAACAAAAGGTTGAAAGCATGTACCACCAGACTGGGGAACAGATTCTCCCCCCCGCTGTTATAAAACTACTGAATGGGCTTCCCTTAATCCCAATCTCCCACCCTATCTCATTGTGGACCTTGCACTTTTGCTATTATTTGCACTTTTTCAGTAACTGTAGTGTTATCAGGCTGTGATACTATACTCTGTATATTGTTCCCTTTGCACTACCTGTTGTATGGCTTAGTTGCATTCATACACAGCATGATAGATAGGATAGCTTGCAAACAAAGTGTTTCACTGTTTCATGGAACACGAGACAATGACAAACCAATAACAATACGGCTTGTAACTTTGTGAGCATCAGAACCTGCCCAATTATTAAACTTGTCTTTGCTAATTTCCCAAGTAATTGGGGTCTTCGATACCTAACATGCCCAATTTAACATTTTCAAAAAGGGATCCTAGCAATTTTCCAAATGTCATAGTTTAATCCAGCCCTACAATCACTGCTCACAGGATTCCTTTCCTCTGAGTGCAGTCATAGAGTCGTCCAGAAGATAGACACAAGATGCTGGAGTAACTCAGCAGAACTGGCAACATCTCTTCAGTGTCAACCAGAATTTGCTGAATCTGCAGTTCCTTCCTACACATAGAGTTATCCAGCACAGAAAAAGACCCTGTGGCCCAACTTGTCCATGTCGACCAAGATGTCCCATCTAAGTTAGTCCCATTTGCCCGCCTTTGGGTCGTATCTGAGTCACCTGTGCTTCGACGTGTCTTTCTGCCCATCCGACAGCTGCTGTACCATCAGTTATTTCGATTAGTAGTTATTAGTAGTTATTCAAATGTTTTCCCTTCTGAAATACCAGCATTCTCATTTTTAACTTTGTCAAAGATTACATTATTTCCTTTAATTCAGCAGCTGTTTTAATCGAATTGCACGAACCTGAAATCAGAGAGCCATAGCCATAACATTATCTATCTAGTACTAATTCTATACTAATCTTTTATTCTCTCCTCATTCCCTTTACCTCTACCCAAAATATCCCATTGCTCTGTGGGCAATTTGATAGCCAATATGGCTTATGAACCGCTGATTTAAAAATGGGATGATGTAATATCTAAATAGCAAATAAAAGATTAGTAAGCAGGGAGACATGAGTTTAAGAGATAAAGTTAAGCAGAAATAAACAAAAGAGTAAGATTTCCTACAGATATTTAAAAAAAGAGGTGTTAACAAACTGGATGTAGATCCTTTCAAAAGAAACCTCAGAAGGGGAAAACAAAGAGATGACGTGAATTAAACAGATATTTAGTATGGGTCTTCAGTTTAGCGGATTCAGTGGTTCAATAACTCTTTATTGTTACATATGCACAGCACCGTGAAATTATTTTGCACAACTCATAAATGCACAGTTGCCATATTTTGGCGCCGTGTACAAAGGAAAAGAAACAGTCCAAAGTCTACTTCACATGTTGAACGTATTGGAGTGCCCCGGTACAGATAAGCCCAGGTAAGCCCCAGCTGCTGTAGGCCTGTGACCTAATGTACCTCTCCTTGCCCATCCAGCTCTGTGTCGGGGGGGGGGGGGGGGTTATTGCCTCCTGCATCGACCTTGAAGGCATAGGAGGCAATACACCGGTCCCTCCCCTACTGCTCACTCTTCATGCCCGTCACTGTCAGCGGCTTCCTCCATGACTCGATTTTATAGGATTCCAGTAGCGTTGCAGAAATAGCTGGGAATGATGAGAGAGTTCAGGACAATTACTAGTGCTGAGAGAAGTGGAAGTGGAGGCCAACAGGGTCTTGAAGGATTACATTGTTGGGGGGATGGGGGGTAGCTATTGGGATCGTTGATACATTGGTTTTATTTATTGAATATTTCCTGGATTCAAGGAAAGTTCCATTGGAACAGAGAACAGTGGGTGTAGCTGCTGTTTGTGAATGATCCATGACAACTACATGGTGAAAGATCAATATTTATTCCATAAGTAATCCGGAACATTTAAACTGCCAGCCATTCATATCCAGCTCGGCGTGGCTTGTGAGAGCTGGATATAAATGACTGACCTTGTTAATGTAGAACCGTGTAGTACCGTAATACCATGCAATGGGTGTCATGCATATATATAGTGGAGATTAAAAATGGCATGGATTAACAAGGGTTAATCTACATCCTTCCTCTTAAAGAAGTAAAGCATATATAGAGTGCTTAGTGGAGCATATTGTAAAACACCAGTATAAGGTGTGTGCATTTTTTTATTTTACTTGTACATGCTTGTGCATATGTGAGCACATAAAACAAAACGGGTCATGCACAGTTCAAAAATAGCCAGTGAACTTTCCAATCAGTGGGTTTGGTTTGCAGACACGACCTGCACGTGTACGGTAGTACCCCTCGCGTGCCCCATCCTTCCCTGAGGGAGCTAGTCCCTTACCGGGTGAACGCAGAGGAGAAGACACCGGTGGAGATGGGGGCACCGGGGAAGGCAGGGATGGCGCTGGCACTGGTAGAGGAATCGCTGGAGTGGCATTCATGGAGCGTGAGGGAAGACCGGAAGGCTGGTCAGGGTAAGGACATGGAGGTGCCGGTTCATTAACCGGGAGGAGGTGTTGGCGGGTGTATCGATAGATGCCGTTGTCTACCCTGACCAGTTATGAGCGTGGCTCTGCGGTTAACCCCAGGATGACTCCGAGGTGGTCGTAGGCTCTGAGTGACCGTAAGCGGACAACCTATCCCTTGTTGAGTGGTTGAAGCGGAGAAGTGAATGTGTTTTTTCCAGTCTGATAAAAAATGTCCACGAGTAAAAAAAAGGTCAGATTTGAAAAAATTGATACTTTTTATTCGTAGGTAGGTCCTAGTAGGTTGTGATGGTGGTCGTAGGTAGTTGTAGATAGTCGAGGGTAGTCGTAGGTCGGTAACTGGCCCGAGAACAAAATGTAAACATGATATTATTTTATCATGTGATCATTTTCCACTTGTAGCTAGTCGTAGTTGGTCTTAGGTGTGGAAGACAGGTCAAGGGGGGGTCATAGGAGATCGTAGACATAGTCGTAGGAGGTATTATATATAGTCGTAGGAGGTCTTTTACTTTGACGAGTCAACACGAACTTGACATTTTATTCAACTCGTATAGGGTCTTCTAAACTCGTGGACTAGGTCGTCCAAGTGGGGCAGGCCCTTTACAGCACCAGAGACCCCATGTTTGATCCTGACTATGGGTGCTGTCTGTATGGTGTTTATATATTCTCCATGTGACCATGGGTTTTCACCGGGTGCTCCAGTTTGCTCCCACACTCCAAAGCCGTGCAGGTTTGTAGGTTAATTTAGCAATGTTACAACATTTTGAGATTTTAAAAGTCAAGTCTGCAATTTATCCCATCAGATAAAGCATAAAAAGAAGTTTAATTTGACACCTAATTCACTTTCATATCTTCAGTATTAAAAAGGTTATGGCCACTTTCATACTCGGAAATTAGCACCTTGTTCCCTATTGCTTTTCCATTGACTTAACACAAAAGCTGTGATCGAGGACAGTCAAAAGCCCATAACTTTCTTAAAAATTAAGAGAACTGAATGAAATTTTAAGTTATTATGGATTGAAGCATTCTGAAACAAATATAAAACATCTTACTTGGATGACCTGAAATTAAAACATATAATTAGTTAATTACCTACTTGTAGCTAATTACAAAATTGACCATTGTGACGGAAATAGTAATAAACACAGACTGCCTTGAAAATTCAAAAATGTGATATTCTCAAGATCAGAATTATTAAGATCAAGATCAAATATTATTGTATAATATGTTGTAAGTCTGTAACAGATAGATAAATAAATTACAATTTCTAGCAGTAGACCAAGTCTTTATGAAGATCAGTTGCTAGCTGGTACATTGGCATATCATAATCAGTAGCATCGTCATACTCCTCAGATTGTAACCAATAAGCAACTCTGTGCACCTTGTTTTTCCTCAACTTTTCAATTTTGGCATTGTAAACTACAAGTTTTTGCTCTTTGAACCACGCATGACATGCCTTTCTGCCCACTACTTTCCCATTAAGAATGTCCTGTAGATTCCATTTCTTAAGAAAAGGATATTTTTTTAAAATAGCCTTAGTATCCAAATAACAAACTAATCCCATTCACACAGGAATTCACAATATAGCATGATATATAAATCTCACTGTCATGAATTTATATGCCAGATGGAAGGAATTTAATGTTTAATTCCCATAAATTAATCCAGAAACATCCTCTCAAAATATAATCCAAATTATTGTTTTTTGCACAATACATGTGGCTCAAACAGTTGTGAATATTTAGTTTAAAAATAATGATCATGGAGAGAGAATAACACAAAATATAGACAATTTGGACGGCATTTGACATGATTGTCCAAACAAAATGGGTATTTTAATCATCTTGCTTCTGGAACGCGATCGATTGGAACGTTGCATTTGCGGTGAATTTGAACTCCATATCGGCAGGAACAACACTGTCAGTTCGTATGGGGCCCAAATAAAATTTTTGCAACGTAAAATTAGATTAAAGCCATCCCAAGAAGCAAGATTATATGTAAAATAGATGACTTGCCCTTTGTTTTGTCCCGTTCTTGCGATCCGTCACGTTGTAGGCGTTGAGGGCGTTCGAAGTCGCATTTTATTTTAATCCAAATATTAAATTGTCCAGCGAATTAAAAAAAAAATAAAGCACGAACGGAAGTCCGATCGATTTTTCATCAGCAGCTAGCAGCCCGAGGAAGTCTGCCTCAGTCCGGCAGTACAAAACAGCATTTTAATCTTGCCCCCCCCCCCCCAAAGGCGCCAAAGTCGCGCACACGGCCAGTGGCAGAACTGCAGCGTCGCTGAAGGTAAGTATTGTAACATCGCTAGTTAATTGGTATCTGTAAATTGTTCCTAACGTGTAGGATAGTGTTAGTGTTCGGGCTGATTGCTGGTCGGTGCAGACTGGGTTCGTCAAAGGGCCTATTTGCGTGCTGTATCTCTAAAGTCCTCCTGACAATATGCACTTTAACCACATGTGATTTTTTTCTATTACAAATCTCACATTCTGGAGTACAGAGACAAATAAATAAATGATGGGTCTTTGTCCCAAACATTATGGAGGGCACTGTAAATTTTGTTTTGCAATGCTGGTATTAAACATTTAATATTCTTTCACTTCAGATGTAGAGACATGATGATAATACTCCTTGCTTTGCCAAATTAATAATTTCATTCAAAACAACTCAAGAAAATTACACATATTTATAATGTATATAGTAACAAAGAGTTGTAGATGCTGGTTATAACACAAAGTGCTGGAGTAACACAGCAGGTCAGGCAGCATCACTGGAGAACATGTATACGTGACATTTCGGGTCGAACCCTTCTTGAGACAGTCTGAAGTCAAGTCAAGTCACTTTTATTTCTATAGCACATTTAAAAAACAACTCTCATTGACCAAAGTGCTTTACATTGATGGAGGTACTAACGTTATACAACATTGGTTCATAGATTAAGTACATACATAAATACATACATATAGCCCTCCCTCAGAGGACGTCAAGAAAGGTTTGAGAGTAAAGATGAATTTTAAGTCTCGACTTAAAGGAGTCGATGGAGGGGGCAGTTCTGATGGGAAGAGGGATGCTGTTCCACAGTCTAGGAGCTGCAACCGCAAAGGCGCGGTCGCCCCTGAGCTTATGCCTGGACCGCGGGATGTTCAGTAACCCCAAGTCGGCCGATCTGAGGGACCTGGAGGTGGTGTGGTGGGTAAGCAGACTTTTGATGTAGGTGGGGGCAAGTCCGTTAAAGGCTTTGTAGACATAAAGAAGGATCTTGAAATTTATTCAGAACCGCACAGTGAGCCAGTGGAGAGAGGCCAGAATCGGGGTGATGTGGTCCCTTTTTCGGGTGCCCGTCAGGAGTCTCGCTGCAGCGTTTTGGACCAGTTGCAGGCGGGACAGGGAAGATTGGCTGATGCCAGTGCAAAAGGAGTAGCAGTAATCGAGGCGGGAGGAGATAAATGTGTGGATGATCTTTTTGAGGTCATCAAACTGGAGGAATTGTTTTACTTTAGCTATCGTCCGAAGCAGGAAGAAGCTAGCTTTTACCACGGCATTGACCTGTTTGTCAAATTTCAATGCCGAGTCAAATATCACGCCAAGGTTTTTGACGTGAGGTTTGAGTAGTGGGGTAAGGCTTCCAAGGCTGCCTGCTATCATTTTGATTGAGTCCGAGAGACCGAGAAGGATGACCTCAGGCTTACTCTCGTTTAGTTGGAGGAAGCTCTGGGCCATCCAACACTTTATATCCTCGAGGCAGTAGATATGGTTAAGTAGATTTGATTGTTTTTTGATCTTCAGGGGGAGATAGAGTTGTGTATCGTCTGCATAGCAATGGAAGGAAATGTCGTGCCTTTGAATGACGGCCTAAGGGGAGCATATACAGGGAGAAGAGAATGGGGCCAAGGATGGAACCTTGTGGAACTCCACAGCAGAGGCTAGCTGGGGAGGAGAAAGAGTTGCCTATGTTAGTAGAGAAACTCCTAGCTTTGAGGTAGGAGATGAACCAGCTCAGGGCAGTGCCATCAATACCAACCCCGTACCGGAGACGGTCAATTAGGATGGTGTGGTCGACAGTATCAAATGCTGCGCTGAGGTTGAGAAGGAGCAGGATTGCACAGTCGCCGGAGTCAACAGTGAGCAGTATGTCATTATGTACCTTCAACAAGGCAGGGTCCCATCCCAAAACATCACCTATCCCTGTTCTCTAGAGATGCTGCCTGACCTGCTGAGTTCATCCAGCACTCTGTGTCCTTTTTTATGATGTATGTGCTGTGACCTGTTAAATTGCATACAAGTTTGCTGAAAAACGAAAATTGTGACTTGTTTCCCTTGAGGAAATTGTTGTTGTTTTGCCCTTAGGGTAACTTCATTACAAGAGCTTTAAATGTGTTTTGACTACTTGTGGAATAACTTCTTCGTAATCCTGCTGATGTGTGATTATTAATATGTAGCCTGTGAAATGTTCACCTGTGCTTTGTTCTTCTATGTCAGATATTACTGCCTTGCCTTTAGGGCACATCAAACACCTCCTGCTGACAGTGCAAGCTGCACTGCTATCCTACAGAAAGCAAGGCTGGACAAGTGGGTGCTTGGAAAAACCAAGGTGAGAATGCTCTGCTGAATTTTTAATTATCACTTATTCACTTCAGAGTTTAGACTTCTGAGATAGTGAGGAAACAGACCCTTCAGTCCACCGAATCCGCGCTGAGCAGCAATCGCACAGCAACAGGTTTATTATGGTCGGCGAATACTGACATATAATGAAAAGTTTTGCTTTACATGTTATACGTTGAGGATATATTGAATATATTAAAAGTTCAGAGGTAGCAGAGGTGTTTATGTGCTTTCTTGGCCATATCGTCGATTGGTTGGACCAGGTCAAATTGTAGCAATGTTACAAAATTTTGAGATTTAAAAAATCAAGTCTGTAATTTATCCCATCAGATACAGCATAAAAAGAAGTTTAATTTGACACCCAATTCACTTTCATATCTTCAGTATTAAAAAGGTTATGGCCATTTTCATACTCGGAAATTAGCATCTTGTTCCGTATTGCTTTTTCATTGACTTAACATAAAAAGCTGTGATCGAGAACAGTCAAAAGCCCATAACTTTCTTAAAAATTAAGAGAACTGAATGAAATTTTCAGTTATTATGGATTGAAGCATTCTGAAACAAATATGAAACAATCTTACTTACATGACTTGAAATTAAAGCATATAATTAGTTAGTTACCTAATTGTAGCTAATTTCAAAATTCAATTACTAGATCAAAACATCTATCCATTTCTTAAGAATAGATTAACATTTTTAAATAGCCTAAGTGTCCAAATAACATTCACACAAGAATTCACAATATAACAATTTTTAAATCTCATTGTCATGGGTTTATAGGCCATATGGAAGGAATGTTTAATACCTGTAAATTAATGGCCATTTAAATCAGCTTGCGAGTTGGTTTTTCTGGAACGCGACCATTTGGAACGTTACGGTCGCGGTGATTTTAGTCCCCCATATCGGCAGCAAAAACACTGCCGGTTCGTTCGGGGGAAAAAAAATCACCGTTTCGCAACTTAAAATGTGAATTAAATGCATCTTAAGAAACACTTTTATACATAAAAATAAACTACTTTCTTTTACCTGTCCCCTACGTAAAATCCGGCCCTGTTGTCGGCGTTGACGGCTTCAGAAGCTGATTTTAAAATCACTCCAGTGATTAACTTGTCGGGCGAATTTTTTAAAAAAACACAAGGAACGGCCTTTGGAACGATTCTTTAGCAAACGCTTGCACTCCAACAATATATAATCCAGGACCAGGTCGGAGAAAACCGCGTTTTAGCCCCCCCCCCCAAACGCGCCAAAATCGGGCACACGGCCAGTGGCAGAATTGCAGCGCCGCTGAAGGTAAGTATTGTAACATACCTACAAATTGTTGGTGTTATTTGCACCCAGGAGAAAGAAGTTCTTGGTCATCTCCACTACACCACCATTGATAGAGACTGGGGCACATACTCTTGTTTCTCAAAACATTTACCAAGGTATTTTTATTAAAGGTAATTTAGCACCTGCAGAAAGTTTTAGTTTAAATGGAACAACACTGGTGTTAACATAGCTCCAATCACAACATCTGGCCTAAGGAATTTCGTCAGCAAAGACTTTCGTAAAAATAATATTTTCAGAACCCAAAATACGAACAAAGACATGTTCTGATTTTGATCCCTGGCATAAAAGAGGTTCAATGCTAGCATTTAAGCTTTGTATTATTCACAACATGGCATTTCTTTCTTTGAATAACTATACTGTCAAATTTGCTAGAACCTGCATATTCCCCTCGGGGCCATGCGATCAAGGGGTAAATGGTTACATTTGTCCTTGTCTCCTTGGATAACAATGCTAATTGGTCTGTTATTTAATTATGCAGACCAAGAAAGTTCAGGCATTATCCTACATTGAACTGAGTTAGTGATCTTATTTCACTGATAATTTTTAACAGAACCATGAGAATGATTTGTTGCCACTTTGTTATTTAGATTTAAAAGGCATTTGGACAGGTAGATGGATAGGAAAGGATTAGTGGGATATGGGCTAAACGAGGGTAGGTAGGACTAGCCTAGAAGGGGCATCTTGGTTGGCATGGGCAAGTTGGGCCAAAGGGCATGTTTCTGTGCTGTATGACTCTGACTATTGATCTCGTCATACAGGACTAGGGAACCAATGTTCAGCCAGTGTTCATTTTCTTATTGCTGGGTATTACCTTTCCTGTAGAGAGTTATTTAGCGTTGGGTCTGAATGTGACCTCCACACTTTTTTAGCCTGTCAAAGGCTATTCGTGTCCAGAGCATTCTGGCATTTAATCTTGTGGAATTATGCCGATTCGGTCAGCACTCTCATAAAAGACGGAAAAAATGGGAGAACAGAAACAGTTGCTGGAAAAAGGAAATAATTAATGATCAAAGAAGATATTTTATCATAGAATGTGATTTCCACCAAATTAAATCCATTTCTGTCCAAACTAAATTTAAGTGGCTTGTATGGTCCAATTGATCATTTTATACTCCAACATATTCAAGAGCTTTTAAATATAAAATTCTATATTTAATTTCTTCCCCCTACCTTTCTTCACCCTACTATAATCAGCCTGAAACATCTCCTATCCATGTTCCCCAGGGATGATGCCTAACCCGCTGAATTACTCCAACACTTTGTGTCTTTTTTGTGTAAACCGAGATCTGCAGTTCCTTGTGTCTATGTTCATCCAAGAGTTCTGATTAGGATAGATGCTGTTTGTCGTGGTCGGTCTTTCTCGATGAAGCCAGTTATGATTGAGATATATTCATTCAGCCTGGATGAAGTATTTGGAATGTGTTTCAGTACACCAACTCAAGGTAACCCTGAAGTACATCCTCAGTCTTTTTAGACCACTATTCTTTTACTTTTCTTGTTGCTGCCTTATACTTCAATCTCCATCTATAAGCCTGAGCAGCACCAGCAGATGATCAGAATGGCTGACATGATGGTTTGATGGTAGTGTAGCAGAGGCCTAGAGTCTTATTACTCAGCGAGGGACAGGAGACAACAAACCTCATGCAGCCAGTATTTCAGGAGTGCGTTCCTGAAGTCTGCTTTGATTAAAGTTACTGATGACGATGACGAGGCATCAGTGGATCAATGGTTCTTTATTATCACGTGTGCAGACGTACAGTCAATTTTTTTTTTTTTATATACAGTTCAGTTCAGTAAAGTATTGATTAAGCACAATCCCCGATAGTACAATGAGCATAGAAATAGTCCACTGAGAGCGCATGCAAAAGTCGCCAGGTTTTGGCGCCATTTTTGAAGTCCAGTCCGGTATGTGCGCTCAGTTTCCTGGAGCGGCGCCCAATCCAGGCGAGCCCGAGGCTGCTGCAGGGCCTCCAGCCATCATCTTCATCTGGATCATCCAGTGAACCATCATCCCTCTCCTCGCCCAGCCACCTTCAGCCTTTGTGCCACCAGGGTGCCTTCCACATCCGACTTTGAGGGAAAGACACTGGTTCACTCTGCTCCCGTCCCTTGCTCTTGTGTCCGCCATTGCTGGCTCCTTCCATCCACCTCTGCGGTCCTCGGGGATGAGCAGGGGCCGGGCTAGGCGGCTCCCTCCGCAGGCCACGGCTCGCTGCTTCCAGCCTTCCGGCTGCACAGGATTTACTGTCGAGACTAAACAACCAAATGTAATTTGTCCAGTGCCCCCTTAGCCTTGACGAGCTGGTATGTAGGTTACCAACAAGATGGTAGAGGTGGACTCCTTTGGTAAATATAGAGGATGGCACATTATGATTCTGTGTGGTCCAAATGATAAATTGAGAAACCCTCATGTTTGTATTGCATGGCATGGATGAGCCATGGTTTAATGAAGCAAAGAATGCAGCAATTCCTGATCTCCTATTGAAAGAGCAGCTTTGTTCCAAGCTCTTCAAGTTTATTCTTTTAACTCAGACTTGAGCGATATTACCCTGTGTCCTGCACTTACTGTACATGAAGACACAGACTAACCTAATTCTTGAGATTACTGAAATATAATTTCTTTATTTCAGATGATGAGGTTTAATTAAGATTAGCACTGGGATATTTTGATCCTTATTTGCCCATTCATTAAGAGTGTTTTAAAGTTTTATCAGTGTTTGGCAAAATCAGTCATTTTTATTCATTTAAAAAACTTAGCTTAATATGCCAACATCCTACTGTTGGTCCTCATAAGTACAACAAAATGGATGTAACATTATTGACATGGTTTGACGTAATATATCTGTGGTGATTCTGCAAACTGCATGGAGAAAGTATTTGAGAGATACAGCATGGAAACATGCCCTTCAGCTCACCGAGTCCACGTGGATCATCTATCACCCATTCACACTAGTTCTATATTATCCCATTTACTCATTTGCCATCTACACTTTTGGGCAATATACAGAGACCAATTAATCTGCAAACCCACATGTCTTTAGATGTGGGAGGAAACCGGAGGAAATCATCTTGGTCACAGGGAGAACGTGCACTCTCCACACAGACAGCACCCTATAGAAGTAATGTGAATGGGTGATCAATGGTTCGTGTGGACTCAGTGGGTCGAAGGGCCTGTTACCATGATGTATCTCTAAAACAGTTTCTGTGTGCAGGATCAAACCAGGGTATCTGGCACTGTAAGGCAGCATCTTCAGCAGCTGCGCCACTGTATTGCCCATGTTCTGTGATTTTAAAATTACTTAGTGTAATTGTTGAGAAATACACATGCCAAACTCCTTGTAGATCAGTGACACATGTTATGAGTCATACTTTGTAGTTACGCCCAATAGTTTAACAGAAAGCTTCTCTGCCCTTTCTCCCTCACTTTTGAGTTATGTGCTAAGATGAAGTTACCGATGCTGTAACGCTAACAAAGTCTTTGGATCTTAATCACTGTGCGTGACTTAAGTTGTTCCAACAGCAGAAGCTCAACATGGTGTCAGAGTGGACGGACTCACTCCTTGGTTAATTATATTGCTTTTTATTTTAGTTTGTTGTTTTCTCCGGTATATATTACTATGCTTCTGCTCTCAGAAAACCAGAGATCCTGGTGTTTGACGAGGACCTCACAGAACGGTGGCGCGTATTTGAAGAAGACTTCTAAATTTACATTGAAGTGGCTCACCCTGCTGCGGCTCCCGGTGTTTGAGCATCAATTTTTCTTCATCTAGCAGGCACAGAAGCTGCTCTACGTGCCAGAAGATTTCATTATGAACCGGCTAGATTTGACCCGGCTGGCGCCCAGATAGCTCCCACTGAGTCTATCCGAGACCCTGACTACTGCGCACATTCTGACAGTTATGTGAGTTACGAACTAACTTGGTCATGGAGCGGCACTTGTTCTTTTCCTGAAGCCAGAGACAGGGTGAACTTGTGGAGCTGTATGTCAGTGCATTGAAGCACATTGCCAATCGATGCGATTTCAGGGTATATATGTGATAGCCTAGTCCGTGACCTTTTGGTCTATGGTGTTCGCATTGATAAGTTACACGACAAGTTACTGCGGGATGCTGAGCTTACTCTAGAGACTGCTGAAAACCGCTGTCGCATTGCTGAAATGGCTGACGCCCTTACTAAATTTTTAGGGCACTCTGTTGGTCGTGAAATTAATGTTGCCAGCATGTCTTATCAAATCTCTCGCCATTCTCCTCAAGTGCCTGACAACTCTGTCATGAGACTAATAGACATTGTTTTAAACTGTGGGGGTTCGCATGCTGCTGCTCGTGACCGTTGCCCTGCGTATGGAAAATTATGTCGATTTTGTAACAAACTGAATCACTTCTTCAGATGCTGTCGTTCGCGTAGCAACAGATTTCAAACAAGGCAATCTGTTAATTCACTTAACCATGCGAACTTGCTCTTGGAATGCTCTCAACCAGCTCCCATGGATTTACAGGCTGCTAGTGATGGTTTTGACTTTGTTGTGCATTCCTTGTCTGATTTAATGCACAACAACTAGACCCCAAGGTCGCTTTGCTCGTTAATGGCAAGAATATTTATCTGAAAGTTGACACAGGGGCCAGGTGTAACGTAATTTGTCCAGCTGTGTTGAAAAAGTTACGAAAAACAGAGACCCCTCCCTTCTTCCATTTGCAGGAGGTCCAGTCCACCCTATCGGTCAAGTCAAGCTATGCTGCTGTCTTAACTCACATGTCCACAACCTGAGTTTCTATGCCATTTATGAGGATGTACCGTCTCTGCTGGGTGCCGACGCATGTCACGACCTGGGACTTGTCTATTTCAGCCATTCTGTTTGTCATCTGACTACAACCTGTGACTTGAGCCAACAAATTCTGACACAATACAAAACTTTGTTTGACGACAAGCTGGGCAGGTTGCCTGTTAAGTACACAATTACCATTAACCCTAAGGTAATCCAGTTGCCCGTCCAGCACACAAGATTCCTCCCTGCTATGCGGGACCGTGTTCAAAGTGAACTCAACAGAATGGTATCTCTAGGTGTGAATGCTTCCATCGCTGACCCCTCGGATTGGGTTTCCACCATGATTATGGCAACAAAGAAGAATAAGGCCGAAATACGGATTTGTATCAATCCTAAGGACCTAAACACAGCCATTAAATGACCTCACTATCCCATGTGTACTGTGGACGAGATTGCAGCGCAGATGGCTGAGGCAACTGTATTCACTGTTCTAGATGTCAAGAATTAATTCTCTTCTTTTCTACTCTTTTCTTCCTTATTCCTGTTTTGCTATTAAATAAAAAAAATAAGAAGTTGTATATGAAATGTAATATGTCAACAAGTATTAGGTACTGAGGTACCACAGTATTGTACTTACTTCTAACAAAAATAAATGGAAAAAAAAAAGTTATTTCTGGCAGATTTCATTGGAACACAACTCCTCCAAGTTAACCACCTTCAGCACACCGGGCGTTACAGATTTCTTTGCACGCCTTTTGGCATAAGCTCTGCTAGTGAAGTATTTCAAGAAGCTATGGAGCAGTTGTTTGGGGGTTACCCATGCTCCATTGTAATGGATGACATCCTTGTTGCTGGACAAACTGCCGAAGAACACAATGATAATCTGACAAAAGTCCTGGATCGTGCCAAGACCATTAACCTCAAACTAAACCCTCAAAAATGCAAATTCAGGGTAAGTGAGGTGAGATCCATAGGCCATGTGTTCACTAAGGACTGCCTAAAAACTGATCCGGCGAAAATCAGTGCCATCAAAAGCTCCCAGCACCCACAGACGTGCTCGGTCTGCAGAGATTCCTTGGCATGGTTAACTACTTGAGCAAATTTATTCCGGACTTCAGTGAAATATCAGCCCTGTTGCGCCAGTTTACACACAAAGATATTGCTGGGACCTGGCGCGAGCAACAGCAGAGGATGTCTTGTGCTCCTCCTCTCACTTATTTTGATCGTAAACGACCGGTCACGCTGACTTGTGACACTTCACGACACGGACTGAACGCAGCATGTCTTCAAAATGACGGTAGCGGCAATAAGCCTGTTGCCTATGCCTTGCGCACTATGTCTGACACTGAACAACGATATGCCCAAATTGAGAAAGAGCTGCTGGCGGTTGTTTTCGCCTGCAAGAAATTTAACAATTTTATCTTCGGACATATGGTAACAGACCACCAACCTCTGATCAGCATCTTTAACAAACTGATTCATGCCTCTCCAGGGCGCCTACAGCAGATGCAGCTGCAACTTCAAAAATATGACACTGTTCTGACCTACAAACATGGCAAGGATATGCACCTGGCTGACACTCTCGCATGTACCCCGGAAGACCTGTGAGGGTCCGTCCTCGCTGGATGATGACTTTATCATAATGACTGCGCCCTTTATTCTCTCATCCTGTGTGGAGGGTTTGGTTGCCCACACTGCTGCTGACAGTACTTTACGGTCGCTCGCCTCCGTCATTAAGGGCGGCTGGCCAGACAAACACTACAACGTTCCGCTGCCAGTTCAGCCTTTCTTTGCCGCCCACGGTGAGCTAGTGTTGCAGGATGGCATTATTGTAAAAGGATACAAGGCTGTGGTCCATTGATTTTCTTAGCAGCCCCACTTCTCCAATTGGAGGCGTGGGTTCGTATCCCACTTCTGACACCATGTTGAGCTTCAGCTGTTGGAATAACTTAAGTCACGCAAAGTGATTAAGATACAAAGACTTTATTAGCGTTACAGCATAGGTAACCATCTTAGCACATAACTCAAAAGTGAGGGAGAAAGGGGAGAGATGCTTTATGTTAAACTAGTGGGCGTAACTACAAAGTATGACTCATAACATGAGTGACATTGGGTTGTCGACTGACCTGGTATATTGATATTCTGGATGGTTTGACATTGATTTTCTTAGCAGCCCCACTTCTCGCGGGGTAGTTTAGAAGCTTGCTCGCCATTTTGCAGACCACGGAGCTCCGTGCATCATGTTATCTGATAACGGCAGTCAATTTACCAGCCAACACTTCAAGGAGTTTGCTGCACGCTGGGGTTTTTGCCACATCACCAGCAGCCCTGAATATCCATAGTCAAATGGACTACTGAGCGGGCTGTCAAGAGTGCCAAACAGCTCATGGAACAGAGCTAATTCCGACATGTTCCTGGATCTACTCAACTTACGCAACATCTCCTGCGACCCCATTTTGGGTTCACCTGCTCAGCGTTTATTGTCGAGGCAGACCCGAGCCACGGTGCCTGTGGCGGATCAGGCATTGATCCCACAGGTGGTTCCACCATCGGAAGTCCAGTCCATGTTACAACAAAAGCGTGACATTCAAAAACAGTGGTATGACAAAACAAGTAGGCCGCTGCCACCATTAACCAAGGGGCAGGTGGTTCGTTTGCAAACTGACAAAGGCTATGACCGTATGGGTGTTATTTCTGGAACTGCTTCTGAGCCACGCTCATATCTGGCGAAGGCAGCACCTACAGGCGTAACTGACAACATATCCTGCCTGTGAATGAGCCAACTCCACCTCCGTATTATCCAGACCGTACAAGTGTGCTTCTGTCCGTGTCCAGCGGCATTGATCCGCCGACACCAGCACAACAACCCACTTCTGGAACGGCTGCTTTGCCAGTGGCGACGCCCCCTCCACCTGTGCCACAGTCCCCTGGTTCATCACCGGGAATGCTGGTTCAATCTCCGTCACCTGTGAAGCCACCGGCTCTATCCCCGGTGGGGAAAGTCGAAGATGGTCTTTATCGCACACGAGAAGTACCCGGGCTTTGTTTGGCTTTCCTCCAGCTTATTATCAACTGCTATGGATGCCGTATATAGTCAATGGTTTTGTATTGACATTTAATTCTTGAAGAGGGAGGATGTAGATCAGTGTCACTCATGTTATGAGTCATACTTTCAAGAGTCAAGTCAAGAGAGTTTATTATCATGTGTCCCTGACAGGACAATGAAATTCTTGCTTTGCTTCAGCACAACAGAACATCGTAGGCATTGACTACAAAACAGATCAGCGTGTCCATACACCATTATATACGTAAATACACACATGAATAAATAAACTGATAGTGCAAATAACAGATAATGGGCTATTAATGTTCAGGGTTTTGTCCGAACCAAGTTTAATAGCCTGATGGCTGTGGGGAAGTAGCTATTCCTGAACCTGGTTGTTGCAGTCTTTAGGCTCCTGTACCTTCTACCTGAAGGTAGCAGGGAGATGAGTGTGTGCCCAGGATGGTGTGGGTCTTTGATGATATTGCCAGCCTTTTTGAGGCAGCGACTGCGATAGATCCCCTCGATGGAAGGGAGGTCAGAGCCGATGATGGACAGGGCAGTGTTTACTACTTTTTGTAGTCTTTTCCTCTCCAGGGCGCTCAAGTTGCCGAACCAAGCCACGATGCAACCGGTCAGCCTGCTGTGCACCTGTCGAAGTTAGAGAGAGTCTTCCTTGACAAACCGACTCTCCGTAATCTTCTCAGGAAGTAGAGGCGCTGATGTGCTTTCTTAATAATTGTATCAGTGTTCTCGGACCAGGAAAGATCTTCAGAGATGTGCACGCCCAGGAATTTGAAGCTCTTGACCCTTTCAACCATCGACCATTGATATAAACAGGACTGTGGGTCCCCATCCTACTCCTTCCAAAGTCCACAATCAGTTCCTTGGTTTTGCTGGTGTTGAGGACCAGGTTATTGTGGACATATGGACAGTCGCTCGATCTCTCTTCTATACTCTGACTCATCCCCATCAGTGATACGTCCCACAACAGTGGTCAGCGAACTTGATGATGGAGTTCGCACTATGACCGGTTACGCAGTCATGAGTACAGAGTAAGTACAGCAGGGGCTGAGCATGCAGCCTTGAGGTGCTCCCGTGCTGATTGTTATCAATTCCACCAATACGAACAGACTGTGGTCTGTGAATGAGGAAGTCGAAGATCCAATTGCAGAGGGATGCGCAGAGACCCAGTTCTGCGAGTTTGGTAACCAGCTTGGAGGGGATGATTGTATTAAATGCTGAGCTGTAATCAATGAATAACAGCCTGACATATGAGTTTTTGTTGTCCAAATGGTCCAGAGCAGAGTGGAGAGCCAGCGAGATCGCATCCACCGTTGATCTGTTGTGGCGGTAAGCAGTGGGTCCAGGTTTTTGTCGAGGTAGGAGTTGATTTGCTCCATGATCAACCTCTCAAAGCACTTCATCACCACCGGCGTTAGTGCCACTGGTCGATAGTCATTGAGGCACGTCACCTTACTCTTCTTGGGCACCGGTATAATTGATGCCCTTTTGAAGCAGGTGGGAACCTCAGACCTCAGAAGTGAGAGGTTGAAAATGTCCGTAAAAACTCCAGCCAGTTGGTCCGCACAGGTTTTTAGAACACGACCAGGTATACCATCAGGTCCAGGCGCTTTTCGAGGGTTCACCCCTCTGAATGATTTCCTGACGTCGGCCTCTGTGACTGAGACTGAAATACCATCACAGCGAATGGGGGCTCGGGAAGGCACATCGGTATTCTCCCTATCAAAGCGTGCGTAAAACGCAAAGAGCTCGTCAGTGACATTTCGCCGACATTCGAGCTGCGTCCTGGTTTCACCCTGTAGGAGGTGATTGCATTCAGGCCCCGCCACAGCTACTGAAAATCTGTCATCCTCCAGCTTGGAGCAGAAGTACCTTTTGGCCTTTTTGATGGCCTTACCAAGGTCGTATCTGGACTTCTTGTAGACCACTGTATCATCAGACATGAATGCCCGGTGTCTGGTCTTCAGAAGAGTGCAGATATCAAAGTTCATCCAAGGATTCTGATTGGGAAACACTCAGAAGGTTTTTGTAGGGATACAGTCCTCCACACATTTCTTAATGAAGTTTGTAACGACTGTGGCGTATTCGTTCAAGTCCGTTGCCGAGTCCCTGAACATTGCCCAGTCTACAGACTCCAAACAGTCCTGTAGTTGTTCCTTTGCACCCCCACCCCCCTGTAGGCAGGGAGAAGCAGCACTGCCGTATGGTTGGATTTACCTAAGTGAGGGCGAGGGATAGAACGATAGGCATTCTTGATGGTGGTGTTGCAGTGGTCGAGAGTGTTAGGTCCTCTGGTGACATGTTGGTGGAAGTTCGGGAGTGATTTCTTTAGGTTTGCCTTATGGAAGTCCCCAGCAATGGTGGTAAATGCCTCGGGGTAAGATGTCTGGTGTTTGTTGACCACGGCGTGCAGCTCATCCAGTGCCAGATGGACATCAGCCTGGAGTGGGATGTAGACTGCGGTCAGGATGATGGAGGTGAATTCCCTCGGGAGGTAGAAGGGACGGCACTTCACCGCCAGATGTTCCAGGTGTGGAGAGCAGGAGTTGGACAGGACTGCCACGTCTGAACACCACGCAGAGTTGACCATGAGGCAGACGCCCCCTTCTCTCCCGTTCCCAGATGCCAGTGCGGTCCATACGGTGGATGGAGAACCCTTCAGGCTGGACCGCTGAGTCTGGGGAGCTGGGGGTGAGCCAAGTCTCTGTGAAACAGAACACAGAGCATTCCCTCAGCTCCCTTTGATAAAGCAGTCTTGCCCTTAAGTCCTTCACTTTGTTTTCAAGGGACTGTACTTTAGCCAGTAGGATAGTAGGGAGAGGGGGCCGAAGTCCCCTGCGCTTCATTCTGACCTGAAGTCCTGCCCGACGGCCACGTTTCCGGACACAATGGAGGCTTCCCCTTTGTTTCCAGGTACTGTACTTGCTGTACCTGCTGTTTCTGCAGACCTGCGCTGGAACAGGGATTCCTTCACAGATGGCAGCTCCAGCTCCGTAACGAACGGGGGTTCCTCCAAAGTCGGCAGCTCCAGCTCCATTGTTCCTGGAAGATCCAGCCCGCCGGCTCTGGGGGTCATCCAGGGGTTTCCAGGTACAGTACCCGTGTTCCTCCGTCGGGTCGGGTGATTTCCAGCCAGCGTGGGAAATTTTTAAGTCCGGGGCTCCCGCAGCTGTGGGAGATGGTGAAATTGCGAGAGCCTTGAGGTGTTCAAGCAGCTTGTTCGAAACGGCACCGATTTCTGCCGTTTTCCTGATCCAGGTAAGTTGTTGGAAGTTGTAATTGAGCCTTTTATGTTCCGGAGCTCAGCAAAAGTCGCCACAGGCAGGCGCCATCTTGAAAGGTTCATTTGTGGGTTACTTTGTAGCTATACCCACTAGTTTAACAGAAAGCTTCTGTGCCCTTCCTCACTTTTGAGTTATGTGCTAAGATTAAGTTACCTATGCTGTAACGCTAATAATGTCTTTGGATCATAATCACTGTGCGTTACTTAAGTTATTCCAACAGCAGAAGCTCAACACTCCTGCTACTAGTTAGACACAATGTTGAAGGCTTTCCTTAAATGCACCTCCTCCAACCTCGTCTACTGTATCCGCTGTTCCAGGTGTGGACTCCCATATATCGGTGAGACCAAGCGCAGGCTCAGCGATTGTTTCTTGTTTCACTGAACACTTCCGCTCAGTCTGCCTAAACCTACTTGATTTCTCGGTTGCTAAACAATTTAACGCCCCCTCCCATTCCCACACTGACCTTTCTGTGCTGGGCTTCCTCCAATGTCAGAGTGAAACCCAGTTCAAATTGGAGGAACAGCACCTTATATTTTGCTTGGGCAGCTTACACCCCAGTGGTATGAATATTAACTTCACTAACTTCAAGTAACCCTTGCTTTCCCTCTCTCTCCATCCCTCTCCCTTCCCAGTTCTCCGACCAGTCTGACTGTCCTTGATAAAATTGTATCTGTTTGCCTTGTTGTCACCTTCTCCTAGCTAACATTGATGTATTCTACATTTGTTTTGATTTCTCGTTTTCACATCTTACCCTTCCTTATCTCTGTGACTGCTCCTCCCCTGACTCTCAGTCTAAAGACGGGTCTCGACCCAAAACGTCACCCATTCCTTCTATCCAGAGATTCTGCCTGTCCTGCTGAGTTACTCCAGCATTTTGTGTCAATCTTAAGGGTTGAAGTACTTTGCAATATGGCAGGAAATGGACAGTAACGACTGAGAAATGATTCTTTCTATCACAATATCTTCTTTACTTACTGAGACTATTGGTAGTTAACATAACACTGTAGACATACTGTAGACCACAAACACATTTCTATTTGGTATCACGGCCACAAAATCTCTCTGAGCAAGTAATTTTGGGAAAACCATTGCTCTTTTGGATACTCTGCGCCAGGAGATATGGTTATACTGCGCTTCACTAAATGAAGCCTACAAACACATCCCATTCTCCCCCTTTTTACCACTCATTTCCCCATCCTCTATTCCTCCCTTTGCACCTATATCCCTTCCCCTGTCTTCACAATTTGCAACTCTTATATCCTTATCTTACACTTTTTGTCTTTTCATTTCTGGCCTTTATGTAACCACCTGCCAATCAACCCCCGCCCACCCCATTCCCAGTCCTCACCTGTATCCAGCTACCACATTTCCTGTCCACACCTCACTTCCAACTCTCTACTCCCCCACCATAATCTGTCTGAAGAAGGATTACGACCCGATATGTTGTCTATCCCTGTCCTCCAGATATGTTGCCTGACCTGCTGAGTTACTCCACCATTTTGTGTCTTTTCTGCTAAATATCTCATGTTTCAGTGAAAGAATAAAACAATATGTTTTATCACTCAATAAATGAAAATGTAATATTGATTAAATAAAATCATAAAAATGAGTTACTGATTTATTATTGGAGATGAGATAAGGTTGGATAACTTATTTTTGACCAGCCCGGACAGAATAGGCTGAAAGGCCTCCTTCCGTAGTGTATATTTTGGCTAATTATATGTCAAGATATTAGCTGGAGATCCTGAAATGCTATAATTGTCTCCAGTGGATATTGGATTTGCTTCCACTAACCCCCCTCATCAATAAGATATCTGGTATGGCTTGTGCCAAAATATTTCTATGTGCATTGCATACTATTTTTGAACCAAAAGAACACTCAAAAGATTCAAATGAATCATGATATGGAACTTAATTTTGCAGACAAACAAAAAACAAGTCAGCATAAAATGAGAATATTCATCCCATCAAGTTGCACCAGCTGTTTCAAAAAAACAATCTAATTATCTCCATTCTCCTGTGCTTTCCTTGTATCAATGCAGGTTTTTCCCAATAGCATCTGTTTATTCCCCTCTGAATCACTGGACATATTGAACCAGATGCAACACTTTTCCTTTCTCTAATTTTAACTGCACTTAAATAATTTGCTTTTATAGATTATTCCAGCGCCCTACTTTTATTTAAGTTATAACATAGTTGTGTTTAGTTTGGAGATACAGTGTGGAAACAGGCCTTTCAGCACACTTAGTCTGCATCGACCAGTGATCCCCATACACTAACACTATCCTACACACTAGGGATTAGTGACTTTGGATCTGTCTTCACTAAGGAGTACACAAACAATCTTCCTGATATAGTAGTGGCCAGAGGATCTGGGTGAAGGAGGAACTGAAGGAAATCCACATTAGGCAGGAAATGGTGTTGGATAGACTGATGGGACTGAAGGCTGATAAATCCCCAGGGCCTGATGGTCTGCATCCCAGGGTACTCAAGGAAGTGACTCTAGAAATCGTGGATGCATTGGTGATAATTTTCAGATCAGTTCCTGTGGATTGGAGGGTAGCTAATGTTATCCCACTTTTTAAGAAAGGCAGGAGAGAGAAAACAGGGAATTATAGACCAGTTAGCCTGACATCGGTGGTGGGGAAAATGCTGAAGTCAATTATAAAAGATGAGCTAGCCGAACATTTGGATAGCAGTAACAGGATCTGTCAGCATGGATTTACGAAGGGGAAATAATGCTTGACTAATCTTCTGGAATCTGTAACTAGGAAAATGGACAAGGGAGAGCCAGTGGATTTAGTGTACCTGGACTTTCAGAAAGCATTTGATAAGGTCCCACTGATAGGAGATTAGTGGGCAAAATTAGGGCACATGGTATTGGGGGTAGAGTGCTGACATGGATGGAGAAGTGGTTGGCAGACAGGAAATAAAGAGTTGGGATTAACGGGTCCCTTTCAGAATGGCAGGCAGTGACTAGTGGGGTACCGCAAGGCTCGGTGCTGGGACCGCAGCTATTTACAATATACATCAATGATTTGGATGAAGGGATTCAAAGTAACATTAGCAAAATTGCAGATGACGCAAAGCTGGGTGGCAGTGTGAACTATGAGGAGGATGCTATGAGAATGCAGGGTGACTTGGACAGGTTGGGGGAGTGGGCAGATGCATGGCAGATGAAGTTTAATGCGGATAAATGTGAGGTTATCCACTTTGGTAGCAAAAACAGGAAGGCAGATTACTATCTAAATGGCGTCAAGTTGGGAAAGTACAACGGGATCTGGGGGTCCTTGTTCATCAGTCTATGAATGTAAGCATACAGGTACTGCAGGCAGTGAAGAAAGCGAATGGCATGTTGGCCTTTGTAACAAGAGGAATCGAATATAGGAGCAAAGAGGTCCTTCTGCAGGCCCTAGTGAGACCACACCTGGAGTATTATGTGCAGTTTTGGTCCCCTAATTTGAGGAAGGACATTCTTGCTATTGAGGGAGCGCAGTGTAGGTTAATTCCTGGGATGGCGGGAATGTCATATGCTGAGAGAATGGAGCAGCTGGGCTTGTACACTATGGAGTTTAGAAGGATGAGAGGGTATCTCATTGAAACATATAAGATTGTTAAGGGTTTGGACACGCTAGAGGCAGGAAACATGTTCCTGATGTTGGGGGAGTCTAGAACCAGGAGCCACAGTTTAAGAATAAGGAGTAAGCCATTTAGAACGGAGACGAGGAAACACTTTTTTATCACAGAGAGTGCTGAGTCTGTGGAATTCTCTGCCTCAGAGGGCGGTGGAGGCGGGTTCTCTGGATGCTTTCAAGAGAGGGCTAGATAGGGCTCTTGAAGATAGCGGAGCCAGGCGATATGGGGAGAAGACAGGAACGGGATACTGATTGGGGATGATCAGCCGTGATCACATTGAATGGCAATGCTGGCTCGAAGGGCCGAATGGCCTACTCCTGCACCTATTGTCTATTGTCTATTGACTATTTACAGTTTGTACCGAAGACAAGTAACCTACAAACCTGTACATCTTTGTAGTGTGGGAGGAAACCGGAGCTCCCGGAAAAACCCCACAGGGAGAAGGTACAAACTCCGTACGGACAGCACCCATAGTCAGGATCAAACCGTGCCACCCAAACACACTTAACTCCTTCGCATTGTGTTGTGCTCTTTGAAAATGGTGGTCCAAGGAAATGTTTCTGTTCTGCCATTTTGTTTGCATACAACTCGCGCTGATCCCCTTTCAGTAGTTTACCTTACATTTTATCACGTTGCATGTAATATTGTTTTGAGATTTTCTCCTACTGTGGATTCTCTGCCACTTTACTTTCAATTAGTTTTTTTCATTTTTTCCTTATTTTATTTTTGTGAAAATCTATTATCCTCACAAACCTTGCCCTTGAGCTCACTTTAGACTTACTTATCCATAACATATTAATGATTCAGAATATTAATAGTGAATCTGAGGTTCACAGTAGATATTTTTAGGAAAATTACTTTGAAGGAAATGTACACAAATAGTAAAGGTCTTGACACAGTGGTGGAGCAATCGTTTACATGTTGGTGCAAACATATTGTCCTTCAAACATTCAAGTGCAATGGAAAATGCATTGAAAAATAATTCAAGTAGGTTCCTAAATAATCAAAACAAAAAAGGTAATGCTGAAGTTCCATTAAAAATATTAAGTAACGTACGATTTTAGAAATATTATTAAAAAAAGATCATATAGCTACAAGTAATACATTTCACTTTCATTTTTGTTTGTTTTCTTCAATGACAAAGAAGATTACAGATCATTGATAAAGGCTTTCAAAGTTACAAGAACATTTCTGCAGGAGGAACATGAGAGACTGATTTAACTCTGTGAAATTAGTTACGATCGGCAAGGAACGATGATTATAACTTTATAGATGATGGAATGGTAACCTGTAGAAAAAAGGAAGTACGGATTCTTTAACACAGGTTGGGTTATTTCAGATGGGGTTATAGACACAGTAATAGAATTGTAAAACCATTTGAGCAGAGAATTTGCAAGAATACAAGAATAAGAGAGTTGGAACAAAAATGGATACAAAGTGCTGGAGTAACTCAGCAGGTCTGGCAGCATCTCTGGCAAACATGTATAAGTAATGTTTCGGGTTGAGACCCTTCTGGACAAGACACTTGGCTGAGTTCCATTTCACGATCTAGCATTACTCGCGAGAGCAGAAACTGCAAGTGCAGGAGTAACTCAGCAGGTCTGGCAGCATCTCTGGCAAACATGTATAAGTAATGTTTCGGGTTGAGACCCTTCTGGACAAGACACTTGGCTGAGTTCCATTTCACGATCTAGCATTACTCGCGAGAGCAGAAACTGCAAGTGCAGGTTTACAAAGTAAGGCACAACAGGCTGCAGTAACTCAGCGGGTCAGACAGCATGTCTGGAGAACATGGACGGGAGACATCTCAGTTCGGAAACCTTCTTTAGTCTGAAGAAATGCCCCAACCATAAACATCATCCATGTTCTCTAAAGATGCTGCCTGATCCGCTGAGTTACTCCAGCACTTCTTGTTTATTCCTGAAGACAGAATGGTTTAGATAATATTATATGCCCTATTTTCTTTGATCCTATGATAGGAAAGACCAACTCTCCGAGGTGTTGGAAGGCTGCCAGCAAATGTGGGGATAGAAGACATAATCCTCCGAAATTTCCATCAGCGCCACTAGCCATATTTACCCATCTCCACTCCTTTTGCCTTCCGCAGAGATCATTCCCTCAGCAACTCCCTGGTTAACACATCCCTTCCCACCCAAACCATCCCCTCCCCAGGTACCTTCCCCTGCAACCACAGAAGATGCAACACCTGCCGTTATACCTCCTATCTTGACTCTGCCCAGGGACCCCGAAAGTCCTTTCAGGTTAGGCAGAGGTTCACTTGTACCTCCTCCAACCTCAACTACTGTATCTGTTGTTCAAGATGTGGACTCTAAAAACGCAAATTTGAGGAACAGCATCTCATATTCTGCTTGGACAGCTCACAGCCCAATGGTATGAATATTGATTTCTGTCACTTCAGCTAGCCTCTCTCTCTATCCCTCCCCCACCCAGGTCACACTAGCTTCTCGTTTTCATCCAACAAACAGCAAACAATGGCCTGTTTCATTTATCACGTTACTTTTTTACATATCTTTCATTCATTGTTCTTTATTTCTCCACATCACCGAAATCGCCCATTCCTTCTCTCCAGAGATGCTGCCTGAGCTACTCCAGCTTTTTGTGTCTACCTTCAGTTTAAACCAGCACAAGATTCAACATGTTTTCAAAACCAAAAGAAAAATTGAACAATAAATGTAATCTTTGTTTTGGTTATTTATGCGGAACTGGTTCAAAGCAATAGTAGTACATGCCTCAATCATCATCTATGTATATTGTGATCTAATTACCTTCTTTTAATTTATAAATCCTGTACCATAAGCTCGTTATCCTTGACATCTACTTTAGTTATTTATGAAGGAAAGTGTGACTGTACAACACAAAGGATTCACGCAGGCACCACTGTTGTATAGTTGCAACATTATCACCCTTGCATAGTTGTTTACTGGTACTTCATTTTACCTGATAGTAGAATTGAATACTAAGACCAAATTTAAAAACAAAAATCAAAGCACTCTCTAAATTACTCGAATGTTTTGCTTTCAGTTTATGTTCGGCCAACAGTGCAGTCAGAAGTGCAGAATCCAATGGATTTGTGTTAGGAAGGTTTAGATGTGCACGTATCATGTGGCATTTTTTCAATTCAATTCAATTCAATTCAACTTTAATGTCATCGCACAAATACAAGTATCAGTACAACGAAATGCAGTTTTGCGTCAGTCCGTAGTAGTTGTACATAAAGAGAAAAAACAAGAAAAAAAATAGAAAGAGAGAAGATACAGAATAATCAGGAAATACAGAATGATTAAACAAAGGGGGACGGAGGGACCAGAGAAGCCTATCGTCGGGACTCCGAGTTCAGCAGTGTGATTGTGTTGTTATAGAAGCTTTTCCTCATCCTGCTGGTACGTGACCTGAGGCTCCTGTACCGCCTCCCTGATGGGAGGAGGGCAAACAGTCCATGGTTGGGGTGTGAGGGGTCTTTGATGATCTTCCCAGCCCGTCTCAGACACCGTTTTCGGTGGAGGGCATCCATGGCAGGGAGCGGGGCACCGATGATGTGCTGCGCGGTTTTCACCACCCGTTGTAGTGCTTTCCTGTCCGCAGCAGTGCAGCTGCTGTACCATACCGTGAAGCAGGTGGTCAGGATACTCTCTATGGTACAGCAGTAAAAGTTGGTCAGGATCTGGGGGGACAGGTGGGCTTTCTTGAGCCTCCTAAGGAAGTAAAGGCGCTGCTGTGCCTTTTTGATCAGCTTGGAGGTGTTGAGGGACCAGGACAAGTCCTCCGAGATATGCACTCCGAGGAATTTATAGCTGGAGACGCGCTCCACCTCAGTCCCGTTGATATGGATGGCGGTATGACTGCCTCCTCTGGTCTGCCTGAAGTCGACAATAATCTCCTTCGTCTTTTTGGAGTTGAGGATGAGGTTATTGTCGGCACACCAGGTGGTCAGGTGCTGGATCTCATCCCTGTAGGCTGACTCATCGTTGTCGCTGATCAGTCCTACTACCGTGGTATCGTCAGCAAACTTAATAATGGCGTTGGATCCGTACTTTGGGATGCAGTCGTGGGTGAAGAGGGAGTAGAGGAGAGGGCTGAGCACACAGCCCTGTGGCACTCCGGTGTTCAGTGTTATAGTGGAGGAGGTGAGGTTATTGACCCTAACAGACTGTGGTCTGTTAGTGAGGAAGTCCAATGTCCAGTTGCAGAGGGAGGTGGAGATGCCAAGTCCACTGAGTTTGGTGATCAAGCTGGCTGGGATGACGGTGTTAAAGGCAGAGCTGAAATCAATGAACAGCAGCCTGATGTAGGAGTTGTTGTGGTCCAGGTGGGTCAGGGCAGAGTGTAGGGCCGCCGATATGGCGTCCTCTGTAGACCTGTTGGTCCGGTAGGCAAACTGATGGGGGTCCAGTGTGGGGGGGAGGCAGGCTTTGAGGTGAGCCAAGATCAGCCGCTCAAAGCACTTTGCAATGACAGGGGTGAGTGCCACTGGGCGGAAATCGTTGAGACTCCCTGTAGCTGACTGTTTGGGCACTGGCACGATGGTTGATGTCTTGAGGCAAGTGGGGACAACACCCTGGGCCAGTGAGAGATTGAAAATGTCGGCGAGGACTGGGGATAGTTGACCAGCACATGCCCTAAGCACCCGGCCAGGGATGCCATCGGGGCCGGCAGCTTTGCGCTCATTCACCTTGCTCAGTGCATCTTGTACAGCAGAGGTGGAGAGGCTGAGAGGTTGTTCATTCGGGGGTGGAGCAACTTTAATGGCTGGGGTTTTGTTGTCTCGGTCAAAGCGAGCATAGAAGTGGTTTAGCTCATCAGGCAGGGTGTCGTTGTCTGGGGGAGGGGTGTTAACTTTCTGATAATCGGCAAGGGATTTGATTCCTTGCCACATGCGCCTGGGGTCAGAGTTGTTGTGGAAATGCTCCTCAATCTGCCGTTTATGATTTAGTTTAGCAGTCCTAATTCCCATTTTCAGTTTGGCCCTGGATGAGCTGTATCCCTCAGCGTCGCCAGATCTGAAAGCGGCATCGCGAGCCTTCAGTAGGAGTCTGACCTCCCTGCTCATCCACGGCTTCTGGTTAGGGAAAGTCTTTATCTCCTTGTGGGTAGTGACATTATCGGTACAGAATTTTATATAGTCCAGAACTGTTGAGGTCTACGAGTTGATGTCCACTTGTGAATTCGAGGTGGACTGAGTAGCAAAGAGACTCCAGTCTGTCTGCTGAAACTGCTCCTGTAAGTCAGAGACAGCCCCCTCAGGCCAGACCTTCACTGTCCTCATGGTAGGTTTCACACGTCTGATCAGAGGTGTGTATTTGGGGAGCAGGAACAGGGAGAGGTGGTCAGACTGTCCAAGGTGGGGGAGGGGGAGGGCTTTGTAGGCTTCAGTGATATTAATGTAAACTAAGTCCAGAACATTGTTTCCTCTGGTTGGGCAGAAAACATGCTGATGGAACCTGGGGAGTACAGTTTTAAGGTCGGAGTGGTTGAAATCACCCGCAACAATAAATGCCCCCTCTGGGTGGGCAGATAGATGTTTGCTGATAGCAGCTTGCAGCTCTTCCATTGCTAGCCTGGCATTAGCGTCCGGGGGAACATAGACTGCAGTGATAACAGTTGATGTGATGTCAAATGCCTTCTAGTTTTTTTCTTTCTTGCTCTGGTTTTCCTCTGAGGTCAAGATCTTGCATAGGATATACAATAAAAAGGTTTTGCATTCCTCCTAACTCCTATGCTGTTCTTGAATCCTTGAATTGGTGTGCTGAGGGCTCAAAATTCTGAGATCCTTTTATACCATATTTTGCGATGTGCATTTTGTCTTAAGAATAAAGGGTAGGCTATTTAGGACTGAGATAAGGAAAAAACATTTTCACCCAGAGAGTTGTGAATCTGTGGAATTCTCTGCCACAGAAGGCAGTGGAGGCCAATTCACTGGATGTTTTCAAGAGAGAGTTAGATTTTGGGCTCTTACGGCTAATGGAATCAAGGGAAATGGGGAAAAAGCAGGAATGGGGTACTTATTCTGAATGATCAGCCATGATCGTATTGAATGGCGGTGCTGGCTTGCAGGGCCGAATGCCTACTCCTGCATCTATTTTCTATGTTTCTAATGCAAAATATCTCATTCCGGTCTAGCTTGCATCCAGTGACAGGTAAATTCACACATTGTGCCTTATGGCCAGGGTATATATATTTCTAGCTGCAGAAACCCCCTCCTTAGCAGTGTAAGTCTACCTGTGATTTCACAAACTAACAATTATTCTACTTTTCACAATTCAGCAATTCTGAGATGATACTGACTAATGCACTAGTTTAGTTTAATTTAATTTGGTTTAGAGATACAGCATTGTAATGGGCCTATCAGTCTACTTTGCCCATGCTGACCATCGATCACCCATTAACACTAGCTCTATGTTAATACAATTTCTCATCCACTCCTTACACACAAGGCCAATTTAGAGAGCCCAATTAACCTATAAACCTGCACGTCTTTGGGATGTGGGAGGATACCAGAGCACCAGGCGGAATTGTTTCTGGTCACAGAGGGAACGTGCAAACACCACACAGGCAGCACCTGAGGTCAGGATCGAACCTGGGTCTCTAGCGCTGTGAGATGGCAGCTCTACCAACAATGCCTCTGTGCTATAGTGTTGACTTCCTCAGCAACTGAAGTAAGGAAACCGGAGCCATACTGCCCAAATGTTAATGAAGAAAGGCTCTATGATGAAATGAAAAAAGGTTGTACAAAGCAAGACAAGAGGTGGTTAAGAAGTTAGGATAACTGCCTTCTGCATATATATGCAAATATGTGTCTCTTTCAATGGATAATGTTACCACAAGACAGCATGTCCATACATAATTTAGTTTGTTCATTATACATCATTTTGGTGCTTAAATTGGGATTTGTCAGTAAAGGAAACAAAAAGTTATCTTTTCTGCACCAGTACACAAAGGAACTTGCCAACTTGCTGCCAGTTAATATTAAATTATTCATCTTTAGTCAGGTGCTCTGCAAAAGTAGAGTCTCCTGTGCATAGTTCATACTGTTATTTGTGCACTGAATTTATGAGTTAAAAGCAAGATCTTTCAAGGAAGGTGCCTTCATCCATTGCATGCAAGGAAAGTTGGTTGTAATCTCCTGACATCAGATGAAAGTAGAAACAAGAAACTTTCTTCTCCCCACCCGCCCATTTACAATCAGTCTGAAGAAGGGCCTTGACTCAAAACACCACCTATCCTTGTTCTCCAGAGATGCTGCCTGATCTGCTGAGTTACTCCAACACTTTGTGTCCTTTTGTGGTTAACCTTGTTTCTACAAGGAACTGCAGATGTTGGTTTACAAAAAACCCCACAAAGTGCCAAAGTAACTTATGGGGGTCTGGCAGCATCTCTGGAGAAACAGTCTGAAGAAGAGTCGTGACCTGAAACATCGCCTATCCATGCTATCCAGAAATGTTGCCTGACCCACTGGGCTACTCCAGCACTGTGTCTTTTTTTTAATCAGGTAAAAAGAACCAAACTAGTTCTCTTGACACAGATGAAACAAATATATTGAACATATATCAGCTGATAACAACAATTAATTGTAAGGGTGGGGTAATAAGTAATTTCTTAATCTATGTTAGATAGACTTAGTTTGGACATTGTTTGCATTAGTACTGAGTAATGCTCTATCTAGAGCTTTTCAGCGTATTACATCCAGATCCAGATGCTATCATAAGTGGTCATCAATATTTCTCTGTGTATTTCTTTTGGAACCATTTGCTCATTATTCATGTAAATTGCTTCAAGTTCACATGTTGAATTCTCATGGGCTTGACTATATTTCAAATGTTATTAGGGGTATACCAGAAATTAGCCTAATGGTGCTAATTTCAAGATATTACTCCTTTATTTGTAACGCTATAGTTTTGTAAAAAACAAAAGGGACACTTTACAAATTGAGCTATTACTATCTTCTTTATCATTTATTTAAAAAAAATAAAGATTCCAATCAAAGAAAATCAACAAACTGGTCTGCTTTCATGAACCAATTAAAAGTTGGCTATACAAGTTACCTTATTTTATTCTTTATTTTGCCATGATGGGATTTATCTTTGGATATATTATATTATAGAAGTTTAGGTTGTAAATTATAGATGTATCCAGTGCTTTTTTTTCACACAGTAAGTGCCGCTGCAGTATACTGGCACCTCTAACATGCTAAATGTCATTATTTTGTTTTCAGCCCACTTGACACATATTCTTATTCTACATACTCTGAAGAAGGGTTTTGGCCCGAAACGTTGCCTATTTCCTTCGCTCCATAGATGCTGCTGCACCCGCTGAGTTTCTCCAGCTTTTTTGTGTACCTACATATTCTTATTAATTGTGCATACCACCTTTTTGTGTACAAAAAAATCACTGGATGTAACAACTGTTTGTCCATGTCATGTTATTTAATATTATTTTGCACACTAGGTATTTTTCAGTTTGCAGAAGTAGCAGACTTGCTTATCGAAGTTCAATTCTACGTTTAATGGAAGAAAGGTATTTTGGTAATCCTAAATCGCCATAGAATATCGACTATCATAACTGCAGCCCATCTTTCATGTCAACCAACCTTTCTTCAAATAGCTCTGGGAAAATATCCACACTTAGAAAGTTTCAAGTTTGAAAATGTCAGCATGGCAATTTTCTTATTAAAATGTTATTTAAAAAGTATCCACTTCCTTTAGCAGTGGGGTTAAAAGCCATTGGCTACAGATTTAAAGTAACTGGTAGAACATCAGGTAACGGTGCTTTGTTTCATCTGGAGGCCTGTGGACATGTGGACATGCCTGAAAGGTTGATAGATGCAAAAACCCTTAAGGCACGTGGATGTATACATGAAGTACAATGATCCACAGAGTAAGGAACAAGCGTTAGATTGTGGGGTTGACTAGGAAGTTATTTTTTAATTGTATAGGCATAATGGGCTGAATGGCCAGCTTCTATGTTGTAAATATTCTGTGATATGACTACCATCCATTGGTTCATTGGCTGTAAAGCACTTAAAGTTGGGAAAAGTGCAAGTATTTCACTCTCAATTATGTCTAGCTTTCTTGTGGAATTTGAGTTGTCTGCGAAATGGAGTTTATACCCTGTGTGAAAGTGTCTGATGTGCATGGTGTTATTGGTTCTCATTAACAAAGAATGCGGGGAAGTAATTGTTCACAGACTTCCACAATGGCACATAAAGAACTTCAGCTGTAATGTAATATGCTTTTACATTTAATTCATGATTATTTATACTGTATTACTTTGTTTTAAAGTCGATAAACTTGTTTCCTGTAGGTATTCCTCAAGTATTATCAAGTAGAACAGTTAAATTTGCTGCTCAGAGAAGTCATTGCCAGCATTGTGATTATTCAAGCCCACATCAAAGGCTGGCTAGGAGCCAAGAGATACAAGAAAGCACGAGCGGAAAAGCAAAACGGTGCCATCATTATCCAGTCAGGTACGCACAAAACTCATTGCTTGTAGTAAAGTTGTGGAATTAAGAATAGAGAGAGAAAAAATTATCTTGGACCATTTTCAAGTCCAAGATTGGTGGTGTGCTTGATGCACAGGCAAAAGCCGCCATCCTGTATTGCATTGCCCCTTGTACATATTTCTGCCTTCATTTTGGGGATCCATCGAATGCATCTTGCTCATGTACATTAGGCCAACTATAATACTCTGGGCTGCCTAAGGATCGATAGAACCACTGGTTCAGTGGTTTGGTGATTTTGAGGACAATAAATATTTACCGTGGAGAGAAATAAATAGGCAAATACAACTCGTAGGCCCCTCTCAGTCATGATTGACCATGAGTGATGCATCCTGGTCGGATGCAAGCCTGGGCGATGTCATATGGAGGACAGGCTGTCCCCTGCCCATGCAGCACGTCCCCCCTCTCCACATCGCTGGTCGATCCAAAGGAACAGTGGAGGTTATAAATCAGAGTTTTCCCTCTCCTCGATGGACTGCCTTCCCAGGCAGACGCGCCCCATCTGCCCGAGACTCGTGGGGGCAGGAGCGTCTACCTTCCCGTGCAGGTCTATAGCACCTGTCCACTGCCCAAAATAACTTGCTATGTTTTCATCCAAACATGTTCCATAAAGTTCAGCATATCTGATTTTGTTGGCATTTCCCTCAACTTCTTCCAGATTTTACATTGTTGTGCTTTAATCCATCTGGGTGGATCAGTGGTGTAGCTGTTGTGTTGTTGCCTTACAGCGCCAGAGAGCCGGGTTCGATCCTGACTATGGGTGCTGTTTGCACAGAGTTTGTTCATACTCCTAGTGACCGCGTGGGTTTTCTCTGTATCTATAAAGTTTCTGTATCTCTGATGTTTATCTCTAAAGTCTAAAGTAAAGTCGATAAACATCAGAATCAAGAGCCTTAGAAACCTTATTTCCCAGTCTGCAGTGGAAGGCTCATAGTTGCTCTGTGCCTAAATTACAAACAAAACATTAACATTAGTCTAGAGCTAACTTTCCTGTGTAGTTATACCATATCCAATTGCTCTTAAGTGAAGCACAGGCCTTACGATATATTGTGCGTTTCTTTTAACATAAGCTGTACATTTTAGCACATTTTCTTTGACATAAAAGACACTGTCAGCTTAATGCTGGTATTTTCAGTATAGGCTGAGCCACATGTTATCGGCATGCAGAAGAAACAGGATGTCTGGTGTAGGAATGGATTTAAAGCTTTGCTGTTGTGACTTACAGGAACTACCAGCACATGCTTAGATAATTGCCCCAATGTGCTCTCTTTCCTTTGGAAAATGAGACCAACTTCCTCCACAATGTATCATATCATATGGCCAGTGGTTTACCGGATGTGTCAGATTTGCAACGCATTTTATAATCCCAGTTTGAATCACCATATTCATAAGCAATTTGAATATTTAAGCTTGTGATTATATTACAGAGGGCCACATTTTGTACCTCACAAACTTCAAATTATACAGCTGCAACGTAATTAATATCACTTTTAATTGTTCCCAAGGTAGCCAGTCCAAAATCTAGAATTAACCAGAATAAGATTCCAACTGAATGATTTATACTGCAAGTACTGACTGCAAGTTTAATTCACATCCATTTGTTGATGTCAGTATTGACCATTGCTGAATAAGAAATTAATTCCTGCTGTAATGTCTATTCAGAATCTATTTGGACAGATGCCTTTGTTTTCTTGGTAATTAAGCTTAAAACTGCTAAGAATGTACAAGGGAAATAATTTGTATATAAGAACATAAGAAATTGGAGCAAGAGAAGGTCTTTAACCTTCTTGAGACTGGATTGTCAATCAATATGACCATGGGTAATCCTTGGTCTCAATTCACTTTGCTTTCCCTTCTCCAGATTATTGTCATGTCTTAAATATACTCTGTGCAAATGCTTAAAAGAAACATGGCAGGTAACAGTAACGTTAGTCGTAGAGAGCTTGATAATGGGGAATGAATTTTGACTTACAATTTTCTAAATATCTATGTTAGTATTTTCAATTATTTCTAAAATCAATAGAAATGTATAATTTATATTAGTTACACATTAAAATCATTAAAGAAAACTCCCCCTTTTCTTAAAATTGGTAAGAATTGCTTTGAAAAGAAAAGCGCCATTTGCCCACCAAGTTATACAACATTCATTTCAATTCTTCTAGGAGAATGCAGACCAGCCAAAGGGAGATTGTCTTTAATAATTATGCATCATAACCAATTTATTCCTTCCTATCACTGGCTCATCATTCCCTCGTTTGTTATTAGCCTGGAGAGCATATGTTGCACATAAAATCTACAAGCAATTGAAGACACAAAGAGAAGCTGCAATTTGCATCCAAGCAGGTATGGCAAGTACTCTTAAAATATCGTTTTACAATAGAGACATAAAATGATGTAAATAGCACTTCTTTCAAAAAGATGCTAACCCAATGATGGAACATTATTTCCATAACTATTTTCAAACATTACTTCTTTTCTTAAATGCTTAAATCAATCTTAGTTTTAACATTTTATACAATGGCATGAAGCCCATAACAAAGCAGAATGGGAATTGATGCAAACATTATCAATTTTCATTATGCTTTATTTTTATTTCAGGCCTAAAATCTGCAGATACAGGTAGTGGCTTGTTACAGGTCATTGTGGAAGTGATTTTTTTCTGCCTGTTGTTTGAAGAATTTTCCATTCTATGACAAAGTCTGGGACATATGTATTTAAATATCTGCCTGGATTTATCAACATTTGGATTTTGTCATCACTACTTACAAAAAATAAAGGTTGAA
Organism: Leucoraja erinaceus; assembly: GCF_028641065.1. Taxonomy (NCBI): domain Eukaryota; kingdom Metazoa; phylum Chordata; class Chondrichthyes; order Rajiformes; family Rajidae; genus Leucoraja; species Leucoraja erinaceus. Next base: position 25,515,298 of record NC_073383.1, read on the forward strand.
AAGCCCATCTGTAATTAGCGGAAGTTTTATATCACTTTATACGCCCCTGCCTACACTGCCGCTGAGGGTTTTGTATGCATCATTTCAAAAAGACCTTTGTCAAAGATAGAAATCCCTCCATGATACATGTTAAAGATGCAGTAGCATATGCACATTGTACCATATTTTTTCTTTTCATTCTTATTTCCTGAATAGTGACTAAGTGTACTCTCTGCAAACTGCCAATAAGTATTCTTTGTTTTGTGCTCATAACCCTGGCAAACATTCTAATGCCCTAACTGCTTTGATATGACCATGGGTCAATGATTGTGAACCTTCAGATATTCCTTTGCAATGACAGTGAGGTACTTCTCCTGCCTCATTGATTTAATTCACAGTTCTTACTGATTTCCACACATTGGATTTAGCTTTAATAATATAAGATGTATTGAAATTAAGTTACATTTCCTGCCACCGTCTTATTTTCGGAGTGAATCAAGATCTGCTTGTAATTTACTTTCCTCATCTGTGGTCCTACCATGTAAATCTTTAATTGAAAAGTTGCTGATGAAACAGTTCACCTGATACATTCCTGAAGATTGCAATGAGAATGAGAAAGAGCTGTGGCCCTAATTGATGATCAATCTGCTGCATCTTATAGAGGTGTACAAAATCATGAGAGGAATAGTTAATGCACAGTGTGGGGGGATTGAGAACCAGAGGACATAGGTTTAAGGTGAGGGGGGAAAGATTTAATGGGAAACCATATGACCCACCATACACAAAGGATAGTGGGTGTATGGAACAAGCTGCCTGAAGAGGTAGTTGAGGCAGGTACTGTCGCAATGTTTAAGAAACATTTGACAGTTACATGGATAGGGCAGGTATACAGGGATATGGGCCAAAAGCAGGCAGGTGGGACTGGGTTTGATCGGGCATGCTGGTCAGCATGGACAAGTTGGGCTGAAGGCTGTATGACTCCATGATCTCCACTGTATGACTCTTTGATCTCCACTTTGATCTCCACTGTATGACTCCATGATCTCCAGTATGACTACATGATCTCCACTGTATGACTCCATGATCTCCACTGTATGACTTTGATCTCCACTGCCATTAAGAATAAACTTCTGCCTAATGGAATGCCCCAAATTCCTTTTTCAACTCAAAATTCCATCTCCGTAGAATTTTTTTCTAGTAATGTTTTTGTCGAAAACATTTCAAAAGTTACCCTATATGATACCCATGGCTATCTTGAAAAAGTATGTAATGAAATTCAACCAAGATAAAAAGAATACATGTGCATTGATTTGAAAACATATACTCAATACATGGTTCAAAATGTAATAAAGAGAAATGCAAGAATTTTGTTCCAATTATTTATTTGATTTCCTGTATATGGGAGCTTTGGAAAAAAATAAGCAGCTTGCGTAATTAGCACAAAGCAGTCTTTTTATATCAGTTTTTTGTGCACCGCCTGAACAAAACAGATAGTTAGGTTAGTCACTAAACCCAATTTGCTGAAGGGTGTTGGGGTAGAGGAAAATTCTGATTGTCTTAAACACAATGCCTTGGACCAAGAACAAGCCTTTTGGAGCTTCCATGTTCTACTGTCCCTTTACAAAGTGTATATTAAAATCTTCTGCAAAAGTCAGCTGCTCATACTTTCAGGGCTCTCTTGCACACCCGATTGACTTTCAGGTGGACCACAAATCCTCTCCTCCATAAGCTGGCATCTTGATCTTGCTAGATGTTCCTATTCCAATCATCGACCAGATCTTAAAGAACATAATACATTCAGTGCTTTGACAATGTGCTGCATTCCATATCTCCAACTTTAGAGAGAAGGTTGATACATTATGTTTGTGACTTTGAAAATTGGATGCAATTAGATTCAATAGGTTCAATTCAATAATTTGAATTTGAATTTGATTCCTTTATTGTCATTCAGACCTTTCGGTCTGAACAAAATTTTGTTGCCTGCAGTCATACACAATAATAATAAATAACAAAACATACAATAAACACAAATTAACATCCACCACAGTGAGTTCACCAAGCACCTCCTCACTATGATGGAGGCAAAAGTCTTAGTCTCTGTCTCTTCCCTCCTTGTTCTCCCTCTGCGCTGAGGCAATGCAGGCCGAAGATGCTGCCCTTCAGTCCAGCGGACCTCCGTGGTGATGTCGCCGCTGCCGAAAGCCGGAACGCCGTCTCCGCTCCGAGTCGGCCCACCGCAGCCTCAGCTCCGAGTCCCGCAGCCTCGCAGACTCAGCTCCGAGTCCCGCAGCCTCAGCTCCGAGTCACGCAGCCTCAGCTCCGAGTCCCGCTGCCTCAGCGAGTCGGGCCACCACTGCATCAGCTCCGAGCCCAGCTGCCTGAGCTCCGAGTCCCGCAGCCTCAGCTCCGGGCCGCTGCCAAAAGCTGGAACGCCGCATCAGCGAGTCGAGCCACCGCTGCCTCGGCCCCGAAGTCGGCCAGCCTCGCGTTGTAAGTCCTGGCTGGCTCTGCCTCCGGAGCCTCGAGGTCGGTCGCAGGTTGAAGACCGCCAGCTCCGCCATTAGGCCTCAGCGCAGACGGAGGCAGAGAAGGGGGATACAACAAGAAAAGTCGCATTCCCCCGAAGGGAGAGACAAAAAAACATGTTTCACCCCCCCCCAATAACACAACATAATAACTAAAATTTAGCTAAAACAAGACAAAAAAAACAAAAGTAAAAACGGACGGACTGCAGGCGAGCTGCAGCTGTTAACAGCGCCGCCACTTCCGGTACACAATCTTGTGTTCTTCTGCTTGACAAACAAGTAGATTTTCAGACCAAAAGGTTTAACTGTAGAGATGATTCCTGCACATCCATTCCAAAGACATGCAGGCTGGAAGGTTAATTGGCTTATATAAATTGTCCCTGGTGAGTAGGATGCCGCTAGTGCAGGGGTCGGTAACCTATGACCCCTGGCCCGAATGCAGCCCGTTACCCGAAATCATCCGGCCCGCCCCGAGAGCGGCCGAGTGCGGTCGAGCTCTGTCTGTACCGCATCCTGCGCAAAGCCACTGGCACGGCCGCGCACCTTCTGTGAACACGTTTAAGAAAGAACTGCAGATGCTGGAAAAATTGAAGGTAGACAAAAATGCTGGAGAAACTAGTGAGACATGCAAGGATTGCATGAGGCTGTCTCACCCGCTGGGTTTCTCCAGCATTTTTGTCAACCATCTGTGAACACGTGATTTGATGCCTGCCATCTGGGGCGGGATCCATGTGTACACGTGGAACAAGGTTGCCGATCCCTGCGATAGTGTATGGTGTGATCGCTGATCGGCGTGGACTCTGTGGGCCTAAGGGCCTGTTTCCTCGCTGTATCTCTATAATAAACAAAACAAAATTAAACTACTATCTACTTCATTGAGGACCCTCTGATTTTCTTTAACCCGACTTTACTGAACTCTATCTTGTACTAAATGTTATTCCCTTTATACTATATCTCTACACTGTGGAGGGCTCGATTGTACACATATATGGTCTTTCCGCTGACTGGTTCGCTCGCAACAAAAAGCTTTTCACTGTACCTCGATACACGTGACAATAAACCTATCTAAACTATACTATTCTTAATGAAATCTTTGCTCATTTATTATTTCATTCTGTGTGAAGATTTAGTCTGAGATTCCAGAAGCATTTGGTTGACATGCCTCTCTTTCAGCTGCAGTATATTGCGTTAGAATCTAATCTCCTTTCATCTACTCCACTATAAAGGCAGCTCTGGCGCTTATCCTTCTGTCTCCTCACTTCCTCTTCTTTCAGATTCTTCTCTCGCAGAACATTCGCATACCAGAAGCAAGATGCCTTTTCATACCGTCAACATTTTTCTCATCTGTAATGTAAATTAATTATTTCTGGTTCGCCTCAACAGAGATCAAAGTGGGGATATTAACCTTAACAGGTTTTCTTTCATCAGAACCAATGCCAGATACTGTGAGGGTAGTGTAAGAGGGCCAGTCTAATTGTTATCAATGACCCTCCTCCGGGCAGTGTTCTGTCAAGAGTAGCGAACATTTCAGAGACCCTGAATTATATTTTGTAAAAGTCCAAACAGTGAGAGGATGCAGAAATTAAACTGAATATTTCTTGATCTCTTTACTCTGCCTACTTTGATTTGTATGGTACTTTATTAATCTTGCATATATGATGTTGTTCAGTGATTCTGACAGCTGATGCTCACAGGTGGGAGAACAGGGAAAAGTAGCTCCTCATGGAGAACTCGTAACTCATTTATTTTGTTCATTTGTTAAAGCTATTGCTTTGAGGTAGATCACATTAGCATTTTTAAAAATAAACACATTTCTTTCAAGTACAAGAGCTAATGGCCCAAAGGTCTCAGATGGCCTTGCATATTCCCTAACCATTGAACCATCAAAAGCAGATTAAAAAGATAACAATATTCTAATATAAAGTGCCCTCCATAATGTTTTGGACAAAGACCGATCATTTATTTATTTGCCTCTGTACTCCACAATTTGAGATTTGTAATAGAAAAAAATCACATGTGGTTGAAGTGCACATTGTCAGATTTTAATAAAGGCCATTTTTATACATTTTCATTTCACCTTGTAGAAATGACAGCAGTGATTTATACATGGTCCATTTCAGAGCACCATAATGTTTGGGACACAGCAATGTCATGTAAATGAAAGTAGTCATGTTTAGTATTTTGTTGCAAATCCTTTGCATGCAATGACTGCTTGAAGTCTGCGATTCATTGACATCACCTGTTTCTGCGTGTCTTCTCTGGTGATGCTTTGCCAGGCCTGTGTTGCTGCCATCTTTAGCTTATGCTTGTTTTGGGGGCTAGTCCCCTTCAGTTTTTTTCTCCAGCACATAAAATGCATGCTCAGTTAGGTTCAGATCAGGTGATTGACCTGGCCACTCAAGAATTTGTCCCCTGACTGTTTAAGTAAAATAAGGAACAAGATAATTCAGTGTAGATATTCCATTGAAATGTTGTTTTAAATGGTTCCTATTTAAAATGACAATATAACTGTTTACATTTTTGCAATAGCTTCCTCACAAATTCTATATTATATTTTGGAAACACCCGAGAAATAAGCAAGTTCAAGTTGAGTTAATGCATTCATTATTTATATTGCCATCAGCTTGAACATTCCATAGACAGAACTGCATTGTTTTGCTCTTGAAAGTTGAACACCTAATGCCCTGGAATAGCATGGGAAGCAGAGGTTCCCTTGTTCAAGGACAAGTGGGAGACAAAAGCTCACTGAATGAATGGCCTTTGGATATGCTGAGTTTTGACGGCAGCTGAATGAGTCGCCACAACTGTCAAGTCAAGTCATGTTTTAGTCATATACACAAGCACGGTGAGGTACAGGTACAATGAAAAAATCTTAGTCGCTGCAGCATCGCAGCACGTAGGCTCAAACAAACACACAAAAAAATAAATTAGACCTAGGTTATAAGTAAATTACACCTTAAATTTCTAAAAAAAAGAAGACTATAAAAAAAAGCAAGATATTTGTGCAAAAGCACAGTTAGAAAAAAAAGTCCATCACAATGCAGGAGGTGAACCACAGTGTTCGATATTGTGGTAGGGTTTTTTTCAAGAACCTGATAGTTGTAGGAAAGTAGCTGTTCTGATAGTGGTATCCTATGCATACTACCCAATGGTAGTAGTAGGAGGAGTGCATGGCCCGGAGGGTGGGGATTTTTGATGAAAGATGCCACCTTCTTGAAGAAGCACCTCGTGTAGTGGCTTTCAATGGAAGGGAAGGCTATGCTCGTGATGAACAGGGCTAATTCACTGCTCTCTGCGACCTCTAGAGTTCCTGTGCTTTGGAATTGTCATTCCAGGCCATGATGCAACCAGTCAGGGTACTTTCTGCACTGCATCTGCAGAAGTTGGTTAAAGTATTCGGAGACACACCTAATCTCTTTGAACTTCTCATAAAGTAGAGGTGCTGGCGTACCTTCTTCATGATTGTATCTATATCTGGGCCAGGACAGGTCATTCCGAGATGTTAACACCCAGAAATTTGGAGCTGCTCACTCCCTCCATTGCCAACCCACCAATGAAAACTGATGCGTGGTCTTCCAGTTTCCCCTTTCTGAAGTCAACAATTAATTCCTTGGAGCCACAAGAAGTTGCAGGTGCTGGATTCTTGAGCAGAACACAAGGTGCAGGTCAAATTCAGGAGGTCAGGCAGCATTAGTTCCTTGGTCTTGTTGATGTTGAATGAGAAGTTGTTGTTGTGGCACCTCTCCACCAGGTTTAGGTTAGAGATACAGTGTGGAAACAGGCCCACTGAGTCCTTGAAGACCATGATCACCCATATACTACCTTATTCTATCCTACACACTTAAGGACAATTTACAGAAGGCAATTAACCTACAAACCTGCACGTCTTTGGAGTGTGCGAAGAAACTCGAGAGAAAAACCCACGTGGTGGCAGGGAGAATGTACAAACTCCATACAGGGAGCACCTGTAGTCAGTATTGAACCCTGGTATCTGGCGCTGTCAGGCTGCAACTCTACCGCAGCGCCACTGTGCTGCCGTATGGTGTTTGATCCCTCTCCTGTACACTGACTCGTCACTACCAGTGATTCGACCAAGTAAAGTGTTGTTGTTGGAGAACTTACTGATGGCATTGAAGCTGTGCTTAGCTATACTATCATGGCTGTCGAGAGATTAGAGCTGGGTAGAGTTCATTACTACCAAACCTTCAAACTCATCAGCAAGCTCCAATCCTGTACGTCTCTTTGCAACCGGATCTCCAGTTTTCTCATCAGCAAAGCACGCAGCCTTGAGGGGCACATGTGCAATGGTCAGTGAGGAGGAGGTGTTGTTACTGATTTGCACTGATTGAGGTCTGCCAAAGATCCAGTTGCAAAGGGACAATAGAGGCTTGGAGCTTGGTGATGAGTTTGAAGGTTTGTTGCACTGCTGAACACTGAGCTGTAGTCGATGATCAGCAGCCTGACATATGTGCTCCTGTTATCCAGATGTTCCTGGGCAGAGTGGAGAGCCAGGGAGAGAGCATCTGTTGTTGACTTGTAGCGGCATTAGACAAATTGAAACTGATCCAGGTCATTTCTGAAGCAGGAGTTGATTTGTGCCATAACATGTCTCTCAAAGCACTTCATTATGGTGGATGCAAGTGCTACTGGAAGGCATGTCACCTTGTTCTTGGGTATGATAAATGCCCTTTTGAAGCTGTTGGGAACCTAGTACCACAGTATAGAACTAATGTACACGTAATCATTGGTCGGCACAGACCCTTTGGGTCAAAGAGCCTTTATTCTACTCTGTATCGTTAAAACTAAACTAAAACTAAAAAATGAATACAATCAAGCCAACTGCAAGCACGAGAGGTGGAGCTAATAGACAAGTGCCAAAGGTTTCTCAGCATTGTTTAGAGATACAGCAAGAAAACAGGCCCTTCGTGTCAGAAGAACTATGACTCCAATCATCTTAGACCTTGTCATTCCACCAACCTCTTGTTGTATCAAAGCCACATGATATGAGATGTGCATCAGCCAGCTCACATTAAAAGCATTCATGCATAGGCATCTTCCTCTCATCTGTAGAGGAAGCAAATCATAGGCTATCCCACGGGATGGCTTACGAATGAGTAACTTGATGGATTAGCTTATTTGCAAATCCATTAAAATGGTGATTAGCCTGATATTTATGTTAAATAGAGGGAATGTGCCAAAGTACATGTGGATTGAAGTCCTGTGCCTTCATAATCGATTCAGCAGGATACTGGGAAGCAGCAGTGCTCGACTCAGTGGGATCTTACCTCATATTCATAACAATACCCAAAGGAGGCCACTTCACTCATCAAATACATGCCAGCTCCCAAGAGAGTGATCACATTTGTCTTTTACCCCTTTTATTTTGCTATAACACCAGACTAATTCTCTCTCCCAGTGTTACCCAGACATTCCATGTCTGTGATGGTATCACTTGACTAGAATGCCAGATTCAAATGCTTGATAAACAATTGTGTTCCTCACAATTAATAATTTGATACTATGGGCCATCACGTCAGCATGCATCCTCTCACTTTAGGTTGCCGGACAATGAAAAGAGTTCTTGAGTTCATGCATCTTATTTATAACAATATTATGGAATGATTTCCTTCATAGCGAAGATCAATCGAGTGGATCACTAATTTATTGCATCTGTAGCAAACCCTTCTGAATAAGCAGCCCATGAAAATGCAAATTGAATGACATCAGGAAAATTGTCCAAAGAACTGTTTTTGACCCAAAAGGTCACCTATTCCTTTGCTCCAGAGATGCTGCCTGACCCGCTGAGTTACTCAAGCATTTTGTGTCCATCTTAGGAAAATTGGCTTGTCTGACCTCGGTAATAGTGATGAGTTTTGTTGTTTCTCAGGGGTTTCTTGGTTACCACTTGATCAGCTGTCTTGGGGACATTAATCTGCACCCCATTGAAATGAAAATGGTTACAACTATCAAGTTCAATAAGACCAAACTGAGGAAGCAGCACCTGCCAGCCCTTGAAAGGTTTAGCTTTACGTTTATTATTGTCATGTGCACCAAGATGCAGTGAACGCTTTTTTGTATGCTATCCAATCAAATCAGATAATACCATAGAAACAAAGAACAACAGATGCTGGTTAATACAACAAAGGACATAAAGTGCTGGAGTAACTCTGTAGGTCAGGCAGCAACTCTGGAGAACATGAATAGGTGATGTTTTGAGTCAAAGCCCTTCTTCAGACTGGATAATACTCTACCTGGGTGGCACAGTGGCGCAGCAGTAGAGTGGCTGCCGAACAGTGCAGGGGCCCGGGTTCGATCCTGATACCGAGTGTTGTCTCTCTGGAGTTTGCAAGTTCTCTCTGTGACCAAAGGGTTTTTTTTCTGGGTTCTCGGGTATCCTCCCACATTCCAAAGATGTGTAGGTTGTATGTTAATTGGCCCTGTAAATTCTACATCTTAGACCTTCTGTAGGATAGAACCAGTGTGAATTCCTAGTGTAAAGGATAGAACTAGTGTGGGAGTGATCATTGGTCAGCATCGACTTGGTGGGCCAAAGGGCCTGTTTCCACACTGTATCTCTAAAACTTAGCTAAAACTAAAACATGAACACAATCAAGCCAACTACAAGTTAATGAGAAAAATACCAGAATGCAGAAGATAGTTTCTCAACATTGTTTACAGTTTCAGATACAACGTAGAAACAGACCATGTGGCCCATAACCTACAAACTGACATGTCTTTGGAATGTGCAAGGAAACCGGAGCACCCAGAGAAAACCAACGTGGTCACAGGGAGAACGTATAAACTGCATACAGACAGCAGCCATAATCAGGATAAAACCCGGGTCTCTGGCGCTGTAAGACAGCAACTCTACCGCTGCACCACTGTGCCTCATTTTGTAGTGTAACAGTTCCAGAGAAATAGTTCAATGTCCGAAAGGTGAGAGAGAGGTGATAGGGGGTGGGAGAGAGATGGTGGGTGGTGAGAGCGAGGGAATGCATGAGTTACTTGAAATTTGGGAAATCAGTCCACTACAGGAACAAGTGCCAGAGATCCTGCCTGCCATACAAGAGGGCATACAAAATTTACAAACTTTGCACCGAGATCACACCAGTGAGTGGCACTTTCACAAACTAACTGGTCCTTCCATTGATAGTTTGTTTTTTTGGAGATATATCACTCACCTTTTCTGAACATTTAGGTCACATTTATGGGAATGAGAGGTAGATTTTGGCACTGACACCTTTTCTACTCTGGGAAGATCAAGGAGAACTGAAATTTAAAATAGCAACGCTTTTTCACAATTTACAACATATCCCATATTGATTTGGAATATTTTATTTATGGTATCACAGAACCTGTTTATTAAAAAATTCAGGAACATGAACCTCTTCCTATTCGAGAATCGATCCTCCCCCATCCCCTATAGTTCAAAATGTTTGGGATGTACAGTGGGAGACTAGTAACATGATAAATTGGTGTACAGTCTAGAGATACCGCATGGAAACAGGCCCTTCAGCTCACGCCGACCATCGACCACCTATTCACATTAGATCTGTTACCCATATTTTCATCTACTCTGTACATACATTAGGGACAATTTACAGAGGCCAAATGACTTACAAACCCACACATCTTTGGGATGTGGGAGGAAGGCAGAGCACCCGGAGGAAACCCACATGGTTACAGGGAGAAGATGCAAACTCCACACAGACAGCACCCATGGTCAGGATCGAACCTGGGTTTCTGGCGCTGTGAGACAGCAACCCTACCAGCTGTTTCACGGTGCTACACAGTGATGGCAGCACAACAGTAGAGTTGCTGCCTTACAGCGTCAGAGTTCCAGGTGCGATTCTGACTATAGGTGCTGTCTCTACCGAGTGTACGTTCTCCCCGCGACCTGCCTGGGTTTTCTCCGAGATCTTCGGTTTCCTTCCACACACCTAAAATGTACAGGTTTGTAGGTTAATTGGCTTGGTTTAAATGTTAATTATCCCTAGTGTGTGTAGGATTGTGTTAATGTGCGGGGATCGCTGGTCGGTGCGGACTCAGTGGGCTGAATGGTCCGTGCTGTATCTCTAAACTAAAAAAAAAGATACATGTATAAAAGGAACAGATAGGGTAGACAGTCAAAACTCTTTTCCCAGGATGGAACGATCAAACACTAGATGGTATAGTTTTAAGGTGAGAGGAGCAAAGTTTCAAGGAGTTTTGCAGGGCTACTTTGTTACACGGATGGTGGTGAGTGCCAGGAACACACTACTGGGGTTGATTGTTGAGGCAGATATGATAGACTTTTGAAAAGGCATATGCATATGCAGATAATGGAGGGATATGGATTATGTGAAAGCAGATAAGAGTTGGTCTTGGTGTCTTGTTTGGCACAGAAATTGTGAGCCGAAGGGCCTGTACTTGTGCTGTGCTGTTCTATGTTTTTTAAAGGTGTGGCCATTATCCTCATAACCATAGAGTTAACAATGCAGTAGGCAGGTAAACAGACCTGAAAGTTCTCATGCTGCTTCTGACAGGCACGGTAGCGTAGCAGGTGCAGGTGCTGCCTCATTTCCATTCCAATGGGGTCTATATTTTTGTCTCTAAGACAGCTGATCAAATATTACCAAAGAAAGCCCTGAGAGACAACAACTTGCATTACTATTACCATAGTCAGAAACCTAATTTCCCCGATGCCATGTGCAGTTTGCAGTTCCATGGAGGTAGAAATACTGTGTCTCCCTGTGGATTTTCTCAAGCTATTCTTGTTTCATTTCACCTCCCAAAGACATGTGGTAGGTTAATTGGCCTCTGTAAATTGCGGGGAGGGAGTGAATATAAAATAGGATAACATAGAACGAGTATGAACGGGTGATCAGTGGTTAGCATGGACTCAGTGGGCTGAAGGGCCAGTTTCCTTGCTGTATCTTTCAATTAAACGATGTATAATTGCTTCTTGCTGCTTCTTCTTGCATACCGCTCCTCAAATAGAAGGGTGGGTCGGTCTGAGTTACTCCAAGATTCTGCATTTAGTTTAGAGATACAGCATGGAAACAGGCCCACCAAGTCCACACTGACCATCGATCACCCATACACTACTTCTCTGTTTCACATCCAACAGACTAGGGGCAATTAAAAAAATACAATTAACCTACAAACCGGCACGACTTTGGAATGTGGACCGAAGCACCTGGAGAAAACCCATGTGGTCATAAGGAGAATGAACAAACTCTGCACGAATAGCACCCGTGGTCAGGATTGAACCCGGGGAGTCTCTGGCGCTGTGAGGCAGCAACGCTACCGCTGCAGCACCACTGCGCCGCCCCAGTCTATGCAAGATTCCAGCATATGCAGTTCCTTGTACCTCCTCATATAAGTCCATGTTTGAAATACCATCTGTGTATTCTAGGGAAAACATAATAAACACTGGAATCTTATTCCTTAAACAGTACCTGATTCTCATTTACTCTATCCTCTTCTGAAATAGCATACAAGGGTATTGCCGTAGGAATTGCCATATTTGTCCCTGTGAGGCCCTCTTTTTGGGCTATGGGACGTGTTCTTCCAATGATTTTAGAATTTTAGATTCAGCCTGAAGTATATCTGGTCCTTGTGAACAAAATGCCAATAAAGTGCCTTAGAATACCTCCTAGCAGTAGAATGTTCGATTGAAAGTTGAGTTTTCAAGCTCACAACTCTTCATTTCCAATTTTTTTTCAGTTGATTCTGACAACAGCTGCACTTTTTAATTCTCATTCTAACCAGCCCCTAGTGTATTGGCTATGAAAAAACAGAATATTTCTTGTAGCTATAAATTAGCTCACTCGGGACATGATGGGTAGATTGTTGTACATTAAAGTTATGCCAGAAAAGGCATTGAACTTTGAGGCATTGTTTAAAAACTGATAGTTACAAACCAAAGCAAAAGATTCAAATTCAGCATAAAAACCAACATCAGTATCTACCTTTATGGAGTTTCAATATCATGCCATTGCAGCATTGAAAAAAAGAGAAAATTGAAGTGAAAAACTTTAGTTATTAATATTCCTTTTCAACATTGAAATCTTTTGCATAAAAGGCGACTTGATCTGGCGATTTTCTGTACAATCTATTTTCTTGTTTCATGTCTATTTTAATATACTATTACAAAAGTTTTTTTCTCTATAAGTAGTGCAAACATTTATAAAACTGTTCTGAGGCTGTTCATGCCAGGCTTTGTTATACGATAAAGTATTTTATTGCTCCTTCCTGTTTGCTGCTGTTACTGAGGTGACAATGTGGACATAATTGTTTTGGCTACTGCGAGGCAGCTACAGCACAAGTAAATTATTTCTAACTACATTTCTGATAATCCTATATATAATAGCCACTGCATTCTCCGGCACCATTCCTTAGGTTAGTGATGCAGTAGCAGGCATAACTTTGCATTTTGTACTCTGCTTATCCTGCTTCTAAGAAGGAAGTTTTATCTTCATCATCATTACAGTATCCCACTGAAATGATTGCTGTCAAAGCAAACAATGTGATGACCATAATGTAATATTGCCCCACATAACATCAGATAAAATAGAAGGGGCTGGGGATAGATGAGTTTTGAGAAACCTTCTTACATAAGTGCTCAAATGTCAGAGTTGTACAGCGTGGAAACAGGCCTTTCGGCCCAACTTTCCCACTTACCTGCGTTTGGCCCTATCTTTCTATCCATGTACCTGTCTAAATGCTTCAACGTTGCATTAGTACCTGCCTCGACTACCTCTTCCAGCAGCTTGTTCCATACACCCACCACCCTTTGTGTGAAAAAGTGTCACCAATGATTGAGAGTCAAAAGACTGTTAAGACAGTTTAATTGTCATATGTACTGAATGGGACAATGAAATTCTTAGATAGACACAAAACGCTGGAGTAACTCAGCGGGACAAGCAGCATCTCTGGAGAGAAGGAATGGGCGATGTTTCGGGTCAAGATCTTTCTTCAGACTCGACCAGAACGTCACTCAGCATTTTGTGTTTGTCGTCGGTGTAAACCAGCATCATCTGCAGTTCCTTCCTACAGGTTTATAGGTTAATTGGCTTCTGTAAATTGGCCCTCGTGTGTAGGATAGTGCTAGGTGATTGTAAAGGGTGATCACTGGTTGGTGCGGACTCAGTGGGCCAAAGGGCCTGTTTCCACGCTATATAGACAATAGGTGCAGGAGTAGGCCACTCGGCCCTTCGAGCCAGCACCGCCATTCAATGTGATCATGGCTGATCATCCCCAATCAGTACCCCATTCCTGCCTTCTCCCCATATCCCCTGACTCTGCTATCTTTAAGAACCCTATCCAGCTCTCTCTTGAAAGTATATCTCTAAAGTCTAAAGTGATTTGAAACTGCATACTATATTCCTTGGTCAATAATTCCTCAGTCTTTTTAACTAAATGTTTCCAGAGCATAAGCATACCTTATTTTTAATTTTGCTTATCATCTTTTGTAGGTGCCAGGGGATATCTGGCTCGCAAAGAATATAAAATGATGACAGAACGTGATATTTTATCAAGAGGACAAGAATTCCAGAGCACGAAACATAGACCCAGCAATGACTCTGAAAAAGCACTGTGAGTTAATGGTGAAGTTACTAAGCAAGTTTTACATGACTCAAACAATACTTTAAAAAAATATTCACAAGGAGCTTAAAATACAAAAAGGAAAGTGGTTAACTAAAAGTTTGAAAATAAAGAAGAATTTTGACTAAATTAGGAGATGGGTCTGCTCAAGATGTAAATTCCAGAGGATGAGGTTTGGCCTTCAAAGAATTTGAAATTCTTGAATTGAAATATTCAAAATTCTGACAGGACTTTTTAGGGTGGATAAAGGAATTACACTCGCTTTTGTCTAAAACTGGGACTTGCAGATTTAGGATAAGGGATTGGGCAATTAGAACTGAAATTAGAAGAAATCTGAGATTTGCAGTTGGTACAAGAAGGTAGAAGGGATGAGAATGGGTGATGTATTCAATGGCAAGAATGAATCTTGGAATCTGATGCTCAGTTGAAAGTGGGAGTAACAATGTTGCATTGACAATTCAGCAGACCAAGGATGATCATGGGATGAGGAGAGGTAGTATTATTGATTACTAGACCAAAGTGCAGACCCGTTGGGTCTGTTTCCCCAAACGCGCGTTTGCGGCATCACACTCACACTAACCACCCCCCAAACACACTGGCGGGGGGGGAGGGGGGTAGGGGTAGAGGGAAAGGGGGGGGTGGGAGAGGGGAGGGTGAGAAGAGGGGAGGGAGGGGAGAGGGGGGAGGAAAAAAAATGGGGTAGGGGGGTGGGAGAGGGGGTAGCGGGGAGTGGTGCAAGAGAGAGGGGAAGGGGGTGGGGGGAGATGGGGTGAAGAGGGGTGGGGGATGGAGGAGGAGAGGGGGGGGGGTGGGAGGGGGGGAGGGGTGAGGAGAGAGGGAGATGGAGAGTGGGGAGAGAGGGGGGGAGGAGGAGAGTACAGTGGGGGTGGGGATGAAAGGGGTGGGGAGGGGAGGGGGAGAGAGAGATGTGGGGGTAGGGGAGAGAGAGAGGGAAGATTGTGGAGGGAGAGGGAAGAATGGGGAGAGTGAAGGGGGTGGGGATGGGGTTGGGAGGAGAGGGAGATGGAGAAGGAGAGGAGAGAGGGTTGGGGGGGGGGGGAGAGAGGGATGGGGAGGGGGAGAGAAGTGTGGGGGGAGGGAGGGGAGAAGAAGATGGGGGTAGGGGAGGGAGGGGGGAGTGTGGAGGGAGGGGGAAAGGGGTGGGGGAGAGAGGGGAAAGAGTGGGGAGGGGAAGGGAGGGAGAGGTGGAAGAGTGGGGAGGGAGGGAGAGTGGGGTAGGGGGGGAGTTGTGGAAGAGGGACAGAGGGGGGGGGGGAGAGAGGGGAGGGAGTGGGAGAGAGAGGGGTGGGAGAGGGAGTGGGGTGGGGTAAGGGGGAGAGAAGTAGAAGAGTGGGGAGGGAGGGGTAGGGGGAGTGGTGGAAGAGACGGACAGAGGGGTAGGGGGAAGGGGGCGGGGAGAGAGGGAAGGGGGGGGGGGTAGAAAGGAATGAGGGGGGGGAGGAGGAGGGGGGAGAGAGGGGAAGGGGAGGGGGGACAGATGTGTGGGGTTAGGGGAGAGAGGGGGAAGAGCGTGGAGGGAGGGGGAAGAGTGGGGAGGGGGAAGGGAGTGGGGAGAGGGGTGGGGGGAAGAGAGGGATGGGGCGGGGGGGAGGGCGAGGAGAGGGGAGAAGGGTGAGGAGAGGGGAGAGGGGTGAGGAGAGGGAGATGGAGAGGGGGAGGAGAGAGGGGTGGGGGGGGGGAGGGGAGGAGAGAGGGATGGGGGTGGGAAGAGGGGGAGGGAGAGTGGGGGGGGGGCTGAGGAGAGGGGGAGGAGAGAGGGATGGGAGGGAGAGAGGTGTGGGGGGAGCAGGGGGGGGGGAGATGGTGTAGGGGGGAGAGGGAAGGGGAGTGGGGAAGAGGGAGGGGGAGGAGAGGGAGAGGGGTGAGGAGAGGGAGATGGAGAGGAGGAGGGGGGAGGGGGAGGAGAGAGGGATGGGGAGAGAGGTGTGGGGGAGAGGGGGTGGGGGGGAGGAGGATGGGAGATGGGGTAGGGGAGGGAGGGGGAAGAGTGTGGGGGGAGGAGGAGAGGAGGGGGGGAGAGAGGGTAAAGAGTGGGGAGAGAGAGTGGGAGGGGGAGGGGTAGGGGCAGTCCATCTGTTCCCCATTCCCTATCATCCCCAATCCTCTTCTCTATTCCCACACGTGATCACACGCTTCGACACAAGCTGTGGGGTGGGGGGGGGGGGCTGGTGCAAAGGCAAATGTAAATGAGATCCATTCCGATTGGACATCTGTGAGGGATAGCATTGTGACATCACACGATGGAACGTTCACCAACATTCTATGGGTGAGAACTGGGTTTGTTTTAACATTTAGAAAAAAAAATTGGGGGGGGGGGGGGGCGGAGAAGGATTTTATTAAAAAATGTGTACTTAAACACGACGAAATTTAATGAGGAGTGAAACTGAGAATGTAAAAGTGAAATTTTTACCGAAATGGAAAAAATGACGAAATTTGAGCATGTGGTGTTGACGGACCAAGGAATCAAAGGGCAAAAATCCAATCTGAAAATGGAATCTGACATACACCCGGCCAGCCACACACACACACAGCCACAGTTTTAATATATAGATAGATATTTTTTTACATTACAACAGTAATTACAATTAGAGTACCATTACTCTATTGGTTTAGAAGCCCCGGGAATGACCTGTTTTTGTGAAAGGCACTAGATAAAGCAAATCTCTTTCCTGTTTAGTGTTGATTAGACATGCTGAACTTTGGGTCTTGCAGCACTTCATAATAATTGGTATTGGTATTGATTTATTATTGTCATGTGTATCAAGATACGGTGAAAATCTATATTTTGCATGCTATCCAGGAAAATCATATCTCATATGAGTACAATCAATCAGGACGCAAGTGCAACATGTTGGGCAAAAAGAGAAAGGACAGAGAGTGCAGAATATAGTGTTACAGCTACAGAGAAAGTGTGGTTTAAAAAAAATGTGCAAGGGCTGCAATGAGGCAGATTGAGAGATCGGGACTACATACTTAGTTTATGAGAAGACGTATAGGTTTGTAGGTTAATTGGCTTGGTAAATGTAAAAATTGTCCCGAGTGAGTGTAGGATAGTGTTAATGTGCGGGGATTGCTGGTTGGCATGGACCCGGTGGGCCGAAGGGCCTGTTTCTGCGCTATATCTCTAAACTAAAAAACAAAGTCTATTCAATAGTCCAATCACGGTGGAGCAAAATTATTCTTGAATCTGGTGGTGCATGTTTTTAAACTTTTGTATCTTCTGCGCGGTTTGAGAGGGGAGTAGAGGGAATGATGATGGTGTAGAAACATAGAACATAGGTGTAGGATTACGCCATTTGGCCCTTCGAGCCAGCACCGTCATTCAATATGGTCATGGCTGATCAACCAAAATCAGTACCCTGTTCCTACTTTCTCCTCATATCCCTTGATTCCGTTAGCCCGATGAGATATATCTAACTCTCTCTTGAAAACATCCAGTGAATTGGCCTCCACTGCCTTCTGTGGCAGAGAATTCCACAGATTGACAACTCTCTGGGTGAAAAACTATTTCCTCATCTCAGCCCTAAATGGCCAACCCCTTATTCTTAAACTGTGACCCCCTGGTTCAGGTGTGAGTGCTCATTGATTATGTTGGCCTGTTTTCCTGAGGATGTGTGAGGAGTTGATGGTGGAGAGGCTGGTTTGTGTGATGAACTGCACCATGTCTACAACTCTCTGCAATTTCTTGCACCTTGGGAAGAGCAAATGCCAAACCAAGTTATAATATACCCAATAGCATAATTTCTGTGGTTCACCAGTAGAAATTACAAACAGTTATTGGAAATAGCTTGTTTTCTTAGTATTCTGGAGAAGCATTAATGTGCTTTTATGGCTGTGGCATCAAGATGGTTGGACCAGGATAAATTGTTGGTGATATTTACCCTTTGGAACTTGAAATTCTTGACCATCTCCACTTCAGTACCAATAATTAAGACTCCGCTTCCTGAAGTAGATGACAAGCTCCTTCTTTATCTTCTTCTTAAGCCGTTTGCTCCTCCAGGGAGCAAATGTTCTCCACCTCACTTGGTTCTTGGCAGTTCTTTCGTGATCTCCCCAGTTGAGCCAACTCTCAGACATTTCTGTCTGGACGCCTCTTCTCCAGCCGTTCCTGGGGCGACCTCTTTTCCTTTTTCCTTGGGGGTTCCATTTCAGGGCATGCCGGGTGATGTTTGTGGCAAGTTTCCTGAGGGTGTGTCCAATCCAATTCCATTTTCTCCTTCGAATTTGTATGTCAATGGGCTCCTGGCTTGTTCTTTTCCACAGGTCCACATTGCTTACTTTGTCTCTCCACCTGATATTAAGTATTCTCCTAAGGCAGGTGTTAATGAATGTTTGCATCCTGTTTGTAGTGTCTTTTGTTGTTTTCCATGTCTCTGATTCATACAGCATCATTTGAGTTAAAGATGCGTATTTTGGTGTTGATTGAGATGTGCTTTGAGCTCCAGATCTTCCTGAGCATGTTAAACACCATCCTAGCCTTCTTGAATTGATAAGTATGTGAATGTTTCTACCTCCTCGAGAGCAGTGCTGTGCATAAGGATAGTGTTGCTGGTTTTGGAGTGGATCCTCATCACCTGTGTCTTTGCTGTATTGGGTGTAAGACCAAGTTTTGTTGCAGCTTGTGAGAGTCTGTCCATCTTCCCCTGCATTTGTATCTGTATGTGTGAAAGATGAGCTATGTTGTCTGCAAAGTCAAGATCATCTAGCTGCTCCCACATTGTCCACTGAATTCCATTGATTTTCCCTTCAGTTGTTTTCAGTTCTTCTTTATGCAGACATTATATACATTCATAGATGCAAAAAGTTGTAGTAACTCAGCCGGACAGGCAGCATCTCTGGAGAGAAGGAATGGGTGACGTTTTGGATCGAGACCCTTCTTCAGTCTGGTTAGGGATACATTCATTATACATTCAGTATATAAATGACGTCAACATTACAATATGGAAACACGCCATTAGGCCCATATGGATGTTCATTGGCCATGAGTGTAGTCATAACAAAGAGCCTTGCAGCTCTCTTTGAAACTCCTGCCACTGTGCTACTCTGCCACATTTAATCTTGTTTAAGTGTGTTCCCATTCTAGAACCCTGAAACGATCCGAATAATACCCTTGTGCAGGAAGGAACTGCAGATGCTGGTTTAAACCAAAGATGGACACAAAAAGCTGGAGTAACTCAGCAGGACAGGGAGCATCTCTGGAGAGAAGGAATGGGTGACGTTTCCAGCCTTTTGTGTCTATCTTCAGAATAATATTTCTTGATTATCTTTATTGATTATTCCTTGATTATTTTTAACACTTGTGCCAAATTCCCCCAATATTGTCTATTCTAACAAAAACAGGCCACATTTTAATTTCTCGTAACAGGCAGTAAGCTAGGAATTAGGCATGGCACTCTCTCAGTTTCCTGAACACCATTCATGGGGTGGTGGGGTGGTGCTGCCTCACAACATGGACCCAGATACTGATTTTGCGTGCTCTCTCTACAAAACCGTGAGTCTCCTCCAGGTGTCCTCTAACATCCCAAAAAATTCCCTGGCAAGGCGGCACGGTACTGCACTCGTAATGAATTAAATACGTGTTTAAGAATAATAGTTCACCTTCCATCTGTTCGACCCTGACCACGGGTGCTGTCTGTACAGAGTTTTTAAGTTCTCCCTGTGACCACATGGGTTTTCCACGGGTGCTCCGGTTTCCTGCCACTCTCCAAAAATGTACAGGTTTATAGGCTTGGTATAATTCTTTAGCCTCGCTCAAGCAGAGACACTCCAGAAGGTCACACAGTCCTAAGCGTTCTCCCAGAAGATCGACACAGGACCTCGTAGGAGCGGCCTTTTATAGGTCCCCGAACCTTGAGGGGCCGAACCACATAAGGGTGATCTCTATACAGTCCAATAACATATATCGATTAACACAGTACATGATAGACATTTCCCTAACCCAATAATACAGTGACTAATACGATGTATTCAAACGGTACTTCCGAAGAGGAAATAAACATCGCAACATGTGCTTTGATATTCAAGAAACCCAGACAAGGCTCAATACTTAATCCAATCAACATCTAGCAAAGTAAAGCTTTGCAACATTATATACAATGTGTATGTCTGGTTTGCATTCATCCAATCCATTCCATGCAATTTGCACCTAATTGTCAGGATCTGCAGATGTTTCCGTTCTCTTCCTGCAGCTCTTATCTAGTCTCTAGACAAACTGGCACCATTCTGCAGCATGTCCTATTTCTGCAGAAGGCACATTTAAATTGACCAAATGGCCTAGCAGCCCAGAAGCCTTTACTCAATTTTAGTGTCCTAGCCTCTCAAATTTGGCCGGAATTAACAGTACTATCACAACATTTAAAATACATTTGGACAGGTACATGGATTGGAAAGGTTTAGAGAGATATGGGCCAAATGTGGGTAGGCGGGACTAGTGTAGGAGAGGCATCTTGTTCGACACAAACAAGTTGGGCCAAAGGGCTTTTTTTCAACGCTGTAGGGCTCTATAACTCTATGACTTCTATTCCTTGACACTTCATTTGCAAACAGATTTCATTTGAAGTTGCTACATTTCCATAGAACTCATAATTGCCTGATCAAAAGCTTCTGGAAAGTCCATACACATCACGCCTCAGTAATTCCTGGAGCCACCTTTCAGTCATGTTCAAACATACTCTCAGCGTTATCAAACATGCTGTTCCTTTTTACAAAATCTGCAATGTCTGTTTCTACTTACTTTCTCAAATAAATTATAGGCATTTCAAATTTACTTAAAATCTGCAAAGCTTTACTTTTCATAAATGCTAAGCAATTATCTGTAATGATCTGCATTTGGCTCTGTATACCATTTTGAAAATTGATATGTTAGCCACCTTTTAGTACTCAACCACTCAAACATGTTGAGATAGATGAGCATAAATCTCCAGCAAAATGTTCCAAAGTGCCTTTCTAACATTATTTCTAACTACAGACTGTCCATTCTTGGCAACAGTATGAAACTGAAACAATCTCTTCATGCCATGAAGTCATGTTTGAACTCAAAATTATTTTGGGCCACATTTCCATGCCATCACAAAGACCACCTGCAACCACCTCTGTTCCTGGCTTCCCTCCATTTAATGTTTTCTGCTATTAAATCACTCATCCATCTATGCTTGTTGTCCCATTCCAACATACTGAGTTTAGTGATACAGCGCTGAAACAGGCCTTTCAGCCCACTGAGTCCGTGTCGACCAGTGACCTTCCGTATACTAGTACTATCGTACACACTATGGACAATTTACAGAAGCCAATTACCCTACAAACCTGTCCTATTTGGAGATGTGGTAAGAAACCGAATCACCCGGAGAAAACGCACGTGGTCACAGGAAGGTTGCCTAAACCTACCTCATTGACTAATTTTTTGGACATTGGCCTTATGCATCTCTGCAACATGTTGAGATGTTTTGTGATATTAACATTGCTCAATAAATGAAAGCTACAGTTGTTGCAGCTCTGATATATTAACCCAGCCTCACCATAAGAGTATATTTTACAGGGTGTAGAAAGGAACTGCAGGAGCTGGATAATACCGAAGATAGACACAAAGTGCTGGAATAACTCATTGGGTCGGGCAGCACCTCTGGAGAAAAAGGATGGGTGACATTTCGGGTTGGGACTCTTCTTCAAACTGAAAATAGAGGAGAGAGAACTTGGAGGTAAATCACAGAGTAGGAGGGTTCGGGTTATGATTTGTGAGACCCTCTACATTCGGTATGAAGAAGGGAACCAACACGAAACATCACCCATCATTTTCTCCAGCGATGTTGCCTGACCCGCTGACTTACGCCAGCACTTTGTGTCTATCTTTGGCGTACACCAGCATCTTCAGTTCTTTTCTACACATTTTGTCTACGCCGCAGCGAAATCGCCTCAAGGTATGCCTACTTTGAAGAAGCTCTCCTTCTCTGTCAGACAGAGTTCTGTGAAACCCTCTCACTGCTCCCTCTGTGTGATTTACCTCCAGATGCCTCCCCTCAACTCTCAGTCTGAAGAAGGGCCCCAATCCGAAACGTCACCCATCGTTTTTCTCCAGAGATGTTGCATGACCCGCTGAGATACTCCAGCAATTTGTGTCAATTATAGCGTATGATAGACTTGGCTAAAGTTACTTCAGTATCATGGTGAGAATGTAGCAGTTCACCCAATACACCCAAGCAGTTGCATGGAGAATAATCAGGCCATGTCTGTCCAACCTCTCCTTGTAGTTAATACCTTCTAATCCAGACATCTTTCTGGTAAACCTCCACTGCATCCTTTCCAAAGCCTCCACATTCTTCCTGTTACAATTTTAACCATTCCGCGTAAAAATCGCGATCAAGAGAAAAAAGTTATTAGATTTTAGATTTATAGCCCTTATTTATCCAAACAGCCTTATTATCGCTGTGCTTATTTATTTACATTAGAACATAATATAATATAGCAAAAACTTCTTGTCACTGTAAGTCATAGCTGAGTTTGTGTATGGTGAATCTAAAGGACTGGTTTCAGCTCAACAATCCTCCCTACACTTCATCCACCCTGAATTTATCTTTTAAGTCTGCTTTGTAAGCTTCTAATGAACAAACCCACTCACCTTAGAATTTTGCAAGGTATTGTCGGTAAGTGAAACACCCTGGGAACTTTTGATTCAATGCCATTAAACAAGTCGGTTTGATCAGCATAAGCTTCAGTGCTAGTGTGTACTTTTGATGTAAACTGTACCACATCAATGGTCCTTTTTATTCTTGAGGAAGAAACCAGCAAAGTAATTCTGACAGATATTCTGCATATATAATGGAAACATATTGATCAACGTGTCATTAAATGTTCTTCTGTTGCACAGGCATTATATTTTTATAATGCATCATTATATTTCTTGTAGCTTTGAATTTTCCATTTGTTTGTTCATTTGCAGTCATATCAATCGTGTTGAATCTCATAAAGGAGGCATTGAAGTCCCGAATGATGAAAAGGTAACACTTTCTCTTACACTTGCTCCTCCCAATCTCTCACCGCTCTTTGCTCTCTCTCTCTCTCTTTGCTCCCTCTCTCTCTCTCTCTCTCTCTGTTTCCCTCTCTCACTCTCTCACTCTCTCTGTCACACACGCTCTCACACACACACACACACACACATGCTCTCACACACACACACACACTCACACACATGCACACACGCACACACACATGCTCTCACACACACACACACATGCTCATACACACACACATGCTCACACACATGCTCACACACGCACACATGCTCACACACACGCTCACACACACACACACATGCTCACACACACATGCTCACACACACACATGCTCTCACACACACACACACACACACACACACACACACACACACACACACACATGCTCTTATATACACACACACACACATGCTCTTATACACACACACACACACTTGCTCTTACACACATACAAACACTTTTTTTCCATACACTTATACTTGCAACCTTTCTTTTATACCCCTTCTCTTGCACCCTCTATTAGCAAACTGCCTGCCATACATATTTCACCTCCTGACTGCACTTACAGATTCTCACACTCTCTAACACCTTGCACACTCGTAAACTGTCTTGTTTACACCCTCTGCCTTTCACAGTCCATCATCACTGCCCAATTTCAATTCCTCTCGTTCGAACACACTACCCTAGGTCTTCACATGGGCTCTATCTCTCTCTCGACCTCTGTCCTCAGGTCCTCTCTCGTACTCCATCTCTTCTTGCGCACCGTCCCTGTCTTGCCTTCCCTTCTCTCTCCCCCCACCCTCTCGCCCCTCTCTCTTTTGCCCCCCCCCTCTCGTCCCCCCCTCTCTTTTGCCCACTCTTGCCCTCACCCTCCCACCCCTTCTCTCTTGCTCCCCCTCTCTCCCACTACCTTCTCTCCCTCCCTCTCTCTCGCCCCCTCCCTCCTCCGCCTTCCTTATTCATACCCCCTTTGTCTCTCTCTCTCTCTCTCACAGACACACACTCAAACACACAATCTGTGTTCAAAAACCTAAATGCACAGGTCTGAGATATATTCAGAGCTGCCCTGCTGTACTATCTTAACATGAAACCACTATAGCAATGTTTGAAGTTTTTGAGACAAAGGGTTCCTTGCATAGAACTGGTTCTGTGGAGAGACAGGGTGGTACAGTGAATAAGAGAATCAAAAGGCTGGAAATTTGCTGCTGTGAATAAACGCTAGCATTTCCCTGAGGTGATTTGTCTTGCACTTCACATTCTACAGATGTTAAAGCCCTTTTCTCTGTTAAGACCTGAGGTTCTTTGGTAACACTTTGATATTCTGCTTGAATTCAATATGTGAAATGGAAGAGTCATTTTATGACTTGGAGCTGCGCATAGTCTTTGATGTATGATCCAGTTTTTGCTGCTCACCACTTGATGTTGAAAGGATGAAATAGAAATGCATAGATTTGCCAGTAACTCTGTTAAGCATATGTAAGATTAAAAGGTAAAACCTTTGGAGTATGTTGTTCGAAATCTTAAACAGATTAATACTTTCCCATTGTGCTTTTATTTAAAAATATAAGTCATTAGCAGGACTAGAAGTTATTAGTGTGCTATTACTGATGCACAATGTGTTCAATTCATGTTTGGGGAAAAATAATATCCTTTATACGTTTATGTAAGTTATTCTACTTAGAAAATATGACTCGTTACTTACAAAAAGTCACCTATGTTGTCAGTAATGTTCTTTACATAAGATTTGCAGATGCGTATGAAATAAGGGTCCACTTTCTTTAAATTATGAGGGTTATTTCTACTAACCATGCAAAGATGATTATCTTTGATAACTATTTCCTTTAATAATGTAATAAAGAGGAACTGCAGATGCTGGTCTATACCAAAGGTAGACACAAAATGCTGGCATAACTCAACTGGTCAGGCAGCATCTGTGGCGAACATGGATAGGTGACATTTCAGGTTGGGTCTGACGAATGATCCTGACTCGAAACCTCACCCGTCTATTTTCTCCAGCGATTGGCCTGACCCGCTGAGTTACTATAACATTTTGTGTCTAAACATTTCCTTGTTTGTTTACAAGTAATATGTGATATAACTTCACACTATCTGTTACAAGTATATTATCCCCCATCACAAACATTCGCAGGCTAAAAATGGAAACTATTATTTTAAGAAAACTTTAGTTAAATCATTTATACTTGGTAAATTAAAATATATTAATTTTGGATCATTGACTGTCTATTACCAATATGTTTGTTTGTTTGTCGGCGTTTGGAATTGTTGTAAAATAAGATGAAGAATATTGAGTATATTCTTTAATTATTTTAT
Organism: Leucoraja erinaceus; assembly: GCF_028641065.1. Taxonomy (NCBI): domain Eukaryota; kingdom Metazoa; phylum Chordata; class Chondrichthyes; order Rajiformes; family Rajidae; genus Leucoraja; species Leucoraja erinaceus. Next base: position 25,540,748 of record NC_073383.1, read on the forward strand.
GTTATTCTTGGTAAATGTAAATTGTCCTTTTTGTCGTTGCAAAGGATTCCAATGACATGGCAAATCTTCAATCACCAAATAAGACAAAGCCTCAGTCTCATCCAGTTATGAAAGGTAAGCCTGGGTTTGGAATGAATACTTGCCCAAAGCATACATTAATTAGTGAATAATGGGTAACTGTGCAATTGAACAAATTGTTATTTCTCTCTTTTCATAAACCCAACTATAGAAGCAATAGCTAAAACTGCTTTATTTGCATTCACTGTTTGGATAGAGATGCTACCAGCAAGAGGGGAAATAGCTCTGATGAATACTGAGTGGAACAAACCTAGTTTAAACTAACCCAATTAGAATTCAATTGTGTCATAATTGTGGCTGGCATTGCTCAACATAAGTGCCAGTAAGTTTCAGGACCTGCGTGAATGTGGAAGTCTCAAACTGCCTGGACAATCTTAATTTGCTGCTTCCACTGGACTCCCCGTCGAGTCTAAAAGCAGAGCTGGACTTTAGTTCAGTTTAGTTTAGAGATACAGCGCGGAAACAGGCCCTTCGGCCCACCGGGTCCGCACCGACCAGCGATCCCCGCATATTAACACTATCCTACACACTAGGGACAATTTACACTTATACCAAGCCAATTAACCTACAAACCTCTATGTCTTTGGAATGTTGGAGGAAACCGAAGATCTGGGAAGAAAAACCCACGCAGTCACGGAGAGAACGTACAAACTCCGTACAGACAGCCTTAGTAAATTACTCTGGTTTAGTCAGGATCGAACCCGGTACTCCGACACTGCAAGTGCTGAAAGGCAGCAACTTTACCACTGTGCCACCGTGCTGACTTTGCTGAGATTCTTCAGCAGTTATGCATGGGACTTTGGCTGGTAAAAGGCTTCCAGAAGAGCTTCATTGTGGTTGTATGTTCTAGTCCACTGTGTGCATCATCTGAATTTCTCTGCTGCTCATGGCTTCAATGCTTGACTACACTACAGCCTGACAGAACAAGATCTGCCTTTTTGACTCAAATGGGCTAATTTCAGTTGAGATGTGACTGCTGCTGATGACTTTGTGCAATACTGTCCAGGCTTTAGATTCAGATCAGTTTATTGTCTTATACACCAGGATGCAAAGATATTCTTTATTTGCATGCAACTCACAGAGTAAACAGCATACATGTTAACGATAGTGAACAACAGCAGATTGGTGCAGTCTAAAATAATGCACAAGAATACTAAAGTGGCAAACATGTAAGTTATTGGCAAAGTAATTTCAAAATACTGCTTTTCATTACCTTGTTTCATGTGTATAATTATTTTTCTAAAAAATTTACTCTGTAAAGTGGAGTTTTGATCCTCCACTCTCTCTGGGACTCGCGTATGCAGGTAGCTAAAATTGCCGTCTACGCTACACGCAGATGGCCATTGTTTGTCCCACATGCTGTGATTGTAACCTGCTCTCATGAGAAGACGTAATGGAGGGTACCAGGAATATCATAAATCAGACAGAGACAAGGAGACGTGTAATGCAGAAAAGACCATGTGAATCTTGTTTATTTCACTCTCCGACTATTCTGTATATATGTGCATACATCATAAATACACATGTATATTTATACCACTTGGCTTTTTACCCTTTGAAAGAAAAGAATGATTCACATATTCACTTGATTTACAGATTTAACCCACTCCAGGCTTTCTGCATCTCTGATCTTCTCAAAGGAATATATTGTTGTCATTGTACTTTACATAAGTAAAGCATAATTTCTCTATTCCGTTTTTATTGCATAAGCTAAAATACTGTCCTTTCAATCTTTATCCCATTGTGGACATTGGACTTTGTCTATGGAAAAATGCACGACAATGCTGAGAACAAAATTCTGCACTTGCTCTATCCATTGTAATTGAGGTTCACTTGATTGTATTTATGTTGCTTATATCTGATCTGATTGGATAGCATGCCCAAACAAAGCGTTTCACTGTACATGTGACAATAATAAGCCTATAACCCTAAAACGAAAAGTTTCAGTGTAATCATGTGTTGCTTCTACCGGATTAACTTCTGGAATTGCACGTCTTTTCAATATTCTCTTGAATATCTCACGTAAGGGTTTTACATATGAACGTCAGCTTGTGTCTCCTGTTTTCAAGAACATAGCTCTTCTATCCTTAACAAAAGGTATATCATCTTTTACTAATCTACTTGAGTTCTTTGTGGAATAGATTTGGGGAAACCAGTAGATCAGATGTATTTGGATTTTACAGGACAGTAGATGATCTTCCATATGGGTCAACAAAGCTAGGACAGATGGAATTAGGGTAATTTACAGATCGTCATAAAGCTTGGATACAGGCCCTTTCACCCAACCTGCCCATGTTGACCAAGATGCACTATCTACACTAGCCACTCCTGACTGGCTTTTGGCCCATATCCGTCTAAGCCTATTCTATCTATGTACCTGTCCAAATGTCTTTTCATTGTTGTTATAGTACCTGCCTCAAGTACCTCCTCTGGCAGCTTGTTCCATATAATCCCCCCGTGTGAAAAGGTTGCCCCTCAGATTCCTATTAAATCTTTCCTCTTTTGCCTTAAACCTATGCCTCCTTGTTCATGATTTCCCTAGTATGAGTAAAAGGCTCTGTGCAGCTTCTCTATCCATTCCCCTCATGATCTTATACACATCTATAAGATCATCCCTCATCCTCTACGCTCCAAGGAATAAAATCCTAGCCTGCCCAACCTTTCTCTATAGCTCAGGCCCTCAAGTCCTGATGTGGGTAGAAAATTGGTAATGGGCCTGTCCCACTTAGGCGACTGCAAGAGACTATGCTGTTGCCACAATTTTGCCGGTGATTGCCGGGGACTCGCCTTCATGGTCGTGAGGAGTTCCCGCATTCTGGAAAATAATCGCGGCCTCATTATGGTCGCCGTGAATATTTCAACATGTTGAAAAAATAGCGGGGACTAGAATGAAGCCGCCGTGGAGAGTAGCGAGAATTCTCCAGCTGTAGGTGGGTCGCCAGGAGGTCCTAATGGGTTGCCAAGAGGTCGAAGGTTCTCAGAGGTTCTCGTAGGTTGTAGCCGGTGCTGACCGGTGAATTTCATTGGCTCATTGGGAAAAAAAGGTAAGCAGTAGTTTTCAGAACCAAGGATAACCGATTGGTAATGTTAAATGTCCGCCGAGCTTCACAGCCGTGTATCGCTGGCTTCTTAAAAGTTGTCTCCCCTCTTTTAAAGGACTTACTGTACACTGTGCTTTAGTCGTCTTTTTACAGTGCCGACCTTCTCATCCGTTCATCGCGGCGTGTGTCTGTATCACCTTGGTTTTGCACCATGTGAATATTTTAAACAGCGCTCCCCCCGCTTGCCCTGTCCCCCGCCTGCATAACGGGCTGGTGAAGGAAGCAATGTGTTTGTGTGTGTGTGTGTTCCACTCTGACAGTCGCCGTTCCAGTTGCCGGTTTTTCAGGCGACTGCCAGCAACTTGACAGTCGCCGGCAGTCCACTGAAAAATCGCCTAAGTGGGACAGGCCCATTAGTGTTCGAGATGAGGTGTGGGATCAAAACTGATCTTTCTTAGATTGGAAGGCTATAACTAATAAAGTCCCACAGGGATATGTTCTTGCAGCTTAGCTATTTGCAAATCTATACCCACACCGATAATGACGTTCCTTGAAGCAGAGACAATGGAATGCCTCTGCAGTTACCACAGTTGAGTTTATCCTCCTACTTGGTGGTCTAAAATATAGCATTCCTGAGACCCCCTGCATTGTCTCTCCACAGGCAACTTCCACTCCCCTGAGGAGGTTCCATAAAACCTTTATGGACAATCCAAACTGCAACAGAACTGAACTGAATGGAAATCCTCTGAGTGAAGTGTGATGGGTCAGAGACGGCTATCTCAAAGAACAAGGAAGTTTAGTTTAGTTTAGAAATGCAGCATGGAAACGGACCTTTCAGCCTACTGAGTCCATGCTGAAGATTGATCACCCGTACACTAGTTCTATGTTATTTAGCATGACTCTTCCTGGTGGATTATTGAATACTTCATGATCCTAGGCTCACTCCAACATGGAACCGACATGCTGAAGTAATCAGTGCAGGCACCCCAACCTTGGGGTTTAGAATTATACTAGACTAAGTGGGACCCGTTGGGTCCCTGTCACACAGGAGGCCTGGTCCCCCAACGCAATATTCCACCACTCACCCATAGCAACTGCACAGGCGCACCTCATTTCCCCTCACCCCCAGCACTCTCAACCCCTCCTCTTCACCCTCCCTTTTCTTTTCCCTCTCCTGCTCCACTCCCCCAATCCCTCCCTCACTCTCTCTCTCCCTCTCCTTTCCCCTAACCTCAGCCACTCCCTCCCTCCCTCCGTAACTCCTCTCCCCTCCCTACACCCCTCCTATCCCTCTATTCCCCACTCCCTACCACCCCCACTCCCCCCTCCTCTACCCCCCTCCTCTATCCCCTCCTCCCTCTCCAACTATTCTCCCCTCTTCCTCCCTCACCTCTTCCCTCTTTTCCTCTCTCCTCCTAAACTCCCCCAATTCCTCCTTCACCGCTCCTTTCCCCTACTCTCAGTTACTCCCTCATTCTCTCCATGACTCCCCTCCCTAGTCCCCTCTTCTCCCTCTATGCCCTCTCCTCCCCCACTCTCCCTCCCCAGAACCTCGAGGTTGCCGCTCCTGCGTTTGGGACTCACAGCGGTGCGTTTGGGACTCACAGCGGACGCTGAACGCTCTCCTCTGCCGGGATTAGATTCACCGCTTTCTGTTTGGCGACATCTCCGCGTCGGGCCAGGCCGCTTCCGGTCGCTCCGAAAATTGCGTCCGGTTGGAGATTTCCGCCGGCCTCCCTCAGCTCCAGTAAAGATGTGATGGCGCAGGAAGGGGTGGACCGTCCCGGGGAGTGACAGGAGAAGAGACTAATCCACGCGGGGCTGACTGACAGCAGAGATTGGTCTGCGCACGTGCGATTTTTACGATGTTTAAACCTCGCTGACTTTTACAATAGACCACCAATCGGAACAAAACTTGTTGCACTCGCAGCACAGGAGAACGGTGAGTGAGCTGGCAAAAAATCGTAGCGCTATCTCGTACCGTTTTTGCGCAAATAAAGAAACTGAGCAAACCGGAAGAGCACCAGATCAGAGTTTTGGTTATGTATAGACTCCAACCTTTTGGGGGGGGGGGGGGGGGGTGAGGGATTCCTGTGGCATATCTCAGAGGAAGACAAATTGGACCTTCTTGCCAACTTCAGGGAAGAAGACTAATCAATTGGTAAGGCAAAATAATGTGGGAAGCTATCTCCAGAGTGGACCCCTTCCTGACAAAATACTTGGACCATGATCTCCAAAACCCTGTTACACCAGAAAGATGAGCATGCAAGTTACCATGGCAACACCCATGATCCAAGCAAAGGTGCCTGTAACGCATTCGGATTATCCATGTGAGGAACTGAAAACATGCATGAGGCACCTATGTTATGACAGGCCTTGAGAACCACTAAACCAATCATTGCATAATCAGCTTTACTATCTCCATCAGCCTGGCTCCAAAACATCACTGCCAATAGAAACGTCGCCGTAAGAAGATCAATGCCAATGCTTTCAAGGACCCCATCCATCAATCCTGGCTTTAGACTTTCATGCTGAGGATATGTGCTCTTTATTTCTGACAGTTAAAACACTTTATCATTTGGAATTAACATGAGAGCTGTGGATAACTTCCATTACATCTGCAATAGCTATTCATGCTGTTCCACTTTTGATCTTGTTTTGGATTATGAAAGCAAGATCAAATGTGAGGATTCATCTGCTTAATAACTGATTGAATTTGTTCACCAGTTAAACTACAAACAAATTCATCATGCAGAATGTAGTCTAGGAGAGAGCCAATGTTGCATTGCCAAGGCAGATCTTCAATGAGGTGATGTACTCAATGCCAATCTTGCCTGATGCCTGATTTCTAGTTGTAGCTCTCCATAATTTCTGAGGATTTAGAATTGAGATGTTTGTGCTACAGGCGACTCTCCAGGGGGAGGGAGGGGAGAGTACCTTTTTTAGATTATTTTTGTTTTCGACTCCCATTCTTTGATGCTCTTCGAGTTACAGAAAATCGTAATTCTGACCATTTTGAACACAACCTCCCCTCCATGAAGTGGGGTCACCTATACTTTACAATGCAAAAGCATTATTTTTGCTTTCCATGGCATTATAAGATCTGCTAACATAATATCCTGAATGTGGGTGCACATTTATGATGTACATTTACATGCATGAACATTTATTGATGGTATTATTTTTCATGTTTAAGAACGTGGTATGTCCTCTGATGCTGACACTACCACTATTAGTTGAAAGCTGATTGCCTAAGGTAAATGGTATTTTTTTTAGTAGATCCATTCTTGTTACTTGCCTTTTTAAACGGCAATGCAAAAGAGCCTTAAGATAGTAAATACGTGCTTCTTAAGGGAGCAATCTTTTTGCACTTCCATAATCCATCAGTTTATGCAGACACATTCTCACCGTCATCATCAATTTCATTAAATTATTTGCTCTACAAAACATTCACATTTTATGTATGAACTGAAGGGCTCTTACACCCCATCGCATTCTCCAAAACTTCTGAAGCAACTAACTTGAGTCTGAGCTGGTATCTAACCCTGTCTTAATGTGGTCATGCTCTTCTGCACAAAGATTGAGGTGATCTTTGACCAAAGAAACTTACCAAGTGCCCTTTCAACTGTGCTGCTCCTCTTTCCTACTGAGCTTTGGCTAGTGTTCTCTCTTGTTCCTACTCTTGCTTGTATTCCCAAGGTTAATCATCTGTTGCCTCAAATTGCCACCATTGTTACCAACACTGTCAACTCTCAGGTAAGTTCCTTGAAATAACATTGTCCATTTTTTCCACTGCTTGAGGTCTATTATAACATCCACATTGCCAGTTTTGCTGATGGTTTCTTCTTCTGACGTCCCCTAGCTTTTAGAAATGTATCAGTTGGAGAACTGCTAAGACATGCATATTTTTTGATTCACTTTCTCCAATTGCCCTGGGCATGTGCTTGTATGCCATACACATACTTCACACTTTCACATGCACTGAAATTCTCATTGGAAAACCACAGGGATCTTTTTTGTTAGGTCTAACATTTGTCTTGCAATTCCAAGTAAGGAAGCAGTTTTGGCTTAACCATCAGTTATGCTGTGTGAGAGGCCTGAGGACAGAAACTGTAAAAAAAACGCAAGACCATTTTTACACATATCTATACTTTAAATTCTGCAGCCAACAGGGAAAACCAATGCTCCAGCTCTCTGAGCAAGGAGTTGTCCCACTGTGGCGACCTAATTGGCGAGTATAGAAGAGTTTAGGAGAGTTTGAAAAAGTGTCATGTTGAGGACCTCCTTTGACTATGTAGAAGACCTCCTTCGACCTCCTTCGACTATGTTGAAGACTAGTTTCGACTAGCTTCGGGAAAATTGGACACCGAATAGTGGAGAGTGAAGACAACCTCCTTCAATCTCCTTCGACGTCCCTTTGACTATGTTGAAGACTATCTACGACTACCTTTGACTACCTTTGATTACGTTCGACTACCCTCGATTACCTTCGAATAACATGCCGACCTATTACGACCTACTTCGACTAAACCTACGAGTAAAAAAAAAATCAAGTTTTTCTATGGCGACCTTTTTTTGCTCGCGGGCATTTTTCTGCATGGTGAAAAATACGCCGCGACCTAGCTGAGGTTTCGAGAACGCGGGGACTACTCTCGAGCATGAAGGAGAGTTAATAAGACCTCGGAGGACCTCGTGTCGACCATGCTGCGAGTATGAGTCGAGGGCAATCTCTTCTAAACTCGCAAATTAGGTGGCCGCAGCGGGACAGGCCCTTAAGTCCAATTGACTCACCTGATGCGGTGTAAATTCCCTTTGGCAATGGTTTCCTGCCCAAGCCATTGTCCTTTCATTCCCATCTCTCTCTCTCCCCTCCATCCCTCCCACCCACAGCCAGAACATCATACTTTAATTCTGGATCAAATTAAAGATAAAATGATTTATGTTTGTAATACAAAAGCAAAATGCAATGGATTCTATAAATCTGAACTAAAAACAGAATGTGCTGGAAGCACTTAACACTCTGGTAGCATCGGTGGAGAGCTAAACTATTAAATTGTGTAGGAAGGAGCTGCAGATGCTTGTTTACAATGAACATAGACACAAAATGCTAGAGTAACTCAGCGGGTCAGGCAGCATTTCTGGAGTAAAGGAATAGTTGACGTTTCGGGTCAAGACCCTTCTTCAGACTTAGTCAGGGAAGAAGGAAACTAGAGGCATGAAAAGGTACAAAAAACAAATGAAAGGTAATTTGTCATATCGATATGTTCTATCAAAGCATTTGATTGTGTACTTCAAACTGGTTTTTAAGTTGCTGAAACAAAGACATTATCACAGTTAGTGTTTCTGACTTTACATTAACTAACCTGTGAACATTGCTTTGGATTGCTGAACCACTGTCCAGGCTCACTATATGTACACAATATATGAGTACATTAATTTCAATGGAAGAAATGTGTACGTTTATTCAAACCTGTTGTTCAATAAAATGTCATTTAAGAGCTAAAAAAACTGCCTTTATATTTCAGCAAAAGTCATTAATGTTCCTTTCTGTAATAGGATTTGGATCTGCAGTTTTGTTCATTTCAATATTATCTACAAAGTATTAACTAAATTGTTACAGTCATTTGAATAGATTCAAAGCATTCATTTTTTTCTATTTCATTATCTGAATTACTAGGGTTAAAATGTTAAATTTAACTATATATTTGTAATTACATGTGTGTTAAAAGTCTTTCATGAGTTGTAATTAAACATAAGGGAGGTTTTCTAATGAAGGCATAGTTTTAAGTTAAGAAGCTTTTTCAGATTTGTATCATAATAGAAACTGATTCAACGCAAAAGATCTTTGAGACATGGTAAATCCCTCATTCACGGTCACTCACGATTTTTAGTATTCTTTTCCCAACTCTCTCTCTCTCCCCTCCAAGGTTGGTCCTTCTGTTTGCCTTAATTTGCTTCAGTTTTATTTGTTTGTGTTATTTAGCACATTGTAGCTTTTGAAAGATTCAAGTGGGTATCAGACGCTTTCTAAGGGCTGAATCGGCCCATTGGCCCATTCACGGGGCCTTTCATCACCCAGTGCAGCTTAGAATGAAACTGCTGCAATGTGACGATCGAGGCTCCCGATGTTGAAGCCCCCGCCGGCCGATTTTAAGCTGCGCCGGGCGATGAAAGGCCTCGCGAAAGGGCCGATTCAAGCCCCACGATTCGGGGCAGACAAAGCTGTTGCTGGAGTTTGGAGTCAGTCACCAACCAGGTCAACTCCCGATGTTGCCGTCCACAGGGACCACAGCAGAAGCCTTCTAAGCCTCACGTGTGTGTTGGTGCGGCCACCAAGGAATTGTGCGTCCCCCATGTTTTGATAGCGATTTCCGCCCCTGCTGAACACATCTTTTTTGCAGGGTTTGTGAAGTGGGAAGCCATTTACAGCACAGTGTCTCATGGCAATGTAGAATTACTGAATGAAAGCAGACCATGTAATGTTGATGGAGACCCATGAGACTGCCAATGCTGAAATCTTGAGCGAAAAACAAAGTGCTGTAATAACTCAGCAGGTCAGGAAGCATCTGTGGTGGGAAATGGACAGATAACATTTCGGGTCAGCATCTTTCTTTAGACTGATGGAGTAGAGGGGAGAAATCTAGTAAAGAGAGATGAGGGCGGTCACAGTGGTGCAGTGGTAGAGTTGCTGCCTCACAGCGAATGCAGCGCTGGAGACCCAGATTCAATCCCGACTATGGGCGCTGTCTGTACGGACAGTGGCGGACTGGGTCTAAAAATATTGGGTGCCAGGATACACTTCATCAGGGGCCCACTTCATCAGATTCACTTGCCATCGGGCAAGCTGACACCTTGGCCAGTCCATCATTGTGTACGGAGTTTGTATGTTTTCCCTGTGACCTGTGTAGGTGTTCTCTGAGGTTCCCGCCCATACTCCAAAGACGTACAGGTTTTTAGGTTAATTGGCTTGGTAAATGTAAAAATTGTCCCCACTGGGATAGTGTTAATGTGCAGGGATCGCTGGTTGGTGCGGACCGGTGGGCCGAAGGGCCTGTTTCCGCACTTTATCTCTAAACTAAACTAAACTAATGAGGGGAAGGGGTGGAACAAAAACTGGCAAGTGGTATGTGGATACAGCTGAGGAGGATTGATTGGAAGGTGGAGATAGTAACAAAGACTAGAGATGAAATGGAGGCCAAAGTGTATCAGATAAGGAAGAATAGTGTGTGGTATGGTGGAACCAAGGTTCAAATAATTTGCATTAGCTGTGAATTTGGAATCATATGGTGCAACACAATTGTAAAAGCTAACTGTTTCAGGACTGGACGAGGGATGGTCAAGATTATAAACAATGATCTCCTTACTTCTTTTCTTTATGTCTTATTCTCTTTTTCCTATTCCTCAACTTTCTTCACTCATTCGTCTATTTTCTTTTTCTTCACACACTATATATCTCACGCCTTTCTATCCTTTACTATCTAATTTATTTTTCTTATTCTTATCTTTCTTTATTATAACAAAAAAAAATAAGAAGCTGTACATAAAATGTATTATGGAAATATATATTAGGCACTTTGGTGCCATATGATTGTACTTACTTCTAATAAAATAAAATATTTTTTTAAAAAGCTGCGAATTTAATAATAATAATAATAATACATTTTATTTATGGGCACCTTTCAAGAGTCTCAAAGACACCTTACAAAAATTTAGCAAGTAGAGGAAAAACATGTAAGGGGAATGAAATAAATAGTAGAGACATGACTAGTACACAATTTAAAGCCAGAAATTCAATTCAAAACACAATATGAGGCAATTCAAGCACAGATGAAAAGGGAGGGGACGTGTGGCTAAGGATAGGCAGAGGTGAAAAGATGGGTCTTGAGGCGGGACTGGAAGATGGTGAGGGACACGGAATTGCGGATCAGTTGTGGGAGGGAGTTCCAGAGCCTGGGAGCTGCCCTGGAGAAGGCTCTGTCCCCAAAACTGCGGAGGTTGGACTTGTGGATGGAGAGGAGACCGGCTGATGTGGATCTGAGGGACCGTGAGGGTTGGTAGGGGGAGAGGAGGTCAGTGAGATATGGGGGGGCCAGATGGTGGAGGGCTTTGTAGGTGAGGACCAGGATTTTGTAGGTGATCCGGTGGGAGATGGGAAGCCAGTGAAGTTGTTTGAGGACTGGAGTGATGTGATGCCAGGATTTGGTGTGGGTGATGAGTCGGGCGGCTGCGTTCTGGACCAGTTGGAGTCGGTTGATGTAGGTGGAGCTGATGCCAAGGAGAAGTGAGTTGCAGTAGTCCAGTCGGGAGGAGATGAAGGCATGGATGAGTCTTTCAGCAGCGGGAGGTGTGAGAGAGGGTCTGAGTTTGGCGATGTTGCGGAGATGAAAGAAGGAGGTTTTAATAGAAGGAGGTTTTAATGGGACACTAGGGGCGCTGCCCTGGCAGCAGCCTCTACCTACAGCCTGTCTGTCATTTCCATCTTTTTTATTATTTTTAGTTAGTCCAAAGTGGTGTGTTAGGGGGAACTTTAACTTTTCTATGTGGGGGAGGGGGGCGGGGTAAGGGGGAAACCGTTTCTCCGTCTCTTCCTGGCGGGGACGCGACTATTTCTCCAAGTCGCGTCCTCGCCCCTCACCTCGCGGCCTACCAGCTGGATCGGAGCGGCCTTTCCTGCCGGGGACCGGGATCCGGACCAGGGCTGCTACAGCGGCGGAGCAGCGCTGGAGTCAACGCGGAGCGGGCGATACCTACCTGGGTCGCCGTTTAGAGCTCCGGAGCGTTGGGCCGTTGCTCCAACATCGTGGAGCTCTGGTGCGGAGAGCTTCCAACGCGGGCGGCGCTGAACAACATCGTGGAGTCCTGGGGCGCCTCACAGAGGGTCTCCAGCAGCAGTCTCCACCCGGCGCGGCCTGCGGACTTTGGAAGCCGCCGACTCCGGTAGGAGGGGGCCGACTCTGTGTCTACGCCGCTGAGGACGTCCCGCGGCCCCGACGTCGGACTGGTATCATCCAGGCGAGCGGTCCTGGACATCGGGCCGCTCGTAGCTGCAACTGCGGAGGGCTTGGGGAGACCCTGACCACGGGGAACAGTGGAGGAAGAGACTGACTTTGGTGCCTTCCCACACAGTGGGAAACTTTGGTTCTGCTGTGTGGGGATGTTTTGTGTTGAATTCTATAGTGTGTTGAGTCCTGTTTATTTTTATTGTATGGCTGTATGGGAATTCATTTCACTGTGCCATCTGGCACACGTGACAATTAAATTTATCTTGTATCTTGTATCTTGTAATGACATGGTGGATGTGAGGCTCAAGGGAGAGGGTGGAATCAAAGATCATGCCAAGTTTGCGGGCCTGGGGAGATGGGGAGACAGTGGTGCCGTCGATGGTGAGAGTGGGGTTATTGATTTTGCTGAGTGTGTATTTGGAGCCTATGAGGAGGAATTCTGTCTTATCGCTGTCAGGGCCTATTTACTCCGAACATGTACTTTTATATTAGTTTTACCATTTTGGAAAAGGATAAGAGGACAAAAGGACAAAGGACATTTATTGACACGTACACCAATTGGTGCAGTGAAATTTGAGGTACCATGCAGCACATAAATAAGATAAACACAACACTATATAACTTAACATAAAACATTAAAAAAAGAATTCCCTCACAGTGGGAAACGTTACTGTGAGGGAAGGCACCAAAGTTAAGTCCTTGTCCTCTGTTCACCCATGGTCGGGGCTTGTTGAGGCTTCCGCAGTCGCCGCATGGTGGCCCGATGTTTTAGGCCCTCGAACGGAAGAACACTCAGCGGCCCAGAGCCTCCGAATCGGCCGCTTCCTACCGGAGACCACGGCTTCTGAAGTCCACAGGCCAAGCTGGGCGGAGATTCAATGCTGGCGCCCTTGGCGAGAGATCCGCGATGTCAAGGTCAGCGCCGCCCGCGGCTGGCAAGTCAGCGCCACCAACAGCTGGAAGCTCCCGCTGCCCGTGGCTGGAAACTCCACAGACCACAGCTCCACGGTATTCAAAGTCGGCAGTCCCAGTCGGAGCTCCAACGCGGCGATTCCCGATACGGCATCGCTTGCTCCGTGATGGAATCCAGTGCTGCGCCGCTGCTGAAGCTGAAGCTCTGGCCGGTCTCTGGCAGGAAAGGATGCGCCAGTCCAGATAGTAGGAAGCGAAGATGCAGCTCGGAGAATAGTCGCATCCTCGACCAGGAAGTGACTAAGAAAAACAGTTTCCCTCTTCCCCCAGATAAAAAAGACTAAAAAGACTAAGCTGCAGGCGAGGCAGCCACACTCGATGGTGCCACCACTCGACTCGAGCTTGGTTTATATGATGAAAGTGTTCTTTTAGAATCTAGAAAACAACATTCATAATCACCTGTCAATCTCTTAGCTGTTCCAAATAAAATATGCCCAATGTACATAATAAATACTTCAAATCAAACTCCTCTATCTCTTCTGTTATTCAACCTAACCTATTCTATATCCTCCACATTTTACCAATATTGTTTGTTCTGCAGTGAACAACAATATTTAGTTTAGAGAGAAACAGCATGGAAACAGGCCCTTCGGCCCACCAAGTCCATGCTGACCATTCACAATAAAAAACAAAGTTCTATATTATCCCTCTTTTGTATACACTCCCTACACACTTGGGGCAATTTACAGACATATTAGCCTACAAATACGCACATCTTTGAGATGTGTGAGGAAACCGGAGCACCTGGAAGAAATCCATGCTGTCACAGGAAGCTCCACACAGACAGCATCAGAGGTCATGATTGAGCCGGGATCAATATTTACAAGATCTTGTTTTTAATTCAGTGGCACAAACAGTTTATAAAGTGATAAGTTTGTTTCACTCATCGCCACCAAGCATTATTGCAAAAGTTTTAATTTATTATCAAACATGATCCTGGATCCCTTTTATATATAACCTTCTCTCAGTTATAGTCTCTTCCTGTATGTTCTGTTCCCACCTGAAGCATTTTACAATTTTGTACACTTAATTTCATCTACCTGAATATCTTTGCTTTTATTTCAGATTTCTAGTTCATTTTACCTTTCAAATGTATTCACTGATCCCTTGGGATATATTTCGAGGCAATTATTTGTTTCAACTCAATTAGTCCCTCAATTAATTTGTGATGGGGCTATTATTCATGTCTTGTGAATACTGACAGAAAGTAACACCCTGATCATTGACAAAATAGCTGTTGCAAATGTTCTTTACAGCAAAAGCCTTCTTAAAAGGAAAGAGAATTGCAAGACAAAACAACAATAATTTACAATAATTAAAGAATAGTAACTATTACCAAGGTGAAATTACATTGTAAATTTATCTTTACCAGTCCAAGCTTTCCCACCAGAATTGGTTTTCTAATTTGATGTAACTTCTTTTGGAAATTGTTTAGTTTATTGGGACATGTAGCGAGGTACAGTGAAAAGCTTTTGTTGCATACTAACCAGTCAACGGAAAGGCTATACATGATTACAATCGAGCCATCCATTAATGTGCAGATACATGATAAAGGGAATAATGTGAATAACCTTTAGTTAACAATTATGTTTGTACTTGAGATTTTATGTCTGATTCATTACTTAATATGTTCTTGAAATGGAAGGGCAGATTCACAGCAGGTTGTTATGTTCTAATGTATTAAAAAAAATGTAAGGTGAACATCAACAAACAATTTGATCATGATTAGATGTGTGATGAAGACAGACTAATTTGTATCTTATCGAATGTCCATAACACGTCTTATTCCTCATTTATAAACTGCCTAAATTTGGCCTTTCCTATCTCAATAAGGTCATAAGGGATAGGAGTAGAATTAGGCCATCAAATCTACTCAAAAAATGTATAAAATAATAAAAATATTAAAACAAAATCTACTCAGCCATTCAATCATGGCTGATTTATCTCTCCCTCTAACCCCATCCTCCTGCCTTCTTCCCATAACCTCTGACACCTGTACTAATCAAGAATCTATCGATCTCTGCCTTAAAAATATCCACTGGCTTTGCCTCCACTGCCTTCTATGACAAAGAATTCCACAGATTCACCACTCTCTGACTACATAAATTTCTCCTCATCTCTTTTCTAAAAGAACGCCCTTTAATTCTGAGGCTATGACCTCTCGTCCTAGACTCTGCCACTAATGAAAACATCCTCTCCATATCCACTCTATCCAAGCCTTTCACTATTTTGTATGTCCCCTCTCATTCTTCTAAACTCCAGCGAGTACAGGCCCAGTGCCGACAATCATAGGTTAACCTACTCATTCCTGCGATCATTCTTGTAAACCTCCTCTGGACCCTCTCCAGAGCCAGCGCATCCTTCCTCAGATATGGTGCTCAAAATTGCTCATAATATTCCAAATGTGGCCTTACCAGTGCCTAATAGAGCCTCAACATTACATCCCTGTTTTTGTATGCAAGCCCTCTTAAAATAAATGCTAGCATGAATTTGCTTTCTTTACTACTGATTTGACTTGCAGATTATTTTTTTGGGAATCCTGCACCAGCATCACCAAGTCTCTTTGCATGTCCAATTTCTGGATTCTCGCCCCATTTAGAAAATAGTCTACGCCTTTATTCCTACCACCAAAGTGCATGACTCCATACTTTGCTACACTATATTCACTCTGCCACTTCTCGGCCCACTCTCCCAGTCTGCCCAAGTCCTTCTGCAGAGACCCTGCCCCTCCACCTATTTAATATCATCTGCAAACATTGCCACAAAGCCTTCAATCCCCTCGTCCAAATCATTAAATAACAATGTGAAGTGTAACGGCCCCAACACCAACCCCTGTGGAACTCCACTAGTCACTGACAGCCAACCAGAAAAAGTCCCCTTTATTGCAACTCTTTGTCTTTTGCCATCCAGCTAACCTGCTATCTATGCTAGTATCTGCCCTTTGATAACATGGGCTTGCATCTTCCTAAGCAGCCTAATGTGTGGCACCTTATCAAAGGCACCTTATCTGAATATCCAAGTAAACAACATCTACTGACTCTCCTTTGTCCTGCTATTTACTTCTTCAAAGAATTCCAGCAAAATTGTCAAGCAAAGCCATGCTGACTTCGCCCTACTTTATCGTGAACTTCTAAGTACTCAATAACCTCATCCTTTATAATGGACTAAAATCTTACCAACCACCGAAGTCAGACTATAGTTCCACACCAGGACATCTGAAATGTCCTCATTATTCAGGGAACGGGGGTTCCCCTCCTCCACCATAAATGAGGCTCGCACCAGGGTCTCTTCCATACCCCGCAACACTGCTCTCTCTCCCCATCCCCCCACTCGCAACAAGGGCAGAGTCCCCCTAGTCCTCACCTTTCACCCCACCAGCCGTCACATACAAAAGGTAATCCTCCGTCAGTTTCGCCACCTCCAACGTGACCCCACCACTCGCCACATCTTCCCATCTCCCCCCATATCTGCCTTCCGCGAAGACCGCTCCCTCCATAACTCTCTTGTCAATTCTTCCCTTCCCTCCCGTACCACCCCCTCCCCGGGCACTTTCCCTTGCAACCGCAAGAGATGCAACACTTGTCCCTTTACCTCCCCCCTCGACTCCGTTCAAGGACCCAAGCAATCGTTCCAGGTGCGACAGAGGTTTACCTGCATCTCCTCCAACCTCATCTATTGCATCCGCTGCTCTAGATGTCAGCAGATCTATATCGGTGAGACCAAGTGGAGGTTGGGCGATCGTTTCGCCGAACACCTCCGCTCGGTCCGCAATAACCAAGCTGACCTCCCGGTGGCTCAGCACTTCAACTCCCCCTCCCACTCCGTCTCCGACCTCTCTGTCCTGGGTCTCCTCCATGGCCACAGCGAGCAGCACCGGAAATTGGAGGAACAGCACCTCATATTCCGTTTGGGGAGTCTGCATCCTGGGGGCATGAACATCGAATTCTCTCAATTTTGTTAGTCCTTGCTGTCTCATCCCCTTCCTCAGTCCCCCTGCTGTCTCTTCCCATCCCCCAGCCTTCGGGCTCCTCCTCCTTTTTCCTTTCTTGTCCCCGCCCCCGATCAGTCTGAAGAAGGGTTTCGGCCCGAAACGTTGCCTATTTCCTTCGCTCCATAGATGCTGCTGCACCCGCTGAGTTTCTCCAGCTTTTTTGTGTACCTATAGTTCCCACTATTCTGCCCTGCTCCCTTTTTGTGCAGTGGGGAAATTATGACAATTTTCTAATTATCTGAGACCACTGACTAGTGATTCTTGAAATATCGCTATCAATGCTTCCACAATCTCTGCAGCCATCTCTTTCAGAACCCTAGGGTGCAGTCCATCTGGCCCAGGTGACTTATCCACTTTCAGTCCTTTCAGCTTCCCAAGCACCTTCTCCCTAGTAATAGCCACTCCACTAACTTCCACACCCTGATTCTCTTGAATTTCAGGCACGTTGCTGGTGTCTTCCACTGTGAAGACTGATGCAAAAAAGTTATTAAACTGCTCTACCATTTCTTTATTCCCCATTATCATTTCTCCTGCATCATTCGCCAGCAGTCCAACGTCCACTCTTGCCTCTTTCATGCTCTTTATATAACTGAAGAAACTATTGCTGCTATATTATTTTATATTGTTAACTTTTATATTATTGGCTAGCTTACCTTTGTATTTCATCTTTTCTCCCCGTATTGCCTTTTTAGT
The DNA here is from genome assembly GCF_028641065.1 of Leucoraja erinaceus. Taxonomy (NCBI): domain Eukaryota; kingdom Metazoa; phylum Chordata; class Chondrichthyes; order Rajiformes; family Rajidae; genus Leucoraja; species Leucoraja erinaceus. The sequence goes on from NC_073383.1 coordinate 25,558,525, forward strand.
TTTCAATTATCTTCTGAGGTTCTTTAAAAGCTTCCCAATCATCTGGCTTCCCACTAATCTTTGCTAGCCACGGTTGCCTCTTTCTCTCTTAATCTATGAATAGAGAAGATTTATCGCATACGTCCCGGCAGATATTGTTTTAATCAATAGAAATGATTGAGCCCACCTTGAGTTAGCTCATGGACTATTTAGTTCTAAACTGCAACACATCCCATGCCACAAAGTTTTCAACAATTCAAAAATGTCACATTCTATAGTGCATTCAGAAAGTAATCAGACCCCTTCACTTTTTCCACATTTTGTTACGTTACAGCCTGATTCTAAAATGGATTAAATTCATTTTTTTAATCATTAATCTACACACAATACCTCATAATAAAAAAGCGAAAACGGGTGTTCAGAAATCGTTGCAAAGTAATTAACAAGAAATAACTGAAATATTACATTTACATAAGTAAATAAGTAAATGTAATAAGACCCTTGCTGTGACATTCAAAATTGAGCTTCGGTGCATCCTGTTTCCATTGATTATCCTTGAGATATTTCTACAACTTGATTGGAGTCCACAAGTGGTAAATTAAATTGATTGGACATGATTTGGAAAGGCACACACCTGTCTATATAAGGTCCCACAGTTGACAGTGCATGTCAGAGCAAAAACCAAGCCATGAAGACGAAGGAATTGTCCGTAGACCTCCGAGACAGGATTGTGTTGAGCCACAGATATGGGGAAGGGTATAAAACAACTTTTGCAGAGTTGCAGGTCCCGAACAGCACAGTGGCCTCCGTCATTCTTAAATGGAAGAACTTTGGAACCACCAGGACTCTTTATAGAGCTGGCCGCCCGGCCAAACTGAGCAATTGGGGGAGAAGGGCCTTGGTCAGGGAGATGACCAAGAACCCAATGGTTACTCTGACAGAGCTCCAGAATTCCTCTGTGGAGATGGGAGAACCTTCCAGAAGGATAACTATGTCGCAACATTCTGGCCATTCAGGCCCTCTTGGAGTTTGCCAAAAGGCACCTAAACAAGATTCTCTGGTCTGATGAAACCAAGATTGAACTCTTTGGCCTGAATGCCAAGTGTCACGTCTGGAGGAAACCAGACACCGCTCATCACCTGACCATTACCATACCTACGGTGAAGCATGGTGGTGGCAGCATCATGCTGTGGGGATGTTTTTCAGCGGCAGGAACTGATAGACTAGTCAGGATCGAACGAAAGATGAACGGAGCAAAGCACAGTGAGATCCTTGATGAAAATCTGCTGCAGAGCGTTCTGGACCGCAGACTGGGACGGAGGTTCACCTTCCAACAGGACAACGACCCTAAGCACACAGCCAAGACAATGCAGGAGTGGCTTTGTGACAAGTCTGTGAATGTCCTTGAGTGGCCCAGCCAGAGCCCAGACTTGAACCCGATCGAATATCTCTGGAGGATCCTGAAAATAGCTGTGCATAGACGCTCCCCATCCAACCTGACAGAGCTTGAGAGGATCTGCAGAGAAGAATGGGAGAAATTACCCAAATGCAGGTGTGCCAAGCTTGTAGTGTCATACCCAAGAAGACTTGAAGCTGTAGTCGCTGCCAAAGTAGCCTCAATAAAGTTCTGAGTAAAGGGTCTGACTACTTATGTAAATGTGATATTTCAGTTATTTATTTTTAATTACTTTGCAAAAATTTCTAAACACCTATTTTTTTTTTTTTGGTATGGGGTATTGTGTATAGGTTGATGATAAAAAAAAGTATTTAATCAATTTTAGAATAAGGCTGTAACGTGACAAAATGTGGAAAAAGTTAAGGGGTCTGAATAGTTTCTGAATGCACTCTATAATTCATTTTCATTTGCTTATTCATTTCTCAGGAATTTGCCTTAGCTGGCAAGGCCAACATTTATTAAGAGCTAACTTCCCTTGAGAAGATGCCATGAGAAGCCTCCTGAACTATATAGTAGTCCTGCTGGTGAAGGTACTTCCACAGTGCTGTTAGACTTTATTTTTGACTTTAGAGATACAGCGCGGCAGCAGACCCTTCAGCCCACCTAGTCGTTCTCACCGGCAATCACCCCATACTGAAGCCAATTAACCTACTAACCTGTACGTCTTTACAATGTGGGAGGAAACCAGAGCACTCAGAGAAAGCCCACGTAGTCATTAAGAGAACATACAAACTCTGTACAGACGGCACCCATATTCAGGATTGAACCCGGGTTTCGGGCCCTGTAAGACAACAACTCTACAGCTGCACCGCTGTGCCACCCCTCTACCTGTTGGGTATGAAGGTCCAGTAGTGATGATGAATGACCACTAATATATTTTCAAGTTAGGATGCTGTCCAACTTAGAGGAGAGTTTACTGGTGGTGAAGCAACTGCTATGTGTTTTGCAGATGGTACACACAGCAGCCTCAGTGCACCAATGATGGACAAAATTAATGTTTAAGGTGATAATAGACTGTTATTCATGGAGGTTTCTTTGATCTGGAATTTTGAGTCTTTAGTTGAAGCAGCACTCACCTAGCCAAGTCAATTGTAATATATCATGCTTCTGACGAGCCTTGCGGACGGTGGAAACGTTTTGGGTGTTAGGAGATGGATAACCATTAGCTGTTGAAACTCTGAATTACTCTTGTAGCACAGTGTTTATGTGGCTAGTCCAGATGAATTTCTGGTCAATGGTAACTCTCAGGATATTGACTGTTAGAGCTTTAAACACTGTCATTGATATTCTGGGGCCTTATTTGTTGATCGATCTCCATCAATCACAGCCATTCAGTGAGATATGACTTGCAAGGACTGGGATACGCAGGTATATTCCTGTTGGCTGTTTAAATGTCCACCATAATTTGTGGCGAGATGCGTTAGGAGTGCAGAGCTTTGATATATTGGCAGAGCTTAGCTCGGTCTCTGGCTTCCTGTTTGTTGCAGTCTGTTGTAGCATAGATACATGTATTTACTCTGGCCTGATATCTCATCATTTTTATGTATGCCTGATGCTGTTCCAAGTATGCCCTTCTGCAGTCTTCATTGAACCAAGGTTGATCCATAGGTTGATGGTACTGAAAGAGGGATAATAACATGGACATAAGGTTACTGCAAGTGCTGGTGTACATTTCTGCTGCTAATAATAATCCACAGCTCATTACTGTCCAGTTGTAATCTGCTAGATAGTACAGATCTTGAATTTAGCACAGTTGTGATGTCATCCAAGATGATGGATGGTGTCTTTGATGTGAAGATAGGACTTTGTCACCACAACAACTGTGCCTATTGTTACTGTATATATGCCTTCTTAACAGCAATCTGCACTGAGATTGGGTCTGCTGTGGACCTGTTGGGTAAAATGACAGGTTGCATCCCATCATGAAACAGATGTAAGCTGGAGTGAATTTCTGCTGTCTGCCCCAGTTAATGGGTCAATACCTTTAGTGAGGCAGTAGGACCACCCACTTACTTTCCACATCAAACACCTCATTCCCCACTGGTGGCGGAGTCTATAAACACCACATTGGCCTCATCAGCCTTCTCAGATCGCACAGAACTGGAGTGGAAACAAGTCAACATTGATCACAAGGAACTGCTGAAGAAGGAGATCTATATCTTCAATGTTGCTGTTTAGATAGTTTATTCAAAAAAATAAGTTCACAGTATTCCAGTGTGCCAGAGTTAAATCAAATGATTTTTGGCTCCCAGCCCAAAGAGAAGCTGTTTTAATCCTTATTGTACTTCATTAGTGGATCATTTTTAATTAATGAAAAGAGGGAATAAATACCATCATAACCTTTGTAGAGTATATAGAGAATTTGAAAAAACTTTTCTGGCTCAGTTGTTTTAAAAACCCCCAAAATATTTGCATATATAATTTTTTTAAATGTAATGCATGTTGGCAAGAGTTCTGAGAGATGTTTGTTACAAATACCGAGTACAAGTCTCATAGGATAACATCTCAAAATATTAATTGAAATGATTCCAACATATCTTATATGTTTACTTGTGAAACATTAAACAAAGTTTTTCTTAAAGGAATCTAAGAACTTCAAATTAATGAGAAATTAAGACTATCAATGTTTTCAAACAAACAGTCGAATTAATATGAATGAGGACATGTCTTTAAAAGCAATTCGGTTTGTTTGTGTCTTTAAACAAAGAAACATATTTTAAGCGTCAGAAAAGATCAAATGTTTCTGATTACTGCACTGGTTAGAAGGAGCTGCTTCCTGCTTGGTAGTTTGACCAACAGAATATCTCTCCGCCTTCAAAGCTACACAGCTATGCTTTGTGCCAAAATGTAGAAATTGAGCTGCAGAAATTCAACAATGCAATTTCAGTAACTAATCAGGAGGTTTAGTTTATTATCGCATGTACTGAGGTACAGTGAAAAGTTTTCTTGTTGCATGATATCCAATCAGCGGAAAGACTATACATGATAAAAGCCTTGTCCCACAGTACGAGTTCATTCCAAGAGTTCTCCCGATTTTGCCCTGATTCGAACTCGGAGATTTACAGTAATGGCCACTCGTCGGTACTCGGGGCTCTCATGAACATTTTTCATCATGTTGAAAAACCTTCACGAGTCTTCCTGTGCTTACCTGCCGTTAGCGAGTCTTCCCTGCCGTTAACGCTAAGAGACGTCCTTGAGATCCATTTTTTTAAAACTAGGGAGAGCTCTTGGAATGAACTCGTACCGTGGGACAGGGCTTTAACCCAGTGTACAGATTTGGGATAAAGGGAATAATGTTTAGTGCAAGATGAAGTCCAAGGAAGTCTGATTAAAGATAGTCCTAGGGTCTACAATTAGATAAATTGTAGTCACTCTCCAGTAATCCTCTGCAATGGAAAACCAAGGTCAACATGACAGAACCTTTGTTGCTGTATTCATCTTTATTTTAAAATAAGATTAATGTAAATGGATGAATGATGGTTTGAAGGGCCTGTTTCCTATCTCTGATTTCAGGCCTGAGAACAGATTCTCTTCAATCTTGTAATTTTTTTTAATTGCGTAGAACCAAGAGAGCTGGAGGTGGAAAGGAAACTTTCCACAGACTTGTAAATAAAAGTCGCCTCATTTCATGGCAATCCCAGGATCTAGTTCATAGTGAGGGGCCCTTAAGGAAAAAGTGATCACAATATGATAGAATGTTATATGCATTTCAAGAGAGGCTCAAATTAATCTGACACCAGGGACTTGAACTTAAATAAAGCCAATTCTGTGGGTATATCAGCTAACGTAGATCGGGAAACTTGACCAAGTCAATAAATAAAGGGAAAGACTGAAAAAATATATAAAGATCCTCGACAACTGCACATTCCATCATGAAATAGAAATTTCATAACAAAAGTAATCCATCCATGTCTAACTAAGGAGGTTAAGTACATTATTAAATTCAGAAACCATGATATACTGGGGCCAGAATATCAGATTCACCTATTGCCAGGACTTTTACATCTGGTGAGTGCCCGCACTGATAGTTGCGGCAGGGAAGCTTCTATCAGCCTGCTTGCCACATTGCTAGGAATTGCTCTATCACTGGATGGGGGTTTGCTGGAACAACTTAACAAATCAGGCAATAACCTGGAGAATATAGACAGTTGACATTTCAGGTCACCTATCCATAGAGGGTAGACACAAATGCTGGAGTAACTCAGCGGGACAGGCAGCATCTCTGGAGAGAAGGAATGGGTGGCATTTTGGGGCAAGACCGATGTAGGGCAGCTGACACCTAGAGCAGCAGATGCAATAGATGAGGTTGGAGGTGGTGCAGGTGAACCTCTGCCGCACCTGAAAAGACTGCTTGGGTCCTTGGATGAAATCAAGGGGGGAGGTAAAGTGACAAGTGTAGCCTTTCCTGCGGTTGCAAGGGAAAGTGCCAGGAGAGGGGGTGGTTTGGGTGGGAAGGGATGAATTGACCAGGGAGTTACGGAGGGAACGGTCTCTGCGGAAAGCCGAAAGGGGAGGAGATGGGGAGATGTGGCCAGTGGTGGCGAAAATGTCAGAGAATTATTTGTTGTATGTGATGGCTGGTATGTGAGGACAAGGGGGACTCTGCCCTTGTTAAGAGTGGGGGGGATGGGGAGTGAGAGCAGAGTTACGGGGTATAGAAGATACCCTGGTGAGATCCTCATCTATAGTAGAAGAGGGGAACCCCCGTTCCCTGAAGAATGAGGACATCTCCGATGCCCTGGTTTGGAACACCTCATCCTGGGTGCAGATGGGAATTGGGAGCAGGGGATGGAGTCCTTACAGGAAGCAGGGTGGGAAGAAGTGTAGTCCAGATAGCCATGAGAGTCAGTAGGTTTATAGGAGATGTCGGTCAGTAGTCTGTCACCTGTGATGGAGATAGTGAGGTCTAAAAATGGTAGGGAAATGTCGGAAATGGTCCAAGTGTATTTGAGTGCCGGATGGAAGTTAGTGGTGAAATGGATGAAGTCAGTGTGGGTGTGTATGGGTGCAGGAGGTAGCACTTAAGCAGTCGCCGATGTAGCGAAGGTAGAGGTCGGGGATAGAGCCATGGTATGCCTCGAATAAAGATTGTTTGACGTACCCTACAAAGAGGCAGGCATAGCTTGGGCCCATGTGCGTGCCCATAGCTACGCCTTGGATTTGCAAGAAATGGGAGGAGTCAAATGAAAAGTTGTTAAGGGTAAGGACCAGCTCTGCTAGGCGGAGGAGAGTATCAGTAGATGGGGATTGGTTGGTTCTGCAGTCGAGGATGAAACGGAGGGCTTTAAGAGCCTCCTGGTGGGGGATGGAGGTGTTGAGTGACTGGACATCCATAGTGAAGATGAGGGAATGGGGGCCTGGAAAACGGAGGGGACGAAGAGCGTGTGAGGTGTCTTGAACTCTACCTATACAAATGTCTTTTAAATATTATATTAACATAATGTCAGTTTAGTAAAACATTCATTCTGCTGAATCTTTCTTAAAAAAATAACAAGTATTGGAATCAAGAACTAGAGGACATAGGTTTAAGGTGAGACGGGAAAGATTTTATAAGAACCCAAGGAATAACCTTTTCACTAAAGGGCAGCGGATATATTGAACAATGTGCCAAACGAGGTATCTGAGGCAGGTACTATAACATTTAAAAGACATTTGTACAGGTACTTAGATAGGAACATTTTAGAGGGTTGGGCCAAACACGGAAAAATAGGTCTAAAGCAGAGGGGGCACCTTGGGTGGGTTGGGCCGAATTGGCTATTTCTGTGCGGTATTACTTTTTTATCTTTACATTTGGAATCCCTTTAAAAATAATCGTTCAAGTTTGATAAAATGAAATGCACAAGAGCAGCAGTAGCTCATGGAACAAATGGTGTGGGCGCAGGGACACCCATTTCAGTGCACCTCATCCAAAGTCAATGAGAGACCTTGCAGCACCCTTCAACATGCTCAGGCTGAGGGTGTCAAATGGCTGTGCAATCCTTTTGTGGTGATGAATGGTGCAAAGAAAACATGGTTTTCTGAGGAATTGTCAATCTTTATGAAGCAAATAAATATGACCCAATTTCAACTGACTGTGCTCCAAGTGAGCTGTGCACTTGGATGATGTCACTTGGTGTATGGTCCTGAGTACCAACTGCCTGAAATGTTCCTGCACATCTCAGAAGCAACAGTTCTGGGTCACATTTAATGAAGATAGTGTTACTCGCACAATTACCATGCTTTTTGGTTTTTCATGTGAGTAAATCAATCTCAAAGTACTGGAAAAAAATGCAGTTCACATTCTAGTCAAATAATCTCCCACAAACAAATGTGAACATGACTATATGATCTATTTTAGTGAGGAACAAAGATTTATCAGAACGTAATGATAAGTTCCTTGCCCTACATTAAAATTGTGCTATTAGATCTAATTGGGAAGGCAGGGTCATGGTTTAATGATTAATGATAATGTAGCACAATCTCTGTACTGTACTGTACTGTAGTGTAGTGTCAGCCTTGATTTTATTTAGACACAAGGAACTGTAAATGCTGGAATCGAGTGTAGAACATAAAGTGCTGGTGTAAATCAGTGGATCAGGCAGATTTCATTTGTTGAAATCTTTGAAGATTTCACCTAAACCACAATCTTTTCACTCCATTGAAATTGTCACCAACTGAACTAAAGCTGACTGTCGGATTAAAAGAGATTTAAAGTCCCAGATGTATTTGCTTTGGTCACGTCGGCTGCAGACAACTTGCCCATTCCTTCTCGCCAGAGTTGCTGCTTGTCCCGCTGAGTTACTCTAGCTTTTTGTGTCTATCTACTTGCTTGATCTGCCCAATCTCAGTTGAATTTCAAAAGCCGGTATTACTTGGGCAGGGCAGGGCATCACAGTGCTATGCAGTGAAGTGTTGAATGGCAGCTGTGCCTCAACTGGTGACATGATCTGATGTGAGATGCCCACAACAAAAGCCCTACCCACAAAAAGACAACAGACCACAGGATCCTAGCTGTAGTTTTGCCAGATCACGAGACTTATCAGAGGTTTCAATACAAAAAATGTTTCTGATATTCTCCAAAATCAGGCATGATCCAAAAAAATGGAATTCAAATTACTTTGAAGCTACTCAGCCACTGAAGCCTTGTTTCAGTCTGTGAATGCCAACTTGTTTGGACCACTCTAGAGCAGCACTGTCCAAACCTTTGAGCTTGAAGGGCATGTTTGGGTTGGAGCAGAACTCCGCAGGCCAAAAGTGCAGCCTCCTCTGGTCAAATTTCCATAAAACCACATTCTACTGAATTATTAATATTGGCAGTGAGGCAAGTGTCCTATTTTAGAAAGATTGTGAGGCACATGTTTGGGCAGGCAGTAGTTTTATTCATTTTAATTTGTCTTTGTCTTCTAGTACAGAATAAATTGTACTTTGAAAGCAAGTAAACTCTCTTTCAAGTTAGCTGGAGAAGGAAAACAACATTAGTGTCTGAAGAAGGGTCTCGACCTGAAACGTCACCCATTCGTTCTCTTCAGAGATGCTGCCTGTCCCGCTGACACTCCAGCTTTTTGTGTCTATCTTTGATTTAAACCAGCATCTGCAATTCATTCTTAAACATTAATGCCTTGGTCCCTTGGGAGAACATTGTGAAGATGTGGGGAATATTCTATGTTATCCCACTTTTGACCACTCCCTACTTACTAGGGGTCCTTTACAGAAGCCAATTAAACTACAAACCCATACTTCTTTATGTTGTGGGAGGAAACCAGAGCACCCAGAGGAAGCCCATGTAGCCACAGGGAGAACGTGCAAACTCCACACATACAGCACCCGAGGTCAGGAGCTAACCCGGATCTCTGGCACTGTGAGACAGCAGCTCTACCACCTGCACCACTGTGCCGACCTGTTCAGAAATTTAAGAGCGATGAAGATAAAGCAAATGGGATTAAATGAATAGTTTAATGTGTAAGAGGCCGAGCCAGTGAGTAAATAATGAATGCAAAGAAATAACATTTTGCTTACAACTCTCTCAGAAAGAGCCTGGAAATGCTGGTAATACTTCTACTCCCCAATATTCCAGCTTCTGTCATCCAAGGAGAACTACGAGAATAGAGAGGGAAGTAATGAAGTGAGGGATAGAGCAAGTAAAGAGAAGAGGGTGTAAAAGGAACTGCAGATGCAGGTTTATACCGAAGATAGACACAAAATGCTGGAGTAACTTAGCAGATAAGGCAGCATCTCTGGAGAAAAGGAATAGGTGACGTTTCGGGTCAAAACACTACTTCAGCTGAGAGTTGGGGGGAGTGAAACTAGAGGTATGAAAAGGTTCAGAACAAATCAGAGCCGCCACTCTTCCACAGCCAACAATGGACCATTGTGGACTCCACTTTTCCTTAGTCATCGGTGCCAGCTCTGATTTGTCTTTTCTCCAGAGATGCTGCCTGACCGGCTGAGTTACTCCATCATTTTGTGTCTATATCGAAACAGAAGAGGGACGTGTCAGCAGAAGATACTTCCTCTTGTTGCGTATGGCGTGCACAGCCTAAAGTTGTAGGTCAAGCCAGACATCCAGGCCAGGACAGCTTCAGTTGCTGGGTGGCTTTGATACCACCAGGGAAAAGCCTCAGTGAGCAGTCCTTCACGATGTGTGGGACGGTCTGGTCTGGATGTCTGCAGTCGCAAGCAGGTATGCTGGGAGGGGGGATATGAGAGAGGACAAGGAGCCACTGCAAAGGTGTTGACGTAAGCGTCCCTGTGATGACCTGCATTGCAGAGTTAAGGACAGTGTCAACTCGTTTGGTGTGGCAGCTATTAGCCCAAGTTGTTGAGCAAAACCCGGCTGTTGAGTAGACTAGGGCGAAGCTTGCGGTTAGGGAGGGTGTGTGCATCGGATCCCCAGCTGCTGCCTGCAAGTTTCCTGATGATGTTGACCCTTGCTCTCAGTTTATCAGCCACCCTCTTCAGGTGTTCACAATAGGTGAGGGTGTGATCCATGGTGAATCAGAGGTACTTGATATTCTTCATTCTTCACCAGTTGACCACAAGAAGACACTTGGAGCTTTGCATTGACGAGCTGGTTAAGGTGAAAGGCAGTGACAGTTGTCTTAGATGGGTTAGGGTGAAGTTCCCAGAAGTTGAAGTACTCCTCCATTCCCTTCAAGTCTTGGGTTAGCACTCTGCTGATATCCTCAAAGGCAGCTCCCTGGTAGGCAAGGGCAAGGGCAAGATCATCTGCATATGCAAATTTCTTGGACGAGATAGTTAGCATGTCACTCACATAAATGTTGAAGAGTAGGGCAGCTAGGACAGAGCCCTGGAGGAGACCACCATTCAGGGTCCTGACAGAGCTGGTCTGGTTCCCAAGTGAGACCTTAAATCTACTGTTGCTGAGGATGGATGAGAGGGCACGCACGCTGGTTTGGAACTTCAAGATTCTGGAAGCTTTCAGCAACAGACCATGTCTCCACACAGTGTCATAAGCTGATGACAGATCGATGAGAGTAACACCTGTTTTCAGGGCACGTTGGAAGCCAGCCTCTATATTGGTAGTGAGGGCAAGGACTTGGTGTGCGCAGCTTCTACCAGGTCTAAAACCAGCTTGCTCTCTGGGTAGAACAGGTTCTACCAATGGAGAAATCCTGGAAAGCAGGGGGCGCTCAAACAACTTGTAGAACGTGTGCAAGAGAGAGATGGGTCGGTAACTAGATGGACCATCAGCAGATTTCCCAGGCTTGAGGATGGCGATGACTTTAGCCTCTCTCCATGCCTTAGGGATAATTCCACTACAGTGGACATGGGTGAAAAAAGCAGCCAGCCAGTTGCGTCCATGGGGGCAAGGTTCTTCAGAAATTCCGGGTAGATCCCATCAACTCCTGCTTTCCCAGCTTTAGTAGAGGACAGGCCTTTGTCTACATCAACTGGAGTGTATGGATTAGAAAAGGGGCTTGAGGATGGTGAAGAAGAGATGGACTTTGTCAGGCTCCGTCTCACTTCTTGTCGGGCTTCTTTGGAAGTGGCAACCTTCGAGTTTGCCAGCAGGCGAGAGGCTCCATTTGCTGACACCTTGGGGGGATTGTACCGGGCAGGAGCAGCTGAACCAAGATGACGAAGGAGAGTCCAAGCTTTTCTGCTGGAGTGCGTAAAGTTCACGTCATCTCCAGTCTCTTGCCAGTGCTGACGTCTTGCTGCATCCAGGGAATCTGGTAGTTCTGTGGTAGTATCTGGGTAACCTGTGGCCTTATACTGCTTCAAGAGTGGTCTTCTGATTCAGGGAGCCAGCAAGGAGTGAAGTTTTTGCAGAAGCCTTTAGGGACGTACTTCTTCGCTGCAGCCTTCAGGATCGTGCAGAAGAACTTGTAGTTCTTGGGGACAGGTTCAAGACATAATCTTTTCCTCAACTTCTTGTGTGAAACCTGTCCAATCTGCTTTCCTGAAGTTCCAGCGTGGGAGAGGCTTGGGATGAGATCACAGGGATATGTACATAGATGTGGATCAGAGCAGGTCTATGTTGACTGTGAGGGAAGTGCAAAATGATCTTACGTGACGTATGGAGGTGGTGGCCAACATCAGTTTTCGATGTGAAGCAGCGGTCTGGGTTGTTGTCTCTCCTCCATCTGCTTGAGTGGAATGTGCCTGGTTGCTTGGCATCATGGAGGAGGTAGCGATCATTGTTGGATGCCCACATATCCAGTCAATCCCCCATCCTCATCATTGGTTGAGTGATGACTGTTAAAGTCCCCTGCATGTACTTCTGGGTGGTGGAAAGTGGGTAGCATGGAAGCAGGCCACGTGAATCTAGAGGGTTTATATACATTTGTGACAGTGATATCCCCAATCCTCACAGTAGCAATGAAGATGTCATTGGAGCAAGATTCCTCAAGAACACAGAAATCATGTTGGTCATAACTCAAGTAAGTAGCAATGCCATATTTTTTGTGGCGTACAGCAGCAACAAGTTTGAAGCCACAGATACATGGCTTGGAAGCACATAGTGTATCAGCGATGTGCGTTTCTTGTAGAAGGAGGACATCAGCATTAAGGTCCTTAGCAGATCTTGAGATGTAGTCATTCTTTGCCCTGGACATTCCTTCCACATTTAGCTGGTAGATGCATAGAGATTTCCCGATGCTGCGAGATTTTTAGCCCTGGGAAGGGCCGTTTGGGTTACGAGTCATTAGTGGCATAGTCAAAGGTGACACCAAAGCACCACATCTATTTAATTGTGCTCGTCGGGTCAATTGCATTAGTCAAAACATAATGGACCAGGTGAAGGTTGCAATCCCCCACCGCACAGAAGATACTAGACAAGGGAGAAGCAGCAATTCAAAGACAACGGGCCAAGTAAAAGAAAGACCACATTCTACATTTTTCTGCGTGGAATACTATGAAAGACCAACTTGTATTTCGAAAAATAAAGTTCAGACAAATGCAGCCTAAATATAACTCACTTCTTAACTCAGCAAGTAACAATCACGTGGTAAATATTAGCTTAAAAGCATGTTTGATTCACTGGTACAAAATGTGGAAAACATAAATTATTCAATTGGCATATTCCTAGTTTGCCATCAGTATTTTTAGTATGTTTGTTCAAAGATAAGAAAATATCACATCCCTAATATAGGAATATGAATAAATTATGTCTTTAACTTGATATCCAAATGGAGAGAAAGAGTGGCGCCTGAAAAAAAAGGTGTAGGGTTTATGATGATTAACTTTGGCTCGTTGCTTCCCTCAGAGAGTGAGGTCCTTAGCCAACTTTCAATGCCAACTTTATGGTGCCTGATCTTTTGCAGGATTGCTGCATGCAGCCAGTAATAACTGCTATTCATTGGCGCAGTAGTTTAGCAGAAGGTCCTATTTCATGAATGACTAGCACCAGTTAAACCTAGCCTGCACTACTTAATGCCATCTTTCACTTGCTGGAGAAACTCAGCGGGTGAGGCAACATCTATGGAGCGAAGGAACAGGTGATGTTTCAGGTCGAGACCCTTCTTCAGGCTGATGTGGGGGTGGGGGGGCGGGTTGAAGAAAGGAAGAGGCGGAGTCAGTGGGCTGTGGGAGAGCTGGGAAGGGGAGGGGAAGGAGGGAGAAAGCAAGGCCTACCTGAAATTGGAGAAGTCCATGTTCATACCGCTGGGGTGTAAACTACCCAAGCAAAATATGAGGTGCTGCTCCTCCAATTTGCGGTGGGACTCACACTGGCCATGGAGGAGGCCCAGGACAGAAAGGTTGGATACGGAATGGGAAGGGGAGTTGGTGCTGAGCCACCGGGAGATCGGGTTCGTTAATGCGAACTGTGCGGAGGTGTTGGGCGAAGCCATCGCCAAGCCTGCTCTTGGTCTCACCGATGTATAAAGCAGTAGGACATTTACCAGCAAAAATAGTGTCCGGAACAAATAGTGCAGTTGTTGGGAAATATGAATTATTTACTGACTAGTTCAGTTAAGAGATACAGCATGGAAACAAGCCCTTTGGCCCACTGATTCCGCAACGACCAGCGATCCCCATACACCAGCACTATCTTACACTATTTAGGGACAATTTACAATCTTTATCGAAGCCAATTAACCTACAGACCATGGAGTGTGGGAGGAAAAACCCATACCGTCACGGGGAAATATACAAACACCGTTCAGACAGCACCAATATTCAGCATCGAACCAGAGTCTCTGGCAGCAACTTTACCTCCCTAGTCTACTTGTTTGAAATCACTGATCATAAATATAAATGATTTGGACGTAAACATAGTTGGGTTGGTTGGTAAGGTTGCAGGTGACACCAAGATTGCTGGGGCTGCGGACTGTGAATTAGAATGTCAGAGTATACTGCAGTTTATAGACCAGCTACAAAAATGGGCAGAGAATTGGCAGATGGAGTTTAATCCAAGCAAGTATGAGGTGTTGCACATTGGAAGGGGAAAATATACAATTAATGTCCTGACCCTTATCGGCATTGATGTACAGAGGGGTCTTGCGAAGTCTATAACTCCCTGAAAGTGGCAACACAAATAGATATAGTGGTAAAGCAGCCATGTGGTATGCTTGCTTTTATAGGTCAGGACACTGAGTTTAAGAGTCAGGATGTCGAAGCAGCTTTATAGGACTTTATTTAGGCTGTATTTGGAATAGCACATGCAGTTCTGCTCGCCTTGTTACAGGAAGGATTTGGAGGCTTTGAATAGGGTGCAGAGGAGGTTTACCAGAATGATATCTAGATTAGGGGAGATTAGCTACAGGGAGGGGTTAGAAAGTCTTGGATTGTTTTCGCTGAAATGCCAAAGGTTGCGGGGATACCAGATAGAAGTATGTAAAACTATGAGAGGCATATATAGAGTAGACAGTCAGAATATTATTTCCAGGATGGAAAAAATCGCATACCAGAGGGCATAGCTTTATGGTGAGAGGGGCAAAGTTTAAAGGAGATGTGTGGGGCAAATCTTTTACACAGAGGGTGGTGGGTGTCTGGAATATGTTGCCAGGGATGGTGCTTGTGGCAAATAGGATAGTGGCATTTAAGAAGCTTGTGTATAGGCTTGTGGATATGCAGGAAATGAAGAGATATGGATTATATGCAGGCAGATGAGTTGGTCTTGGCATCATGTTCTACACATACGTTGTGGACCGAAGGACCTGTTCAAAAGTATCAAAGGTATTTTATTGGTCAAATTCACATACACCGAGGTGTAATGAGGTGAAATGCTTTTTGCCATTTTGCAGCACACAAAGAAAGAATACAGACATAACACCAATGAGAGTCTTAAACACAAAGAACATCCCCCCACAATGGCTCCCACCATGAGGGAAGGCACAAAGTCCAGTCCCCAGCCCCAGTTCACCCATAGTCGGGCCTATTGAGGCCTCCACAGTTGCCTCTACGGAGGCCCGATGTTCCTGGCCGTTCTCGCCGGGTGGTGGTGCTCCGTCGTCGGGAGAGTCCTCACAGCGGCATGGGAACCCTGGAACGGCCGCCCCCATACTGGAGGCCGCGGCTTCTGAAGCCGACAAGGCTGCGCCGGTTGGAGCTCCACAACTGGCGATCTCGTCGCGAGATCCCAGGCTCCCGGTGTAAAGTTCGGCGCGCCGCCCGCAGCTGGCCGCTCCACAGTCCCGCAGCTCCACGATGTTTTACCCGGCGGTCTCAGCTCACTGGAGCTCCAGCGCGGCGACCCAGGCAAGGCATCGCACGCTCCACGATAGCGCTCCAGCGCTGTGCTGCCGCCGAAGCCGAGGTTCTGGGCGGTCCGTGACAGGAAACGCCGCTCCAGGCCTGCTGGTAGGCCGCGAGGACGGGTCGAAGCTGCAGCCCGGAGAAAAGCTGCCTCTCCGACCAGGTAGGGACCCTGAAAGGTAGTTTCCCCCTCCCCACCCCCCACAAAAAAGTCTAGACCTCCAAACAAAACACTTTAACTAACTAAAAATAAAAAGAAAACGGTGAAAAGACAGACAACTGCTGGTAGTTCCTGAGATCTCAACACCATCAATTCCAATCGATACACATGCTCTGCCTCCGGTTGACTGTTTAAATTACTGGTAGCAGCAGCGGTCCACCCTCCAGAGCTAGATATAGCCCTGTAATGCTAAGCTCTATGAAGAGCTCAGTGTCACAGCACAGGCTCCAACTGGACTGACATGAGGTGGATCAATAGATAGATAAGCAGGTGCCTCAGCACATTTGTATATTTTCCAACAGGAAAAGCCCATCAGACATTGGAAGTTATGGCACAGTGGTGAGGAGATTTTAATGCAAGCAGCTACATAAAGATGCTTCAAAGAGATTATTGCCAAGATATAGAATCTGATTTGGCAGTTAATGACATGGAGTATTTAAGCCCTTTCTACTGCTGCTTTCTAGATAAAATGAACAAATGTCTCGGACCCAGTTATAGCAATTTCTAAATTTACTTTCTTTTCATCTTGACCACCAATGCAAATTACGGATTAAAATTAAAAATCCAAAACGTGTAGCTGTCGGAAACCAGTTCTGCATAATTTAGGTAACAAAGAGTTATAATGCAATTTTACTCAATTTTAATTGTTGAACAGAAAGGAGATGTGGGAAGTCCAAATACCAGTTTTCATCGCTGGGTGGGTGGTGGAAAGGTGATGGAACTTCAACTTTGCATCTTCTGGGCACAAAGAAGGCACGCCAACACTCCTATTTTCATATAAGCAGGAGCATATAGATTCCACATGTCTCCAAATACCCAACAAACGTGTACAGATATATTGTAGAAGGTATTCTGACTGGTTGCATCATGGCCTGGTATGGCAATTCCAACGCAGTCCCCTCCATCAAAACCATCTACATTTGGCAAGGTTCAAGGATCCTCACGTGATATCGTATTGTGAATCAGTGTAAATATTTACTTTTATATTTTCCCCAATAATAAAAGCCTGAATTAAAGTGAATAATTCAGCTTGCTGTGCTGAATAGGGGGACTCAAAGGCAGCTGCTTCTACAATCTCCATCTTTTGATCAACAATTGCATACCCAGACAATCTCTCACCCCACGGTCCAATGGATGCGCTCCCGTCCGCATATAATGTGATGTCAGAGTGCTCCATGGGTGCATCCCTCAAGTCCTCTCTTACTGATGTTTCTTCCTCTATAACAAATAGACAGTCATGTCCTGCTTCTGATTGCTCTTCTGGGGGTGAAATAAGAAAAGAGTAAGTAAATAAGTACATTTTATTTATATAGCACGTTTAAATCAACTCGCGTTGAAACCAAAGTGCTTTACGTAAAATAAATAATAAAAGAAATAATAAAGTTTCCGTACATCCATAGAAAAATTAAAAATCAGAAAAATGACATAACACATTATAGAATTCAACAAGAACGTCCCACCACAACAGAATCAAAATTTTCCACTGTGGGGAAAGGCAACAAAAAGTTAAGTCCTCTTCCTCTGTGAAACACCCGAGGTCGGGGCCTGTTTGTGGCCTCCGCTGCAAGTCCGATGTTTTCTGGCCCTCTTTGCTGGAAAGCTGGAACTCCGGCGTCGGGTGAACACTCCTCAAGAGGCTGGGTAAATCAATGTACAATGTTTGAACTGCAATTTCAGATTGTTCAACAGATAGATCTCATACTTATTTTGGCGGGCCATTGTTAAGTGCTGGGTTTGAAGCTGCCCCAACAATGCCGATACCGAATGTGAACTGTACACTACAATTTCCTGCTGGAGTGTCAAATTTCCAGCTGATTGTAAACTATTGTAGATTGCCGATAAGATTTCAGTGCAAAGAGGATGTCCCCTAGCTACTGGATCTAATTTAGAGGAGTAATATGCAACTATTTCTATGCCCATGCTTTTGAGTTAGTTCCGAAGTGGCACAGTCAGATAGAATTGTACAATACAGCTGGAAAGGACAATCGTATAATGGTCTTCCTAATGCCGGGGCTTGCATCAATGACCTTTTTAAGTTTTCAAAGGCCTCCTGTGCTTTCTTTGTTAATTTAATTTTGCCCTCCTTGCTGGTATAGGGTTGTGGTATAGGTAGCTCCTTGGTTTCTAGAGCTATATTTGGAATCCAGGGTCTGCAATAATTAACCATGCCCAGCCATTCCCTCATTTGTTTGGCTTTTGGGATTGGAAATTCACAGATAGGTTCAAGTCTTCTCTTTTCAAGACTTCTTTCAGTGGCCGAAATTATTCTGAGAAATGTAACTTTGTTCTGAGCTACCAGTACTTTTGATGGTGAGACCACATATCCTAGATCAGCTAAATGGTTTAGTAGTTGTGCAGTATCTTTCCGATTACTGGATTCATTTTTGCTGGCCACTAATAGATCATCAACATACTGCACTAATGTTGAATTCATTTGAACTTCAAGGTACTCATCCCGCAGACACCTGGAAAATAAAGTAGGCAAATTGACAAATCCTTGAGGCAATCTGGTCCAGGTGTATTGTTGGCCCCTATATGTGAAGGCAAACAAATATTGGCTGTCTTCATGAAGAGGAAGGGAAAAGAATGCATGTTTCAAGTCGACTATCGAAAATACTTTTGCTTCAGCCGGTATTTGGGCTAGGATAAGGGGAGGGCTTGGCATTAGGGCGTGAAGTGGTTCCACAACAGAATTGATTTCCCTTATATCTTGCACGAGTCTATATTGGCCCTCCTTTCCCAGTTTTGGAACGGCAAGAATAGGGGTGTTACAAATTGATTGGCACTTCACCAATATTCCTTGTTCTAGCCAACCACAAATTAATTTGTCAATACTGCTGATGGCCTGTAGTTTTCATGGATATTTATGGATTGAAGGAAGTGTTACCCCTTTCTGGAGAGCTACACGGATGGGATTGATGTTCACGCATCCTACCTGAGCTGTGTCCTCCGCCCACACTTGAGGGTCCACATACTCGCTTACCTCACTCCCCAGATGATAATTCAACAACATAATGATTAGACAAATTTTGCTTTTGATAATTATTCGGGTCTGCCAAGGTAATTGCCTTTCTTACCATCATTCCTAGGACTTTAGCTTTGGCTAGGAAATTCACCTTTCGGGTGATGTGAGGAGCAACATCTTCAGTTCTTTTCCATAATGGTGCTGGTATTTTAGCATACTCGGCAGCTTCCTCTTTTCCTTCCACTAGTGCCAATACTTCTATCTTCCAATCCTGTCCTACGTATGATTTAAAGAAGGTGTCCAGCTCTCTGTCCTTCCCACTCCTATCGTAAGCCAGTGTAATGTGAAGTGGGGAGTTCTTCGTCCAGATCTAAGGACTACCATTGAGGGTTCACTATGGGGCAACATTGTCGTATGGGAGCCCAGCGGATCACTATTATGCCTCTATCGCCACATTCTATTTTTAGTTGGAAAGCACAGAGTAGATTTCTCGCCATCAGGTTGCAATCTAAGCCGGTGGTTATCATAAATCTGTGTTTGATTGCCTTCATATACTACTTCGACTGGCTCAGAGATGGGATACTGGCAAACATGTCCTTAAAACCCGGACAGGTTGTGAACTTCTCTTGATTCTGGTAAATTGTAAATTGATTGAAGAGATGACATAGATGCGCCTGTGTCTACTAGGAAGATGTAGATTTTACCTTCAACCTGCAGAGACAACATAGGTTCCTCATCAGACTTGCATCCAGTCACTACTAGGTTTGCTAATCATAGGCGTGTGAATGGGTTATTCTGGGAAAAGGAGATGTGTTCCCTTGGCTCTTGATTTTCCTGCCAGTTCCCTCTGTGCTCTCTAGGATCTCGTTGATCCCTCCATTCTCTTTGATCTTGGAAATTTCTTCTGTGACCCCCTTCTTTCGTTCCATTCTTTATTTGGGCATCCCCTACTCCAGTGACCTACCCCTCCGCAACTATAACACCGGCCCATTCCTGATGGCCGGTATGTCCTCGACCTTGGTCTTTGGAGGACTGGCTCTAGGGCAGATGTTTCTCCATAATATCGGTCTGGATATTCCAGCACTCTAATTTCCCCCAGTCCATGGTTTACTGGTACTCTGGGGATCCATGGTTCAGGGTCGAAATTTGGTACTTCTTTTCTGATCACATATTCAGTTTTTTGTTTTACTGCAGGCGGGCTATCCTGCTTCTTTATGTCCCTCCAGTGATATCTTACAGCCCTAGCCATTTGACTGGCACTATTTTCTGTCCAGTCCATGTATTGGTCTTAATGGATTCTGCTACGTTGGTGGGAAGGCAATTCAATAAGATGGTAATTCAACAATATTGAGGGGTATTACTCCATTTCTGTAATTTAAGTCACCCGATTGATCCATATATAATTCAGAGAATCGCTCTAAGAATTCATCTGCTCCTTCTCCCTTTTTTGGTCTTACATCTAGTATTCTGGCCAAATCGATTGGTTTTTTTGAAGGTTGTTTGCAAGGGCTGTTAAAACAGCCTCTTCCCTTGCACCATTGTCCGTTATAATATTTGCAGGAGCTTCATGCGACGGATGCCCTAAGTTCATTAGGAATCTGCTGTGCTCATTTGGGGTAATTATTTGCTGGATCACCGCCCATAAATCTCGGGAGTCAGCGTGATAAATGTGCATTGTAGTTCTTAAGTATCCACAAAAGAAGCGGGTGATTTTCTACGATCGGGTATTTGACTTAAAATAGCCATCAGCTCGTTAGGCTTCCATGGGGAATAGACTCTAATTGTACGGGGATTATTTGCACTCACAGCATTGGTTGGGTCAAAAGAAGGATTAGGCATTTCCCTTACAGGGAACTGTCTAAGGGTTGTTTGTCTAGCTTCAAGATCTACCTCGACTTCTTCAATTGTTGTCTCACGTCTAGATGTATCTTCCCGTTCGCTAGGGGGTTCACGGTACCTTCTAAATGATTTTTTTTTCCTTCTCTAACCGCTCGTCCAACTTGTCTAGGGGTACACTCTTCTTTCTCCTTCACTAATTGAGTTCTTTTTCAAGTCTGGCTTCTGGTACTGTGAACTCTAGGACTATCTGTAATGGATGGGGCGGTTGGGTTTAAGGAAGTCTGTGCCATGGAATATAATTGTCTATCCTGTTCACAAGCTCCACAATGTTTATTGGTGACATGGGGAAGATGAATAAGGTGGTGGACGTGAATTCCTAATTTTAACACTTTCCCAATCTTCTAAATAATCATCGTCGTCCATCTCGTAACCAGTGCCAACCATCGGATCCTCACGCTTAAAACCTATGGATGCCAGTTTCTCTGTGGAAGATTTTCTTTTCCCCTTGTCCTTAATACTCTCAGGCTCCTCCCTGCAAATGCTTCAGTATACTCTAATTTTATCCCCCGCTTTAGAGTTGCTTCCTTCCAACTTGCCATTCTTTCCATCACTCTACTCGCTTTCTGTTCCTCATAATAACTTTTCCACAATTCAATTAATTATTTTGCCTCTTCAGTATCGCTGCATTGCCAGAGAATCTGATCAACGTATTTCAATCCCTTTACTGTATCTATGCCCCCTTTGAGCCATAATTTGCTCCCTAATTCTCTCTATTTAATGCTCTGGGATGAATTCTCAATCGGTCAGCTTTTTGTGGAAATTCACTGCATATTTCTTGTAACGGACTTTCCGAGTCAGCGGTCATATCTTTATTTACGTGGTTCCCCATTCTATTGGATATGGAAGCAACTTTCAAGCTACTCACACCTCTTAACAATTTACCCCTTTCTAATTTCCGAAACTACCAAGGTCGTTTTTAAACAATATTCAAAAATTAAGGCGCTCCAGGAAACAACCAACCACAATCACACACGTTTGTAGTTTGTTTGGTTGTTTGGTTGTTTGTCTTTTTGCACAAAGTCCGCGAGCATTGCCATTTTTCATTTCACTGCACATCTCGTATGTGTATATGTGACGAATAAACTTGACTTGACTTGACTTGACTTCCGCAGCCCGTTTCCTATCCCCGACCTTAATCTAAGCACATGCAAATGAGCTGTTCTAAACACGCAAGCAAAATCGAATACAGAAAATAACTTATTCCACTTATTATAAGTATGCCTAACCATATTTGTGTGTAAACCCTAAGCATTCGTCTAATAGAGCATTGGTTAACTATACAGTCTCGACTATTAAATCGCAGTATTCTCAATTCCTCCTCGTGGTGTGCTCAGTCAACGGAATGATCCCTTCCTCGACACAGCGATCAAAAGAATACGAACCCCGATCAAACCACCACAAATCGGATTCTAACAATATTACAATCCCGATTTAAACAAATACAAATATTCAATTCAAACACACTTTTACTTCAATTATCTAACACCCCAAAATCCTTAAGCACTCACACAGACACTTAATCTTAATCTTAACACACTCTAAATCTTTTTACATACACAAAGTATTTATACAATTTGGATCCAATAAAGATGCTAAAAAAGACAATGCTGGATTTCTACAATTTACAATAATAATTTAACACACAAGTGCAGTTTACATATTCTATGTCGCTCTTCTAGGGAGATGCTAACTGCATTTCGTTGTCTCTGCACTGTACACTGCCAAAGACAATAAAGTTTGAATCTTAATCTGAAACACTTGATCTCAATCTCGCATCACGCTGTTATCAATCAGTGAATCTCTCCCTCTGATACCAAAGATTTTCCCCTTTCCAAGTATACTCTTTGCTGAGGGGTACTACTACTTAAATTGACTACTTTTCCTCCTAAATGTTACTTTCCCCTGCTAAGACTGGACTTCTATAGGGGGACCTCCATCCCTCCTCTCTAAGTTCTACAGAATTAGGGGTACCTCTCGCATCCGGGTTCTTTTCACCAAGTAAACCAGTTTCCCGTCTCTCAGTTACTCTTCGCTAATAGGTACTAATCAACAATCGATCAGAGGGTTACTATTCACTGTTGATCAGCCGCTATTCGGAATCGATCTCAAACATGCACAAACTCCGAAGTTCTATCTACACAGAATTCAAATTCTACTGTACGGGCAGAACTTCAATGTGAAATTCTGTATTTGGAAATTTGATTTTGCAAATCTAGACTCTTTCTCGGACCAACTAGTTTTGGCACGTATCTCTCCACATATGCGGGCTCTCGAATTCAAATTGCCCAATGAAATCTCGAATGGACTAGAGTATTCCTAGCCAATCCTAGCCCCGTAACTTCAGGGAGGGACTCAGATATCTTCACACAGACACACCTCTCTGTTTAGCACCAGGCAGGGGCGGAAAACCCGGGGGGCCAGAGGGGACACGTCCCCCCCCCCATGTTTTGAGAGGTGGGGGACATCCCCCCCAAGTTTTTGTGATCCCGATTTTAAAATCTCCACTTTTAGTGCTGGATTGAGCCTCCAAAGCCTCGTGCGTGTGTGTGTGAGTGTGCGCATGCACGCGTGGTTGCCAAAAAATTGTGTCCCCCGTCCCCTCCATGTTTTGATAGCGAGTTCCACTCTTGGCACTGGGGGTCAGCGCCTAGCCTCTTCACCCTGGCAGTCGATGACAATTTTCGGAATGCACCTTTCCAATTAGCGCTCCCTGCAACGACAGGTCAAATGCTTCACCGCTTAGCATGTAAACCAGACTTGTATTTCAATACCCCCCCAATTGGATACCAAATCCGGAACAATGGGCCACCTCTCGCCCTCGAGGCATGTCAGGCTCTCATGTCTGCATGAGACATGAGAGCTACAGCCTGCCAACTGCGACCATGTTTTTGGGCCACTTCTTGCAATGTTTTATCGGCCCCTAACCCAAAGGAGTGCTATCCACCCCACCCCCTCCCCCCTGTGCTTGCTAGTCTCTGTTCTATGATCTTGTTGGGACACTTTCCCAAGCCCGCGAATGATTGATCCGCTCCGACTAGCGAAGTGCCGAAAATCAATGCGAAAACCGCACAGTGGCGCCCGATTTCTGCACTCGCGATCGAAACAGCTCAACTCCCTTGATGGCAAACTTGTGTTTGGGGGTCCGTTGAGATCCTGGATGAGCCCCCAATGTAAATAGCTCATTCTAAGCTTCCCCCCAGTCTAGTTTCAGTCAAAAATCACTTAGTCAAGCACTTGCGCAACTAAACTTTATTTTGGAAAAAACACAATAACAGCTCCCACTACTATACCTAACCACCATGGGTTCTATCCTCATATCTGCCTGGCCAAGCCCTCTTAGCCTCGTTCAAGCAGAGACACTCCAGAAGATCACACAGTCACAAGCGTTCTCCCAGAAGATCGACGCAGGGCCTCATGGGAGCGGCTTTTTATAGGTCCTCGAACCATGAGGGGCCAAACCACATGGGGGAGGTCTCTTTACAGTCCAATACCAGATATCGATGAACATAGTACATGATAGACATTTCCCTAACCCAATAATACAGTAACTAAGACAATGTATTTGAAAGAAAGTTCTAGAAGGAAGCAAACAAGAATAAACATTGAAACAGTTCGACCAATCATCAACCAACAGGATGACCGTCTCGCAACATTATTTATACTATTTACAATCCCGTTGCAGCGATCCAATCGAAATGATGCATTTAGGGTTTGTTTGCAAAACTGCTATACATTTTATCAATTTAGGAGAAACAAGGAGAACACCTGGACCCCTCACTATCCTGCATACCAGTCTGAGCCTAGATTGGCTGATGCTATCCAAAGCCTGTAAATTTCAGCTGACAAGTGTTGAGCAATTCTGACAAGTGCAGGAATCCTTCATTTTATGGTGTCTTTAATTTGGCCAGTTTTAACAACTGTAGCTACTGTTATTGCTGCTGCAAACATAGGTTTGATCATGTTCAGGTGTTTCTGTGAGCAGATTATGTTTTCCCAGCTAACACGTAGGTTTCCACCAAGGATCTCGGATTCTTCCGACAGCCAAGGATGAGACAGAAGAAGTGCAGGCGTGACAAAATAATTAAAGGGGAGAGTTGATGTGCATATGAAAGAGAATAAGTTAAAGGGTTACAGAGAAATGAGACTTAGATTTGCTCTGCTGGTAAGCGGTTGGGATCTGATGTGCTGAAGGCATCCTGTAAATAAGGAGAATGACAACAATTTTGGGTGCTGCCTTTTGAAAAAATCAGTGCTTCTTACCACAAAACTCATTACCCAGTCTAGTCTCAGGTTATATAAACAAAGATTGCGGTAGATCCTCAACAGATCAGGCTGCATCTGCAGAAAGAAAGAGAGAGAGATTTAACATTTCAGATCTAGCATCCTTTGTCAGAATTGGAAAATATTAACACCAAACTGTACAGGTGGGAGGGATGTGCAAGAGAAAGATTTTTCATTCACAAATATAGTTGGTGTCATCGTTGACTAGTCTTAGGATCACAATTTCTCAAATCAATTTGAAACAAACAACTACTTCCTGTCCATTACAAAAAGCATTTTTATTTCATATTTGATATGTGGATCAAATTAATTATGGCCTGTTGCAGTCTTCCAATACTTAAATGATGAGAACACGTTTACTGTAAATTATGACAGAACTGCTGTAAATTATTCAGCAAACACAGCAAGACACAAACTCAAGGCATTCTGCCCTGATATAGCTCTGTGTTTTGTTTTTGCTTGAGGGACAGTATAAGTGAAAGATTAGAGGAAATCAGGTTGTCACCTGTTGCAGTTCGGAAACCTCTTACACCATGCAAATTCATTGACACATCCTGATGATAGAGAAATAAACCAGTCTGCCTTAATGCCGTCTGAACGGATAACTGCTGCTCAATTGGAAGTTGCTAACAGTCCCTAACTTATATCACCGTTTAAAAAGACAACCTAAGTGCATCCAGAAGATCAAATAAAAAAAATTTCACTGTCCCACGTTGATTGCAAAACTGTCCAAAAATTAGATCTTAGTGCGTGGCAAAGGAATTTGAAGCAATATTTTTATATTGCCTACCCCCTAGATCACCAGGCTTTCCTTTGAAATCATGTTCTGATCTATATTTGTGGAGGAAGGAACTGCAGGTGCTGGTTTAAACTGAAGGTAGACACAAAAAGCTGCAGTACCTCAGTGGAACAGGCAGCATCTCTGGAGAGAAGGAATGGGTCTGAAGAAGGGTCTCCACCCGAAACGTCACCCATTCCTCTCCAGAGATGCTGCCTGTCCCGCTGAGTTACTCCAGCATTTTGGGACTATATTTGAATCTTCATTGATGTGAATATGTTCAGCCATTGCAACAGGAAATTCTGCATATTCAGATTTGGAGGATATTCAGCATGTCTTCCATGACTCCTACAAATATCCACAGATGCACCATACAAAGCATAGTGGTGAGTTGCATCACAGCTTGGTTTGGGAACAGCTCTGCCCCAGATTGCAAGAAATTGCAAAGAATTACGGATGTAGCCCAGTCCATCTCACAGACCAGATTTCCCACCATTGATTCCATCTATACTTCACGCTGCCTCGGAAAAGCAGCCCAACATAATCAAAAACTTGTCTGGGTCATTCTTGCCTCTCTCTGCTCCCATCCGGTAGAAGGTACAGAAGCTGGAAAGCGTGCACCATCCAACTCAGGAACAGCTTCTTCCCCTCTCTTATCAGGCTTCCATAAGCAAGGAAACTGTTTGATTCACCTCTACTCCATTGAGGACATTGGACTTTGGACGCTGCATGCTGAGAAGTACAGTATATTCTGCATTCAGTAACTTCCCCTTTGCTCATCTAATGTACTTGAGTTTGACTTAATTGTATTTATGTATATAGTATTATCTAATCTGATTGGATAGCATTTAAAGCAAAGCTTTTCACTGTACCTCAGTGAACATGAGGCAATAATAAACCTAAACCCCAATTATTACTTACAATTATCTCTGGGGTGTGATATTCAACTGCAAGAAATAGTTACAGGCCTTCGCTGGATTATGAACAGCCAATTTATGAACACACCTACATATGGACTTGCTCCCATAATATTTACAGAAGTCTGATATGCATACACATGACCACTCCACAAACGACAGAACTAT
Source organism: Leucoraja erinaceus (assembly GCF_028641065.1). NCBI lineage: Eukaryota > Metazoa > Chordata > Chondrichthyes > Rajiformes > Rajidae > Leucoraja > Leucoraja erinaceus. The sequence goes on from NC_073383.1 coordinate 25,585,327, forward strand.
TTTCTTCCCTCTTGCTCCCAACTTGAAGTAATTGTTCTTTCTTATTAGTTTTCTGTGCTTTAGATGCCATCAGTTTCAATATTATGAGGATACAGTTACCATATCAATTGATGCTTGTGTATTTTCTGACATACGGACAAAATCGCCTTATGGTTGTCTATAAAAAAGAACCCGTTTATTACCTGGGGGCGATCTATACATTTTAAGTATTAAGAAAAATCAGTCAGCTATGAATTTAAATTAACCTTGGATAAATTGTGATCCTATGTTGGCTTCAATTACCCACCATTGAATTTACAAAATCCTCCAGATGGAGGTGTAAGCCATTCCACTTAGATATGTGAAGTAATATATTTTAAATTGGTTTTGCACTGTGAAAAGAATGCCCAGTATCTTCATTTATAGCAATCATTGCAACTCAATTATATGTCAGCACCTTAAGAACTATTTGGCCTCTGTCGGTGATCTGAATTGATATATTTAACAACTTAGATGTTAATTATAACCTAAATAACTTCCTCTTATGGAACCCTTGTTCTACATTCTGCTTCATAGAAACATAGAAAATAGGTGCAGGAGAAGGCCATTTGGCCCTTCGAGCCAGCACCGCCATTCACTGTGATCATGGCTGATCGTCCCCTATCAATAACCCGTGCCTGCCTTCTCCCCATATCACTTGATTCCACTAGCCCCTAGAGCTCTATCTAACAATTACTTCGTATTACTTTCCGTTGAATTGGTGCAAAGCAAAAGTTACACCCATTCGAATCAGTTCCCTCGAGGGCAACATACTGTAAGTTGAAATTGCCCCAAATTTGACCTCAGTTTTTGGTCAACACCTTACAACTGCGGCACAATGCTGCAGTTGGTAGAGCTGCAGGCTCACAGAGCGAGAGACCCGGGTTCAATCCGAACCTCTGGTGTTGTCTGTGTGGAGTTTGCACATTCTCCCTGTGACCATGTGGGTTTCCTCCTGGTGCTCCAGTGTAGGTTTATTATTGTCACGCGTGCCGAGGTACAACGAAAGGCTCAGTTTTATGCTATCATGCTATCCAAACAGATCAGATACACTGTGCATAAATACAATCCAGTCAAACTCAAATACAATAGATGGAACAAAGGAAAAGATACAGAGTGCAGAATATAATTCTCAGCACCGTAGCTCATCAGTTCCAGAGACAAAGTCCAATGTCCGCAATGGGGTTGAAGTGAATCAGGCAGTAACCCAGCTTTTGTAAGGACCATTCAGAAGCCTGATAAGAGAGTGGATAAGAAAGGCTGTGTCTGAGTCTGGTAGTATGCACTTTTAAACTTCTAAACCTTCTGCCAGATGTGAGCAGGGAGAAGATAGAATGACCGGAGTGGAACAAATCTTTGAATATGTTGGCCGCGTTTCCAGGGCAGCATGGCATATAGATGGAGTCAATGGTGGGAGGTTTGGTTAGTGTGTGATGGACTGGGCTACATCGACAATTTTGCAATTTCTTGCAGACTTAGGCAGGAATTTCCTCTAACTTTGAATATGCAGAATACCTTGTTGCAATGACTGTACATACTTACCCCCAACGAAAGATCAAATGTAGATCAGCATCATAATTTCAAAGGAAATCCTTGCCACAGAGGAAACCCTTGTCAAATCCTTGCCTTTTGACATGCCAACTTTCCCAGTCTGCTCATGAAGTAGAGACGTTGGTGTGCTGGTTGCCATATCAATAGACAATAGACATAGAAACATAGAAACATAGAAATTAGGTGCAGGAGTAGGCCATTCGGCCCTTCGAGCCTGCACCGCCATTCAATATGATCATGGCTGATCATCCCACTCAGTATTCCGTACCTGCCTTCTCTCCATACCCCCTGATCCCCTTAGCCACAAGGGCCACATCTAACTCCCTCTTAAATATAGCCAATGAACTGGCCTCAACTACCCTCTGTGGCAGAGAGTTCCAGAGATTCACCACTCTCTGTGTAAAAAAAGTTCTTCTCATCTCGGTTTTAATGTGTGAAAAAAGTTCTTCTCATCTCGGTTAGACCATAGACAATAGGTGCAGGAGTAGGCTATTCGGCTCTTCGAGTCAGCACCGCCATTCAATGTGATCATAGCTGATCATCCACAAAGTATCCCATTCCTGCCTTCTCCTCATATCCCCTGACTCCACTATCTTTAAGATTTCTGTCTAGCTCTCTCTTGAAGGTATCCAAAGAACCGGCCTCCACCGAGGCAGAAAATTCCACGGACTCACAACTCTCTGTGTGAAAAAGCGTTTCATCATTTCCATTCTAAATGCCTTGGCCCCTTATTCTTAAACTGTGGTCCCTGGTTCTGGACTCCCTCAACATCGGGAACATGTGTCCTGCTCTAGCGTGTCCAAACCCTTAATAATCTTATATGTTTCAATAATAATGCCTCTCATCCTTCTAAATTCCAGAGTATACAAGCCCAGCCGCTCCATTCTCTCAGCATATGACAGTCCCGCCATCCCGGGAATTAACCTTATGAACCCACGCTGCACTCCCTCAGTAGCAACCAATGTGATTGGTCCACGACAAATCATTGGTAATATTAACACCAACTTGAAGCTCTCAACTATTTACACTTTGTCACCGTTGATGCTGGTTGTAATGTAATCCACAGTGCTTCCTGATGTTGCAGAGACATGCAGGATGACAGGTTAATTTGCCTCTGTAAACTATCCCCAGTTTGTAGGGAGTGGATGAGAACGTGGGATAACATAGAGCAAGTAGGAACAGGTGATTGATGGCTGGTATGGACTCGGTGGGATGAAGGGCCTGTTCTCATGCTGAATCTTTCAATCAACCAAAAAACAATTTTCTGAGTCACATCATTGCAATCCAAGGACAGATTTCCTTGTTCTAACTTATTACCATTAATGTTTGCATGCTACATCTGTAGGTTAACGTTGCTGTACATAATTGTGAGGATAATAAATGCTGTTTGATATATTTAATATAGTGGCCATGCTTAGTGTGCACTGATACTGAAACAACATTTGATGTCTATTTAAAACCTACTCAAATAGCAATTACTAATTGAAATCATATGAAAAGGGAAGAGAGTATATTTATTTGACTACGTTGAACTATGATGAAGACATAAGAAATGAATCGGCATCCTAAAAATGTGTTGCTTCCTTCAATATTTTTATTTTTTCCATTCTGCATGCTTTCAAATGCTTCTGTTTAGGGCGGTAAACAAGCAGCAGCCCTTGAAGTACAAAAGCTTTCAGCAGGTTCCATGATGCACATGCCCACTAGAACTTCAAAGAGGAATGCTGATGAATTTTCCTTGTAATCCCTGCCTTTTGGCCCAAAGGCCTACTCCATCTGAATAAACAAAACCCTAGTGGCCCAACTGCGGTCAGGAAGATCAGGTGATGCAAAAAAAAAAGTGATTTTTAAAAATCAATATGGCTTTTGCTGGTATTTTTAAGGCCTCTTTTGGCAGTTCTTTTATGTGTTTCAAAAGACAATTATGATTTCATGGGGATTTGGAAACTTGTTTCGTAGAGCAAGACTGTAAATCATCACTACCTTTTCTCTGCATCTACTTAATACCTTTAACTCCATACAGATTTTCAGACCTCTTTTTGTGTCCATCATGATTTTACACCCACTTTTGTAATGTAATGATTTTACATAGATACATGGACAATAGGTGCAGGAGTAGGCCATTCGGCCCTTCGAGCCAGCACCGCCATTCAATGTGATCATGGCTGATCATCCCCAATCAGTACCCCGATCCTGCCTTCTCCCCATATCCCTTGATTTTGTTAGCCCAGAGAGCTCTATCTAACTCTCTTTTGAATGCATGCAGTGAATCGGCCTCCACTGCCTTCTGAGGCAGAGAATTCCACAAATTCACAATTCCTTGGGTGAAAACGTTTTTCATCATCTCAGTTCTAAATGGCCGACCCCTTATTCTTAAACTGTGGCTCCTGGTCTGGACTCCCCCAACATCAGGAACATGTTTCCTGTATCTAGCATGTCCAATCCCTTAATAATTTTATATGTTTCTATAAGCTCTCATCCTTCTAAATTCCAGTGATACAAGCCCAGTCGCTCCATTCTTCCATCATATGACAGTCCCGCCATCCCAGGAATTAACCTCATGAACCTACGCTGCACTCCCTCAATAGCAAGAATGTACTTCCTCAAATTAGGAAACCAAAACTACACACAATACTCTGGGTGTGGTCTCACCAGGGCTCTGTGCAACTGCAGAAGGACCTCTTTGCTCCTATACTCAACTCCTCTTGTTATGAAAGCCAACATGCCATTAGCTTTCTTCACTGCCTGCTGTACCTACATGTTTACTTTCAGTGACTAAATGTACAAGGACACCCGGGTCTCGTAGTTTTTCCCCTTTTCCTAACCTAACACCATTCAGATAATAATCTGCCTTCCTGTTCTTGCCACCAAAGTGGATAACCTCACATTTATCCACATTATACTGCATCTGCCATGTACCAGCCCACTCATCCAACCTGTCCAAGTTACCCTGCATCCTCATAGCATCCTCTTCACAGTTCACACTGCCACCCAGCTTTGTGTCATCTGTAAAGTTGCTAATGTTACTTTTCATTCCTTCATCTAAATCATTAATGTATACTGTGAATAGCTGCAGTTCCAGCACCGAGCCTTGCGGCACCCCACTAGTCACTGTCTACCATTCTGAAAGGGACCCGTTAATCCCTACTCTTTGTTTCCTGTCTGCCAACCAATTTCCTCCATGCCAATACCCTACCCCCAATACAATGTGCCCTCATTTTGCCCACAAATCTCCTGCATGGGACCCTATCAAAGGCTTTCTGAAAGTCCAGGTACACTACATCCACTGGCTCTCCCTTGTCCATTTTCCTAGTTACATCCTCAAAAAATTCCAGAAGATAAGTCAAGCATGATTTCCCCTTCGTCAAGCAAGATTTCCCCTTCGTAAATCCATGCTGACTCAGACCGATCCTGTTACTGTTATCCAAATGCGCAACTATTGCATCTTTAATAATTGACTCCAGCATCTTCCCCACCACCAATGTCAGGCTAACTGGTCTATAATTTCCTGCTTTCTCTCTCCCTCCTTGAAAAGTGGGATAACATTAGCTACCCACCAATCCACAGGAACTAATCCAGAATCTATAAAACATTGGAAAATGATCACCAATGCGTCCACAATTTCTAGAGCCACCTCCTTGAGTACCCTGGGATGCAGACCATCGGGTCCTGGGAATTTATCAGCCTTCAGTCTACCCAACACCATTTCCTGACTAATGTGAATTTCCTTCAGTTCCTCCGTCACCAAGGTCCGCTGACCCCTAGTACATCTGGGAGATTGTTTGTGTCTTCCTTAATGAGGACAGAACCAAATTACATGTTCAACCCGTCGGCCATTTCCTTGTTCCCCATAATAGATTCACCTGTTTCAGTCTTCAAGGGAGGCACATTTGTCTTAACTAATTTTTTCCTCTTCACATACCTAAAGAAGCTTTTACTGTCCTCCTTTATATTCTTGGCTAGCTTACCTTCGTACTTTATCTTTTCTCCCCATATTGCCTTTTTAGTTACCTTCTGTTGATCTTCAAAAGTTACCTGATCCTGTGGCTTCCCGCTCATCTTTGCTTTGTTATACGTCCTCTCTTTTAGTTTTATATTGTCCTTGACTTCCCTTGTCAGCCACGGCCACCACTTACTCCCCTTAGAATCTTTCTTCCTCTTTGGAATGAAATGATCCTGCATCTTCTGGATAATTCCCAGAAATACCTGCCATTGCTGTTCCACTGTCATCCCTTGTTGGGTCCCTTTCCAGTCAACTTTGGCCAGCTCCTCCCTCATGCCTCCATAGTCCCCTTTGTTCAACTGCAATACTGACACTTCTGATTTTACCTGGGAGCAATGAAACCTACCAGGCAAAAGGCTACTCCAGCTGAATGTCGGCACCTGGTGGTGGAGGAGGTGTGCCACCAGGAAGAAGCAGCCAGGTGTGCCAAAGCCATATCCCAAGCCAAACAAGGCCGCTGGATGAGGTGGGATGGTGTTGAGAGGAGGAAGATCACATGGAGAGAGCTGTGGAGCATGGAGTCAAATAAGTTGAGCTTCATTATCAGAGCCACATATGACGTCCTTCTCTCTCCCACAAACCTAAATCTTTGGCAGGGAGGGGATCCAGCCTGCCCCCTGTGTGCAGTTCCAGCAAACCTCAAGCACATCCTGGTCGGTTGTAAGACCAGCCTAACACAAGGCAGATACACCTGGCAACACATCCAGGTGCTGAAGTGTTTGGCAGCTGAACTCGATTGCAAGAGAGCTACCACCAACGCCATGCCTATCAATGCCCAGATAACATTCCCGCAAATACCATCCTTCATCCGGGAAGGAGAGAAACGGAGGACTAACCCCTCGCCTCTCAACTCATGCCCACTGAACTCAGCCAGGGACTGGGAAATGCGTGTTGACCTAGGCCAGAGGCTTTCGTTCCCAGTTGAAATCGCAGCTACCAACCTGCGACCAGACGTCGTTCTCTGGTCCAACTCCTGTCAGCATGTTTTCATCATTGAGCTGACGGTCCCCTGGGAGGAGGCTGTGGACGAGGCTTATGAAAGAAAAAAGCTTTGATATTCAAACCTTGCAGCAGAGGCAGAGGAGAGAGGTTGGAGTGTCCAGTGGAGGTGGGGTGCAGGGGCTTTGTAGCCAGTTCCATCACAAGGCTCCTGAGGGAAGTAGGAGTCAGAGGGCAGGCACAAAGGAGAGTAATAAAATAACTTGCCAATGCCACCAAATGGAGCAGTCACTGGCTGTGGCTGAAGAGAAAATATGCAGTCTGGGCTGCCACGTAACTATCTAGAGGCTAACCATAAGACACACACCCAGGGCTGATCACCCTGCGGTGGGCCTGCCTCGACTGAGGGTGTCTTGTGATAAAAGGCCGCAACACCCAGTGACATTAAGGTACACAACTGAAGATGTGTCTGATTGGTAGTAAAATCACCTAGTGGTCATCCCCAAGAATGTCAATTGTAGTGAAATCTTAGGGATTGTAACACCCAGTCCTACTAATCATTCTTTACTTTCCTCCTTTATATTCTTGGCTAGCTTACCTTCGTACTTGATCTTTTCTCCCCATATTGCCTTTTTAGTTACCTTCTGTTGATTTTTAAAAGTTACCCGATCCTCTGGCTTCCCGCTCATCTTTGCTTTGTTATACGTCCTCTCTTTTAGTTTTATATTGTCCTTGACTTCCCTTGTCAGCCACGGTCACCTCTTACTCCCCTTAGAATCTTTCTTCCTCTTTGGAATGAAATGATCCTGCATCTTCAGATTGGATAATTCCCAGAAATGCATTATCCAGAAGCATCTTCTGGATAATTCCCAGAAATACCTGCCATCGCTGTTCCACTGTCATCCCTTGTTGGGTCCCTTTCCAGTCAACTTTGGCCAGCTCCTCCCTCATGCCTCCATAGTCCCCTTTGTTCAACTGCAATACTGACACTTCCGATTTTACCTTCTCCCTTTCAAATTGCAGCTTAAAACATCATATTATGGTCACTACCTCCTTAGGGTTCCTTTACCATGAGTTCCCTTATCAAATCCGGTTCATTACACAACACTATAATTCCAGAATTGCCTTCTCCCTGGTAGGCTCCAGTACAAGCGGCTCTAAGAATCCCATCTCGGAGGCACTCTACAAACTCCCTTTCTTGGGGTCCAGTACCAACCTGATTTTTCCAGTCTACCTGCATGTTGAAATCTGCCATAACCATTGTAGCATTACCTTTGTTACATGCCAATTTTACTTCGGAGTCACGTGAGTGACTTCGTGGAGAAGCCCGCTCAGGGCGCAGGTGCGGCATTACGCCAGCAAGTGCAACAGCGGCGGCAGCTGGAGTCAGGCTCTCCAGCTGCACTTTACAAGCGCACTTTCAGGTAAGTGAAGGGTGCGTTGGGAACGGAGCGAGTTGGAGTTGGTTTTGTTTTGGAAAACATGTCCCAACGTAAGAAACTCGCGACTAGAGCTGCCCGAGCTTTAACTCCACCAGAGGAGTCTATTCCAGCGGGGCAGCAGCCAGCGGCACTACCGCTGGAACAGCGGTTTGAAATTCCTCAGACCGAGCCGGGCCCAGTCACGCCAGAGCCTACACGGCGGGCTGGGAAAGCCACCCGTAAGACAAACCGGCCGGTCGATTCCGATTCGTCGGAGGAGGACGTGTCCACCCCGAAGCGGGGGAGAGACAGCCGCTTAAGCTGCATCAAGCAGCTGTTGGAGGGGATGGTTTACCGGGAGCAGCAGCGCTCTCGGTCAGACAGGACAGGCGCCCCCTCCATGGTGCTGAGTCCGGCACCCCCCTTTGCGACCTCAGACCAGGACTGGGAGGTCAGCATCGGTGACCAGGAGCAGGCTGGTCTGAATATGGGGCAGGCGGAAGGTACCGACAAAGAGCAGGGTGTGCAGGAAGAGCTGCTAGGGGTCGTAACACGATTCGTTGCTACCCCACGGGTTGGAGCACCACTGCAGCCTAGAATGGCTGCAAGTATAAATCATCTCTCCAACAAGCCACTGCAGGAGAAGGTGCTCGCCCAAGTGCTGGACGAGCACATCGCCCCGGATAACTGTGAGGCCCTGAAGGTCAAGAGCCTCAACCCTCAGATATGGGGTAACGTGGGTGGACCTATTCGAACTCAGGAGGTCAAACTCCAGCGCGTACTTCGCCTCCTGACGGCGGCGATAACAGCATACGCACGGGGAGTCGAGACCACAGAAATGACAGCTCACCAACAGGATGTCTTGGCGCTCATGTGCACGACGCAATACGAGCTGAACAATCTCAGGAGAGATAACATTCGGCCGGCATTGAATCCTAAATTTGCAGGATTGTGCAAAGCCCCCACTGTAGGAACCGACTCATTTCTTTTTGGGAAAGACTTAAATAAGCAACTCAAAGAAATGGAGGAGGCTTCAAAAACCTCTAGCCTCATGAGGGCACCACCGCCAGCACCTATACCGAAGCTCTTCATAACACCAAGGCGGCAGCACACCGCTGCATCCACCAGTCGGCATCCTCCATATGCGACTGGTCAAAGCTTGGGGCCGCACTATCCCCAGAAACCTTTTTTAGGTCAGGGCCTGCAGCGGACCCCCTGGAAAATGCGCCTCCCCCCAACATCGCCAGCTCGTCGACAGAGAACAGCCAAAAAGAGAAAACCTCAACCCCGCCAATAACCATGGAGGTAGGTGGATCTGGTTCCTACCCGCATATTGTGAATAAAGGTGAATTACTAACAGGGGGAAGATTACACTTATTTAAAGAAGCATGGGGGAGGATCACAGATGATAAATATATACTTAATAGTATTCAAGGTTATAAAATAGAGTTTATTTCGAATATACCGCCAGTTCAACACATGCCTGAAAGGACATTTGTACTCTCCAACAAACAACAATTGGAGGGACAAGCTGAACTGGTGAGGCTTATAAACAAAGGGGTCATAGGGAAAACCATTCATGAGCCCTTGGAATTTGTTTCCAACATATTTACTAGATGTAAAAAGGATGGTGGATGTCGCATCATCATTGACTTGACATCCTTGAATGTATTTGTTAAGTATATACATTTCAAAATGGAAACATTTGCGACTGCTAGACAATTGATTTTCAAAGGATACTATATGGCCAGCATCGATCTCAAAGATGCTTACTATCTAGTACCGATACATAAAGATTATAGCAGATATCTTAAATTTATCTGGATGGGGGAGCTTTGGCAGTATAAAGCACTGCCTAATGGGCTTACTTCAGCTCCAAGACTATTCACAAAAATATTGAAGCCAGCCATGGCAACGTTAAGGAAACAAAAACATATAGTCATGGCATATTTGGACGACATCCTCATAGTTGGGAAAACTATGGAATTGGCTGTAGCAGCAGTATCAGCTACAAAACAGCTCCTAGAGACTCTAGGCTTTGTCTTACATCCAGATAAATCCAAGTTAAATCCATCCACAATTATGGACTATTTGGGGTTCACAATTAACTCAGTCCAAATGACGATTACCATGCCAAGGGAAAAAATGATTGCATTAACACAATCATGTAAAAAATTAAAAAATAAAGAAAAAAGCCAACTATTCGACAGGTGGCAGCAGTAATTGGCAAAATGGTAGCAGCATTTCCAGCTATCCAGTTTGGACCTTTGCACTATCAAAATTTGCAAAGAGCAAAGATAACAGCATTAAAATGGCACAAAGGTCATTATGATCGGATCATGACTATACCCCCTGAAGCAATAGCAGAGCTACAGTGGTGGATTCAATATATTTGGCACGGTTATAGTCCTATTGTTATTACTAATCCTACGTTAGTACTCCAAACCGATGCTAGTGCTCAAGGCTGGGGAGCAACTAACTCCATATCCAGCACAGGTGGTAGATGGACTAACTCAGAATCTTCATTACTATCTACACTGGGCATTAACTCTTTGGAAATGTTGGGCGCCTTTTATGGTTTAAAAGCATATGCGTCTGATATGCGTCACTTGCATGTTAGATTAGAAATAGATAATACAACGGTGGTAGCTTATGTTAACCATATGGGCGGCATAAAATCTTTATCATGCGACAAATTGGTTAATATGATTTGGGAATGGTGTGTCGAAAGACATATTTGGCGTTCAGCTACCTATCTACCAGGTAAGCTAAACATAGTGGCGGACACCAGGTCACGGAAATTCAATGACAACATCGAATGGATGTTAAATCCTAAAACATTTGCTAAAATTGTAAAGCAATATGGGAAGCCAGATATAGATTTATTTGCATCAAGACTGAATCACCAACTACCTGTCTATGTCGCGTGGGAACCAGATCCGGAGGCAGCAGCGGTAGACGCTTTTACGTTAGATTGGGGAAAGTTTGTCTTTTATGCTTTTCCCCCCTTCTGCCTCATTAGCCGGGTGCTTCGAAAAATCCAGACGGATTCAGCGTCTGGAGTTTTGGTGGTGCCCGACTGGCCTACACAGCCATGGTTCCCAATTCTCCAGGACATGGTGGTGGAAACACCTATGGTATTCCCCAGTCATCCAGGGTTACTGACTCACCCAGTATCAGGCATCAGCCACCCATGCCACAAAGATATGAATCTCCTGGGTTGCAGATTTTAGACCGACCTTACCTGGATCTGGGGTTATCGGAACAAACCATCGCCACCATGTCAGCATCCCTACGGATATCCACGAAGAGGCAGTACCTAACCTGCATCAGGAAATGGGAAACGTACTGCCAGAAAACCGGGATTGCTTATAAAACAGCCACAGTAGCGGATGTTCTGGAATTCCTGGCAGACTTACATCATCGTGAAGATTTGAGCTACAGTGCCATCAACACGGCACGTAGTGCTCTTTCAAATTACCTCAAACCTGCGGGACATCAGGCCATGGGAGCCCATCCGCTGGTGGTAAAACTGATGAGGGGCATATTTAACAGCAAGCCCCCCACCCCTAGATATACAAAAATCTGGGATGTCAGTATTGTACTCACATACCTGCGGGACAGACCACCAGCTAGATCTCTCAGTTTAGAGCAGTTGACTTTAAAAACACTCATGCTCATGGCGCTAGTATCTGCACAGAGGGTCCAGTCCTTACATCAACTTCGACTGGACAACATGGACGCTACATCGGATCAGATCACATTCACTATTCAAGGTCTGATAAAACAGTCCAGGCCAGGAACATCCCAACACGCTAGTGGCATTCCGGGCATACCCACTAGAGCCACGATTGTGTGTGGTGACCCACATAAATATTTACATAGACACAACCCATAATATCAGAGGAAGTGAGAGAGCCTTATGGGTCAGCCACAGGAAACCACATGGCAGGGTAACAAGTCAAACCATTTCAAGGTGGTTGAAACAGGTTTTGGAAGCTGCTGGAATTAACATTAATCTATTTAAATCTCATTCCACCAGGGCAGCATCCACATCATCGGCGGCCAGAATGGATGTGCCTGTGGACTTAATCCTCAAGAAAGCAGGATGGTCACGGGAAGCCACATTCCGAACATTTTATAATAAGCCGTTGGTGGAACCTGATATATTTGCAGTCAGCATTTTAGAAACTGCAAATATTTAATTTAAAGCCCGGGGGAGCTATTTTTTCTTTTGTTATTGTTAATAAATACCGTTTTGTTTTCAAAACAGATTCATTGGTTGATTACAATAACACTTCCTTCCTCAAGAGCTTTCGGTAGTGAGTGTATAAAACTGTTACACGGTTTGAAATCACAGAGCTTTGAAATCTTCACGAAGTCACTCACGTGACTCCGAAGTAAAATAGTAAGATTAAACGAGAACTTACCAGTTTGAAGTTTGATCTGTATTTTATGAGGAGTTACGATGAGGGATTACGTGCCCTCCGCTCCCACCCTCATTAGATGGATCAAACCGATAAACTGATGTCTCTTTGTTCTTTACTATGTTACTTCAAATACGTGTCTGTCTGTGATTCCACACCGCTGCTTGGAAGCATGCCGCACCTGCGCCCTGAGCGGGCTTCTCCACGTAATCCCTCATCGTAACTCCTCATAAAATACAGATCAAACTTCAAACTGGTAAGTTCTCGTTTAATCTTACTATTTTAACTCCTGTTGCAATTTGCACCCTATATCCAGGCTGCTGTTTGAGGGCTGTAGATAACTCCCATTAAGGTCTTTTAACCCTTTCAATTTCTCAGTTCTATCCACAATGACTCTCTATCTTTTGATTCTCTATCACCCCTCGCAAGGGACTCGATTTCATTCCTTGCCAACAGAGCTACCGCACTCCCTCTGTGCACCTGTCTGTCTTTTCAATAGGACGTATACTCCTGAATATTGAGTTCATAGCTCTGATCCTCTTGCAGCTAATACCCACAACATCATACCTACCAATTTTTAACTGAGCCTCATCCACTTTATTTCTTATGCTTCGTGCATTCATAAATAAAACCTTTAATTTGGTATTCACCTCCCCTCTCACACCGGTTCCTATTTCACCTGACTTTACTCTCTTATCCCTTCTTGAACCTTCCGTCCCATTAATTTGAATGTCTTTCATAACGTTTCCTGTACTCTCTTCCTCTTTAACTCCCTCCGTATACTCCCAATTTGTCAACCCTCCCCCGTGTAGCACTAGCAAACCAGCGTGCCAGAATGTTGATTCCCCTCCAGTTAAGGTGTAACCCATCCCTTTTGTACAGGTCACTCCTACCCCAGAAGAGATCCCAGTGGACTATAAATCTAAATCCCTACTCCCTGCACCAGCCCCTCAGCCACACATTCAGATCCCCTATCTCCCTGTTGTTTGTGCCGACATGCACAACCGCTTCCGGCTGCTCACCTTCCCTCTCAAGGATGTTCTGAAGTCGGTCCGAGACATCTTGGACCCTGGCACCAGGGAGGCAACATCCTCGAGTCACGCCACAGAATCTCCTGTCCGCACCTCGCACAATGGAGTCACCCACCTCTATGGCTCTGCCCGACGTCGGTCTCGCCGGTCAAGTGTCATCACTAGGATTGGAGCCACTGACCTGTCCGCCCTTTGGGCTGGAAGGGTCCTGTGCCCCTGACAGCTCCAAAGAGGGCATACCTGTTTGCAAAAGGAACTTCCACCGAGGTCTCCCACACCCGCTTCATCCTCTTTCTTTCCATCCCCACCCTTCGCACCTCCTGCACTCTTGGAGTGACGATCTGACTGTAGGTCATGTCCAGGAAGCTTTCGTCTTCCTGGATGGACCACAGGTCATCCAGCTGCTGCTCCAGTTCCCTATCTCAGTCATTGAGGAGTTGCATCTGGACACAGTTCCCACAGGTATATTGGTCAGTGACACCAGCAGTGCCCCTGACTTCCCACATCATGCAGCAAACACCCTGCACTAGCACCCCTGCCATTACGTTTAAATATTTAAATTAAACACACAACAGAATACTGTAAGTGGAGCCTCCATGCCAAAGATTCTTGAGCCAAAGACTCACACTTTACTCACCTAGGCACTTCTCCTCAACAAGGCCGCTCCCCCTAGAGCAAGCCCTACTTTTATTTGGTACACAAAATGCTGGAGAAACTCAGCGAGTGCAGCAGCATCTATGGAGCGAAGGAAATAGGCAACGTTTCGGCCCGAAACATTGCCTATTTCCTTCGCTCCATATATGCTGCTCCACCCGCTGAGTTTCTCAGCATTTTTGTTTACCTTCGATTTTCCAGCATCTGCAGTTCCTTCTTAATCCCTACTTTTATTTGCTGTTCAATGAACTAATTTTACTAATTTACAAATTTGCTAATTTAGATTCTGCAGCCAAACCCCGCACTCGCTCCTTCACCTGCCGCTCCTCTGCCGACCTTGAAGTTCGTGGCCTATTAGAATATAATTTAATTATCCAATTTAAATAAAACCCCAATCAATATGCTTTTAAGCATACATTATTTTACTTAGCTGAAGTAAAATTGATTACTGGTGAAAACTATTTTTGTGGATTTTGTTTATAAATTTTTCACCCTACTTCTTTATTTTGAGTTCTTCTCTGCTTCATCTTTGACAATTAATTATTTTTTTCATAGGTTTAGGTTTATTATTGTCACATGTACCAAGAAACAGTGAAAGCTTGCCTCACTCTGACAATGGAGGAGATCTAGGACAGAAAGGTCTGTGTAGGAATGGGAAGAAGAATTAAAGTGTCGGGCAAACGGGAGATCAGGTAGGTTCAGGCTGGCTGAGCGAAGGTGTTCCGCAAAACGTAGACTGGGCAATAGTTTCACGGAACACCTACGCTCAGCTCGCCTGAACCTACCTGAGTTACACCAGCTTTTTGTGTCTATCTTTGACCAGGAAATCACTGTTTAAATTAAAAGGATGCCAAAAGAGTTGATAGACTTTTTCTTGGACTAGGCCTACCTGCCTCCCTACAGGATAATAATGGGATAGAGTCTGAAGAAGAGTCTCGGCTCGAAATATCCATGCTCTCCAGGTATGCTGCCTGACCTGCTAAGTTACTCCAGCACTTTGTGTACTTTTGTGTATGAACCAACATCTACAGTTCTTTATTTCTACCAATGATGGAATGTTGACAGAATCATTCTGGTCTAGGATTTTCATTTCGTACAGCTTCCAAAATAATAAACCATGAACAGTCTGAGAAATGAACACAAAGCTTTAAAATTAATTACAAATTTTGCTAACAAAATTGAGGTTGGAAAATTGGATGGCTGGGTATGATGTTTTCTTATCTGAAATTGAGATGGCTGAAATACCAATTTAAAAGCCTCATTAAAAAGCCCCATTAAATTAGCAGATGCCTTATGGCAGCAGAAAGAGTGTGCCACCAGTCTCATTTTATTCTGTCCCCTCCTGGAATTGAAGACCAAAATATAAATCCTTGATTTATGAATACATGAAAAAAATAGCAAACCTATGTCCCAATATTCATGTCATCAAAATTCATGTCTACGAATTTTGAAATTGAACCATTCTTTGAAAGTAGACTGAGCAATTAAATTGTGCAAGTTAATTGAGCAGCAAATATGACAGATCAGTTAGTCTATTTCAGTTGAGATTAGGTAGACATAGGGAACTCCAGATGCTGGTATACAAAAATACAGTCCCTGAGTAACTCAGCGTTCAGGCAGCTTCTCTGGGGAACATGGATAGGTGATATTTTGGCTCAAGACCCTTCTTCACTCTGATTGTGGTGAAGGGGTGGAGGTAGGGGAAGAAGAAAGTTGGGATAGAGTTTGGGGCAGGACAAAGCCGGGTGAGTGATATGTGGATACAGGTGAGGAGGGGTTTGTGATGGGCAGATGGCTGGACATGGGCATAAGATGAAAATGCAAAAGGTGTGTGATAAGGATAGAAAAGGTGCGATGTGAAGAAGGAATATAGGTGGAAGGGGCCGGGTGCATTCAGACATGGCATAGTGAGAGGACTCTCATTAGTTAGGAAGACAGACAAGGTATTCCTTGACAGAAAACTAAACTCCAGGGTGATCTGTTGCCTCCCTGGTACCATGGTCCAGGATGTCTCAGAGTGACTGCAGAACATTCTCAAGGAGGAGGGTGAGCAGCCAGAAGTTGTTGTGCATGCTGGTACAAATAACATAGGTAGAAAGATAGTTGAGGTCCTGCATAGTGAATACAGGGAGTTTAACAAGAAAGTTAAAAAGCAATACCTCAAGAGTTGTGATCAGTAGATTACTCCAGGTGCCATGTGCTAGTGAAGATATGAACAGGATGATAGGACAGATGAATACATGGCTGAGGATAGACAAAAATGCTGGAGTAACTCAGCGGGACAGGTAGCATCTCTGGAGAGAAGGAATGGGTGACATTTCAGGTCGATACCCTTCTTCAGACCCAAAAAGTCACCCATTCCTTCTCTCCCGAGATGCTGCCTGTCCCACTGAGTTACTCCAGCTTTTTGTATCTATCTTCAGTTTAAACCAGCATCTGCAGTTCCTTCTTACACAATACATGGCTGAGGACTTGGAGCAGGGTGCAGGGATTCAGATTTTTGAACCATTGAAATCACTTCTGAGGCACAGGTGACCAGTACAACCAGGGACAGGTAGCACCTAAACTGAAGAGGGAACCAATATCGTGACAGGTAGTTTTGCTAGTGCTAATTGGAAGTTGAATCCATATTGATAGGGGGATAGGTTCCAATTAGTAGTGAAAGTCAGTAAGAGAACGTTAAGTAGACAGAATAGGCAGGTGTACTGCAGGGAGCGAGGAAAGACGGTTGTATTAAATTGCATTTATTTCAATACCAGAAGTAAGTTGGATGATGTCGGGGTCTGGATAAGTATGTACAAGTGAAGTCAAGAGTATCTGATAACTATGTAGGTAGGAAATCCTCAGACTGAAGGAGCGTCTCGACCCAAAATGTCAACAGTTCCCTTTCTCCAGAGATGCTGCCTGACTCGCTGAGTTACTCCAGCTTTTTATGTCTATCTCATATCTGATAACTGGTAGATACGTGTAGGAAGGATCTGCAGATGCTGGTTTAAATCGAAAATAGACACAAAAAGCTGGAGTAGCAGCGGGATAGGCAGCATTTCAGGAGAGAAGGAATGGGTGACGTTTGGGGTCGAGACCCTTCTTCAGATACAATGGAACAACCACCTGTGATGCCCACCTGACATTTTGTTCCATTGCTTGTATTGGAATTGGTGGAGTGTACATTGTTTTTGATGCAACTGTGCCCATTTCTGCATGGAATATTTCAAACAAAGGTCAATGTAATAGATTTCCATAATAGATTTCCCTAGAGTGATTTATTTTTATCATGACAACGTTGGAGGTTCATAGCCCCCATTTAGCAATACGTGCAAACTTGAGTCATATTCCAGGTTGCTGGTGTGGTGCTGAGCGAGTCTTTTAATCATCACATAAGGCTTTACGAGGAAGAATCACCCAGATTTCCTGCTGCCGCCCAAAGCCGAGGTCTCGGACCCTCTGTAACAGGCTCTAAAATGCTTTAATGGACAATTGTTTAAGGAGAAAACATGTGATATTTAGGTATTATTAGCGAAAGAAATAAATGAATATAGAAAAAGCCATGTAGAAACAAAGAACTGCAGATGCTAGTGTATACCAGAGAACGGCATTTTCTGATTGTGTTTCCAGGATATGTAATGAATAAGGTATGTTTTTAAGAAAGTTAATAAATAAATATGCATAGAAACATAGAAATTAGGTGCAGGAGTAGGCCATTCGGCCCTTCGAGCCTGCACCGCCATTCAATATGATCATGGCTGATCATCCAACTCAGTATCCCGTACCTGCCTTCTCTCCATACCCCTGCAGTATGAGAGGCATGGATAGAGTAGACAGTCAGAACCTTTTTCACACGTTGGAATAATCAAATACTAGAGGGATAAAGTTTAAAGGAATTGAATTGAATTGAATTGAATTGAATCTTTTATTTGTCATTCAGACCTTTCAGTCTGAACAAAATGTCGTTGCCTGCAGCCATACATGTAATAATAAACAACACACAATAAACACAAATTAACATCCACCACAGTGAGTTCACCAAGCACCTCCTCACTGTGATGGAGGCAAAAGTCTTAGGGTTGCTGTCTCTTCCCTCCTCTTCTCCCTCTGCGCTGAGGCGATACCCCACCGGGCGATGGTAAGTCAGTCCCGCGGTTCAAGCTCCGTGGGCCCAGGGGTGGTCGAAGCTGCCGCCCTCCAGTCCAGCGGCCGCAACTGTTGCCACGGGAGCTCCGGAAAACAGGCATCAACCTGTGACCCGCGAGCTCCCGACGATGTCATCCACTGGCCCGCGGCTGAGCCCCGGATTCAGGTCGCCGCCCGCTTCAGCCGCCGGAGCACCGTCTCCGCCCCGCCGGGCCGCCCCCACGGGAGCGCCATTCCAGCCCCGCACCGGGCCGCCCCCACGGGAGCGCCTTCCAGCCCCGGGCCGGGCCGCCCTCACGGGAGCGCCTTCCAGCCGGGAGCCGGGCCGCCCACACGGGAGCGTCTCAGCCCCGCACCGGGCCGCCCCCACGGGAGCGCCTTCCAGCTGGGAGCTGGGCCGCCCACACGGGTGCGCCTTCCAGCCGGGAGCCGAGCCACCCACATGGGAGTGTCCCAGCACCGTGCCGTCCGCCCTCACCGGAGCACTGAGTCGTGCCGCTGCCTGAACGGCGCCGCAGCTCAAAGACGGCCAGCCTGGCGTTGGTAAGTCCTGGCTTGCTCTACCTCCGGATCCTCGAGGTCGGTTGCAGGTTGGAGGCCGCCGGCTCCGCCATTAGGCCTCAGCTCAGGCGGGGGAAGAGAAGGGGGATACGACAAGAAAGTCGCATTCCCCCGAAGGGAGAGACAGAAAGCCCTGTATCAGTCCCCCCGCACACATAACACAACCTAATTACCAAAAGTTTAACTGAACAAGACAAAAAAAACAACACAAAAAAGTAAAAACAGGCAGACTGCAGGCGAGCCGCAGCCATTTCACAGCGCCGCCACTTCCGGATGTGCAGGGAAGGGTTTTTTTACACAGAGGGTGGTGAGTGTCTGGAGCATACTGCCGGGGATGGTTGAGGCAGACACGATAGTGACAGTTAAGAGACTTGTGGATAGGCATATGGATATGCAAGGAATGGGAGGAAGTGGGTTATGTGCAGGTAGATAACAGTTGTTCTTGGCATCATGTTCAGCACAGAGTTTACGCTGTATTTACGCTGTACTGTTCCATGTTCCATTCTCTATGTCTTCCCTGGAACTATTGGGCAGCTCCCATCCAAGGTACCTGGTGAAAGCCACTTGCAATTCTTTTGCTATGCATCTTGCCTCATTTTCTTGAAGTTGAAAGAATTAGAAAGAAACATTTTGTTAAGTATTAAGAGGCCAAAATTGCTTTACCAAAAATGAATGTATGTATACACAGCTTTAGTGGTGGAACACATGCTTCTTTCTGTTTCTGTTTAATATATGAATTCTTAGCCTTAATTTAGTTTTATTACCGGATACTAAATTATGTCACCTGTGTGCTAAATAGCAGGAAGGTGGAAAAACAAAAGAAATCTTACATCAATATATATTTTTAAATGTTAGAAACATTATGATTATCCATTGCATTATGACCCAGAGCATATTTGCAACATTACTGCAGTTAATTACATTCTGCGCCATATAAATTCATATGGAAATTACATAGGACACTTGTCCACAGACGCAGTCAGAGATTAATAATTTCGAAATAGGTATATAAATTGCAAATAACTGTTAATACAAAATTAATTCAATATGGTACATTTTGGTATAAAGAGAAACCATGCATAGTGTCCGGCAGAGTCGGCCAGGGTCGATGTGTAGCGGTCTCCCCCCGTGAGGGTGACCCTTGAACAGCTCCCACTCCGGGGTGCCACACTGACATAGAAACATAGAAACATAGAAAATAAGTGCAGGAGGAGGCCATTCGGCCCTTCGAGTCAGCACCGCCATTCATTGTGATCATGGCTGATCGTCCCCAATCAATAACCCGTGCCTGCCTTCTCCCCATGTCCCTTGACTCCACTAGCCCTTAGAGCTCTATCTAACTCTCTCTTAAATCCATCCGGTGACTTGGCCTCCACTGCCCTCTGTGGCAGGGAATTCCACAAATTCACAACTCTCTGGTTGAAAATGTTTTTTCTCACTTCAGTCCTAAATGGTCCCCCCTTTATTCTAAGACTGTGGCCCCTGGTTCTGGACTTGCCCAACAATGGGAACATTTTTCCTGCATCTAGCCTGTCCAGTCCTTTTATAATTGTATATGTTTCTATCCCCCCTCAACCTTCTAAACTCCAGTGAATACAAGCCTAGTCTTTTCAATCTTTCCCCATATGACAGTCTCGCAATCCCAGGGATCAATCTCGTGAACCTACGCTGCACTGCCTCAATCACAATGCCAATTCCTCAAATTAGGAGACGAAAACTGGACACAAAACTCCAGATGTGGTCTTACCAGAGCCCTATACATAGAAACATAGAAACATAGAAATTAGGTGCAGGAGTAGGCCATTCGGCCCTTCGAGCCTGCACCGCCATTCAATATGATCATGGCTGATCATCCAACTCAGTATCCCGTACCTGCCTTCTCTCCATACCCTCTGATCCCCTTGACCACAAGGGCCACATCTAACTCCCTCTTAAATATAGCCAATGAACTGGCCTCAACTATCCTCTGTGGCAGAGAGTTCCAGAGATTCACCACTCTGTGTGAAAAAAGTTCTCCTCATCATTTAAAGGATTTCCCCCTTATCCTTAAGCTGTGACCCCATGTCCTGGACTTCCCCAACATCGGGAACAATCTTCCTGCATCTAGCCTGTCCAACCCCTTAAGAATTTTGTAAGTTTCTATAAGATCCCCTCTCAATCTCCTAAATTCTAGAGAGGATAAACCAAGTCTATCCAGTCTTTCTTCATAAGACAGTCCTGACATCCCAGGAATCAGTCTGGTGAACCTTCTCTGCACTCCCTCTATGGCAATAATGTCCTTCCTCAGATTTGGAGACCAAAACTGTACGCAATACTCCAGGTGCGGTCTCACCAAGACCCAGTACAACAGCAGTAGAACCTCCTTGCTCCTATACTCAAATCCTTTTGCTATGAAAGCCAACATACCATTCGCTTTCTTTACTGCCTGCTGCACCTGCATGCCTACCTTCAATGACTGGTGTACCATGACACCCAGGTCTCGCTGCATCTCCCCCTTCCCCAATCGGCCACCATTTAGATAATAGCCTGCTTTCCCGTTTTTGCCACCAAAATGGATAACCTCACATTTATCCACATTATACTGCATCTGCCAAACATTTGCCCACTCACCCAGCCTATCCAAGTCACCTTGCAGTCTCCTAGCATCCTCCTCACAGCTAACACTGCCCCCCCAGCTTAGTGTCATCCGCAAACTTGGGGATATTGCCTTCAATTCCCTCATCCAGATCATTAATATATATTGTAAATTGCTGGGGTCTCAGCACTGAGCCTTGCGGTACCCCACTAGTCACTGCCTGCCATTGTGAAAAGGACCCGTTTACTCCTACTCTTTGCTTCCTGTTTGCCAGCCAGTTCTCTATCCACATCAATACTGAACCCCCAATGCCTTGTGCTTTAGGTTTGTATACTAATCTCTTATGTGGGACCTTGTCGAAAGCCTTCTGGAAGTCCAGATACACCACATCCACTGGTTCTCCCCTATCCACGCTACTAGTTACATCCTCGAAAAATTCTATAAGATTCATCAGACATGATTTACCTTTCGTAAATCCATGCTGACTTTGTCCAATGATTTCACCACTTTCCAAATGTGCAGCTATCCCATCTTTAATAACTGACTCTAGCAGTTTCGCCACTACCGATGTTAGACTAACTGGTCTGTAATTCCCCGTTTTCTCTCTCCCTCCCTTCTTAAAAGTGGGGTTACAACTGCAGAACGTCTCTACTCCTATACTGAAATCCTCTTGTTATGAAGGCCAACATTCCATTGGCTTTCTTCACTGCCTGCTGTACCTGTAAGCCAACTTTCAGTGACCTGTGTACAAGGACACCCAGGTCTCGCTGTACCTACCCCTTACCTAACCTAACCCCATTGAGATAATAATCTGCCCCCTTATTTTTGTCACCAAAGTGGATAACCTCACATTTATCTATATTATACTGCATCTGCCACGCATCTGCCCACGCACTCAACCTGTCCAGATCACCCTGCAACCTCCTAACATCCTCTTCACAGTTCACACTGCCACCCAGTTTTGTGTCATTCGCAAACTTGCTAATGTCGCTCCTAATTCCTTCTTCCAAATCAATATATATGGTAAACAGTTGCGGCCCCAACACTGAGCCTTGCGGCATTCCACTCGCCACTGCCTGCCATTCTGAAAAGGATCCGTTCACTCCTACTCTTTGCTTCCTGTCTGCCAACCAATTTTTTATCCATGTCAACACCCTACCCTCAATACCATGTGCTCTAATTTTAGTCACCAGTCTCCTGTGTGGGACCTTATCAAAGGCTTTCTGAAAGTCTAGATACTGTACACTACATCCACTGGCTCCCCTTCATCCATTTTACTTGTCACATCCTCAAAAAATTCCAGAAGATTAAAGCATGATTTTCCTTTCATAAATCCATGTTGACTTGGACTAATCCTTTTACTGCTATCCAAATGCCCCATTATTACCTCTTTAATAATTGACTCCAGCATCTTCCCACCACCGAAGTCAGGCTAACAGGTCTTTAATTCCCCGTTTTCTCTCTTGCTCCTTTCTTGAAAAGTGGGATAACATTAGCTATCCTCCAATCCACAGGAACTGATCCTGAATCTATTGAACATTGGAAAATGATCACCAATGCGTCCACTATTTCTAGAGCCACCTCCCTGAGGACCCAGGGATGCAGACCATCAGGCCCAGGAGATTTATCATCCTTCAGTCCCATTAGCCTACCCAATACTATTTCTTGCCTAATGAACATTTCTTTCAGTTCCTCTACCCCCTTAGATCCTCTATCCTCCAGTACATCTGGGAGATTGTTTGTGTCCTCCTTAGTGAAGGCAGATCTAAAGTACCTATTCAACTCATCTGCCATTTCCTTGTTCCCCATTATAATTTCACCCATGTCTGCCTTCCAGGGACCCACATTTGACTTTGCACACTGACCTGGACGCTTTGACCGGGTCTCTGCCGGCGCGGCCAGGGGAACCCTCCCCTGCCCTCCCCTCCTCTCTCGCGCTCTCTCTCTCTCCCCTCTCTCCCGCCCCCCGGCAATGTCATGTCCGTTATTGGACTTTTCTGTTGAGCGACAGTCAGTCCTTTGGCTTGTAGGCAATGCCGCATTTCAGGTAGGTGGTGTATCGACAGAGCGGCCATTCGGTAAGTTTGCTTTTAGGCGACACTGCTTTTCGGTTTGTTGGCTTTTCGGCGTCCCGCCCTTTCTGCTAGTTTGCATTTAGCCGTCCCATCCTTTCGGTTAGTAGGTGTTTCGTCTTCGGATTCTTTCGGTTTATTGGCATTTCGGCCTTGTTTCCATTCGGTTCTTTGGCTTCGTCTTCTTTTGTTCAGTTTCTTATCTGTCGGCGCCACGTCCAGGTACCATAAGAACGGTACAGCCAGTTTCCTTATTAGTCCTCACAATGTACCCCCCAATTTATTTTTATCTTAAATAATGATCCAATGATCTTCTGAAAGCCACAATTTGATTAGCCTCCAGTGTCCTAAAACTGCATTCAAATTTGTAACAACTTTTTCTTTTATATTTTGATTTTGAGTAACCTTGAGTAAATCATATCCCTAATGACCAGGTTCCGTTTTTACAGAAATAAATCCATAAATGATATTGTCCATGTTGCAGGAACTTCCCTCAATGTGCTCACCATACCTACATAGCATCAAAGATACACAAGACTGATAAGAAATAACAATTACTAAAAGTGGAGAGAAACTAGTTATTTGTAGGAAGGAATTGCAGATGCTGGTTTACACCAAAATGCTGGAGTAACTCAGCGTGACAGGCAGCATCTCTGAAGAGAAGGAATGGGTGACTTTTCGGGTTAAGACCCTTCTTCAGACTCCAGAAACTAGTTATGCTGGTCATCAGAATAAACACTTCAGATTTTTGAATTTAATATTATGGGAGCTTGTTCATATGTTTGGGTATATATATATATATATCCATAAAGCTGGTTTTTGTATAACAGGAATGGTTTGTAATTATAAATTACCTTTAATATAGCAAAGTGTTCCAAGAAGCATCATGAGAATTTGATGGAGAGCCATGTAAGAAATTAAGACAGTTGGCCAACTGCTTGGTTACAAACATAGACTAAAAGAAGGTATCATCAATACGTGCTGTATTTAGTTTAGTTTATTGTCACGTGTACCGAGGTATACTAACCATATAACCATATAACAATTACAGCACGGAAACAGGCCATCTCGGCCCTACAAGTCCGTGCCAAACAACTTTTTTCCCTTAGTCCCACCTGCCTGCACTCATACCATAACCCTCCGTTCCCTTCTCATCCATATGCCTATCCAATTTATTTTTAAATGATACCAACAAACCTGCCTCCACCACTTCCACTGGAAGCTCATTCCACACCGTTACCACTCTCTGAGTAAAGAACTTCCCCCTCATGTTACCCCTAAACTTCTGTCCCTTAATTCTGAAGTCATGTCCTCTTGTTTGAATCTTCCCTATTCTCAAAGGGAAAAGCTTGTCCACATCAACTCTGTCTATCCCTCTCATCATTTTAAAGACCTCTGTCAAGTCCCCCCTTAATCTTCTGCACTCCAGAGAATAAAGACCTAACTTATTCAACCTTTCTCTGTAACTTAGTTGTTGAAACCCCGGCAACATTCTAGTAAATCTCCTCTGTACTCTCTCTATTTTGTTGACATCCTTCCTATAATTGGGCGACCAAAATTGTACACCATACTCCACATTTGGTCTCACCAATGCCTTGTATAATTTTAACATTACATCTCAGCTTCTATACTGTATAATCTATACTGTATACTGAAAAGCTTTTGTTGCTTGCTAAATCATAAGCAGAAAGATACTTGATTACAATCAAGCCATCCACAGTGTACAGATACATGATAACGTGAATAACATATAGTACAAGATAAAGTCGAGTAAAGTCCAATTAAATATAGTCCGAGGGCCTCAATGATGTGGACAGTAGCTCAGGGCTGTTCTCAAGTTGTTGATAGGATGGTTCAGTTACCTGATAACTGCTGGGAAGAAACTGTCCCTGAATCTGGAGGTGTGCATTTTCACACTTCTGTACCTCTTGCCTGATGGGAGAGGGTCAAAGAGGGAGTGACGGGGTGAGACTCATCCTTGATTATGCTGGTGGCCTTGCCAAAGTAGCGTGAAATGTTGGTGGAGTCAATGCAAGGGAGGTTGGTGTGCGTGATGATATGGGCTGTGTCCACAATTCTCTACAATTTCTTGCAGTTTTGTATGGAGCTGTTCCCAAACCAAGCTGTGATGGATCTCGATTAGTAACCTTGTTTCACACTTTAGTAAGATCGAATTGACTGATTGATGGACGACATTGAGAAAGTGTTTCCATTTGTTGGGCAGTGCAAAACTAGAGATTCACATTGAAAACTCTGTCACCTTCAGCTGCTGGCTCAGCCTGAAGGTATGTTATCATCCCTTGTCAGGCCACACCTGTAGGATTAATGACAAGAGGGCCCTGTGCTGCACAGTGCACTGCTGGTCATGTTGAAATCACCTTAGGGGACCAAGCTCCTGTAAAGAAATCCGTTCCAAATACTTACTGGTTGAATGTTGAATGGCTCGTCAAACCTAGACCATCATCAAGATGCTGCATTTGTAGACGTACTCATCATTATCTGAAGGTTTAGTGTCATAAAGTCATATAGCACCAAAACAGGCCCTTCAGCCCAATTCGTGCATGCTAGTCCAAATTAGTCCCATTTCCCTGCATGTTCCGATATCCCTCTAAATGTTTCTCATCCATTCGCCTGTCAAAGTGCCTTTTAAATGTTGTTATTGTATCTTCCTCAACTACCTCCTCTGGCAGCTTATTCCATACACCCACCAAGTAAAAAAGTTGACCCTCAGATTCCTTTTAAATCTTTCCCCTCTCATCTTAACCTATGTCCTCTGGTTCATGATTCCCCAACCATGGGTAAAAGGCTTTTTGCATTCAGCCTATCAATTCCCTTCTTGATTTTATACACCTCTATAAGATCGCCCCCCCAAGGCCGTGACCTCTGTTGGACCAACAAAACAGTTAATATGACAAGGCTCTGGAACTAAGGGTGCCAGAAAATTGGTGGTGGACCTGTACTTACTTCGGCTTCACAAACAGCTCCTCCTAAACCTGTCATTTCTTCTATTGAGAAAGCACATGGTTACATTACTCCATTACTTCCTTCTCCTCCTAGCTAAAGTTGGCAATAATATCAACATGTTCCTAACCCATTTGTGGTCTGCTGCCTTTTGGGTTTAAATGTGATTTGTCCAGCTGCAATAGTAAACATAGAAACATAGAAATTAGGTGCAGGAGTAGGCCATTCGGCCCTTCGAGCCTGCACCGCCATTCAATATGATCATGGCTGATCATCCAACTCAGTATCCCGTACCTTCCTTCTCTCCATACCCCCTGATCCCCTTAGCCACAAGGGCCACATCTAACTCCCTCTTAAATATAGCCAATGAACTGGCCTCAACTACCCTCTGTGGCAGAGAGTTCCAGAGATTCACCACTCTCTGTGTGAAAAAAGTTCTTCTCATCTCGGTTTTTAAAGGATTTCCCCCTTATCCTTAAGCTGTGACCCCTTGTCCTGGACTTCCCTAACATCGGGAACAATCTTCCTGCATCTAGCCTGTCCAACCCCTTAAGAATTTTGTAATTCTATAAGATCCCCTCTCAATCTCCTAAATTCTAGAGAGTATAAACCAAGTCTATCCAGTCTTTCTTCATAAGACAGTCCTGACATCCCAGGAATCAGTCTGGTGAACCGTCTCTGCACTCCCTCTATGGCAATAATGTCCTTCCTCAGATTTGGAGACCAAAACTGTACGCAATACTCCGGGTGTGGTCTCACCAAGACCCTGTACAACTGCAGTAGAACCTCCCTGCTCCTATACACAAATCCGTTTGCAATGAAAGCTAACATACCATTCACTTTCTTTACTGCCTGCTGCACCTGCATGCCTACCTTCAATGACTGGTGTACCATGACACCCAGGTCTCGCTGCATCTCCCCCTTTCCCAATCGGCCACCTTTTAGATAATAGTCTGCTTTCCTGTTTTTGCCACCAAAATGGATAACCTCACATTTATCCACATTATACTGCATCTGCCAAACATTTGCCCACTCACCCAGCCTATCCAAGTCACCTAGCAGTCTCCTAGCATCCTCCTCACAGCTAACACTGCCCCCCAGCTTAGTGTCATCCGCAAACTTGGAGATATTGCCTTCAATTCCCTCATCCAGATCATTAATATATATTGTAAATAGCTGGGGTCCCAGCACTGAGCCTTGCGGTACCCCACTAGTCACTGCCTGCCATTGTGAAAAGGACCCGTTTACTCCTACTCTTTGCTTCCTGTTTGCCAGCCAGTTCTCTATCCACATCAATACTGAACCCCCAATGCCTTGTGCTTTAAGTTTGTATACTAATTTCTTATGTGGGACCTTGTCGAAAGCCTTCTGGAAGTCCAGATACACCACACCCACTGGTTCTCCCCTATCCACGCTACTAGTTACATCCTCGAAAAATTCTATAAGATTCGTCAGACATGATTTACCTTTCGTAAATCCATGCTGACTTTGTCCAATGATTTCACCACTTTCCAAATGTGCTGTTATCCCATCTTTAATAACTGACTCTAGCAGTTTCCCCACTACCGATGTTAGACTAACTGGTCTGTAATTCCCCATTTTCTCTCTCCCTCCCTTCTTAAAAAGTGGGGTTACGTTTGCTACCCGCCAATCTTCAGGAACTACTCCAGAATCTAAAGAGTTTTGAAAGATTATTACTAATGCATCCACTATTTCTGGAGCTACTTCCTTAAGTACTCTGGGATGCAGCCTATCTGGCCCTGGGGATTTATCGGCCTTTAATCCATTCAATTTACCCAACACCACTTCCCGGCTAACCTGGATTTCACTCAATTCCTCCAACTCCTTTGACCCGCGGTCCCCTGCTATTTCCGGCAAATTATTTATGTCTTCCTTAGTGAAGACGGAACCAAAGTAGTTATTCAATTGGTCCGCCATATCCTTGTTCCCCATGATCAACTCACCTGTTTCTGACTGCAAGGGACCTACATTTGTTTTAACTAATCTCTTTCTTTTCACATATCTATAAAAACTTTTGCAGTCAGTTTTTATGTTCCCTGCCAGGTTTCTTTCATAATCTATTTTTCCTTTCCCAATTAAGCCTTTGTCCTCCTCTGCTGGTCTTTAAATTTCTCCCAGTCCTCCGGTATGCTGCTTTTTCTGGCTAATTTGTACGCATCATCCTTCGCTTTGATACTATCCCTCATTTCCCTTGTTATCCATGGATGTACTACCTTCCCAGATTTATTCTTTTGCCAAACTGGGATGAACAATTTTTGTAGTTCATCCATGCAGCCTTTAAATGTCTTCCATTGCATATCCAATAGTATATTTTCTTCCAGAGATAAGTTAGTGATTTGAATGTTGAAACCACTGAATGATAGTAATATTTAAATTGACTTTTAAACGTAATGATTCAGTCATAGACACCTTCCGTTTTCAAACATTTTATTGACATCAAGATAAGAAAGCATAGGCCGATTGTACTTACTCACCTATCACTGGAAAATCGGTTTATTGGAAGTCTGACGATGAAACCTATTGAGACTCAAGTTCAGAATAGATAGCATCATGGATGCTTTGGATTAAACCAGTGCTCCCAACGTTATTCATGTGTGGCCAGAAATTGATCATATATTTGAATTTTATGGTGGCGCAGCTCTACCTGTCGTGCCAATGTGCTGCCCACTTTATTAAACCATTATAATTCTTCTGATGAGAGTACTCCTTCAATGTTGTTGAATAGGGAGATTAGACCCAGTGTTTCAAGAGAGCATGATAAATGAATTGAGTTTTCAAAACATTTGATTTTTCAAAACATTTTACTTTGGTTCCGCAGCTTTTTAATAATGAATATTGTGATGACATTGAATGCTTTTAATAATAATAATAATAATACATTTTATTTACGGGCGCCTTTCAAAAGTCTCAAGGACACCTTACAGAATTTAACAAGAGTAAAAAACATATAATCGGAGTAAAATAAATAATAAAGACATCACCAATACACAAATTAAAGACAGAATTCGATCCAAAGACAAAAAAATCACAAACACAATGTGAAGAGAGAGCAGCGGCAGCTAAACCGCGCCAGCGTACACTCTCCCTTCCGACAACCATCTTGGACACAAACTAAAATAATCACTTACACACAAAAATCATCCCCCCACAATGGTTACCACTGTGGGGGAAGGCACAATGTCCAGTCCCCATCCCCAGTTCTCCCAAAGTCAGGCCTATTGAGGCCTCCGCTATTGCCTCTACGGAGGCCCGATGTTCCTGGCCGTTTGCCTCTCAGCGGCCGGGCCACCTGGGACGGCCGCTTCCTTACCGGAGACCGCGGCTTAGTGTCTTAGTGTCTACTCGCCTGCCCATTGCTCACTTGAACTTATACAACTAACTGCAAAGCTGCGCGTCAGCTGTTTCAACTTTTAACAAATTTCACCAGAATTTTCCATAATTATTGAAAAGCTTTTTGGGCACTCTTGGCCCAGTTTCCATCCTTCACAGCCAGAGATTAAAGGTTTCAAAGGTTTTTTATTATCACATGTACCAAGTAAGGTACAGTGATATGCGAATTACCATACAGCCATACGATGAAAAAAAAGCAACAAGACATACAACTACATAAAAGTTAACACAAACATTCACCACAGCAGATTCCCCACATTCGTCACTGTGATGGAAGGCAAAAAAGTCCAATCTTCTTCCTCTTTATTCTCCTGCCTTCGGGGCAGTCGAACCATCCGTTGGGGTGATCAAAGCTCCCGCAGGCAGCGGTCGAAGATCCTGCAGCTTGGAGTTCCCAAAGTCCGTCTCTCCATCTCTGGCCAGATACCACGAGCAGCGTGATGTTGTCTACAAGCACCCACGGCTGGAGTTCCGAGGTCGATCTCTGGCAAAGGGATCGCAGGCTCCGCGATGTTAAAGTCCTGTAGGCCATGTACCATCTTCTTCTTTCGTGTCCATCTTCCATGTTTCAAATGTTGACATCGCTGTCATCGGCTGTCCTGAAAAGGACGTAAGCTTCCGGTGGCAATCACTGGGAGCCATCACTTGTTGCAATAGATGATGGTGGTACAGATGCACAACCTTTTATCCGAAAGCCTTGGGACCAGACACTTTTCGTAATTCGAAATTCTTCGGCCTTCGGAATGGAAGATTTTTAGCGTAGATTTTAACGGCTGGCTCAGTGGTAGAGTGCTCGGCTCATATCCGCAAGGTCGCGAGTTTGCGCCTCGATCCCGGCAGTTACTCGGTCGTGAGTTTGAGTCTTCAATGTAGTTTTTTCTTGCAGAATGAATGTTTGTATGAAATGCAGTGTGTTGAATGAATTCCTGAATTTGTAAATGTGACCGCAGCATTGAATCACCTCTCGCACTCATGTCACCCTAGCGGGGCTACATGCCCTTAGGCGGCCTAGCTCGGGGATTCTTGAATCCCCGAGCTCGGTCGTGAGTTTGCGCCTCGATCCCGGCAGTTACTCGGTCACGAGTTTGGGACTTCATTGTAGTTTTCTTCTTGCAGAATAATTGTTTGTATGAAATGCAGTGTAGGAGAGGTGTACTGACTGTGTGGGCAGAACTTTGGAAGTGATTGCCCACCAGTCTCAAAAGCCGCTGTGTCTCCCTGTCCCTGGGATAGCAGGGGGCGATCAAACAGCACAATACCCCCCTCCCCCTCCAACTCCAGAGGAATCCGCTCCCCGATGGGCCGCTATGGCGACAAGTGGCAGTTCGCCCACAGCCCGTGCTGCGCCACCCCAAGAACAAGACGTACCTTGCACCCAATCAGCTTCTGCCCCTAGGGGTGTAGCTGGGGTGAAACTGCCCCTACGGGGAGCGTGTTCCTCTGGAGTTGGAACGGGGCTGGGCTGCTGCTGGCTATGGGTCTCTGGGATCTCCGTGCTTGCAGTGGGCCCCCTGGGGGTCGGTGTCCCGTTGGTCCTGACGTCTCCGGTGACTGGCACTGACCTGCTGGCATCGCTGACGTGAAGACAGTGCAAAGCCCCCATGCCGGTGCAATGGGCGGGGAGCTGGAGAGGGGAGGGAAGGGGTCACATTCATGGCCGGGAAGCAGAGGGGTGTAGGTGGGGTGAAACTGAAGGGAGCGACAATCTGCTGCTGCCTGCCCGCTGAGTTAAAAAGTTCCCACACAAGACTCACGATACACTGTGTATCGTGAGTCTACCGTGGGAACTTTTTAACTCAGCGGGCAGGCAGCAGCAGATTGTCAATTATTAACTCTCCCGCGCAATATACCCTCACCTTCTCTTTTATGAATGGGGATTTAGTTCCCCTTTCTTCGAGGACCGACCGGAGGTTCTGCTATAGATAAGGAACAATGAATGAAAGAATTGCAAAAAAGTAACGATGATAAAGGAAACAGGCTGTTTGTAGGATGAAAATAAGAAGTTAGTGCGACCTGTGTGGGGGAGGGATGGAGAGAGAGAGGAAATGCCGGGGCTACCTGAATTGAGAGAAATCAACACTCTTACCACTGGGCTGTAAGCTGCCCAAGCAAAATATGAGTTGCTGTTCCTCCAATTTGCATTTAACCTCACTCTGACAATGGAGGAGACCTCGGACAGATTGGTCTGTGTAGGAATGTCATAGTCAGAGTGAGACTGAACGGAAATTGGAGGAACAGCATCTTATGTGCTGCCCAAAAAGCAGGAGAGGACATCTGTGTCCACTCATCATCATCATCAATCTTGTGAGTTACTGGATGATCTGAACCATATTATACTGCTGGAGGGTTGCTTTGTACAGATCAACGATTTGACGCCAAATCAAATTGAGCTACACTTGCCCTCCATAATGTTTGGGACAAACACCCGTCATTTATTTATTTGCTTCTGTACTCCACAATTTGAGATTTCTAATAGAAAAAAATCACACGTGGTTAAAGTGCACATTGTCATAGAAACATAGAAACATAGAAAATAGGTGCAGGAGTAGGCCATTCGGCCCTTCGAGCCTGCACCACCATTCAATATGATCATGGCTGATCATCCAACTCAGTATCCTGTACCTGCCTTCTCTCCATACCCCCTGATCCCTTTAGCCACAAGGGCCACATCTAACTCCCTCTTAAATATAGCCAATGAACTGGCCTCAACTACCTTCTGCGGCAGAGAATTCCAGAGATTCACCACTCTCTGTGTGAAAAAAGCTTTCCTCATCTCGGTCCTAAAAGATTTCCCCCTCATATTTTATTAAAGGGTATTTTTTATACATTTTGGTTTCACCATGTAGAAATTACAGCTGTGTTTATATATAGTGTCTGCATTTCAGGGCACCATAATGTTTGGGACACGTGGCTTCACAGGTGTTTGTAATAGCTCAGGTGTGTTTAATTGCCTCCTTAATGCAGGTATAAGGGAGCTCTCAGCACCTCGTCTTTCCTCCAGTCATTCCATCACCTTTGGAAAATGTTATTGCTGTTTATCAACATGGGGACCAAAGTTGTGCCAATGAAAGTCAAAGAAGCCATTAAGAGACTGAGAAACACTAATAAAACTGTTAGAGACATCAACCAAACCTTAGGCTTACCAAAATCAACTGTTTGGAACATCATTAAGAAGAAAGAGAGCACTGGTGAGCTTCCTAATCGCAAAGGGACTGGCAGGCCAAGGTAAACCTCCACAGCTGATGACAGAAGAATTCTCTGTATAATAAAGAAAAATCCCCAAACACCTGTCCGGCAGATCAGAAACGCTCTTCAGGAGTCTGGTGTGCATTTGTCAATGACCACTGTCCGCAGAAGACTTCATGAACAGAAATGCAGATACTACACTGCACGATGCAAACCACTAGTTAGCTGCAAAAATAGGATGGCCAGGTTACAGTTTGCCAAGAAGTACATAAAACAGCAACTACAGTTCTGGAAAAAGGTTTTGTGGACAGATGAGACGAAGATTAACATATCAGAGTGATGGCACGAGCAAAGTATGGAGGAGGGAAGGAACTGCCCAAGATCCAAAGCATACCACCTCATCTGTGAAACAATGGTGAGGGTGTTATGGCCTGGGCATGTATGGCTGCTGAAGGTACTGACTCACTTATCTTCATTGAAGATACAACTGCTGATGGTAGTAGCATAATGAATTCTGAAGTGTATAAACACATCCTATCTGCTCAAGTTCAAACAAATGCCTCAAAGCTCATTGGCCGGTGGTTCATTCTACAGCAAGACAATGATCCCAAACATACTGCTAAAGCAACAAAGGAGTTTTTCCAAAGCTAAATAATGGTCAATTCTTGAGTGGCCAAGTCAATCACCCGATCCAAACCCAATTGAGCATGCCTTTTATATGCTGAATAGAAAACTGAAGGGGACTAGCCCCCAAAACAAGCATAAGCTAAAGATGGCTGCAATACAGGCCTGGCAGAGCATCACCAGAGAAGACACCCAGCAACTGGTGATGTCCATGAATCACAGACTTCAAGCAGTCATTGCATGCAAAGGATATGCAACAAAATACTAAACATGACTACTTTCATTTACATTACATTGCTGTGTCCCAAACATTATGGTGCCCTGAAATGGAGGGACTGTATAAACACTGTTGTAATTTCTACATGGTGAAACCAAAATGTGTAAAAATGGCCTTTATTAAAATCTGACAATGTGCACTTTAACCACGTGATTTGTTCTATTACAAATCTCAAATTGTGGAGTACAGAGGCAAATAAATAAATGATGGGTCTTTGTCCCATACATTATGGAGGGCACTGTATCTGTCATGCTATTTAGGAAAGCAGATAAGTTACCCCAACCCATTTATTGGACAATCAAACATTTTTTTTAAATTTATACAACATTGTAACAGGTATCCTTTAACTTCAATTGAATCACTGAATAGCCAAATAGGACCTCCATTCAATAAATGCATAGAAAACATCTTCATCGTCTGTTTTAGAAAATAGTATAGTACAGTACAGGAACAAGCACATTGGCTCACAATATCTGTGCTGAACAGATGTCAAGATAAACGAATCTCATCTGTCTACACATGATCCATATCTCTCCATCCAGACAGTTGTGGAAGCCAAGTCATTGGGTATTTTAAAATCAAAGATTTCTTGATTATTAAGGGTGTCAAGGTGAAAAGGAGAAGGCAGGAGAATGGGGTGAGAGGGAAAGGTAGATCAGCCATGGCTGAATGGCAGAATAGACTTGATAGTCCAAATGGCCTAATTCTGGTCTGGTCTTATGAACATTCCCTGCATATCCATGTGCACAAACAGGCCTAGCTGTCAGGTGAAGCATTTTAACAAAGCATAAGTCCTGTAAATTTTAAAACTTAAAATCATTGTGTGGGGCAACGAGTTTTTGACTTTTAGCTTAATATCCTTTCATTCAGCCACTTGCTGAGGTGTATCCTCAAGCCCATCGTGTTGGTATTTATTTTTTAATTGCTTCAAGTAGTTCATTTCCCCTCGGCATGTTATGTTCTGAGGCTCCTAAAAATCAAAGAAAATAAAAGTATTTCAATACTTTTCAAGTAATTCAATGCACAAATTTCTAGTGATTCTTTACCATCAGCGGGATCATGGATTATTTTTGGAGTCCAGTCACTCTTATAACCGAGAATAGCAAAAGCTGGTGGGCAGATGTCAGGGCTCCACGAGCAGCAAGTTCATGGGATCCATTTCAGTGATATTGGTTGGGGGATATATATTGGCTGGATATGTGAGTGGGCAATAGGGATATAAAGATCTCTCTTTTCACTTTCAATGGTAATGTAATCCAGGAAGCTGCCTGTTTAGTAGCCAAGGCTCTGTGGGGAGGACCACTGTCTGTGGGACATTGAGGGGCAGAGTCTGGTGGAGACACCCTTCAAAGAAGGGAAGAAATGTCACCCCAGGGGGCTACATCAGTGGCAAGGGTGCTTGGTTAAAGATAGTTGCGAACACTACAGAAAATGATACTAATGAATGTACAGACGCTGAGAATGTCAGAAGAGTTTTTGTATCATTCTTGTTTTGTATATATATTCTAATAAAGTGCCTTTTTGGAAATAAAAGAATGTCTTGTATCTTTCAGAATCAACATTCTCCACCTTACATTACTACTACTGTTACTGCATTGTAAAGTGAATGCACGATTAGTCAAGATGTAAGAGGGTCATATAAACTTGCAGATCACATTATCATGCTACTGCATTTGTAGTTTTCAAACAAAGTATCTGACTGTAAAGAATTGGATGCAGCTGGTTAAAAAAATGTATGGATTTGAATCAAAGAAAAGGATTGAAACAAAAATTGTGAAGATAAGCAAGGAGTTAAAAATCTGCATTCAGTTGCAATTAGCATTTTGTTACAGAAGGTGTTTAGTATTTTTCCTCAAAATGTTTTATTTTCCTTGGGAACCGTGATGCTCTTCTTGTTTAGCAATTCACAATTCACAGTTAATGGTGAGATTTTAAGTGAATAATGAGCTGCGGAGGTCGGGAAAATTTATGAAATTGCAGTAAAACAAATGGATGAGGCTTTGGATTATTAGAAGGTTAACTACATTGTGATTTAATGTTTAGGATCAGGGCAAGAGACAGAACAAAGACAGTTAAGAACAGCACGTCGGCGAACGCAGCAGCCCAAAATGCTGAACAGCCCTGAGGACAGCCTATATTATAACCAGTTAAATGTGAGTTCAAAGTAGCAATAAAGCTCTTTTGCTGACTTTGGGTCCAGATGATAATACCATTATAAATACCTGCCCCAACCTCTCCAGCCCCACCCCCATGCTCCTCTTCTGTCTGTCTTCGTGAACATGTGCTTATGCTCTTTATCTGTTGCTTTCATGTCAGGATGTCTGCCGTCACGGTGAATAATTGATGTGGTTTATCAAAGCCAAGCAAGATGCATGCTTCATCAGGCTCACTTGAGCTCTTTGATCAAAAAAATTATGCTGTGACTTCTGATATTATCAGCATCTGCTTGCATTCAACACAAAATCACTTTGAATTAAAAATTAACGACTTGCTGCTTTGCTGTTGACTGTGTGTTCTTTGCCCTCTCCACAGGGAATTCTAGAATACCAAGGGAGCAAAAGAAAGCCAAGAAAATTTGGGTAAACAGATACTCTTTTAGTTCTTTCCAACTGTAAATAGAAAATACTATTCTTCAATAGATTCCTGATTTTTTGTTTCTTTTATAAATTTGCTTAAATTATATAGAAAATAAATCTTTATTTTGTGACTGATATTTTCAACGCTACTTCTGCGCGTGAAAAGCTACATTATGTGTGCTGATAAGTCACTTGTGACTGTATCTTTTTCCCTT
The DNA here is from genome assembly GCF_028641065.1 of Leucoraja erinaceus. NCBI lineage: Eukaryota > Metazoa > Chordata > Chondrichthyes > Rajiformes > Rajidae > Leucoraja > Leucoraja erinaceus. The sequence continues at coordinate 25,621,960 of NC_073383.1, forward strand.
CTTACCACAGCCAAATCAAAGTGCTGGACATTGAGGATGAGTATTACAAATCACTATCAGCTGTTGAACCCATCCCCAAGGAAGACGATTCATTAAACTCTTCTCTTCCTATTCCAAGAGGTCATAGCTAAAAGAAGACACGATAGGTAATCTATTGATCTCATAACTCTCATTAAAATCGCACAAATTAATTCTTCCAATGCAAGTTTTATACGTTATTTTCAGAATAAGCAATTAGTCAGAAAGGATTTTTATTTTTAAATAGGTGAAATAAGATTCTAATAATCACAGAGAATGGTTCACTAATCATTGTTGGTTTTGGTGTAAGGCTAAAAAGCCTGTAAACCTAAAAGTGTTTCTGTGGATGGAACTGTCAATGATTTTTTTTAAATCAATTTACATGCCTCTTGCTGTTTCATTCAAGTCCATTTCCAGGGGGTTTTAATTCAACTTGTAAGTATGAAAATATACCCTGTATTGATCTGCAAGCTTTCAGTCAATTCCATCATTCATTTATTACCAATTTGAGCACTGAGGGATTTATGTTTGTGCCATGTTTTGCATTAAAACTGTTCTATGAAAAAAAATCATCTTGTTCATAAAACATATATAAAAACTCAGAAAAAAATATAGACCAATAGATAGTCAATAATGTGAATAACTTTGAAACTATTTGTAGTTCCATTCAAAATTGCTTCCACATTTCTCAATTTGTTAAACTTGTTTACATTTGGAGATCTGTTAATTGCATGATGGAAAAGAGTTGTATGTGTGCCTAGAAATTATGTATTGGAGGTAACTAGTCACTATTCGTAGAGGCAATGAAAACTGAACCTCAAATTGAATTTAGAATGAATAAATCCAACCTTGCACACCTGTCACTAAAATAAATGTCCCCAAGTAGCACAGTATGTGTTGAGGGAAGAGCATGCCGATCTCTTGTGTTTGTGGTATTAGCTTGCAGAGTAACAAATGGGCTGTCCAGGTGTCCTTTAATGCCTCCCGGTCATGATATATGACCGCTACAGCCAATGTATAACTGGAATTAATTCAACTAATATAATTCCTTCTTCAGAACATACATTTCTTCTTCAATTTGCACATTTCTACACTCCACTTTATTGATACATTATGTACATACTCTGTACAATTCTGAAACTCCATAAATAAAAAATGTTCAGCTGATCTTTAGGCCTGTTTGCTTTTATTGGATTATTTGAGTTTATCAAGGTGAGATGTTTCATGGCTTGGAAATAGAGCATGTTTGTTTTGTGTCTTGTCAGCATTAATCACTTCAAGATCAGATTAGATATAAAAATTACATCTATGCAGAACCCAAACAAATTCTTGTCATTCAGGTAACACATCATGCCAAAAACCCGCTGGCCTGTTTCCATGGATAGTAAAAAATTGCATGGGAAATTTTCAAAGGAAGAACGATATGCTTTCCTAAATCCATGGACACAGTTATTCTGAACCAACATGAACAAATCATTAACGAGCCATTAATCTTCCTTCTGTTCATGAAACATGGTGCAAAACGCAACTGCTGCACTTGCCAACAAAATAAAAGAAATTACTCTAAAAATAACTCATCGCCTGGGAAAAGATGTCTTCCAAGAGACATTACAGGTATGGAAGGTGCTAAATATATGGAAGAGTCTTCTGTCATTCTTTACTGTCATCAGAATCTGGAAGTACAGAACCCACATGCTTGCCTGTAAACCAAATGTGAAACTTCAGGATTCTCTATTTTGCCAGGAAGTCTACCACATGTCGATTCGGCTGTTCTTAACAAATCCCAGCAGTTTTACAATTGGTTTGTAGAAGCCCATGTACAGTGGACTGTGGAATAATGTTTGGGACAAAGACCCATAATTTAATTATTTGCCTTTTACTCCACAATTTGAGATTTGTAATTAAAAAAATCACATGTGGTTAAAGTGCACATTGTCAGATTTTAATAAAGGCCATTTTTATACATTTTGGTTTCACTATGTAGAAATTACAGCAGTGTTTATACATAGCTCCCCCCATTTCAGGGCACCGTAATGTTTAGGACACAGCGATGTCACGTAAATGAAAGTAGTTGTGTTTAGTATTTTGTTGCATATCCTTTAAATGCAATAACTGCTTGAATTCTGCGATTCATGGACATCACCAGTTGCTGGGTGTCTTCTCTGGTGATGCTCTACCAGGCCTGTATTGCAGCCAATTTTAGCTTATGCTTGTTTTGGGGGCTAGTCCCCTTCGGTTTTCTCTTCAGCATATTAAAGGCATGCTCTATAGGGGTTTGGATCAGGTGATTGACTTGGCCACTCAAGAATTGACCATTTTTTAGCTTTGAAAAACTCCTTTGTTTCTTTTGCGGTATGTTTGGGACCGTTGTCTTGCTGTAGAACGAACTGTCAGCTAATGAGTTTTGAGGCATTTGTTTGAACTTGAGCAGATAGGATGTGTCTATTCACTTTAGAATGAATTGTGCTACTACCATCAGCAGTTGTATCTTCAATGAAGATAAGTAAGCCAGTGCCTTCAACAGCCATACATGTCCACGCTCCCACCGCCATGTTTCACAGATGAGGTGGCATGCTTTGGATCTTGGGCAGTTCCTTCTCTCCTCTATACTTTGCTCTTGTCATCACTCTGATATGTTAATCTTCGTCTCAACTGTCCACAAGACCTTTTCCCAGACTATGGTTGCCCTTTTAAGTACTTCTTGGTAAACTGTAACCTGGCCATACTATTTTGCGGCTAACTAGTGGTTTGCATCTTGCAATGTAGCCTCTGTATTTCTGTTCATGAAATCTTCTGCGGACAGTGGTCATTGACAAATTCACACCTGACTCCTGAAGAGTGTTTCTGATCTGTCGGACAGGTAATTGGGGATTTTTCTTTAATATAGAGGAAATTCTTCTGTCATCAGCTGTGGAGGTCTTCCTTGGCCTGCCAGTCCCTTTGTGATTAGTAAGATCACCAGTGCTGTTTTTCTACTTATTGATGTTCCAAACACTTGATTTTGGTAAATCGACTCCAGAGCTCGGAGGGTCTAGCCGCAGGCCCCGTGGACAGGAACATCGGGAGCTCGCGGTTGCCTGGTGGGAGACCGCTTTTCGGAGCTCCCGGAACGCAACTTCTCCCGACCGTGTCGTAGGGTTGAAACAATCCGGAGCGGGGCCGTACATCGCTCGGCGCGGCTTTAACGGTCTTTAACGGTCGCGGGACATGCCAATGCCTGCCGGGGGCTCCCCGTTGAGACATTAAGACCTGGAGCCGGGGCGTACATCGCCCCGCGTGGCCTTAACGGCCGTGGGACTTACCATCGCCCGCCTAGGGCTTTAACATCGTGAGAAAAATGGAATACAGGGGAGAGAAAAGACTTTGCCTTCCATCACAGTGAGGAGGAGATTCGCTGTGATGTATGTTTGTGTGAATTGAATTGTTTGTGTGTCTTGTAGAAATTGTTCTGTTTGTATGGCTGTAGAAACAGAGTTTCATTTGAGCCTCATTGAGGTTCAAATGACAATGAATAAATATTGTATAGTATTATTGTATTGTAAACAGCTGTCATTAACAAGATTGTAGCCTAAGGTTTGGCTGAAGTCTCTAACCGTTTTATTCATGTTACTCCGTCTCATAATGGCTTATTTGACTATCATTGGCACAACCTTGGTCCTCATGTTGATAAACAGCAATAAAAGTTTCCAAAGATGATGGAAAGACTTGAGGAATGACTTGGTGCTGTGACCTCTCTTCTACCTTCGTTAAGGAGGCAATTAAACACACCTGAGCAATTGCAAACACCTGTGAAGCAATGTGTCCCAAACATTATGGTGCCCAGAAATGGGGGAACTATGTATAAACACAGCTGTAATTTCTACAATGTGAAACCAAAATGTATAAAAATGGCCTTTATTAAAATCTGACAATGAGGACTTTAAACACATGTAATTTTTTTATATTACAAATCTCAAATTGTGGAGAGGCAAATCTTTGTCCCAAACATTATGGAGGGCACTGAAAGTACATCACTGGCAGAAAAACAGGGATTTGTATAATATGCAAGGATTGCCCGTCCCAACAACCATAATTCAAGTCGAATCTGTTCATTGGATATTATCTGTGTACAGTTTCAAGCTGGTTTTGACAACATTTTTGTTCCAATGTACTGATGCGACTGACCTTATTAAGCCCGAAACTTTATGGTGAGTTCCTATTAATGAATACATTTGTTTCTTCATTCAATATAGAACATAGTATTGCCCAAATTTGTTCATTTATATCTCAAACCGTGGTTAGATAAAAAGTAGATAACTTTGAGAAAGTTTATAGTTTGTGAAATAGAACATCGTAATTTCAAAACCGAAAGATATGCAGTTGGAAGTTCTTAGCCTTGGCCAATGTTATACAACTTATTAGGGAAAGAGAAATACAATAAAGCTTATTCACCACGGAAAGCATACTATTAGTTTGTATTACAGCTTGGTTTTGGAACAGCTCTGCCAAAGACCACATGAAATTGTAGAGTGTTGGCGTGTTGTAGATGTTGCCTGTCCATCGTACAAACTGGACTTCCCACCATTGACTCCATCTACACTTCAAAATATATGTTTTTTTAAGAAGCTTTCTTGTTCTTTCTGAATTCCTAATCCTTAAAATGCCTGCTTGGTCTGGTTTATTTTATGTGGTTGGAATTTTCAGTGTTTGTTTACGTAATCATAGAATGTACACGTCACAGTAATATTTATTTGGTGTTTTTATGCCGCCTACCTATTATGTAACTGTTGCACACTTATGCCTTTCTTATTTTGTGATAACCTTTTGCTTTTGATTTTACTTCTGATCTCCTATCCTTTTATAAGTCTCTGTGTTCTTTTCTGAATCAACTTCTAATCAGCTACTACAGTTTGAAGAAGGGTCTCGACCCGAAACTTTACCCATTCCTTCTCTCCAGAGATGCTGCCTGTCCAGCATTTTGTGTCTACCTTCGATTTAAACCAGCATCTGCAGTTCTTTCCTACACTAAAGTTTATACTGTCAACAAAATAATTGTTGCACTCCAAAGTAAAACAATGAATGCAAAGATGTTTTTTTGTGATGTGATAATGCAATAAATAAATCTCTTAATTTTTGCTCCTAATTTATATTTCCTTGTCAGTTGCATAGAAACCAGGTATATCTAAATTTATCAAACAGAGAAACATAGAAATAGAAAAAAGGTGCAAGAGGAGGCCATTCGGCCCTTCGAGCCAGCACCGCCATTCATTGTGATCATGGCTGATTGTCCGCAATCAATAACCCGTGCCTGCCTTCTCCCCATATCCCTTGATTCCACTAGCCCCTAGAGCTCTATCTAACTCTAATTTTAGCTCTAAAATAAAAGAATGGGAATGCTAATCTATTCAAATTACTAAAAGTCTGATCTTGACCACTTCCTGTTGTTCTGAATATTCATTTTAGAAAAAATGCTGCCACTTACGGCTGTGATTTTTGGCCATCTTACTCAGATTCCCCCTCTGCTGCGCAGGACATGAGGATTTTTCCCATTGATTAAAAATAAAAGTTATTAGTGTATATTCCCGGAGGGACTATAAAGCCCGGAAGTGTTGAGTGCCTCAGTCAGTCGCTGCAAGATCGGGGAGCGAGTGGGTCACATCTTTCAGTCTGAGCTGTGAATAACACTGAACATATGTCTACTAAACTGTGAGTGGTTTTACTGACCTATCAATGCCCTTAATGTGGTTTGAAAATATAGTTTGGAAATGCTAAAGTTGTGTTGCCTTTGGTTTGGAAATGCTAAAGCTATGTTGCCTTTGGTTTGGAAATGCTAAAGCTCTGTTGTCTTTGGTTTGGAAATGCTAAAGCTGTGTTGCCTTTGGTTTGTTTAAGTTGCCTTGCCTTCTATCTAATCTTGATCACTTCCTGTTTGTGTTTTATATTGATTTTTGAAAAAGCGCTTCCACGTGTGGCTATGATTTTTGGCCATCTTACTCAGTCCCCCTCTGCTCATCAGGTGCCGAGGATATTTTCCATCGATGAAAAATAAAAGAGTTATTAGTGTTTAAAAAATGTTGAGATTCCCTCTCCTATCAATCACGCCATGAAGGCCATGCCCCTTCTGGTGGGATGGGGAGGGACTATAAAACCCAGTAGTGTGGGCGTGGCTCAGTCTCTGCAAGATGGAGAAGGGAGACGTCACGACTCGCTGTCTTTAGTGGCCTTGCACCCTGCTTGAAATGGTATGAAACTGCACTTGAATTTGGTGGCCTTGCACCCTGCTTGAAGTAGTAAGAAACTGCACTTGAATTTGGTGGCCTTGCACCCTGCTTGAAATGGACTGACATCAGTCTGAAGAAGGTGGTCTCAACCTGAAACATCACACATTTCTTCTCTCCAGAGATGCTGCCTGTCCCCTACTCCAGCATTTTGTGTCTACCTTCGATTTAAACCAGCATCTGCAATTATTTTCTACACACACTATCCTCTTATAAGACCTATCTTCAGTTGTGAGTTTCTGTGGGGTTTCTCCCCTCAATTCCATTTTTAACTCATCTGACATCTAATGATTAAATCCTACACAAATATACTGATAAAATCCAACTCTCCTTATCATCCTTCATCTCTTTCAACCACTTCAGTAGCTTAGTGCTGTTAAATTTCCTTAAACAGTACAATAAATCTTTGGATACCAAACCTATTTCCATTGGAACTGCCCTCCTACCATTTTGAACCAGGTTGTTTATAATATAGTTTCTAATCCTATTCCCTTCTATCACATACTGCAACTACCCTTCGAAGATTACTTGTGCTCTGTCAATCCCCCACTGATATGTCTGTGCATGCGTTTACTGCCACAAGTTTTGAATGCTCCAATTCGCTGGTTGTTTCCCAGTTGCCATTCACTTTAAAATCCAGATATCAAATGTGATGATTCTTAATCTTATTATGTATCTATTTAATCGCATCGATCACTCCTGTGCGCACTGATTTAATGTTGCTGTTAACAGCTCAAACCTAATATCCTCATCACTATGTTTAAATACATCCATCCTTCTCCATCTCTGCAACATTTAAAATCCATAATCCTCTCCAATTTTCCTCTTCTTTGTTTTATCCTACATTCTCCCCCAGTACATTAACAATTGCTGCAAAGATATCTCTGTGGAATCCTTTCTTTAAATCTCTTTGCTCTCCCAGCTTTCTCTCTCTTTCTTCCCCCCTTTGAAGCATGCTCTCTGATCCAGCTCTTGGTTATCCTGGTTAGTATTTCCTTTCACTGGCACCAATTTTTCTTATGACCATGTGCAGCATCGTGTGACGTTTTCTCTGTTTTGTGTAAAAATACTTTATAGGGAGGTTTTATTGGTTCATGATAAACATATGGACACCTGATTGACATGAACTAATGAGGAATATATCTAAAACATATCTAAAGACATCAGTATTACATCCTCATAAACCTATGAGTTTTATGTGCAGAGTTTTACATTATTCATGATTTGTAAAGCCATGTTTGTCTATCCACTCTTCATTTACCTCTGATTGCCAAATTAACATTAAGATTTAGTATTGCGTCTTGTGTTACAAATAATTCATTTTTAGGAGCCCAAGGAATTACTATGTTTTCCAGCCAAACCGCTTGTTTTCTAAATGTCTTTTCTTTACTAATTTGTTTTGATTCACCGTAGATTATCACATTTACTCTCTGTGCACTGAAAATAAGTTTATTTCTTGAAGCACTTCAGTTCACTTGTATTGTCAAGAGATAACAGAGATGGAAAAAAAAGCAAAGGTGGAAATTCATCTTTGTTTGCTTGGGCTAAGCAGGCACTTTGGTTATAGCCACCCATCCTTCCCTCTTGTTACTCAGTACTGCACAGAATGCTTGAGATCAAGGCTAAATTTCCATCATATTGCATGAAGCTTAAAAGCATGAAAAAGCTTCAATGATGTATACCAAACCAAAATCTGGCCAGCTGAAATATAATGTATATGAAGGAACTGCAGATGCAAGTTTACAGTGAAGATAGACACAAAATACTGGAATCATTCAACGGGCCAGACAGCATTTCTCGAGAAAAGGAATATGTGTTGTTTCAGGTCGCCTATTCTTTTCTCCAGAGATGCTGCCTGACTTTCTGAGTTACTTCAGCATGTTGTGTATACCTTCAGCTGAAATATATATATTTTTTTAATATTTCAAAGATATTTTTCTTTTTTAGCATGCTTTTGCAATAATTACTGAACAAATTCTAGAAAGGTTGAGGCAATTAAAATTGAAATTTCAGTTGTAAACTCTAGTTACAACTTAAAGATTTCTGAGCTAAGTATTTTTCATTTGCTTATTTCTTATAAGTTTTCAAAACAATTAGTGAGAGCTCAGCATTCAAGGTTCTTTATTACCTATATATGTGTGAATCTATGTATCAGAGGAATAACTGATTGCAAACTGCGCTGATGTAGCTCAGTAGCTCCCGATAAGCTGATCATCAGTGCTTAAGTGAGGCAGTTATTGGGAACACCTGGGGCCAAGCTTGTCAGAAAATGACTTCCTGCCTGTGTGGCCTGGTAACCATATGAACAAAGGAAAGCAACAAATGGGGGTCTATCACTCTGCTGTTTTATGTTTCTTACACTTTGTTGCAAATTTAGTTTCTGACTGATGTGGTCCTCGTGCACTATTTTAACAGCATGATCTGTTTTGCGCAGGCAATAATGCTATTCTGGTCTGTTTAGGATGAAACAATCTGTTCAGTGCACTTTTCTTTGGGTAAAAATAAAATATTAACACTGCTTTTATTCTGATCTTTCACAAGTGCTATTCCTTTCTAAACTAATAAAGTGCCTGATAAAGGTTGACGGTAAAAGAAATGTCAAATGTGTTAAATTACAGTGGTTTAAAGATATATGCAAAAATATGTTCTTTAAAAGAGTGTTCATAAAAAGATTAAGGGCTAAAAAGAAAGAATAAAAGATGAAGAGAGTAGAATAAAAACATCAAAGAAATCTTAATGACCCAAAATGCATTAAAATGTAGTGTCTTTTGTTTCAGCTTCCTAACACCTGCAATTTGTTGCATCCTAATCCTCTTTTCACACATCTTAATTTGCATCAACACATAGTAATGAATGGAATAAAGCTTGGGAACTCGCAGTTTTAGTAAACGGTCATGATTTGTTCATATCATTCAGATGTGATGGGTGCTCTCAGGCACTTCTCTGAATGCACTACGTAGTGAATCCATTACTTAACCTAAACACATATTACACATGTTTATATTTTCCCTTTTTTTAATTGACTGAGAAGGAAGACTCTCTTGGCAGAGGTGAAAAGAATAATGGAAATTGAGAGAAACAAGCCTATGGCAGCTGAGTCCATGGCAGGAGCAGTAGGAGTGTCTGAATAAATCAGAGCGTGAAATTTAGATTAGCCCACTGCAGGCTATCAGTAGAAGGGGGTAAAGAAAGAGTTGGCTTGGCTAAAGGTGTAACCTGTCTCTTTTGGCCCTTGAAATCTTTAAACAGATGGTCTGACCAGCTGCCTCTTTCAGCCATTTAACTCTAAGTTGGTAATAGTTTGAAAAGATTCTGGAGTGAATTTTAGGTTTTTTTTTCTTTTGAATGCAATAAAGCGATCACAGTCTAGCTTTGGCAAAATCTGACCAATTGGAAACATAAAATAGATAGCAATTTTGATAAAATGGGTACGATATGAAAATGGGTAAAATAAGATATCTGCTCTAATTTCAGACCACATAATTATTGTAAAATGAATCAGCACAAATATACCATACCTGCAATGCAATCATATATATATATACACCAATAATATTTTACTTTTCTCGACCTTAGAAATGTAGGTAATATACAGTATTGTTGGTGTGAAGGTTTGCTTTATAATTCTGTTTTGAATTACTGTCCATGCATGCAAATGTGGGACAGGAAGGTGGGAACTGCGTCAGAGGGAGCTTGGACCAGTTGAAGGTCTTTGACAGTTTATCACACGTGATGAAAGTGCTCTCCAAAATGGGACATTGGAGAAGGAATCTACAATTGGATACAACGGCATTATGCAGACATCTGTAACACAGTGCTAATTAATGGGTGGGAAATTGAATCCAGTCAAATCTGTAGTCAGGCATGACCACCCATTGCCCTCTGTTTTGTTTGTGTGTTGTATTGTCTTTTGCCAAGTCCATCATGAATGAAGTGGGAAGAAATAGGTTGGTGATTCAGAAGAGGTTGGTATGCATCGAAACCTGATTGGAGGTCTGTAGCCACTGTGAGCCAGAAAGTATAAATGTGGGAAGGGTGCTTTCTCTCAGTTTTGGGAAAGAACCTAGTGATCAGGTGCAAGGGTCTCCCATCATTATGCATGACGCAAGTGTAACTCACAACCCATCTTCTCCAGCACTGCAGCAGTCATTTGAGAAATCCTTAATTTTTAAGGAGATCAGAAATGGATCATTTCCACTAAGATGCAATGTGTAGATCGCCAGTGAAGGGTAGGAATAATGTACCTGCATCCAGTGTGTGTGGCTGCATGTGTGTGGCTGCACCAACCTGCGCAAAGACACTGGGTATGCAGAGGCCACAGTTGCCGTACTCTGTGGTACTATCTTTCCCCAGTACTCTGAAGGAACAATCTGGCCATGTTGCCTGAGAACATTCCATGCTGTACCATCTGCTCTTTGGTGTAAATTTGAGGGAGAAGAACCACATCAAGTAGGCATGTCCTGGTGGGATGGTTCTCTGAGAAGACGGTCACACTCAAGTGGCAAAATGCCTCATCGGCAGAAGGATGAAACCTCGCTTGGCTGATGGTGAAAAGGTCTGTCCTCATCAGATCCTTCATGCGTCGCTAGAGTCTCAGCATGATCACACACTGCCCTTGAGGCAGCTGCATTGGAGATGAGGTTGTCATCCCTCTCCTTCTGGACTGTGTAACTGCCAAGAAGGTTTGGAAAGAAGTGTAATGCTCCTTTTTGCGATTCATCATGGAAAAAATGTGTAGCGTGGCTGTTCCTGGAATGCGCACTAAGCCAAGCATCAAATGCTGCTGGAAGATTATATACTTAGTGAAAGACACCCCTAGTTTATCTGAACTTGCTGATGTTTCAATTGAAGGATGTGTCAGAATGGGACATTAAAGGTCCAGGTCTACATGCACAGAGTGGCACTGAAGCTTGGTCCTCCCACCATAAAGGCTCAATGGGGAGATGTCATTGTTTAAGGCCATCCTACCGTTGCACTGTGAGCACCTGGAATCTTTGTAAATACTCCTTGGACAGTTTGCTCAAGGAATGTAAGTGCAAAATGTTAACAAATACAAAATATAAATCTTGTAAGCAAATAGTACGATATTCAAAAGATGCATTTCTGGGTGCAGCTGCTGAATTTCTTCAGAGGGATTTTGTGTCCTACTTTGCCTGTTTCAGCCAAACATATCACTTGAGGCTTTATCTCTGCTCAGAACCACACCGAACAGCTCCATAACTATCTAGGTCAGCAAATTTAAGGGGCGGCACAGAGTTGCTGATTAATGCCCCTGTCCCACTTAGGAAACCTGAACGAAAACCTCTGGTGACCTTGCCCCCTACCCAAGGTTTCTATGAGTCGCCATAGGTTTTGGTCACTCGCCTGGAAAGCCTCCACCGAAGCGTCAGCTGCATCTACTGACCAAAGATCCTACAGGATCTTTGCTACCAACCGCACACACACACACACACATCATGAAGGTGGGGGCCAGGTACAGCGGAGGAGCACTGTCTGCGTGATGAAGAGGAAGGTAAACGGCTGCCACAGAGCACAGTAAATCCTTTAGAGAGCACGGAGAAGGGGGGGAAAGGAGTGGAGACAGTTTTAAGAAGTTTAATAAAGCTAGCGGGCATTTTACCTTCCGACGGTAATTCCTGAAAACCAAAGATCCTATAGGATCTTTGCTGGAAAACTCCAATGAGCCAATCAAAATGGCTGGTCAGTGAAGGAGATTGCCTTTGACTGCCTGTAAGTAAATAGCGACCCCACTCCACTGGCTTCGACCAAACGGCAACCTATTTTTAGTCGAGGCCGGTTTTGGATTTGTTGAAATAATCGCAGGAACATAGAAGAAGCTCGACCACGCGGAAACCACTTTCGACAATTAGGGAGAGTGACCGAAATCTCCGAAGATAGGCTCAAAAAGCATCTCTGGAGAAAAGGAATGGGCGAGATTTCGGATTGAGACCCTTCTTCAAACTGCAGTCTGCAGTCGTCTAGTCCATTTCTCCAGAGATGCTGTCTGACCCGCTGAGTTACTCCAGCTTATCGTGTCTCTCTACGGATTTGAGAGAGTGGGATTCACCGCCAGACATCGTCGGTATATTAAATGTACAAGAGTCGTTTCACATGACTATAGTCAAGGAAACAGCATGGTACCAATAGTTTGATTATTGTAGCGGTATAGCAAAGACATCTCTGCTCTCCGTTGGTGTTTCATATATTTGTTCTTCCCCCCTTCTTCCACCCCCCCCTCTTAACTCCAGTCCTGTCCCGACTCCCTGGGAAACTGAAGGGAGCGACAATCAACTGCCACGGATACAAATAATGTCATACACAAGAAAGGGCCGATGCTGGTTGACAAAAAGTGAATACACAGTGCTGGAGGGACACAAAGACGCAGCAGAATTTTAGAAACGTCATCCCGTCACCCATTCCTTCTCTCCAGAGATGCTGCCTGTCCCGCTGAGTGCCCACGGTAGACTTACGAGTCACTACGGTAAACTCACGGGCTACTACGTTCTTACAACGAGTTTAAAAGTTTAACATTTTTACTTCAATAGTAAATTTGACTCGTGGAAATCTTTCATCATGTTGAAAGATTTTCACGAGTTAACAAGTTTCCTGAGTACCTGCCGTTAGTGTTACGAGTTCCGACGTTCCCGCTACGTTAATTTGTACGTGATTACCACAAGTTTGATTTGTTTTAAACTCGGGATCACTCGTGGGTGGACTCGCACCGTGAAACAGGGCCATTACAGGTTTGTAAGTTAATTCGCTTAGGTAAAAATTGTAAATTGTCCCTAGTGCGTAGGATAGTGTTAGTGTATGGAGATCGCTGCTCGACACGAACTCGGTCTGTTTCTGCACTATATCTCTAAAAATTCAGGATAATTCATAGTTTTATAGATTTGTAAACTATTGTAATTGTTTTTTGTATAAATGTTGTAAATATTCCAAATAGAGTTATTATTTTGAGGTTGATATTTTAATGGAAAAGTAAAGTCCTTTACTAAAAGTCAAATTAATGTTATTTTATGACATTTTATATTTTGTAGGTTAAATGACTTCTGTAAATTGTCCCTAATGTGTAGGATGCAAAATTGGGATAACATGGAACTAGTGTATGGGTGATCATTGGTTGGTTTGGACTCTCATTGGGTCGAAGGGTTTGTTTCTATGCTGTTTCTCGAAACTAAAGAATGTTCACCTTATTCTTTCTCTGGGGCGCTGAAAGAATTAAATTGGCTATTTGATTATCGTACATTTCATCTAATTATATTCTTAATTGAAACCTGTGGCGAATAAAGTCAAACAGGATATATGATAGGCAGTTGACCACAATAATTTCTCCATTGGGCGATGGTTCAAATTGCTCCCATGAACATTTATTGCATACGTTTGCCCATGGCCTCCTTGCATATCATGCAGTTGCATCATGCTAAGCGTATGACTTAACCTTTCATGATTTCTAGATTAATATTATATTAATGTCAGGTCACAATACACTATTAATATCACAACACCAATGCTGTATAAATATTCAGTGAAAACGCAAGCCTGATGCTTCCAACCACAGTCTTTGAAAACTTTGGCCCCAAATCTACATTACCAGTCCTGTGGTAACTCCAGTGATATCATCTGTAATAACCATTAATCTGAGCTATCATTGCGAGTTTCCCAGGGGCAGAGGCTTCATCCATTTGTTCAAATGTACTGCGAGAAATAACAGGAACTTCCTTCGTCAAGCTTGCTCCTGGTCTGGCCCTTAATTGGAAGTCCAGATGCAATCAACATAAGTAAATTTATTTTAATATTAAACAAGGGACTCAACCCGACATGTCACCTATTCCTTTTCTCCAGAGATGCTGCCTGATCCACTGAGTTACTCCAGCTTTTCGTGTCTATCTTCGGTGTAAACCAGGATCTGCAGTTCATTCCCATACAAGTAAACTTACTTACTATGTTAGGCAGCTGTTTGGGCATCTGTATTTTTTAACCTGGGTGGGTAGGAATGCAATTCTATGTATTGCAAAGGCCATGTCCCGGTCTCCATCCAGTGGTAGAATTCTAAAGGGGGCATGGTCTCTCCATTCCTGACTGTCGCCCCTATGACTTTGCTACAGAGGTTGTAAGTATTAGAAAAACATGACTGTTCACAAGTAAATGCAGAATTGTTCCCTGGCTGAAGATAAATCATATTATACGAAATTGAGTGGGTTGTAAGTTGGATTTCCAATTACATTATGAGCAGGAAAAAATAGAACAAAGACAACATTGAAAATTGTTTATCTGAGTGCATGTGGTATTTATAATGAGGTACGAATTAATTGGTACAATCTCACAACCATTACAGATTTGTGGTTGTAAAATGACCAGGGCTGAGAATTCAATGTTCTGGGATACTTAGTTTATAGGACAGATGTGTGTTATCTTTGATATTAAATCATGGGATAAAAGCACTAGAGGAGAGAAATTAGAAGCAGTTTTGGATGAAGCTACGAACAGTAAGAGGCAGCTTGCAACAAGTGTATGAGCCATCCCCTAAATACTAATGTAATGTAGAGCATAATAAAAATTCAGATACGTGAGGTCCATGTGATGTCAATGTGGTAATACAAAAATTAGAAACTGGTGGAGCAATTTTAACAATGGATGATGATAATGATCAGGAATTAGAACCCTCAAAAGCATTTTATTCTAAACTTTAAACTATGTTTTTGTAAATTTTCTCGTCTTGAAAGTATCAAGCAAATATATTTTTTGAGACAGGTGAAAAATTAAAACAGTCAAGCAAATAATAGTTGTAGAAACATGTTCAAATTGATATTTAAGTAAGAGGTAAAGCAAAAAAGACACCTAACATGGGTTCAAAGTGTGCCGTCATGCTTATCTAACTTCCTGGAGTCTTTTGAAGTTTACTATCATTGTAGGCCAGAAAATACAGTGAATGCAATATATTTTGATTTCCAAAGAGCATTGATGTTCTATCATTGGAGGATTGACCGGGAACATTGGTGCAAGATGATTAGACAACAAGAAATAAGGACAAGAGTGCGCAATTCAGCCCTAAATAGGATCATGGCTAATCTGACAATTCTTAATGCACTTTCCTGCCCTTTCCTTTTAACCCTTGGTTTCCTCGTTGATTAGAAATTCATCTGAAACTTAAATTTATCCAAACATTCTGGGGCAAGGAGTTCCAAAGATTTGCAACTCTTGAAGAATTTATTTTTCCTCATCTCATTGCTAAATGGATGTTCTCTGGTTCATGAGGAGAAACATCATCTCACCATTTAGCCTGTGTAACTTCTGATGGAAATGGTATGTTTCTCTCATTCAGAAACCATTTATAATTTTGATCCTGATCTTCCACTCGGGTAGATCCTAGCCACTCTGCCTTAATTATCTGCTTCTTCTCCACGGGGGTTTACTAATCTATTCCAATTATTTCATATCAGACCAACGTTCATAGACATGAGAAAGGAGGTCTTGATTTCTACTACTCCCAGCCCAGACTGGGGAAGGATTCTTCCTGATGTCACACCTGAATGACCCAACTAAGTTGAAGGCTTGCTCCAGGGTGGAACTTTTTCTCCTTTTCTACCCTTGCTTATCCGTTTTTATCTGATGGTAGAATTTAGTCTTTAGACGTTAGTTTCTGTTGTGTTGTGATGAATTTGCGCAGCACTTAGCCCCAGCTCGCAAGGCTCGAGTGAGAATACGGAATTCCAGATCCGGTCTGATCTCAGTAAGACTGGCATCGTTAGACTTTTAGATGTTATGTAAATTAAGAGGTGTGATTTGTTCAGAAGAATAGCACTAAAATAAAAGATTAGTCATTATCTTATTAGTCGTAGCGTCATACAGCGTGGAAACGAGCCCTTTGGCCCAACTTGCCCATGCTGACCAACTTTTCCCATCTACTTGTCCCACCCATATCCTTTTAAACCTGTCCTATCCATGTACCTGTCCAAATGTTTCTTAAATGTTGTGATAGTGCCTCGTCTACATCCTCTGGCAGCTCGTTCCATACTCCCACCCAACCTTTGTATAAAAAGGTTACCCCTCAGATTCCTATTAAATCTTTCTCCCCTCACCTTAAACCTATGTCCTCTGGTTTTGAATCCTCTACTCGGGTCAAGAGACTTGCTGCGTTTACCCTATCTATTCCTCTCATGGTTTTGTCCACCTCTATAAGATCACCCCTCATCCTCCTGCGCTCCAAGTAATCGAATCCTAGTCTGCTCAAACTCTCCCTATAGCTCAGGCCTTCCAGTCTTGGCAACATCCTCGTAAATCTTCTCTGCACCCTTTCCAGGTTATTAAATTGTCAGGATGAATGGCCGGTCTCTGTTTCAATCTTTTATGTTGTTACAGTGCCAATTGTTTCTCATCAAAGGCCAGCACAGTGCACAGACCTTTCTAAGTGTATAATCTGGTGAAAAATTAAGTTTAATAATGTTGTCATCACTGCACTGTGCCTGGCAACACTTTTTTTTAGTTGACTTTACCAACCTGCCCCCAAAAATAAATATATATTTTTTGCATTATTGCCATCTGTCTCACTGACTCTACTGTTGCCTATCCCCATCTGATCAGATTTCATAGAACTTTTATTCAATATTTCTTGTCATTGAAAAACAAAAAGAATTTTTTCAACAAGGCATCTGATTTTTTTCTGGAATATGAATTCTATAAATGAAATTGCAGTCAGAAGCTGTAGTTGCTATCCAAATGCAACATAAAAGGCAGAATTAATGAAATGCTGATTTAATTTAACATATATCATTGATTAATAAAACATATTAACATGAAGAAAAGTAGAAACAAAGAACTGCAGATGCTTATTAATACACAAAAGGAAACAAAGTGTTGGAGTAACTCAACAGGCCAGGCAGCATCTCCGGAGAACATGGAAAGGTGATGATAAAATGTAATATAAAGGAGCTGCAGATGCTGGTTTACCCCAAAGAAAGACACAACATTCTGTGGTAACTCAGTGGGTCAGGCAGCATCTCTGAAGAAAATGGATAGGTGATGTTTCATTTTGGGACCCTTCATTAGTCTGAAGGGTCCCAAATTAAAATGCATCTATCCATGTTCTCCAAAAATGCTGTCTGACCTGCTGAGTTACTCCAGCCCTTTGTGCCCTTTTTTTTAATATAATTATGATATGTGATCATTCAACATATGAGATTTGAATGTAGATCAAACATTACCCAGCCACTCATAACATATAAAACATGCACATCCGCCACTTTCACTGTTCTTCACAAAGATCTAATTTGACCACTGCTGACTTGTTGCATTGTCTTTTATTTTATCTCTCCAGATATATTTTATTGCTTTTGTTTCTTCTCCAATACCTGAGTAAATATTACTCCATTTCTAACCAGCAAATCTATAAGTAGTTCATTTACCTATACTTTAATATTCTCCCCTTAATGACGACAGATTTGGGTAACTCTTGAGTTTGCACAATACTACACAACTTCATTAAATACATCACTAGTGACGTTGAACTGTAGAATTACCGTTGATATATTGCACTAGGTAGTTCTGATACTGCCCAATATCAGCCAAGCCAGCACAAATGATTAAGTAATTTCAAGCGCAAATGATGTGTAATGGAAATCAAGTTTTCACAGGTATTTACCCTTCTTTTATAAATATCATGCAAGATGAAAGACTTCAGCTCAAACTAATCATTGTTGCTAGATTTTGGTATTTGTTAATTATGTTAATTTAAGGAGTTGCGTAGAAACTTAAGCAAAAGTTATTTGTTTTAGGTGTACTGCATAAGGGACAACTTTTTTCAAATCCTTGAAGTACTGGCATGCTAACAATTGCACAATAATGCATCTGGTAAGTTGATGTCTATGGTGTTTTTAAAGCCATTGTAATTATTTGGCATTAGATTACTGATAGATGACTGGTGTAGCATTCTGTTTGAAAAGGTTTCTTTAATGATAGCCCCAATGCAACTCTATAAATAATGTTGAATGGGGTTGTCAATCTGAAATATATCAAAATATACGTTTGTTGCTTATTTAAAAGAGAATGACATTCTAAATTACTGTCTGAATAGAAATAATTTAGAAACTTTTGTTTCCCAACGTTCAAATAAGTTTGAACAGAAATGTGAACATAAAAAGCGTAAATGAAAGAATAAAGACAAAAAAAGACTACAAATGTTAGAATCTGGGACGACAAATAGAAGGTTGAAAGTACCAAGTGACTCATGCTGGGAAAAGGCATGTCGACGTCTCGGTCGTGACATTGCATCAGGACTGAAGGAAAAGGAAAGATTGCCGGTGTATAGTATACAGAGGGGAGGACAGGGGCAAGGATCGTGGCTGATGGGTGATAAGTGGAGCTAGATGGGGAGGAATGATGGGCAACTGGAGCCAGCGAGGGCGGGGGGAGACGAGAGATAATCTAAAGATGATGACTTGGGTAGATGAGAGTATATGGGAGGTGGTTATGGGTTAGCTACAATTGTAAAATTCAATGCTGATACTATTGGGCTGGTGAGCCACCCGAGCCAAATATAAGATGTTGCTCTTCCAATTAGTGTTTGGCCTTTCTGTGGAAATGGTGAAGGCCAAGGAGAGATGGGTCATTGTGGGACTGGGATGGAGAGTTAAAAGTGACATGTAACTGAAACCTCAAGATGGCTGATGCAAGCAATGCTCAGGTGCTCCACAAAACAGTCATTGAGTCTACAGATGACTTCACCAATGGAGAAGGGGCCACTTCACAAGCATTGAATGCAATAGACCAGGTTAGAAGATGTGCAGGTGACGTCTGCCTCATCTGGATGGACTTTTTAGGTCCCTGGATGGTGGTGAGGGAGGAGGTAAGGGGACAAGTACCACTACTGAAGCAAGGAGAGGTGCCCAGGGGATGGGAAGGAGTGGATGGGGAAGGATGAGCAGACTGGGGAGTCATGAAGAGAGAGGTCCACATAGAAAGCAGAGAAAGGGCAGAGGGGATCATGTGACTGGTGTTAGTATCACGTTGGATCTGGCAGTAATGGCAGAGGATGATGTGTTAGGTAAGGAGGCTACTGGGGTGAAAGGTGAGGAACAAATGAAATCTGTCTGGGAAGAGGAAGGAAGGGGGAGCAGATGTGGAGGAAGCAGAGGAATGTGTAAGAGGGCTCCATCAACTATGGCAGAGGAAGCCATGTTTCTGTAAAAGGGACATTTCAGAAGCTGAAACATGAATAATAACATCATTTGCATAACAGCTTGCACCCAGTTCATCATTTACACTACAATGAAAATGATTTGCCCAACTGTTTCTCTTAGTTTTTATTCGAGTGGTTCTGTACCAGTAAAAATAGTTGGAACGGTCATTTCAACCTTGCTTCTTCCACTTTTACTGGTATATTTTTCCACTAATATTTGACGAAGACAAATATTTTTATCAGTGTGAGATTGTTGAGAAATAGGAGATTAAAGTATATCAATCAAAATATGTTATGCTTGTTTGGAAGAATAGATATATCTTATCAAGAATATTTGTGTTTCTTTAAACATGCCAACTCTATGAAGTGTCTGACTCAGTACCATTCTAGCTGTCGGTCAGGTAGTTGTGTATTAGAATAAAGCTTGAAATAACTGAAGGATATTTATACTGTAATAATGATCCACAGGATGAATAGTAATAATTTTAAAAAAGCATAAAATAAGAGGTGAAGGCAATCAATTAAGCACTCCCCTTCTTAGCAAGGTGTTTGATTGGCATTTAACATCTTGAAGAAAGTTTCTCAAAATGTCCTGAAGATTTGAACATTGCCTCAATAAACTTGTAAGAAATGAAACCTCATTATGTTCTTTTAGTACAAATGATTTGCAGTTTTAAGGATTGATTATACAAATATGGGAGGAGGATTTGGTAAAAGCTGTCTTCCACAAGAACACCTCTTGTTAAACAGAATTGCATTTATAATCATAATTTGTAATAACAGGCATTCACATTTAATGTGAAGATAAAAATGGCAACATATAATACGATTTGGTCAACGAGAAACAGTTTAACAATGAATTTGCAACCTACATTGCAACCACTAACAAGGTAGTCAGCCTGAATCCTTGCATGTTCAAGCAATCTAATGTAATTATGAATTTTTTATCTAAATTAGTGCTCTGTCCTGAAGTATTTGTCTAATATTTTTTCTTAACATTAAGAGATGCATCAGAAACTTATCCCCACAAAGTAAAAAGTAATCAGAGATTTAATTCCTGGCTACTTTCTAAATCTGATTTTACATCAAGTTGCTTTACGATGCAAAGCAGAATGTAAGACCAGAAATGTAGACCAAGGTTTTTTAAGATGTGGTAAAAATATTGACTGAGTCTGTACAGTTGATCTGAATAGGACATGCCATTAATATTGCCCGTACATCATGTTAACGTATAATCAAATTTCCTCTAAACATTATTACTTGGCATTAACAATTGATTGTTGTTAATGTTAGCATTGATGTTGTTATGAATAAATTAATTATGTAGAATAACTGTTTGTACTCTGGTGCAATTAAATTGAACCTGACTTATTTTATAAAAATCTGGATTACAATTCTACATTCCCAATGCAGCAAATAAATAAAGGCCAATAAAATATTCAAGAATTGCTTTTTATTCACAAATGGCACAATGAAAGGAATTCTCTTCTCAAGGTTTGACAGTTATTTTTGTTATGTTGCATTAAAAATACTGATTATTTATGGGCTCCTACTTATTGCACATGATGTGCCAAACTGACTTATAACAGTTTTTGCAGCAACGCACATAATCCCTCTTTTAGGAACTGTCTACCACACACATTGTGAACTTTGGTTGAGGTGCAGTGACCTATCCCTCCCTGCCTGGCCTCAGGGCAATAAGCATTATGACTTAGGCCAACTCTTAAACATGCAGGCTGTGTAAGCCTCAAAGCTGGAATCGTGGTATCATATTGCAGAAAATAGCTCCAAAATTAGAGAGGCCAAAGTTTTGATCTCTCCCATGTTTGGAGGGTGAACAATGGCATCTTCTGTTGCAGCATGACATCAAAGCTCGACTGAGTAGCCGCCAGAAGTATTAGTTTGTGGCGGATTACTGTGGAAATTCACAGATGTTGTTCTCCTATGGGACACTGATGTTATGATTCAAGTACACAGTAGCCTAAAGTATTGGGCACTGTGTGAAAAATTAGTACAAGCCTGTAGTCAAAGTCCAACACCAGGATCTATGAAGTGTGATGTAAAGCCATCAGAAGTGCATTATATTACTGTACCTGCACATCACAGCAGTTCACAATCGTCAGCTACAAACAAGTCTTGTGTTTACATGATTGGACACGTGCTTATCTTTGTTTACAATCAACTAGTTTATAATGTTCCGAAATGATAGATTCTCTCATAATGTTGAATCTTAAGCTTAAGAAATAAATTCACTGTGGACTGCCTAGGATATATCCAGTTGCAACATTAAACTGACCTGGTATTTTACCGTGACCAATTCAAACTCAAACTAGTTTAGTTTAAATTATTGTAATATGTACAGAGGTACAGTGAAAAGCTGGTTTGTTGCTGCTGCCCAGTCAGCGGAAAGACCGGACAGCTACAATCAGGCCATTTACAGTGTACAGACACAGGTTAAAGGGAATAACGTTTAGTGCAAGACAAAGTCCAGTAAAGTCCGCTTAGAGATAGTGGACATTTGGACATTTTTCATCATGCTAGAGAAAATACCATGACCTACTTGATGCCACGAGTACCTACGACTAGCATCATGGCCTGCTGCGACCTACCTACGACCTTGTGACGACCATGCTGCGAGTATGAGTCAAGGGCAAACTCGGCAGAGGTCATGAAAGTGGGACAGGCCCTTAATTCACTTTAAGGCACTAAAGTGACGTATCAGATTCTGACATCATTATGTTACGTTTCTTGGTGCACACACTTGGTTGCCAAACTAAAAAAAGGCTGGTCGAACTGGAATCTCGGACAGATGCAAGGTTCCTCATCTGCTTTAGTTAGTACAGGAACTATTTCATAGTGGAACAGAGATTATAGGTATGATCAAATCACAAACAACTGTAACATGTGGCATATGCTGATCTCTAACAGGTGTTCTGGTTGTAAACGTTTTGGAAATAAAAGCCGTATTCTTCAAAAAAAATCCACGGCATTCAAATGCAAAAAATATCTGGCAAAATTTAAAACAACGAATACCAGAATGAAAGTTTAATTAGTACATTAGATTCAAATCTAATTTTATTTTCTAAACACCTTTTGTTGATTGCAGTAATATATGCTGCAGACACATAAACAATTAATTTCCAAATGTTCCTACTTTCCCTTGAATTACAAGGTCATCCTAGGTCATATTGAGTGTCTGAATTGATTGATAGTCAATAGCTTCTGATTTTGAACCAACTTCATTGAAGTCATGGCAGAAAATAATTCTGGCAAGAAATCAGAGCACTTTGTTA
The DNA here is from genome assembly GCF_028641065.1 of Leucoraja erinaceus. Lineage (NCBI taxonomy): Eukaryota > Metazoa > Chordata > Chondrichthyes > Rajiformes > Rajidae > Leucoraja > Leucoraja erinaceus. Next base: position 25,644,705 of record NC_073383.1, read on the forward strand.
ATTATAAATCAAACTTTTAAGTTAAATTCAAATGCAATACCTTATGCCACAAATGATTCCAAACTGATAATCAGTGATCTACATGGTTTTATAAAAATGTTGTCTATCACAGTTTAAATTCTGAGCTACTTTTAGGGAGAAAAAGGTTCCACAGCCTTGATTGTGATCGATGCTCAAATATCAGGCATAACTGTCTGTATACTAATTTCAGGAATCAATTCTTTCATTTTTTGCTCCTTAATATAACTGCTGCTAGAATTTGAGACTGTTACTTTACTGCGAAACCTTGTTCCAGGGAACAGCATTGCCAAGTTGGAGAATGTTTGGATAGATGACGGATAACCCCAAAATAGCCACACATACTGCAAACTGTAGCTTATTATTACCCTTAAAATGAATCAGTGGAACAAAATAATTCTGAAAGGATTGTTGTGTCGCAATGTTATGTTTGTAACATTTTGTTTATTGACAGTCATGTAACTTTTGGCATTATTTTCATGTACCGGTAATTACGGTCATTTTAAATATTCCTTAATAGCATCTAAAGCGCAAAAGACTAATAAAGAGCAATTACTAGAAGTTGGGAGAGAGCAGAAGCTAGTTCTGTTGTTTGTAAAGTGAACATGTGTGTGAATATCAGACTTATGAACATAATATTATGGGAGCTCATCCATATGTAGAAGAGGTTGATAATTTGGGTGTTCATAACCCGGGTTATGAACACCCAAATGTACTAACTACATTTTACAGCTGATCATCACACCCAAAATGTAACTGTTAGAAATAAATTAGGTTGAGGGTTTAGTTTTATTATTGTCAAGTGTACTGTGGTACAGTGAAAAGCTTTATTTTGCATGCTATTCAATCAAATCAGCTAATACTATACATAAATACAATCATGTTAAACACAAAAGATACGGAGTGCAGAATATAGTTCTCGGCATTGTAGCACACCAGTTCCCTGGTTAAAGTAAATTCAATGCAAGCACACAAACTGCGACAGTCAAACAGATGATACAGAGGAAACTCATGAACTGTCTTGTGCGATTTGTAATAATCTTAAACCAGTGAATAAATTTATCCTTCAGTGTAGTACAGTAACAATAAACACTGAACCTTTTGATCGAATGCAGTGGGCCGGATTTGCTCTAGCTTGTTTTTACACCGCTCTTACTCTTGCACTTTCCCCATGGCTCCATTTACTTTCTGCAGCTCTGTGGCTGTAGTTATCCTGGCATGCTGGCTGCAGCAGCTAATATGCAGAATGGGGTAAAACTGCAGGTTATGGCTGCTTCTCAGCCTGTGGATCCTGAGGCCCCATCTCTAGAGAGCCTGATGTCTTTTGATAATATAATTGTTGAAGGTTCTCGAAGAATTTTCGAATCTCTCTGAAAATCAAAGACTGTTAAAAACTGTTCAAATGGATTGAAAAATTAACAACATAAATATGATTTTAATAAGTAGGAAACGTTAAATGAATTTAATTGAAAACAATGCTAAAAATTAACTAAACAAATTCAGCGTCAGCAATTTTTTAATGAACAAAGTACTCATCTGAAGAAGGAGCCCAATGCGAAACATCGCCTTCCTCAGATGCTGCTCCTGGATATTAAACAATTGAATCTGGACGTTACATTTTTCAGGCTCCTATACATTCCCAATGGTAGGAGTGAAAAGAGAGTGTGGCCAGGGTGCTGTGGGTCCTTGATGATGTTGGCTGCCTTTTTCAGCCAGTGACTCCTGTAAATCCCCTCAATGGTGAGGAGGGCAGTACCCGCCATGATGGACTGGGCAGTGTTAACCACTTTTTGCAATCTTCATTCTTTGTTTTCAGGAAAAGGTCAGCAATCCTATCCAAATGAATGAGACGATTGCCTAGCATGCCAAGACCATCCCCGCCATGATACTGAAGAACAAGATGTGAAGTGCATCTGGCCACTCAGTTGTGGATACTCGTGCTCCATCCCCAGAGTGGAGCAAGAGGTCAGATTCCCTTGCACCTGACCTCCAGCTCATACCTGACTTCCCCTGTGCAATGTGGGAACAAGCTGACCTGTGTGCTGCAGTTAGCCAGAGTTTTTCTTCAGAACTGGCAGCTGAAGGGCAGTATGTTCTGGCTCAATGTGGGATCAAAGAAAGGTTTTCTGAAAAAAATGATTGTCTAGAATGAGCATCGAGAAGGGAACTTAGAAGTTAGCAAACAATTACATTAACGTAAAGGTTATTTTTAACACCAGTTGAAGAATGAGATTTATAAAGTTAAATGCCAACAATTGATTACATTGCTAGGAAACAAGGAAACCGTGTTGCGTGCATATTATGATATGCTTTTGGTGCAGTGTACTTTTTAGAAGAGTAAGGTCTGTGCTCTCCAGGGACATGTTTTGAATTATTTATAGAATTGCGATAGCTTTATTGACATCTATCCTCCAATATATTTTAATTTATGAGGACAATTTTTTGATTACTAGCATTGAATAGAGTTGTTAATTGTGCATAGATTGACACAAAAAGCTGGAGTAACTCAGCAGGACAACAGGACAGGCAGCATCTCTGGAGAGAAGGAATGGGTGACGTTTCGGGTCGAGATCCATGTCCGTTGTTTATCTACTTTGCTGGAGAATACGTGGTTCTCATCTCCAATTTACCATGTTTCTCTATCATGTTTCAATATCTAAGATTGTCACAAAGTATTGGAGTAACCCAGTGGGTCAGCCAGCTTCTCTGGAGAAAAAGGATGGTTGACCATTCTTCAGATATTTCATCCAAACCGAAATGCCACCCACCATTTTTCTCCCAGAGATGCTGCCTGATCCGCTGAGTTACTCCAACACTTTGTGCCTATCTTTGGTATAAACCAGCATCTACAGCTCCTTTATACACATTTCAATTTCTGTTGGGTTGTGAGCATCTGGAATAGCAACAAAACTTTTGTTCACATGCAAAGGAAGGAAAAATTGGATTTTGAGACAACCTAGCAATTAACTCAAAGTTGTGTAAAAGTGGAGACACAAAATGGAAATGCATCTTGTAATGAATGTAAACTAGGTTTTAGTTTCAAATAATAATTTATCTGAACTTCTCGGGGCTTAATGAATATGCATAGAAGTAGTGTACGTTGTTTTACTGGGGGGATCCAGTTGGCATTCTGAGGTCACATGGATGAGCGTGGAAATCTTGAACTTCTTTAAAAGTGTTTATGCTCTTGGACCACCTGTTGAGTTTAGTGGCAATTCACCAACTTGCTGCAGTTTCCCAGTTCGTAAGTCTGGGGATGAATCCGGAGCAGATTCAACAATCCAGTGACCCTTGCAAGCTTCTACAGGTGCACCACACTCTCTGGTTGCATCAAAGCCTGGTTTGGGAACAGCTATGCCCAAGTCTGCAAGGAATTGCAGAGTTGTAGGTGTAGCCCAGTCCATCACACAGGCCAGACTCCCACCGTTGGCTCCATCTGCACTTTATGTTGCCTGGGAAAACATAGTCAAAGACTTGTCCTACCCCACTCATTCCTTCTTCTCCCTGTTCCCATCTGGTAGAAGGCACAGAAGCTTGAAAGTGTGCACCACCAGACTCAGGAATAGCTACTTCCACTCTATTATCAGCCTTCTAAACAGTCCTTCCATAAGGTAGGATACTGTCTGATTCACCTCTATCCCATTGTAGACATTGGACTTTGTCTATGGAACCGATGCACTACAATGCTGAGAACTGTATTCTGCACTCTGCATCTTCCCCTTTGCTCTATCCACTTTACATGAGTTTGAGTTGATTGTACAGTATTTATAATATACAGATTATCTGATCTGTTTGGCTGGCATGCAAAATAAAGCTTTTCACTGAACCTGGGTAAATGAACAATAATAAATCTAAACCTAAAAGTACCCCTTCCATCCTTTGGAGAAAAACCCGTGTGAGAGAAAGAAAAACTAGTTAATATGTATATTTTAAATTATTTTAAATTAACTTACACCTAAATGTTATATAATATTTCTTAAGTGAGTATCAGATAATTCACAAACAATTCAAGCTCTTTTGACAGATTTGAAGTCCTGTGGGCAAGATTTTGTCATTATGCACAAAGCATTTCTTGGGTATAGGGCTATCCATGTACAGAAGGAAGGTGTAAACTCATCTTGTCCTTTGCTATACAGGAACTTGCTTCACTTGAGTATGGTCGGGGGTGCAGAGTGTGGGGAAGCTGATCGGAACTATTCCATGGACTGCATGCTGTGCTCCAGACAGTATCTGCTGAAGTATGTTCAGCAAATTTCTTTCAACTTACATTCTGCAAACAAGCAGATGTTAAAGTCCCTAGCAAATAGAATGTTGAAGGAGAAAAGCACAAACACTGTATGAAAAATCCGAGTAAGTATGATGAGGATAAAAGGAACAGAGGAACATAGTATGAGAAGAAATAGGTAGGGCAGAGGTGGTGTGGAGCTTTCGGTTGAATGAGCTTTAATTCAGTTTTAATTCTTTGAATGCAATGAATGTCTAGAAAAATGAATATCAAGATCATAACTTGATATCAAGATCATAACTTTTGACACAATTGTTTCTATATATACACAATTGTTTCTATATATATATGTGTGTGTATATATATATATATGTATGTGTGTGTGTATATACATATATATGTATATGAGATAGAGATATATAAATAGCAGGGTGAAGGCCACGGACGCCAACAGAATTAATAAGCTCATCAAGAAGGCTGGCTGCATCCTGGGAGTGGAGTTGGATTGAGTAAAATAGGTGTGGTCATGATGGTATGGGTCTCAGATGATGCTGGCTGCCTTTTTGATGCAGCGACTCGTATAAGACCCTGGTGAGGAGGTGAGTACTTGTGATGGACTGGGCAGTGTTCACAACTTTTTTTGCAGTTTTTCAGTTAATGCCCCATTACAGTAACTGGATGTCCCAGAAGATAAAAAGTACATGAAACAAATAGAAGGTGTTTTACAAAGCCAGTAATTTATCACCCGCAATAATCTATTTACATTTAATTCACTCCAATGTTTCTGCAGAAATAAGTATGTAATGGACACATTTCAAAAATAGAGGGTGTGAGTCAAATCGCTTTCGGCATGAATGTTTAAAAACAGTCATCACTTATGTTTACACAAATTCAATGGTAATTAGGATGTGTCCCCCTCATTTAACAGATTTAAGGGGCTGTCCCACGTGGGCGACCTAATTGGCGAGTTTAGAAGAGTTTGAAGAAATGACATGTTGAAGACCTCCTTCGACTGTGTAGAAGACCTCCTTCGACCTTCTTCGACTATGACTTACTTCGGGGAAAATTGGACACTGAATAGTGGAGAGTGAAGACAACCTCCTTCGATCTCCTTTGACCTCCCTTCGACCTCCGACTATGATGAAGACTATCTATGACTACCTTCGACTACCCTCAATTACCTACGACTAACATGCCGATCTATTACGACCGACTATGACTAAACCTACGAGTAAAAAAAGTATCGATTTTTTCTATGGCGACCTTTTTTTACTCGCGGGCAATTTTAAAAAGAATGAAAAAAACGCAGCGACCTAGCTGAGGCCTCGAGTACACGGAGACCACTCTCGAGCATGAAGGAGAGTTACGAAGACCTCCTAAGACCTCGTGTTGACCATGCTGCGAGTATGAGTCGAGGGCAAACTCGCCAGAACTCACGGATTATCTGCTATAATACATGATGCATCTTTTGATTTGATCCTGAAATTAAGAAGGTAGTTATGTTGATCTGCAACTGTTTGATGATCTATAATTAATTTTATCATTTGCTTTTTTGGTTGAATTAAAAGCAGTGAAATAAATGGCATGTATATTTATTTTTTTTGTAAAGTTTCACGTTATATTGGAATGGCATACACTGAAAATACTTTCCTATATTTTATTGATTGGGTGCCAAGATTCACTTTTATGCCCTTGGCAATATTATAATCATGTTCACTCATACACAAAATTATCCTTTGCCACACAAAAACACTAAGATCACTTTTCGCAGTTAGAATCAGTCCAGCATGACATCTCCAGTTTAAACTCAAATCTCCAAAGCAATTAATATATTATTTAAAAACAAAAATAGAATTAAGCAATGCTCTTTGTTTACTTAACAAGATGGAGTTTCATGTAAATTAACCATATTTTTAGTTGTAACGTAAAATGCTCTCAGGTCAATAAAAAGTAAATCACTGTGCTAATCTATGTAAATTGGGATTTTTCGAACTATATTTTTGTTTCCTAACTGTATATTCAGATTGTATGTAATAGCAAGTCCAAGAGAATGTAGACACAAAATGCTGGAGTAACTCAGCAGGTCAGGCAGCATCTCTGGAGAAAAGGAATAGGTAATGTTTCGGGTCGGAGCCCTTCTTCAGAATTGCAGAACAGTCGGAGAGATGAGGAGAACTTCTTCAAAGTAGGCATACCTTGACGACCTTTGCAATGGAGCAGACAAAATGTGTAGGAAAGAACAGCAGATGCTGGTTTATATGGAAGATAGACACGAAATGCTGGAGTAACTCTGCAGGTCCGGCAGCATCTCTGAATAGGTGGCGTTTTGGGTCAGAACCCTTCTTCAGACTGAAGAAGGGTTCCATCCAGATGAATGTGTTAGAAGGGAGGGCCCAGTAAGATATGAATTTATCCTTATGATTATTATTTGGTTCCGGGTCTCAGTTGTGTGAGCAGAGGAGGTTAAGAAGCAATGGTGAGAATCTACATGATACCTACATTAAATGATACAAGGTACGTGCATAGGAACAATTTCTCCACCTCCTCTTATGAGTAAGATCGAGATTTTTATATGTTGACCTACTCCATTGTGACTCATTATAAAGACTCTTACTGAGGTGCACCGTATCCAAAAGTTCTTTGGAGTCATCAAAAATTATTTTTCCATGGGGGCATTCTTGCACAAACTTTAATGTTACAGCGCTGCAATTAGCATGTCATTGCAACTATTAAATTTTGATGTCAAAGGGGACCAATGCAAGGAATATCAGACTGCACATTTTTGAATTTAACATTTGAACTCTTTGCAAATTGCAGCATAAACAGTCCTGTATAGACTGGATTCAAAGATGTACAGTAGATGACACTTGGAATTTTGACAGAAACATTTACAGTTTATTCTATATTTTGAAGTGAAATTACTAATCGGGCATTACACTTAGAAATAATGTGAAAATTGCATTAGGGAAAGGTATGTTTTTCCAACTGGTCACTGCATACACACTCCAATCATCCACATCAACCCTCATACATCATAATTCAACAACAGTCAGTATAAGGTACAAGCCACAATGACAAATTCACTTTCTGCTTATTAGATTAAATATTAATGCATTCTAAATGTGCAATAATTTGTCTGGCTAGTGAGCATAATGAATGCGTACAGTTTAGAGCTTATACGCATTTCCTACAACCTGCAGATGTAATCCCGTGCATACAACTGGAGAAATAGCATTTCTATAAACATGACTTATTGTGGAATGAAAATGCAGAATACAAGCAGAATAGTATCCTTCCTGTACTTACAATTGTCAATGTATGAATCAATTTTATTGTTCCTCTCGGTTGGAGAGAAATCTTAGGTTCATACTAGATCATTATCCAAAGCAGAATATTGTGCATTTAATACTCAGAATTTTGTCTCCTTTTATTTCATAGAAATGAACGGAAGTATTGTGCATTGTTTAGCTGTAGATAGTGCATACATAGTTTGTCAATTATCAATTGTAATTATATATCTTCATTCATGTCTAAATTATATTTGAAGATTAGAACAACCATGGTGAATGTGTACAAATAGCAAGAAGAGAAATTCCTACACATTTCTTGTTTAATTGTTTATTGAAATTGGTAATGCTAGAGTCAAATATTCTAACAACCACACTCTCTCGCACTTACCTGAGAATATAAATTATTAAATGATTTTATTTCTTGCTTTATTTTCAGGTTGACTTTGACTCTTGCTTGCAGCCAAGGAACATGAATGCATATTGTATTTAATGAGCTTAAATAAGTATACAAATGGTGTATTAATCAAAGTGTAATCTTGTAATTTATACAAAAATGTAATGTATTCATGCAGAAGTTGATAAAGGATTGTTTACATGTGCTACTTAAAAAAACAGTAGTGTGTTATTAACATTGGATGTATTAGACACAGCTTACATAAATACCTACACGTGTATCTCTGTTTATTATATCTTGAATGAAGCTGAACTGCATTAATGATCCACTATATCATTATTACTGAGTGTTTTTGCTAATGCTTTGTCAATCGTATTCCTATAGTAATGAAACACTTGACTTTTATGTTTTTCAAACATTTATTTTGATTAAGATGAAAACTTTGTGCCATTAGATATAAAGTATTTTGACTTCTGCTGTTTAAAATAAGTTAAAGCATACCTTGGTTTACTCACCAGATGAGCTGTTTGCTTATATTTAGCACATTCAGCAAACTACTATAATTTTCAAATGAGTATGTATTTGTGACATATTTATGGTTAGAAAGTCCTTCATACCAATCAATGTTTCAGTAAAAGTATCAAGCTAAATAAAATGATGAACGGAATGACAAGTTTTCTATTCATTGGCATTTTAATGATACCTATATGTCAGTAGCAACACATTTGCTTGATTAGTTGTGCTATTTATCATTCAGTTCTACCATCAAATATTCAGTCCAATTTTCCAAATCGCCAAGCAGGTATGTGTCTTATTATGATCTTTCTAGGGGCACAGAGCATATGATAGAAGACCCGTTTAACCATACAACATCAAAGGAAAGCCTACATACACCCAGGTCTCTGCTCTTTTTTTTCTTTTCAGAGGACTGATAACATCCTACCTATACAAATTGTATTCATTGAAATAAAATTCAGCTAACACAATTGTTTTTAATGTCGGTTCCATAAAAACTTCCACATTCTTTTTTTTAACCTTGTAAAGTGACGTGAAACGTGAAATTTCACACAATTCGGAAATCACAAAAGCTTGGTTCTGTTCCACGGTTATTAAAGTATCTGTGTGGGATTTCAGCTTTATCAAACTGGAAAGATGAAAATATGATTTGATAGGTTTGTTTTAGAATGTTTTTAAACATATAAACTGTGTAGGCCAAATTGTCTGAGGAAGGCAGGATTATCTATGATCTTTACTGCTGAGGTTTGCAAATAATTTTCATTAATAATGCCTTTTCTTAGCTATCATTTCCATGTAGTTTTTTCCCCCAAGTCGGAACTCATTCATATCTTTTATACCAGTTTTTATAAAGGACGTTTTAAAATAATAAAAGACAAGTGAGAAAAAATCCAAGTTAAATGCATTAACTTGGCAGTAGCCTGGCACAGCGTGAAACTCCCATCTCACAACGACTGAATCTGGAGCCGTGGGAGAGGACTTGGCGCTCTAATCCCTTCAAAAGCGCCGCTCCATTTAAAACTATGCAAGTCTCAAAAGTCTTTGAGAGGACACCGATTGTTGCTACAGGAAAGGATGATAAAGATCTCTGTGTGTTATCGTTTAGGAGGATTTCGTTTGCAATGTGCACACAATTGAAGTTAACGACTGCTGTCAGGATCATGTTACCTGAACGAGGACTTCAACCGTGTTTTTTTTTTCCTTTTTTAAGTTAACCCAATAAGTAATCTTTCTAAACGCTAGTTACCATCAAATTTAGCTTTGATATTCAGATATCGGTATGTATCCCACGTCTGACGCTACGACTTGTAACAGCAAAACCGTATTGAGTATCACTTTTGAAGTGATACTCAAGATAAACCCACAAACTATTTACTTGCAGCCAAACATGATGTATGACATGCTCCCTCTGTTTTAAACATACCTTGCTTTCAGGTTCACTGGTCCTGTATGTCTAAAACTAAAACATAGAGCTGAAATGCCCAATTAAATGGGCAAAATTATTTCCACTTATCAAAGTGGCTGTTTATAATCACCATACTTAACATATTTAAAATATGTATGGGTTGCCATTCTCGCTTTGTCCTAAGCTGTTGATAATTGTGTTTACTTGAAAACCTCTACAGAAGAATACAATTGCTTTCGTAAAGAGATGAACTAGTGACCGAATTCGCTGGAAGTGTTGGGACGGAAGGTTTGAAAAACTGCTTAAGGCGGAGATCAGGCGGAGACGAGAGAAATTGTTTCCACTTTCCCTGAACCGAGGTGCCACGCCTCCGCAGCCTCTCACATTGCCACCACTTTAAGGAATGTAACAGAGCTATCATCAGCCTTCAGTGCCCGCCTCTGATCTCTGCACACTGGTCTCAAACTTAACGGGTACAGAAAGGGATAGTTCTAAAGGGGCTGACAGTTATACAGTTACAACTTCTTAACTGTTTTTGATTAATCAGCTTCAGCAGGTATTGAAACATTTATAAACTAGTAAAAGACCCACCATAGTTTAAAGTTAGCACGGAATATTCGCTCATAAATCATCCATCCAATTGATCTTAAGGAAGTTGCTTTGATTTGTATCTGTACCATATACTGTGCATAGCGGGAGCTGCATAAACCTCAACGTCAAGGTGTTCGTTGCAAACTTGGTTGAAGAAATTAATAAATGTTGGACTATTCCCAACGCAGGACAATGATACCTAGACAACATTGGCGGGGTTGGTGGGGGCGGGGTTGCATTTTTTCTACGTTCTCCTAACTCGCCTATAAAAGTAATAGTCTACTGAAATGTAACTGTCTCTGGAGTGGAGGCTATTTTCGCAAGTTTAATACATGGCGTGCCTGCAATGTTGCCCCTGTCTGCAAAGAATGTCATTAAACTTTTTTTTTCCGAAGTCAGCAACTCTTTCTCTCCTTTAAACTGCGAGGAGTGGTTTATGCCGTTCTTGATGCCGTGATTTATCTCCAATCGCTTTTTTTTTGCGGAAAGTCATCAACACAGTAATGTTGAAGCAGATTTCCGAGAGATAACAAAGACACATTGTCACTTACGGCTGTGCAACAAATCCTTAATTACAAAAAAAAGAGATCATATGACTTAAACATCCAATGGAACGGTCTCCTGGCGGCAGCAATGCTTTGATCACGTAAATCCAATTATTTGTGTATATACATTTCCCACATAGTGATTACTTCATTAATTGTCCCGCCTTTATCTCCTCCTTTACCATCCCCCCTAATAATCAGTTCTTTTATACATACCAACAAACACGCCATAGGAGTTTTGTGTATTCAAAGGATTTGGTTCCCCTTCTGAAAGACCCGCTATTCTTTGATGATTGGGCAGCGGCAAACTTCAAAGCCATAAATCTTCCCCCTGACTGGCTGGCGGTCTACCAAAGTCTTATCAAATTCTAAGAAGTGATCCCTCGACCACAGATATTCCAAGGATATCTCAGAATAGCAGGAGGAGGAAAGAAAGCACTCCATGCGGCTGATTTCCCTTTAGTGCTGGTTGAAGCATCGAATCGCGCTTCCTTTCAACGGGGAATGGCTGCGGTAGCTGTTCTACGCAGTGATTCCCTGCAAGCATTTCTCCAGGTCAGTATTTTTTTTACCAAAAACATTTAACTAGTGGTGTAACGATAGTTTAGCTTGTTCGTCTTTTGAATCTGATATGAGATAGTTATCGAACTTACATCAAAATGCTTTGAAGAAAGTTTGGACAATTTTACTGCAACCTTCACTTCAATTAGATTACTTTTTTCTCTCTCTCTCTCTCTCGTTTCCCTGTTAAGGACCGGACCCCAAATTCTTCCCCCGAATCGGCCAAGCAGTCCCCGCTGGCTCTCCTGGCCGCAACATGTAACCGGATCGGACACGCTGGCTCAGCGCACACTGATTTCTTCCAGATCCCATACGACCCGTGCCTGAGTTCTCCGTCTCGCATCTTCCACCCCTGGAGTAACGAACTCCCTTCCAACCACGGCGGGATGCCATCCCACTCCAGCCTGGCACTCACCCCTCCGAAAGTTCACCAGCTACCGCCTCATCTCCAGGCGCCCTATGGGTCGCACGAACTTCCCCTCACTCCACCCGCGGAGCCGTCTTACCCGTTCGAGCTATCTCGCGTCAAGATGCTGCCATCGTCCATGCAGACCTTGGCTTCCAGCTGCCAACCCACCTATGTGCCCGCCGTCACCTATGGCACATCGAATCCTATCAGCTCAGCTATGTCAGGGTTCGTCCCGACTGGATCCACCTTACTTTCACACCAGCACCGGCACATGTCTCCAAACCAAGTGGAGGACATCCCATGGTGGAGCATTCAGCAGAACAGTAGCGTCAGTCACTCCTCGTCCATCCCTCCTCATCGCTTCCCTCTGCAACGTTCCTTGGTTTTGGGCCATTCAGACTTCGCCCAGTATCAGACTCAGATCGCTGCTCTCCTTCACACCAAGTCTCCCCTGGCGACTGCCCGGAGGTGCAGGCGGTGCCGCTGCCCAAACTGCCAGTCGTCGAGTAACAACGACGAACCAGGCAAGAAGAAGCAGCACATCTGCCACATCCCGGGATGCGGGAAGGTTTACGGCAAGACGTCTCACCTGAAGGCTCACCTGCGGTGGCACACTGGCGAGAGGCCCTTCGTCTGCAACTGGTTGTTCTGTGGCAAAAGTTTCACTCGGTCGGACGAGCTGCAGAGACACCTGAGGACTCACACTGGGGAGAAACGCTTTGCATGCCCGGAATGTGGCAAAAGGTTTATGCGAAGCGACCATCTGGCCAAGCACGTTAAAACACATCAAAACAAAAAAACTAAACTGGGAGTCGAAAATGTGAAACGGGAAGACGGAAGTATGTGAGGGCGCAAGTGAACAGAGGGGGGATAAACTGAAACAAAATGAGGGCTATTGATGCAACTAATTGAATTGGTGGTGCAATATCCTTGGAAAATGAGAGGACTATTTAAAATGTATAGACGAATTTATCGTAAATACTTTCTGACAAACATGCTTCAATTAATTTCACAGTTGCCATCTATGCTTCAATATGAAGTTGTATTTATTTATAGAGATGTTAAATAATACAAGCTGTTTAATTTTGGGATTGAAACCGAGTCCTTGGTGAAAGATCAGATCCGCTGTGCTTAGAGAACTTAATAGCTTTGATCGAATGAACATGTTTTGTCTTTATTCTAGCTCAATGGGAAGTTTCAGCATGCTTTTTAAACTTCACACTGCTGTATACTGGACCGGCCTTCTACTGTGTGAAAAATAAAAGTCCGTTTGGCTTAAATTAAACTCTCCACCGAGTCGGACTGACTTGATCTCTTGTGTTTGCTCTTTAAAAAACTGTTTCATGTCTTCATTAATTACTCAAACTACGCTAAACGTTTTAAAACCGCGAAAACCGAAAAATAAACTCAAATTACAATTCAATTCTGTTTGCTTGCATTTTACTAACATCTATCCGTCGTTAGTTCACATTTACCATGTTGCTTTATGTGTAGCAGTAGCTCCGGAAACTTTTGTTGTGCTACAATCACAATTTGCAAGATGGTGTTTTATGGCTATTTTCGAATTCTTATTGTGAATTTTATTAGTTTGAGGAAACATTCGCTTAGATTTTTATAGAAATTATCAATCCATTTACTTGTTGTTTACATGTCCTTGTTAAATATCCGTGGTTTAAACTTTTTAAGGAAGAACATCTCCATTGTGTATGCCCGTGTTGGTGTTACGGGTTGGGCAATTGAAATTGTACGCCGGACTTCCTCAACAAATAGTACAGTATACCTATTAAAATTTCATATTTGGATCAACAGAAGATATTCCTGCACAGTATACCTATTAAAAATAGAAAACGATTACTCTCAAGTTAAACGATCCTGCAGCAATTTTGCATGGCTGGAATATCTTCTGTTGATCCAAATATGAAATTGTCACCATCCCATACTAGGTGCAGGTCAGTAGATACATCAGCCTTTGCATGAAGATCACTTTAATGACCCGCACTTGTGTGGCGTTGTTTTACCCAGCGGTCAAATGATTAATGGGGAGGGGGGGTTAATGGCTGAGATTTTTTTTCAGGTACGATACCACGATTATTTTTATGATTGTTTCTTGATCTCTTGGAGTGGATGGGAAGATTCTCTAGATACTATGTTTAACGGATGTGTTCTAAGCGTATTCGAAAGAAAGTAAGAACTATAGTAGGTAAAGTAATATGGATTTGTCAATTGTCATTTTTTCAGGCTTGTTTATTTCGTATTTTATCTTTAAAATGATTAATTTTCTTCCTTACAGTTAATGCATGCCATTCTAAATGGACCAAGGCGATCTGCAATGTCATTTCATCCTTACTATTTGTATACACCACGAGAGTCAGTGTGAAGACAATGTAAACATTTTACTGACTGTGATGTGTAAATTGTTCATCTCTGTTTACAAAGATGACGGGCAGATATAATGCTTTGTTTCTGGCCACACAAGAGAGTAGTCAACAGATTCAAGTACACTTTACAAGGAGACATTGGTTTAATTCTTATGAGAAGCTGGAGTGGAGTTGTATTGGAATGAAATAGTAACAGGCTAAGAATTTTCTGCCGCTAACTTTCACATTGGTAGTCAAGGTATTAATAGCAAATTATATCACGTTTATGTGAAGCAGAAACCATGTCATTTTTGTGAATTTATATGGTCTATCGTGAAATATACACGTATAATTTCTACAGCGACAGTAAGTAAGATGTGCATTAATAAATGCTCTGTGCATATAAATAGTATGGCATAGTAACATGTTTCTTCATATGGATAGGCTTGTTCATATTTACGAATGCTGAAGTAAGATTAAGCAGTGAGATTATCCTCAATTCAGAAACATCTAAAACAATATACGACTTCGGAAAATGTATATTGCAAAATCGTTCTGGTAAGTTTTGTTTAAATGTTAGGGGCGCTTTCAAGGAAGTTTCATGCAATGTGTAGGCTTTCTGGATTCACTGCCGTTAATGTCGTAATTTCTGGATTTTTTAATGTATTTTGGTCGCGATTCTTTTTTTCTTGGTTACCATTAATGTCTCAAGAAGTTTCGACCCGAAACGTCACCCATTCCTTCTCTCCAGAGATACTGCCTGTCCCGCTGAGTTACTCCAGCTTTTTGTGTCTATCTTCGGTTTAAACCAGCATCTGCAGTTCCTTCTTACACAAATTATTTTATTGATCTTTCACGGAATTGGCTTTAGATAAATGAACAGGCTTTCCTCTTGGAAGGAGAATGTGATAGTGAGATTGTGTCTTTAGACGACTTTATGACTGTTTAGTTTGCTCAATCAAAGCAGAGGAAGTTGTAAATCTGGTTCCTCAGTTAACATTTCAATGTTAGTGGCAGAGCAGTGGACGAGCGCAGCCTACACAGGATACGTCCAGCTATCATCGCCAGCAACATCCAATCTCCCGAACTAGCGTCCTTCAGCGAATTTTATACGTTTCCAGATCAGTTACTGACTTTGTGAACAGGTTTAGCTGTCTAATAGTCAGATATACAATCTATACATGAAAGCCAATGAGAGCACAAGATGATTTGTAAACCAATTTGAGCTCTTTGATCAAATCCAGCCTTGACTGGGTGCTCCGGATAATTATTTGATAGGTTTTCCTTGGTGATTTCCTTCAAACGTTGTATGAAGTCTTTCACGCGGCAATTGTGAGCGCAGATCCTAAAACTTCACTAATCTCAGTTGATAAAACCTTCAAGGTTTGCCCTTGTTCACCATCTCGAGATCTCTCGCGGCAGCGCTTTCTAATGCAAATGAAAGTTTACATCAAAAAGGTACCCTT
This sequence comes from Leucoraja erinaceus, assembly GCF_028641065.1. Lineage (NCBI taxonomy): Eukaryota > Metazoa > Chordata > Chondrichthyes > Rajiformes > Rajidae > Leucoraja > Leucoraja erinaceus. The sequence goes on from NC_073383.1 coordinate 25,660,482, forward strand.
AAATGTCAAAGCTTTTGAAGTTTTTTTGGTGTTGACGATTTCAACGATCGAGCTGATATATATATTCTGAAGAAGATTCTCACCGCGAAACGTCACCTATTCCTTTTCTCCAAAGATGCTGCCTGACCCAGCTTTGTGTGTAGTATCTTCCGTATAAACCAGCTTTTTTTTAAATGGAAGAAAGGCCAACGAGTGCGAATGAAAATGTAAATAGCAGCTTGGGCGTTAATACCTCTCGCCTAATACTGCACGGCAATGGTTAATTTCAGCGCAATATCTGCACGGTACAGGGCATGGTACTTTTCATCCACTCATCTCTTCAGGTTGGGCGTAGTATCATAAGCATTGGGATCCATTGCCAATGACAAGTAACTTAACATGCGTGGTCCAAAAGTGAACACCAAATATACTATCCTTTAGCTAATTAAATTAAAATAAATGGACCCTGCGTTCTGAATTGTACAAAACGTCAAATACCCATTGTTTGAACATTCATTTTCATCTTAGACAGTTCTTTGGGATCAAGGATGAATTATTTCCACAGAATCTGTAGCTGAGGTGGCAGCTGAAGCGAACGTAAGCGTGCTCACTCTCCCATCGCTAAGGCAAGTGATGACTGACCGGAGGTTGTCGGTGGCTCCTCCACTTTCCACACGTGTGCTGCTTATGCAGGGCCTGGAGGTTATAAAAAACACCTGGGGTGCTTTGAGTACAGTACTAGTTGACACGAGATTCATGGGAATTAGTGGTAAGATGCATTTCTTCAACACCCTTGAAAGAGACTCTTGAAAGAGGCACAATATTCTGGGTTCTGTCAAGAGCAGATTGTAAAGTGAATAGAGAAAAGTGCACTGTGACAATGATACATTAATTTAATTGCAATGTTGAGGTTGCTTCACACCAGATACTTCAGTGTCCCTCTTTTCATCACAGATGAAGTTTTCACTTAATTACATTTGTGACTATATTGAAGAGTACTCAGTAAATCCTAAACCAACACAGGTGAATAATATGCAGACAGAAGGAACTGCAGATGCTGGTTTACAAAAAATAGACACAGTGTGCTGGAGTAACTCAGCAGGTCAGGCATCATCTCTGGAAAATCTGAAGAGGCAATGTTTCAGATTAGGTCCCTTCCTTAGACTGATTGAACTAGGTGGGAGAAAGCTGGGAGAGGTGGGGGCAGGCAAAAGCCTGACAAATGATGGTTGGACAATAACCAAGTGTCAATAACCAATAGCTTATTTTATGCTATTTCCTGACATTTGAAAATAGGATCATAGAGTTTTATAGCAAAATGTTTCAAGTTGTGTATTATTAAATAGTCTAAAGTTGTTCAACATATTAACAAAATATTCAGTTGTTTCAAATTCATATTATCACTTTGGTCTATTGTGGTATCATCTCCCTCTGGGTTACACAATCCCTCTGGGCCAGGCACAATTTGCTTCAGTTTTGTGGGTTGTGGGTTAGATGAACAACCTATTGCAGGACATGCATATTTTGCTGCTTGGACTAGGTGATGCTTAATTGTGTGAGCAATTTGTTTTGTTTGTGATAAAAAGTAACTGCAGATGCTGGTTGATACCAAAGATAGACACAAAACGCTGGAGTAACTCAGCGGGTCAGGCAGCATTTCTGGAGAAAGTGATAAGTGCTGTCTCGTGTCAGGATTCTTCTTCAGACTGATGCTTTGATCTGTCTGAAGAAGGGTTCTGACCCAAAACATCATCTATTCATGGTCTCCAGAGATGCTGCCTGACCCACAGAGTTACGCCAGCATTTTGCATCAAACTGTTTTGAGTGGTCATGAGTCAGTGAGGATGTTACTTTTCAGGAATTAGTCAGGATGTTACTTTTTTTCTTAGATTGACTTTGTGAGCATCCTTGAACTGTTTTCTCTGTTCCTCTTGCCGTGACATAGTTTAGAGTAGTGTGTTGGTTTTAGGAACTTGGTGAAATGTATGTGCATGGGAATCAGCTCTACATGATCAGAGTCTCAGTGCTGGGATGTGACTTGGGTCAAGACACTGACCATGCCTTTACCTTTCTGGCCAATGGATATAAAAGGATTTTATGGAGATAGCTTCGATACCACTTCTCTCGTGCCTTGAGGATGAGAGAGAGAATCCAGAGTGAGTAAAAGAGTGGATCCATCTGAATATCCCACTGTTACGCAGCAGGGACAGGTTAGGGTTATACAGCATGGAAACAGGCCCTTTGGCCCAACTTGCCCATGCCAACCAAGATGCCTGCTTTTGGGCCACGTCCCTCTAAACCTTTCCTATGGCTGATCAACCAAATTCAGTACCCGTTCCAGCTTTTCCCCCATATCCCTTGATTCTTTTAGCCCTAAGAGCTAAAAATCTCTCTTGAAAGCATCCAGTGAATTGGCCTCCACTGCTGTCTGTGGCAGAGGATGCCACAGAATCAAAACTCTCTTGGTGAAAATGTTTTTTTTCTCATCTCAGCCCTGACTGGCCTACCCCTTATTCTTAAACCATGACCCCTGGTTCTGGACTGCCCCAACATTGGGATAATTTTTAAGAAAGTTATGGGCTTTCGATCACAGCTTTTGTGTAAAGTCAATGGAAAAGCAATAGGGAACAAGATGCTAATTTCTGAGTATGAAAATGGCCATAACTTTTTTAATACTGAAGATATGAAAGTGAATTAGGTGTCAAATTAAACTTAGTTTTATGCTTTATCTGATGGGATAAATTACAGACTTGATTTTTAAAATCTCAAAATTTTGTAACATGCTCTTTGTCTCCTCAATGACTTCAGTTTTCCAGGACCCCACTCCCTCATTTTTACTATGGCGATGGCGCAGGAAGGGGCGGATCATCCCGCAGAGTGACAGGAGAAGAGACTAATCTGCGCAGCGCTGACTGACAGGAGAGGAGATCGATCTGCTCATGCGCGGTTTTTACGATTTTTAAACCTCGCTAACTTTTACAACCTACTACTGATCAGAACGAAACGGTGCACTCGCAGCACAGGAGAACGGTGAGTGAGCTGATGAAAAATCGTAGCGTTATCGTCAGGTAAGGGTAGGCAAGGTAGGCACTGCATAACCTGACTAAAACTATAAAATTATAATTATTAAACATAAATAGTAAAGGCACGGGAGATTTAAGAGAGTTCCTTTCACTGCGTGTGGGGAGTCTGGCCAGGGGTAAAGTTGCGGGGGTGGGGGGTGCAAGGAGCGTTGAGAAGGAGGGGGTCGGGGATCATGGCAGCAACCAGCTCAAGAGTGGGTCAGCGGGCGATGGATAGCAGGACAGCGGGCGGTGGAGCTTACTCCATGTGTCAGTGCAAGTAACCTCATTTGGTACCTTGTTCGCGCTGACACAGGAGTGTCCACTGCCCGTTGTCCTGTTATCCATCGCACATTGATCCGTTCCGCTCTATGATCTTTGCTCTTGAGCTGGTCGCCTCACTGTTCAGATGGATAGCACTGCCAGAGGTCAGTGGGCCAGCCGAAAGCGCTGTCCCGGCAGCCGCACGTATCCATCCGAGCTGCTTCCCTTCCCAGCCACAATGCGGTGGCTCGCCGCCTGGAGCGCCATGGCAGCAATGTGTGAGTGGGCTACTGGCATGATCCCCGACACCCTCCTTCTCAACGCTCCTGCCGACACCGCAACTTTACCCCTTGGCCAGACTCCCCACACACTGTGAAAGGAACTCTCCCCCCAATTGGTCCCTTGAACTAGTATTGTCATTCAATAAGATCAGAACTGATTCAACTTGTCCCGGTGTTCTCCCGTTTTCCAAACCATCTCTCCACCTGCAGGCACCCTCCACCCCCACCCAATCAGTAATTCAGAAAGCAGGAGATTTGGAAGCCTTATGCAAATTGAATTGTTACTTTCTTTATTTTTATTTTTTATTTTTACGGAATGGAGAACAATCTGTGCATGCATGGTTTAAGATTTTTAAAAGCTGCCTGACTGCCTACCCTGAATAATTACTCACGGCACGTGCCTGGTTATCGCATACCATTTTTGCGCAAATAGAACAACCGCGCAAACTGGAAGGGCACAAGATCAGAGTTTTAATTATGCAATATAGAATATAGATAGATAGATGTCCGGTCATCTGCACCTCCATCCCCCACCAGGAGGGTCTTCAAGCCCTCCGTTTCTTCCTCGACCGCCGAACCAGCCAATTTCCGTCTACCAATACACTCCTCCGCCCAACAGAGCTGGTCCTTAACCTCAACAACTTCTCCTTCAACTCCTCCCACTTCCTCCAAATCCAAGGCGTAGCTATGAGCACACATATGGGCCCTAGGTATGCCTGCCTCTTTGTAGGGTACGTCGAACAATCCTTGTTCCAGGCATACACTGGCCCTATCCCCAAACTCCACCTCCGCTACATTGACGACTGTATTGGTGCTACCTCCGGCACCCATGCAGAACTCACTGACTTCATCAACTTCACAACTGCACTCAAATTCACTTGGACCATTTCCGACATCTCCCTACCATTTCTGGATCTCACCGTCTCCATCACAGGAAACAGGCTATTGACCGACATCTACTACAGACCTACTGACTCCCATAGCTATCTTGACTACACTTCTTCCCACCCTGCTTCCTGTAAAGACTCTATCCCCTACTCACAATTCCTCCGTCTGCAAGGCATCTGCGCCCTGGATGAGGTGTTCCATACCAGGTCATCGGAGATGTCCTCATTCTTTACGAAACGGGGGGTTCTCGTCTTCCATTAAAGATGAGACTCTCACTAGGGTCTCCTCGATATCCCGACGCTCCACTCTTACTCCCCCTCCCCCCATTCGTAACAAGGACAAAGTCTCCATTGTCCTCACCTTCCACCCCATCAGCCATCGCATGCGGCATATAATCGTCCAACATTTTCGCCACCTCCAAGATCCCACCACTGGCCACATCTTCCCATGTCCACCCCTTTCTGATTTCCGCAGAGATCGTTCCCTCCAAAACTCCCTGGTCAACTCGTCCCTTCCCACCCAAACGTCCCTTCCCTCCCCTTCCCCAGGTACTTTCCCCTGCAACCGCAGGAGATGCAACACCTGTTCCTTTATCTTCCCCTTCGACTCCATCCAAGGACCCAAACAGTCTTTCCAGGTGTGTTAGAGGTGCGCCTCCTCCAACTTCATCTACTGTTCCACGTGTCAACTTCTCCACATCGGCGAGACCAAGCGCAGGCTCGGCGATCGTTTCACTGAACACTTCCGTTCACTCTGTCTAAACCTACCTGATCTCCTGGTGGCTCAGCACTTCAACTCCCCCTCCCCCTCCCCCTCCCATTCCCAATCTGACCTTTCTGTCCTGGGCCTCCTCCATTGTCAGGGTGAGGCCCAACGCAAATTGGAGGAACAGCACCTCAACATCCGGGAAAAGGATACTTAAGGAAGTAGCTCCAGAAATAGTGGATGCATTAGAAAATAATCTTTCAAAACTCTTTAGATTCTAGAGTTGTTCCTGAGGATTGGCGGGTAGCAAACGTAACCCCATCTCTTTTTAAGAAGGGAGGGAGAGAGAAAACGGGGAATTACAGACCAGTTAGTCTAATATCGGTAGTGGGGAAACTGCTAGAGTCAGTTATTAAAGATGGGATAGCAGCACATTTGGAAAGTGGTGAAATCATTGGAAAAAGTCAGCATGGATTTACGAAAGGTAAATCAAATCTGACGAATCTTCTATAGAATTTTTTGAGGAGGTAACTAGTAGCGTGGATAGGGGAAAACCAGTGGGTGTGGTGTATCTGGACTTCCAGAAAGCTTTCGACAAGGTCCCACATAAGAGATTAGTATAAATTCTAGCGAGCACAAGCCATTGGGGGTTCAGTATTGATGTGGATAGAGAACTGGCTGGCAAACAGGAAGCAAAGAGTAGGAGTAAACGGGTCCTTTTCACAATGGCAGGCAGTGACTAGTGGGGTACCCCAAGGCTCAAAACTGTATGCAACCCCAGCTATTCACCAATATATTAATGAACTGCAGTGAGGGAATTGAAGGCTCCAATATCTCCAATCCTTTTGCTATGGATGACACTAATTCTGGGGGCAGTGTTAGCTGCACCTGAGGCCTACTAGGAAAAACAGGTGTACCATTGGACCCAGGCTCATTGAGTGGGCAAATGTTTGGCAGATGCAGTACCATGTGGATAAATGTGAGGTTATCCATTTTTTTGGCCACCAAAGTGGAAGCAGACCTTATCTAAATGGTGGCACTAAGGGGCATCTGCCATGCAATTGCCCACTCACCCAGCCTGTCATGGTACCTTGCAGCCTCATAGCAAGGTCCTCACAGCTAACACTACTACCCCCCAGCTTAGTGTCATCCGCAAACTTGGATGTTGTTTTCATTGCAAAAGGATTTTCCCTCGTCCAGAGAGGTTCTACTATTGTAAATACTGGGGTCTTGGCACTGAGCCTTGCCACATCCACTATCACTGATCCCCCCGTTTCTCCTACTCTTTGCTTCCTAAATTCTACCAGATAAACACCAATACTGAATCCAATACCTGTGCTTTAAGTTTAAGACATACTGACATCCCTCTTATCAGTGGTGAACCTTTTCTGAAAGCCCCTCATATGTCCAGATAATATCCTTCCTCTGGTTTTGGAGACCAAAACTGCATCCTCAAAAAACTCCATAAGTGGTCTCACCAAGACCCTGTACAACTGCAGTCCATGCTCCCTGTCCTATACTCAAATCCTCTGGCAATGTGCTGCTATCCCTTTTTAATTACTGACTGCTGCAGTTGCATGCCTACCGATCAATGACTGGTGTACCATGACACCCAGGTCTCGCTGCATCTCCCCTTTTCCTAGTCGGCCACCATTTAGATAATAGTCTGCTTTCCCGTTTTTGCCACCAAAATGGATCACCTCACATTTATCCACATTATACTGCATCTGCCAAACACTGGGGCCCACTCACCCAGCCTATCCAAGTCACCTTGCAGTCTCCTAGCATCCTCCTCACAGCTAACACTGCCCCCCAGCTTAGTGTCATCCGCAAACTTGGAGATATTGCCTTCAATTCCCTCATCCAGATCATTTATATATACTGTAAATAGCTGGGGTCCCAGCAAAGTAGATTCAATTGGTACCCCATAGTCCGTGTTCCCCATGATGAAATTCACCCGTTTTCTGACTGCAAGGGACCTTAAGAATTAATCGCCAGTCAATCTTGGACAATTTACGTCTCATATAAAAAACTTTTACAGTGAGTTTTAATGTTCCATGCCAGTTTAGGGGTTTCATAGTCAATTTTCCCTTTCCTCATTAAGCCCTTGGTGGCTGTGTGGAATGAGCTCTCCAGTCTGGAAGGCTGGTGGAGGCTAATTTTCGTTTTTATCTTTTGCTTTGATAAAATCCCTGATTGGATTGTTATCCACGGATGCAGACCTTCCCCGAATGGAGGGTTATGGTGCCAAAGCGCAGAGTATTTCTGGAGTTATCCATGGAGAATACGTGTCTTCCACGGACTAGAATCACCGTCAACCCTTTAAGAATTAATCGCCAGTCAATCTTGGCCAATTTACGTCTCATACCCTCAAAGTTACCTTTCTTTAAGTTCAGAACCATTGTTTCTGAATTAACCATGTCACTCTCCATCCTAATGAAGAACTCAACCATATTATGGTCACACTTGCCCACGCACAACAAGACTGCTAACTAACCCTTCCTCATTACTCAATACCCAGTCTAGAATAGGCTGCTCTCTCGTTGGTTCCTCTACATGTTGGTTTAGAAAACTATCCCGCATACATTCCAAGAAATCCTCTTCCTCAGCCCCCCTGCTAATTTGATTCACCCAATCTATATGTAGATTGAAGTCACCCATTATAATAACTGTTTTACCTTTGTTGCACGCATTTCTAATTTCCTGTTTGATGCCATCCCCAACTTCACTACTACTGTTAGGTGGCCTGTACACAACACCCACTAGCGTTTTCTGCCCCTTAGTGTTTCGCAGCTCTACCCATATCGATTCCACATCCTCCAAGCTAATGTCCTTCCTTTCCATTGCGTTAATCTCCTCTCTAACCAGCAACGCTACCCCACCTCCTTTTCCTTTCTGTCTATCCCTCCTGAATATTGAATATCCCTGGATGTTAAGCTCCCACCCTTGGTCACCCTGGAGCCATGACTCCGTGATCCCAACTATGTCATAATCATTAATAGCTATCTGCACATTCAACTCATCCACCTTATTACGAATGCTCCTTGCATTGAGACACAAAGCCTTCAGGCTTGTTTTTGCAACGCTCTTACCCCTTATACAATTATGTTGAAAAGTGGCCCTTTTTGATTTTTGCCCTGGATTTGTCTTCCTGCCACTTTTACTTTTCACCTTGCTACCTATTGCTTTTACCCCCATTTTACACCCCTCTGTCTCTCTGCTCACACATTTAAGAAACCCACCACCTCTTATTCTCTGTTTATTATTGTTTTCTTCTTTCCCCCCTACATGTTGGGTCTGAGTGCTTCCCTTCTCTGCCTCCTGCCTCACACACTGTCTACTAGCTTTCTCTATTTGAGTCCCTCCCCCCAACCGTTCTAGTTTAAAGTCTCTGCAGTAGCCTTTGCAAATCTCCCCGCCAGGATATTGGTCCCCCTCGGGTTCAAGTGCAACCCATCCTTTTTGTACAGGTCGCACCTTCCACAAAAGAGGTCCCAATGAGCCAGAAACTTGAATCCCTGCCTTCTGCACCAGTCCTTCAGCCACGCATTTTTTCTCCACTTTGCTCCATTCCTACTCTCACTGTCGCGTGGTACAGGCAGTAATCCTGAGATTGTTACCTTTGCGGTCCTTCTTTTTAACTCTCCTCCTAACTCCCTAAATTTTCCTTTCAGGACCTCTTCTCTTTTTCTACCTATGTCATTGGTACCTATATGTACCACAACCTTGGGCTCCTCTCCCTGCCATTTCAGGATATCGTGGACACGTTCAGACATATCCCAGACCCTGGCACCAGGGAGGCAAACTACCATCCGGGTCTCCCGACTGCGTCCACAGAATCGCCTGTCTGACCCCCCAACTATAGAGTCCCCTATTACTAATGCCCTCCTCTTCTTTTCCTTACCCTTCTGAGCAACAGGACCGGTCTCTGTACCGGAGGCCCGGCCGCTGTTGCTACCCCCAGGTAGGCTGTCCCCCCCAACAGTACTCAAACAGGAATACTTATTGTCAAGGTGTACAGCCACCGGGGTACTCTCTAGTCCCTGCCTGTGCCCCTTGCCCCTCCTAACCGTGACCCACTTGCCTGCATCCTGTGGTCTTGGAGTGACCACCTCTCTGTAACTCCTCTCAATGACTTCCTCGCTCTCCCTGACCAGACGGAGGTCATCGGGCTGCTGCTCCACGTTCCTAAATACGGTCCCTTAGGAGCCCCATCTCGACACACCTGGCGCAGATGTGAACGTCTGGAAGGCTATCAGATTTCTTGACTTCTCTAACTTCAGATGAACATGGACTTCTCTAACTTCAGATAGCCGTTGCTTTCTCTCTCCATCCCCTTCCCCTTCCCAGTTCTCCCACTAGTCTTACTGTCTCCAACTACATTCTATCTTTGTCCCGCCCCCTCCCTTGACATCAGTCTGAAGAAGGGTCTTGACCCGAAATGTTTTCACGTTTTTTCAACTCACACCAGTTGTTCAAGTAAAAATTCACACAGAGGGTTGTGAGTGGAATTCTCTGCCTCAGATTGCGGTGGAGACCGGTTCTCTGGATACTTTCAAGAGAGAGTTAGATAGGGCTCTTAAAGATAGCGGCGTCAGGGGATATGGTGAGAAGGCAGGAATGGGGTACTGATTGGCGATGATCAGCCATGATCACATTGAATGGCGGTGCAGGCTCGAAGGGCTGAATGGCCTACTCCTGCACCTACTGTCTATTGTCTAAATACTAACTGAGCTACGTTGTTGTGACTACCTGAATCAACAGATGGAATTATTCAATGAGACAAACGACACACCCGGTGTTTCGCCTACATTATTGTGGGAATCTTTCAAGGCTTTTATCAGAGGCAGCATTATTTTGTATCAAGCTTTTCAAAATATAAAAAACAGGTTGGAACAATTGGAATTAGTAAAACAGCTTGACTCAGAAAATGCGATTGCTCCATCTACTGTTAAACATAATAAGATAGCAGCATTAAAATTTAAATTAAATCAGATCTTCTTGGCAAAAGTTATTAAGATATTTCAATACACTAAGCAAAAATTTGGTAAACCGCACAAACTTCTGGCACGCCAACTGAGAAAAATGGTAAAAGATCACTATTCAAAAAATTAGATCAGAAAAAGGCGAGCTGCTCACACTTCCCAAAGACATTAATGAAAGATTCCTAAAATTCTATCAAAATCTATATGCATCAAAAACATCAGCCGACTCTGCAAAGATCAAAAACTTTCTTGACAATTGCAACCTCCCCTCACTTAATGAGGAGGAACGAGAAGAATTAGGTACTGAGATTACAATAAAAGATATTGAAGAGACTATCAAATCACTGAATAGTGGGAAAACGCCAGGTCCAGGTGGGTTCAGTAATGAATTCTATTAAAAAAAAAATCAATATTTAATTTCCCCACATCTACGAGCCCTTTATATACATGCTTTTAAAGAACAGACCTTATCACAAACCTTTGCTGAATCAACCATTACATTGATACCTAAAAAAGACAAAAATCTTGAAGAGCCCAGATCATATAGAGCAATAGCTCTTCTAAATACAGATCAGAAAATATTAGCCAAGACTTTGGCAAGAAGATTAAGTTTGTACATTAGCAAATTAATACATCCATACCAAACAGGATTTATACCTAAGCGACATTCGTTTCATAATTTTTAAATGCACACATCCCATCTTCTGAGATGCATAGATGAGCATGGGAAGACTAATTGGGTTTATGAAAGGTATATCTCCATCTTCTCTTTTATTATTTATTTTCTTTCTTCTTGCACTTCTTTGGTAGCTTAGGGGTCTTTTTCTTGCTTTCTCATATTTTCTCTTTCTTCATTCTCTTCTTTTTTCTCTCTTTCTTTCCGTTTTTTCTTTTTTTAAAATTTAGGTTTCAATGTTAATAATGAAGCTGTACAATAATTGTAAAACTGTTATGTCGATTGCCTTATCCCTGTACAACTGCTTCTAATAAAATAAATTAAAAAAAAAAATAAAATAAAAATCAATGTGCAGGGTCCATGACAGATCTTTAGAGATATGCACGCTCAGGAACTTGAAGTTTTTGACTCTCTCCGCCACCGACCAATTGATGAAGACAAGTTGAGGATCCTTTGCCTTCCTCTTCTAAAGTCAACAATCAATTCCTTAGTTAAACTGATGTTGAGAGCAAGGTTGTTGTTAGAATAGAATAGAATGCCTTTTATTGTCATTCAAACAGACAAGGTTTGAATGAAATTTAATTCCTGCAGTCATGACATTACAATAAAAACCAAGACACACACTTAACACAATTTACACAAACATCCATCACAGTGAATCTCCAACATCTCCTCACTGTGATGGAAGGAAAAAGTCTTATCTTCCCTTTGTTCTTCTTCCGTGCTCCAGCAGTCCAACTGCAGCGTCGAGGCGAATGGGGCTCATGATGTTAAAGCCCCCGGCGGGCGATGGAAAGTCCCACGGCTGTTTAAACTGCGCTGGGCGATGTTAGGCCCCACTCCGAGTCATTTAAACCCCACGATTCCGGCGGGAGAAGTTGCCGTTGCGGGAGCTCCGAAAAGCAGTCTCCCACCAGGGACCTGCGAGCTCCCGATGTTTCTGTCCACCGGGCCTGCGGCTGGAGCCTCCGAATCTCCGAAGTTGGGTTGCAGCCGCTCGCCACCACAGCTCTCCCCGCTCCGAAGTCAGCCAGCTCCGCGATGGTGAGTCCGCAGGCTCCGAGACTGGAGCCCTCAGGTTAGTTCCAGTTGGAGGCGGCCGCCGGCTCAACGATGTTAGGCCCAACGACACCGGAGACCCGACAGGGAAAAAGTCGGGTCCCCGTACAGGGAAGAGATTAAACAGTCCCCCCCACCCCCACATGTACACAGCTAAAAAATAATAAAAATTAGAACCAAAAACATACATCTAAAGGGTCAAAAATTTTTTTTTAAAAGACAAGACGGACTGCAGTCGAGCCGCTGCCGTTAGGCGCCGCCACACTCCAGCACTTTTCTGCACTTTGTTACGTTGTATGTTCTATTAAAAATGTTACATATGTTTCAAACATTTTGGCTACTATCAAGGTGATACAAGAAACTGCAAATGCTTGTTTATACGAAAAATTAGTAACTCAGGGGGTCAGGCAGCATCTCTGGAGAATATGGATAGGTGACGTTTTGGATCAGGACTTCTTCAGACTGAAGCACTTTGTGTCCTTTTTTTGGCTTCTATCAAACTTAGTATTGAAATATTTGAGCTGAACCTAAATTATTCTCATTGTGTTCACTATTAATATTGTTTTTGCCCTTACTGGTTGAAACTCTGGTTTTCTTGCGCTGCTGATAAAATAAGGAGTGAGGATGGATGGACACACACCAGTCACTGCTCTGATTTCACGGTATGATTTACCCTTGTGCTCTGATGGCAGGTGATGATCATTGATAGATCGGATTGAATCTGTTGTAACCATTGTCACTTTAATCCAATACAACATGTTTAAAGAAGAATTCTGCTGATTTTGATCATTTTAATCTGATATCTGAAGAACCCATTCAATTTTGACATTGGAAACTAGTGAGAATTAATGGAACTGCTCCCTATGCAGAGGGGTTGATGGAGTTGTAGCTCCCTTGAGTTGCAGTTGTAGATGTGATATGGATTGATGCCTGTCAACTGTGCTGAAAATGCAGAAAAAAAATCCAGAAAAAAGAATACACACTTTTGCGACTTACTGCTGCCAACCTCTATTCTAGGTTTATCACAACTAGTCGATCCGAGCCAACATCCTCAACAATGACTGTAGCTAACCATTGCTGTACAAAACACTGAGCATGCATTAAGTTGTGCTATATTTTTGTTCTGAACAATTATAGATGTTTGTGAAATAAATATAAAATTTGAAAGGAGGAAAGGAGTTTAAAAAAAAATGTGCAAATGGATAAAGGTTGCATATGCAAAGAACTGCAGATGCTTGTTTTCAAAGAAAAGTGCTGGAGTAACAGCTGGACTAGCAGCATCTATGGAGACCATGGATGGATTCCAGTACAGTCAGTCTGAAGAAGGTAAATGTTGCCCAACCATGTTCATTAGAAATTCTGTCTAACCCGCTGAGTTACTCCAGCACTTTGTGTTTTTTATCATTGCCTTAATTATGATTACTTTTCATTAGCACCTTTCAATGTCCAAATTTTAATGTAAATTAACTTATTTATCTCTAAAGTGTTCTGTAACCAGACGGAGCGGGAGGATGTTTTCTCCCATTCTTCCTCAGGTGGAATTTCTTTTTTTCAATAAACTCTGCTAAATGTTCAGACAAAATATTTGCAAATGATCTCAGTTTTCTAAAGCTTACTAGCCAGATATGTTAGATTATTGTTAGGTTGGATTTATATTCTATAAACCATTCAGTATAATTCGACTTGGGGTACACTGCCAGCTTCACTAGGTATTCTGTTCAGCTCAACGTGACTTTGTTTTCTTAAAAAAGAAAGGACACAAAGTGCTGGACACAAAGAGTGGGTCAGGCAGCATCTTTGGAGAACATGGATAGGTGTCATTTAAGGTCAGGACCATTCTTCAGACTGACATGAAACGTCACCTCCATGTTCGCCAGAGATGCTACCTGACCTGAGTTACTCCAGCACTTTTTGTTCCTTTTTGTAAACCAGCATCTGCAGTCGCTTGTTTTTGCATGCATCCTCTGTTCAGTTGTCAGTTAATTTACATATGCACCAGTTGTATCTGTCATTACTCAGGACTGTTTAATCATCCATAATGTCATGCCTCAGCTCATTTGCACATTCCAAAATAATCACTGATACAAATTCCACATCAAAAGAGAAAAATGGATAGGACAGGTTTTGAGGGATGTGGGCCAAATGCAGACAGGAGGGTCTGGTGTAATTGGGACATGTTGGTCGGTCTAGACAAGTTGGGCCGAAGGGCATGTTTCCACGCTCTATGACACTATGACTGTTGGACACAAAATGACAGCTATATTGCTAATTCTTGTAAAGTCCTCTTACAAAATGTAGAACTGACGTTGCATGCCACTAATCACCAGAAACACAGATCAGTATTGTAAATGATCTGTCACTGCTGCTCTCCCTCTTTCTCTTTGGGTATCTAGAACATCATCCTTGAAAATTAACAGTAACATCACCAGCTTCTATTTATGTTGCACCTTTAACTGACTGGAACATTATCGAAACAAATACATTGAGTTGGAGATGAATGAATAAGTTTATTGGCCAAGTATGTACACATACAAGGAATTTACCTCGATGCTCCGCTCACAGGTAACAACACGACATACAGTAAACAATTATGAATAAAACATTAAACCATTAAGAATAAAACATTATAGTTTAAACATGTGAATGAAATAAAATACCAGAGCAAAAGGAGGCTACAGACTTTTGGTTATTGAGTAGAGCCACTGTTCGTGGAAAAAAGCTGTTTTTATGTCTGGCCGTGGCAGCTTTGACAATCCGGAGTCGCCTTCCAGAGGGAAGTGTTTCAAAGAGTTTGTGGCCAGGGTGAAAGTGGTCAGAGATGATCTTACCCGCTCGCTTCTTGGCCCTTGCAGTGTACAGTTTGTATAGAATTGGACCACCATTGCCTGTGGCAGATGGTGCTTCCTCAGGAAGTACATCCTCTGTTGGGCCTTTTTGACTGTGGAGTCAATGGTGGCTCCTCCCATTTATGGTCCTTGGAGATGATGGTTCATGGGAAATTAAAATACTCCACAGATGTGACTTTGGTGTTTTCGATGGTGAGTGGGGTGATGTCTCCTAAAGTCTACTATCAATTGCACTGTCTTAAGAGCATTGAACTCCAGGTTGTAACAAAGGCACCAGGACGGCAGCTGTGTCACTTCCTGTCCGTAGGCAGATTTGTCCCCATCCTGGATCAGTCCAATCAGGGTTGCGTCGTCCGCAAACTTGAGAAGCTAGAAACATAGGAATTAGGTGCAGGAGTAGGCCATTCGCCCTTCGAGCCTGCACCGCCATTCAATATGATCATGGCTGATCATCCAACTCAGTATGCCGTACCTGCCTTCTCTCCATACCCTCTGATCCCCTTGGCCACAAGGGCCACATCTAACTCCCTCTTAAATATAGCCAATGAACTGCCTCAACTACCCTCTGTGGCAGAGAGTTCCAGAGATTCACCACTCTCTGTGTGGTTCTTCTCATCTCGGTTTTTAAAGGCCCCTTTAGTAAGCTGGGACCCCTTGTCCTGGACTTCCCTACCGGGAACAATCTTGGCATCAGCCTGTCCAACCCCTTGAATTTTGTAAGTTTCTATAAGATCCCCCTACAATCTTCAAAATTCTTGTATAAGTCTATCCTGGTGGTCTCATAAGACAAGCTTGACAGAGGCCTAGGTGGACTGGTACAGTCGTTGGTGTAGAGAGAGTAAAGGAGAGGGGAGAGTATGCAGCCTTGCAGTGCTCCTATGCTGAGGGTCTGCTGGTCCGAGATGTGCTTTCCCAGCCTCACATGCTGCTTCCTGTCTGTCAGGAAGTTGGTGGTCCACTGATCTGAGGGGTTCAGGCACAGTCAACTGGGAGAGTTTGGAGTGTAGTGGATCTGGCACAATGGTGTTGAATGCAGTGCTAAAATCTACAAACAAAATCCTTGCATAGGTCCCCTGGTGGTCTGGAGGATGAAGTACAGGCCTAGGTTGACTGTGTCATCCACTGATCTATGCAAACCCGGTATGCAAACTGCAGAGGGTCCAGCTTTGTGATATTTTTCAGTTGGGCTAGCACAAGTCTTTCAAGGGTCTTCATGACTACAGAGGTCAGTGGGACAGGCCTGTATTCATTAAGACCAGTAATCCTTGTCTTTTTGGGTACAGCGACAATAGTGGAGACTTTGAAGCAGACAGGGACAGTACAGGTTTGCAGGGACTGGTTGAAAATGCACAGAACTTGAGGGGAGAGGGGGAAACATTGCCCGTCCTGGAGATTTCAGGCTTTTCTGCCTTCTGAATAGCCTCTCCACCTCCTCAATTTTTTTTGTTGGTGATGGAGAAGTAGCCAGACTGGGCAACAAGGAGGGGGTGAGTAGTGGGCAAGGGCCCGTCTTTCAGGCGATAAGTAGGTGTGAAATGGTGTTTGGGGAGGAGCGGATGGGGAAGGGTTCAGTCTTTGCAGACTAGAGGGGGGGGGGGTGTTTCCTCTTGTAGCTGGTGATTTCTTGCAAGCCCTTCCAAACTGAAGAAGAGTTATTAGCTGAGAACTTGCTCCTCAACTTCTCAAGAGTACCTTTCCTTGGCAGCTGATTCCTCTTCTCAGCTTGCACTTGGCCTTCCTGTAGAGGCCTGTATCCCTGCACCTGTAGGCCTCATCTTTACACTGGCAGAGCTGTCTGTTCTGCTGTAAACCAGGGCTTGTCGTTGTTGTACCAGATCCGTGTCCTAGTGGCAATGCAACTGGCCTCACAAAAGCTGCCATATGATGTCACAGTGTCTGAATATTCATCGAGGCTTGTGGTTGCTTCCCTGAACATATTCCAATGCGTGCAGTTAAAGCAAGACTGGAGGTTTCCAATGCCCTCGCTTGTCCATCTTTTCATTGTTCTGACCACAGGTTTAGCAGATTTTAATTTCTGCCTGGAGGTCGGAATAAGGTGAATAAACAATGATCAGTGAGACCCAGAGCCACCCGGGAAACAGCGAACTATATGCGTTCTGAAAAGTAACAGTGATCGAGTGTTCTCTACCCTCTGGTGGGGCAGGTAACATGAAGTCAGTTGGAGCAAATAACTAAAAGTTTGGACAAAGATATAGATTTTAGAAGACTTCTTAAAGAAGGAAAGGGAATTATAAGATGTTCAGGAAGCCACACCTTAGGGTCTGGCTTGACAGATGATTCAATGATTATTATATTGTCACATGTACCTGGGTACAATGAAATGCTTTGTTTTGCAAACAACCCGGTAAAATCATGGTCGGCGAAAATCACATGAAAGGCAGCCACCGATTGTAGATCTATTACATTTGAGGATGAGCAAGAGATTAACATTAGAATAGTGTTGTAGTTGCCCTCTGAACCTGCAGTAAACTTAATTTTGTAACAAAGTAGGAACCTTCAGTGACGCTTTGGAGGATCTCGACCCGAAATATCATCCATTCCTTCACTCCAGAAATGCTGCCTGTTCCGCTGAGTTCTTCGGCAGTTCCTTCCTACACAAAGTAGGAACCATCGTGGGCAAAGATCCTCTCGGATATTTGATCGTGAGTGTGCAGGCGCCCCGGGAGTGACGCGCGCGTGCGCGCCTGCCGTGGAACGCCCCCGGCCGCGGTTGCCAGGGGCAACGTTTGTGCGGCTGTGGGCTGGCGGGGGCGCGTGTAGCAAGCGGACGCTGAGGCTGCGCCCGGACCCGACCCGACCCGACCCGCTGCAAATGGCGGCGTGAGGAGCAACAACCCCGGCCACCAGCGTCCCACACTCTCCACGGCCTCGGAGGACATGATCAGGCGAGTACCGGCGGACCCGAAGTGACTAATCTCTGGCCTTTCGGGTTAAAGCTATAGCGGAGTCAGCTCCTTCCCACCGGGGTGAGTGGCTTTACCGAGTGTGCATGTCCCTGTGCAGGAGGTTGCGCCCACTGGCGGATCCCCGCCTGACTCTGGACCCCTGAATCATCTGAGTCATGGGAGGCTCACCCCGTTCAAACTAGGTCACACCTGCAAACATTAACGGGAGACGGTATGCTTGTTGTGTATCAATTTACAAGAGAAATACTATCTTTCTCCTTCCTCTACCGAGCAGCACTATTCCTTGCTTCCTTCTATTCTGTCTGTACTGTTCCAAAATGTAGGTAAAGAAATACCGCAGGAAATTATTTTTACCCCTCTATTTTTAGTTGGAGGACCAGGAAATCTTCTTTTGTTTCCCTCTTCAGCCCATTTCTCATGAATGGTCAGCAGTATATTAGATCCGAATTTACTACCCAACTTTGGGGGCTTTCTCTAGAAGTGCAATATTTTGCATCACTTATTAAAAATCAGAGCTGGGGTTATTTTCTTTGTGAGTTTTAGTCCCTGGCTTATGGTGTATACATGAATTTCCACCCCATTAGTTCTGCTGATTCTAATGTCTTTCTCCCTGTCTATCCCGGGTCAGTGGGAGAGGCAAGAGAGGAGATTGCAGTGGGCTTGACAATGTGTTTTGTATCCTCCCTAGCCATTGGCTTGGTGTCGGAAGACTGGAGAGTAGCCAGTATAGTTTCTTTGTTGAAGAAAGGAAGTGGAGATAATCATAGATATTGGTGGCTGGTGAGCTTCATGTCAGTGGTAGGAAAGTTATTGGAGAGGATACTTTAGGAAAATATTTACTTGCATTTGGAAGGGAATGGAATAATTAGGGACAGTCATCATGGCTTTGTCCATGCATGTCATATCTACTAACTTGTTTGAGCTTTTTTAGGAGGTGTCGGATGTAATTTATGAGCGTAGGGCAGTGGAATTTATCTATGTGGATTTTAGTAAAGCATTTATTAGCAAGGTCCTTCATGGTAGGCTGACCCAAAAGATTAAGATGCATGGGATTCATGGTGACTTGGTGGTTTGGATTCGAAACTGACTTAGAAACATAGAAACATAGAAATTAGGTGCAGGAGTAGGCCATTCGGCCCCTCGAACCTGCACCGCCATTCAATATGATCATGGCTGATCATCCAACTCAGTATCCCGTTCCTGCCTTCTCTCCATACCCTCTGATCCCCATAGCTACAAGGGCCACATCCAACTCCCTCTTAAATATAGCCAATGAACTGGCCTCAACTACCCTCTGTGGCAGAGAGTTCCAGAGATTCACCACTCTCTGTGTGAAAAAAGTTCTTCTCATCTCGGTTTTAAAGGATTTCCCCCTTATCCTTAAGCTGTGACCCCTTGTCCTGGACTTAGGCATGGAAGACAGAGGGTTGTGGTGGAAGGAGCTTTATTCAGGCTGGGAGTATGTGACCAGTGGAATTCTGTAGTTATTTGTGTTTTGACCTCTGTTGTCTGTGATATTAATAACTGATGGGCACAAATATTGATGGGTATTACGTCTGCAGATAACACCAATATTGGTGGAGTTGCAGACATTGAAGGGTGTTGAGATATAAAGCAGAACATAGATCAGTTTCAGATATGGCGATGAAATGGCAGTT
This sequence comes from Leucoraja erinaceus, assembly GCF_028641065.1. NCBI lineage: Eukaryota > Metazoa > Chordata > Chondrichthyes > Rajiformes > Rajidae > Leucoraja > Leucoraja erinaceus. The sequence continues at coordinate 25,679,812 of NC_073383.1, forward strand.
GAGGTTTAATCAGAGTAAGTGTGAATTGTTGCACTTTGGAAGGTTGAATGTAAAGGAAAAGTATATAATTAATAGCAAGACCCTTAATAGCATTTCTGTACCAAGGGATCCTAGAGTAAGAAAGAACTGCAGACGCTGGTTTAAATAGAAGGTATAAATTAAATTAAAGTCTGAAGAAGGGTCTCGACCCAAAATGTCACCCATTCCTTCCCTCCAGAGATGCTGCCTCACCCGCTGAGTTCCTCCAGCATTTTGAGGCTACAAGGGATCCTAGAGTCCAGATCTATACCTCCCTGAAAGTGGTAGCACACGGAAATAGAATGGTAAAGGATTGTATTGTATGATTGCCTTCATCGGTCAAGGAATTGAGAGTTAGAAAGTCATGTTGCAGCTTTATAAAACTTTGATTCAGCCACATTTTTCAGTATTGTGTACATTTTAGGATGCCCCATTGTAGTAAGGATGTGGGTGCTTTGGAAAGAGTGCACAAGTGGTTCACTAGAATATTTCCTGGAATAGGTTATTAGCTGTAAGGAGAGGTTGGACAAATTCAGATTTATTTTTTGGACTGTCGGAGGTTGATGGGATACCTGATAGAAGTATACAAGATTATTAGTGGCATAGATAGTGTAGCAGTCAGAAACCTTTTCCTCGGAAGGAAATGTTGGTAACTGGAGGACATTGCTTTAAGGCCAGAGGGGAAAAGTATGCGGGTAAAGATTTTTTAATATAGAGTGGTGGGTGCCTGGATTACATTGCAAAGGATGGTGGTGGAAGCAGATTCGATAGTGATACTTAAAATACTTTTAGATAGCTACGTGGATATGAATTATGTGCAGGCAAAGGAGATTCATTTATTTGGCGTCATGTTTGGCACAGAGATTGTGAGTTGATAGCCCTGTTCTTATGTTGTACTCTTTTATATTCTATGCTCAATTTTTTCCCCTCAAATGTGGCATTTATTTTTTGCCCAATCATGTAGGTCATCTTCTGTGGCAAGTATTGGAAACATTGTAGTTCCTTTTTATACAATGGAATAAATTCTATTCCGTTTTAGACAATAGACAATCGACTATAGGTGCAGGATTAGGCCATTCGGCCCTTCAAGCCAGCACCACCATTCAATGTGATCAAGGCTGAATCATCCACAATCAGTAACCCGTTCCTGCCTTCTCCCCATGTCCCTTGACTCTGCTATCTTTAAGAGCCCTATATATCTCTCTCTTGAAAGTATCCATAGAACCGGCCTCCAACGCCCTCTGAGGCAGAGAATTCCACACTCACCACTCTCTGTGTGAAAAAGTGTTTCCTCATCTCCGTTCTAAATGGCTAACCCCTTATTCTTAAACTATGGCCCCTGGTTCTGGACTACCCCAACATCAGGAACATGTTTCCTGCCTCTGCCGTGTCCAAACCCGTAATAATCTTATATGTTTCAATAAGATACCCTCTCATCCTAAATTCCAGAGGATACAAGCCCAGCCTCTCCATTCTCTCAGCATATGCCAGTCATGCTGATAAGGTTCACTGCTTTAAAAACAGACAACTCACAATAACGTTAGGTAAATCAACTCGAGCTTTACTGATCATCAGCCGGCGGAAGTGACGGGGATACACCAGTCAAGTAAGCAACAGACACTTGATTTCCCCGTGCTACCACTTCAATTAACAAAGATTTGCACGGTGTTTTATACTGTGTTGTCACTCAGTCACATTCCAAAGATGTTAGTCATGGTCAAAGATGCAGCCAATACACATCACCACAGGACAGGTCTGAGCTTGTCTCTTATCAATTAGTAGACACATTTCAAAGGCATCTTATCAGTTGGTACTTCCAGGACAAGACATTTTGAAGGCATCGGTCATTGTCTCAATATACATCAACCTGAGACAAGCATGGGCATGTCTCTCTTGGAACACAAGGTACAACCTACAGTCAGGTATTCCACTATGTATCTTTTGTATATTTAAAAGCATTTAACCTTTTCATTCCCTCCTCTTTATCATGTTGATGATAACAATTATAGTCCTCGCCGAGTACATAAGATAAGCCAAAAGCATCGCAACAGACAAATTAAGAGTACAATTAGTAATATAATCAATCCATAGTGGACAATAATTCCCCAAGTCCTTCCAAACATATTAAATGGCCACCAACAACCCCCGGAGCTATAATCATGTAATTCAGCTCCTACCTTCTTTATTTTAGCCACTTCCATTCTGATATGGACGGCCAAGTAGGTAATGTTGGAGGAAGCATCGGGGATAAAAGTACAACATTCTCAGCCAATTATGGCGCACGTCCCACCTTTTACTGCCAGGATAAAATCTAGGGCCATTCTCTGTAATACTACAGTTCTCATAGCTACTATCTCAGCTGTTACCCCTTTTATCTCCTTCTGGGTTGCACTCAAGCAGGCGGCAGTGGTATTAGCAAGCGTCGCCATAGCAGAGGCCATATTAATGAGTTCCCATGATGCTACCATACTACCATAGGATGGGAAGAGGATCGCTTGGAAATCCCCGTGTACTAGTGTAACTGGTTCATGCTTCTCATGTGTGGGACCACATATGCAATATAAGAACATCCTGTCCACAAAATTTTGAGATTAAAAAAATCAAGTCTGCAATTTATCCCATCAGATAAAGCATAAAAAGAAGTTTGATTTGACACCTAATTCACATTCATATCTTCAGTATTAAAAAAGTTATGGCCATTTTCATACTCAGAAATTAGCAATTATCTTGTTCCCTATTGCTTTTCCATTGACTTAACACAAAAGCTGTGACCGCGGACAGTCAAAAGCCCATAGTTTTCTTAAAAATTAAGAGAACAGAAAGAAATTTCAGTTATTATAGATTGAAGCATTCCAAAACAAATATGAAACAATCTTACTTGGATGACCTGAAATTAAAGCATATAATAATAATAATAATACATTTTATTTATGGGCGCCTTTCAAGAGTCTCAAGGACACCGTACAAAAATTTAGCAGGTAGAGGAAAAACATGTAAGGGGAATGAAATAAATAGTAGAGACATGACTAGTACACAAAGTAAATACAGAATTCAATACAAAACACAATATGAGGCAATTAATGCACAGATGAAAAGGGACGGCACGTGGGGCTAAGGATAGGTAGAGGTGAAGAGGTGGGTCTTGAGGCGGGACTGGAAGATGGTGAGGGACATGTAATTGCGGATCAGTTGGGGGAGGGAGTTCCAGAGCCTGGGAGCTGCCCTGGAGAAGGCTCTGTCCCCAAAACTGCGGAGGTTGGACTTGTGGATGGAGAGGAGATCAGCTGATGTGGATCTGAGGGACCGTGAGGTTGGTAGGGGGAGAGGAGGTCAGTGAGATATGGGGGGGCCAGATGGTGGAGGGCTTTGTAGGTGAGGATCAGGATTTTGTAGGTGATCCGGTGGGAGATGGGAAGCCAGTGAAGTTGTTTGAGGACTGGAGTGATGTGATGCTAGGATTTGGTATGGGTGATGAGTCGGGCGGTTGCGTTCTGGACCAGTTGGAGTCGGTTGATGTAGGTGGAGCTGATGCCAAGGAGAAGTGAGTTGCAATAGTCCAGTCGGGAGGAGATGAAGGCATGGATGAGTCTTTCAGCAGCGGGAGGTGTGAGAGAGGGTCTGAGTTTGGCGATGTTGCGGAGATGAAAGAAGGTGGTTTTAATGACATGGCGGATGTGAGGCTCAAGGGAGAGGGTGGAATCAAAGATCACGCCAAGGTTGCGGGCCTGGGGAGACAGTGGTGCCGTCGATGGTGAGAGTGGGGTTATTGATTTTGTTGAGTGTGGCTTTGGAGCCTATGAGGAGGAATTCTGTCTTATCGCAGTTGAGTTTGAGGAAATTCTATTGCACCCAGGTTTTTATAGCTGACAAACACTAGTTGATATGGGAGAGGGGGGGGGGGGGGGGGGGGGGTTTGATTTGGTGCCAAGGTAGATCTGGGTGTCATCAGCGTAACAGTGGAAGTCCAGATTGAAGGGGCGGAGTATCTGAGCAAGGGGGAGGATGTAGATGATGAAGAGGAGGGGGCCGAGTACGGAGCCTTGGGGAACGCCTTGAGTGACTGTGGCTGTAGCAGAGGTGTGGTTGTGGAGAGAGATGAAGTGGGGTCTGTTGGAAAGGTAGGAACGGAGCCAGCTGAGTGCAGAACCTTCAATGCCGAGGTCTTTGAGTCTGGTGAGCAGGATGTTATGGTTCACTGTATCGAAGGCTGCGCTCAGGTCGAGGAGGATGAGGATGTTGAGGGAACCAGTGTCAGCAGAGGTGAGGAGGTCGTTGAGGACTTTGAGGAGAGCAGTTTCTGTGCTATGGAGGGGGCGAAAGCCAGATTGGAGGGGTTCAAGTAGGTTATACGCAAGGAGGTGGGAATGAAGTTGCGACGCAACGATACGCTCCAGGGTTTTTGAAAGAAAGGGGAGGTTTGAGATTGGGCGGTAGTTAATGAGAGAGGAGGGATCAAGACCAGGTTTCTTTAAGATTGGTGTAACAGCAGTAGTTTTGAAAGCGGAGGGAACAATTCCTTGGGACAATGAGGAATTGAAGAGATTAGTGAGGTAGGGGCAGAGAACAGGGAGGCAGGACTTCAACAGGGCAGTGGGGAGAGGGTCAAGGGAGCAGGTAGTGGGTTTGGAATAGCTGATGAGTTTGGAGATTTCAATAGGGGTGACCAGGTCAAACTGGGAGAGGAAGCAGTGTGGAGGAGGGGTAAGGAGGTCAGTGGAGATGTTGAAAGGAGGGGCCTTGGTAGGTGGTGGAGTAGATGCTGGGGAGTCGGGTACAGGGGATAAAGATTGATAGATGGTGCTGATTTTATCAGCGAAAAAGTGGAGGAATGAGTTGCAGAGATCCGGAGTAGAGGTAGGGAGAGTGTTGGCTCGAGGCTTGAGGAGGTTGCCCACTGTGGAGAAGAGGGTTCTGTGGTTTAGGCTTAGGTTTAGGTTATAATTAGTTAGTTATCTAATTGTAGCTAATTACAAAATTCAATTACTAGATCTAAACATCTATCCATTTCTTAAGAAAAGATTAAAATTTTTAAATAGCCTAAGTTTCCAAATAACATTCACACAATAATTCACGATATAACATGATTTTAAAATCTCATTGTCATGAATTTATAGGCCAAATGGAAGGAATTTAATGTTTAATTCCCGTAAATTAATGGCCATTTAAATCATCTTGCGAGTGGGTTTTTGTGGAACACGATTGATTGGAACGTTGCGGTTGCAGTGAATTTGAACCCCATATCGGCAGGAAAAACACTGCCGGTTCGAATGGGGCCAAAATCAAATTTTCGCCAAGGAAATGTTGATTAAAGTCATCGTAGGAATTGATATATGTAAAATACACGACTTACCTTATGTTTTGTCCCCTACGTGAGATCCGTCCCGTTGACGGCGTTAGAAATCGCGTTTTTACTTTACTCCAGCGATTAAATTGTCCCGCGATTTAAAAAAAAACTTCGGAGAACAGAAGTCGGAACGATTTTTCAGCATCAGCTAGCAGCCCGAGAAAATATATCTCGGACAGGCAGGAGAAAACGGCATTTTAATCCCACCCCAAGGCACCAAAGTCGCACAGACGACCATTGCCTTTGGTTATAGGGTCCCCAGCACCAGTGTGGGCGGCACATTTAATAATGGCCAGGTGTTTTGGGAGCATCAGCGCCGTAAGCAGATTACTCACAAAAAGGGCATTCTTAATGGGTGTTCCTGCGGAGGTCAGGAATCTTCTGTGTTGCCAGAGCGCGCTAAAGTCATGAGAAATACCGAGGGCGTATCAGGAATCAGTATAGATGTTAATTTGTTTGCCCGTTGCTAATATGCAGGTTCTCATCAAGGCAAACATTTCTGCCTATTGTGCTGATAACGGAATCTGAAATCTTCCCTCTTCCAAAATCATCTGTGACTCATTTACTATTGCATAGCCGGAAACTCGCTGACATGTTTCAGGGATAATCATGGAGGCGCCATCGACGAACCATGGTGGTATGTTGCTTTCCAATGGTACGTCGGACAATCCCTCCCGTGTGTTTGTCAATCAGTCATTGGCGAACTCACAATTGTTGGTCGGCTCTGTGCAAGGCTCAGATGGCTGTGTCAAAAAGGCAGACGGGTTTATTATCGTTAATGCCGAAAGGTCAAATTTGGATTATTTAACAATGTTAGTTCGTAGCGGCCCAGGCGTGCCTTAGTGAGGTATTTTGTTTGGTCCGCATTCATTAATGCGGCGACGCTGAGTCGTAAATACAATCACCGGTTGATGCATAGTTATGTTTGCAACGGCCGAGACAGCAGCATGTATACCAGGCTAAATCTGGGTGCAAAGGGGGTAGCCGCATGCTACCACTGAGAAGTAAGCTACCGGTCGTTTAACATCCGTATGTGTTTGGGTCAGTATGGTTGACGCACAGTCTTGGATTATTGTAACGTACAGCTGAAACGGCCTATCATACAGTGGTCTGCCGAGGGCTGGGGCAGGGGCTAATGCATTTTTAGGGCTATAAAAGCCTTAGCCTGTTCCTCATCGAGGTAAAAATGTTGAGCGGCATTTGCAGAAGCCAGTGGTGATAGATGCTTGGTATAGAGTGAAACATCAGGAATCCATGGGCGGCAAGAGTTCACGCCCCAAAAAGGCTCTCATTTGTTTGGGGGTTTCAGGTTGCTGGCATGAGTGCACACTCAGTAGCACTAATCATAACTCCAAGAAATGTAACCTTTTTGCCCTCTGAAACTTTCCTCTGAGGGATCACATATCCCCAAGCGTGTAAGGCTTCTAATAGCTTTGTTGTGTCAGTGATGTTGCTAGCCTCATCAGAGCTGGCGAGGAGTAGGTCATCAACATACTGAATTACAGCGGAGCCTTGTGGGAGGGTTAATGTCTTTAACTGGTCTGCTAGCACTTGGGAAAATATAGTGGGCAAATGTATAAAGCCTTGTGGTAGGCGTGTCCACGTATATTGTTGTCCTTCGCATGTAAAGTATTGGCAATCGGGATGTAGTGGGACAGCGAAGAATGCGTGCTGTAGGTCAATTACTGTGAAGATGGTTGCAGAGGCGGGAACCTGTCTAAGGATGGTTACAGGGTTTAGTACAATGGCATGCATACATGGTCAAGTATGCCACCGTGTATCTTTTATATATTTAAAAGCATTCAAGCTTTTCACTGGCATCCCGAGAATTAACCTTGTGAACCTACGCTACACTCCCTCAATAGCAAGAATGTCCTTCCTCAAATTTGGAGACCAAAACTGCACACAATACTCCTGGTGCGATCTCACTATGGCCTGTACAACTGCAGAAGAACCTCCTCCCATACTCCTCTTGTTTATGAAGGCCAACATGCCATGCGCTTTCTTTACTGCCTGCTGTACCTGCATGCTTACTTTCATTGACTGATGAACAAGGACCCCCAGATCCCATTGTACTTCCCCTTTTCCCAACTTGACACCATTTAGATAGTAATCTGCCTTCCTGTTTTTGCTACCAAAGTGGATAACCTCACATTTATCCAAATTAAACTGCATCTGCCATGCATCCGCCCACTCCCCTAACCTGTCCCAGTCACCCTGCATTCTCATAGCATCCTCCTCACAGTTCACACTGCCACCCAGCTTTGTGTCATCTGCAAATTTGCTAATGTTACTTGTAATCCCTTCATCCAAATCATTGATATATATTGTAAATAGCTGCGGTCCCAGCACCGAGCCTTGTGGTACTCCACTAGTCACTGCCTGCCATTCTGAAAGGGACCCGTGTATCCCTGCTCTTTGTTTCCTGAATGCCAACCAATTATCTATCCATGTCAGCACTCTACCCCCAATACCATGTGCCTTAATTTTGCCCACTAATCTCCTATGTGGGACCTTATCAAATGCTTTCTGAAAGTCCAGGTACACTACACATCCACTGGCTCTCCCTTGTCCATTTTCCTAGTTACATCCTCAAAAAATTCCAGAAGATTAGTCAAGCATGATATTCTCTTTGTAAATCCATGCTGACTTGGATCGATCCTGTTACTGCTATCCAAATGTGCCGCTATTTCATCTTTTATGATTGACTCCAGCATCTTCCCCACCACCGATGTCAGGCTAACTGGTCTGTAATTCCCTGTTTTCTCTCTCCCGCCTTTCTTAAACAGTGGGATAAGAAACTATAGAAGATTAGATCCTGAACCTATAGAAGATTGGAAAATGATCACCCGTCTACGATTTCCAGAGCCACTTCCTTAAGTACCCTGGGCTGTAGACCATCAGGCCCTGGGGATTTATCAGCCTTCAGTCCCATCAGTCTACCCAACACCATTTCCTGCCTATTGTGGATTTCCTTCAGGTCCTCGGTCACCCCAGATCCTCTGGCCACCATCAGGACGATTGTTTGTGTCCTCCTTAGTGAAGACGGACCCAAAGTACATGTTCAACTCATCTGCCATTTCCTTGTTCCCCACAATAAATTCACCCTTTTCAGTCTTCAAGGGTCCAACTTTGATCTTAACTTTTTTTTTTTCTCTTCACATGCCTAAAGAAGCTTTTACTATCCTCCTTTATATTCTTGGCTAGCTTACCTTCTTACCTCACCTTTTCTCTCCGTATTGCCCCTTTAGTTATCTTATGTTGCTCTTTAAATGTTACCCAATCCTCTTGCTTCCCGCTCATCTTTGCTATGTTGTAGACAAAAGTGCTGGAGAAACTCAGCGGGTGCAGCAGCATCTATGGAGCGAAGGAAACAGGCAACGTTTCGGGCCGAAACCCTTTGCTATGTTGTACTTCTTCTCTTTTATTTTTATACTGTCCATGACTTTCCTTGTCAGCCACGGTCGACCCTTACTCCCCTTGGAATCTTTATTCCTCTTTGGAATGAACTGATCCTGCACCTTCTGTATTATTCCCAGAAATACCTGCCATTGTTGTTCCGCTGTCATCCCTGCCAGGGTATTTTTCCAGTCAACTTTGGCCAGCTCCTCCCTCATGTCTCCATAGTCCCTTTTGTTCAACTGTAATACTGACATTTCTGATTTACTCTTCTCCCTCTCAAATTGTAGATTAAATCTTATCATATTATAGTCAATACCTCCAAATGGCTCCTGAACCTCAAGTTCCCTTATCAAGACAATAGTTCCCTTATCAAGTCCGGTGCATTATCGAAGATATTTCTTAAATATCTTCACATAACTTCTCATTATGGGGCTTTGTACTTTTAAGTATTGTTTCATCGTGACCACCTGTTGCTTACAAATCAGTTGTTGGCTTTCTTTTTTATCATGACTAAATAAAACATGTGAAATTCATTTTATATTTAGAGTGAAAGTTCTGATACTATACTTACAAAATGGTTGCAATATTTCTGTCTTTGGAATGGGACCGTTTAAGAGGGTACACCAAGATTACAATCACAATTGACAGTTTGAAATATAGTTATATTTGTGGTTTATAAAAAAATAGATGTTGTACAAAAAATTGCTGTTTTTGTTGAGTGAGTTGGCAGTATGAGTTTGGTTGAAGCAGAGTAACAATTTGTTTAAATTACATGTTTGAATTGTTGGACTGATAATCTGAATTAGTGATTTTTTTGTATTGTGGACATCGGCTTCTTTTACTTTTTTAGGTTTTACTGTAATTTAAGTGACCGCCGTCAGCAGGGCTCGAAATTAGCGGTTGCCCGGGTGCCATTGACCACTCAAAGTGCCAGCCGGGCAACCTAAATGCCGACTCATTTTGCCCGGCTTGGCAATCAAATACTGGTTTATACCGACAGTCACAAAAAACTGGAGTAACTCCGCGGGTCAGCCAGCATCTCTGGAGAATAGGAACGTGACGTTTCGTGTCAGCGGTGGCGGCGGCTGTATTCGTCTAGTATCTTTGATTGTGGGGCAAAGACACTAGGTGCGTGATGACAAAGGGTCGGAGCGAAACACGGGCCCGAATAGCGGCAACAGCGGCGGCAACAGCAGTTCCATCGCTTCCTCCTCCCGCACCCCGCCCGGCGGAAGGAACCTCCCTCTCTCCCTCCTCCCAGCTTCGGCTTGCAAGAGGGGTTGTGAAAGCGCAGTTGGCGGATTTGCAAGCAGCGGCCGCTATCGCCCTGATAATGGCCACTGCTTGCAAATCCGCCAACGGCGCTTTCACAACCCCTCCCAGATGCCGAGGCCGGGAGGAGGGAGAGAGGGAGGGGGGAGGGCTCCTTCCGCCGTCTGAAGCAGCTGCACGACTGATCCTATAGCTATAGGATCTTTGAGCTGCTCGGCTCCGCACCTTCCAGTCGGCTGGCGGAGGAGGGAAGGCGGTGGCGTGGAGGCGACGGCACTTTGGCGTTGGACAGGGACGGCCAAGGCAGCGGGGCGATGTCCGAGGAGCGCTGACCTTCCTTCCTCCCCACCTCCTCTGCACCTTCCACTCTCTCTCTCTCTCTCTCTTTTTTTTCCTGGGACCCCTCCTCTCCATCCCGCACTGATCCCCATTCCCTCCTCCTCTATTCAGTCCTCACTGACATCCCCTGTGCTCCCCTCCCCATCTACCCCCCCCAATCTATTCATCACCCTACCCAGCATTAATTCTCCTGCCACCCCCCCCCCCCCCCCCCCCCATCCATCCTGCACTTCTCCCCCCATTCATACTGCACTGAACCTCCCATTCATCCTGTACTGACCCACCCTCCATATACCCCGCACAATCCCCCCCCCCCCCCCCCCCATCCATCCTGTACTGATCTCCCATTCATCTTTTACTGATCCCTCATGCATCCTGTACTGATCCCCTCATGCATCCTGTACTGATCCCCTCATTCCTCCTATACTGATCCCCTCATGCATCTGTACTGATCCCCTCATGCCTCCTATACTGATCCCCTCATTCATCCCGCACTGATCTCCCATTCATCCTATACTGATCCCCTCATTCATCCTGTAGTGATCCCCCATTCATCCTGCCAGACCCTCCGATCCACACAGGCCCCCCCCCCCCCCCATTCATCCTGTACTGATCCCCCTCATTCATCCTGTGCTGACCCCCCCCATCCATCCTGTAGTGATCCCCCCCCCCCCATTCAAGAAGAATGGGAGGAACAGTTTGAAGAAGGATCTCGACTCGAAACTTTGTATATACACCACTGACATCTCCCCTCACAATTTTACATACTCCAACCAACACGTACTAATTCACCTGCCTCAATCCATCCATTCCGCACCGATTGCCTTCTCAAACCCCCCACCGCCATCTATCAACCCCGCACTGATTCACACACCCCCTGACCCTATTGTGCTTCATGGTCTTCAGAGCGAAAATTGACTATGTTTGATAACGGAATGCAATCAATGCAGTTTTAAAGCCCAATGTTATTAATTGTTTTGACCTTTAAACATATTACCAAAAGAACATTTGCTGCAGTTATGTCCTTTGGCCATCTCTTGTCAGTTAGTGTAATGTTTAACCTGTCAGATTGGTATGGTCGGTTTTAACAGCTATTATAAAATGCCTTTAGAAATTTCCTTGCAACCTGTATATTTTGTTATGGATAAATTATGTTGGAAGCGAGAGTGTTTCTGTGTCAATATCAATAACGACCCATGCTATGGCCATGTCATGGTAATTTTCGGTCCTTCACAGAAAACATGCTTGCATCAATTGCAATATGTAAAAAGAGTTGAGATATTGTATTATAATTTTGCTGCATGTCATTGTGGTATATATAATGTCTTGATTGGTGAATATAGAAACATAGAAAAATAGGTGCAGGAGTAGGCCATTTGGCCCTTTCGAGCCTGCACCGCCATTCAATATGATCATGGCTGATCATCCAACTCAGTATCCTGTACCTGCCTTCTCTCCATACCCCCTGATCCCTTAAGCCACAAGGGCCACATCGAACTCTCTCTTAAATATAGCCAATGAACTGGCCTCAACTACCTTCTGTGGCAGAGAATTCCAGAGATTCACCACTCTCTGTATGAAAAAGGTTTTTCTCATCTCGGTCCTAAAAGATTTCCCCCTTATCCTTAAATTGTGACCCCTTGTTCTGGACTTCCCCAACATCGGGAACAATCTTCCTGCATCTAGCCTGTCCAACCCCTTAAGAATTTTGTAAGTTTCTATAAGATCCCCCCCTCAATCTTCTACATTCTAGCGAGTACAAGCCGAGTCTAGCCAATATGTTTAGTTTGACTTTATTTGAAGCAGAAATAATAAGTCAATGTAGACAAAAGTGCTGGAGAAACTCAGCGGATGTGGCAGCATCGATGGAGCGAAGGAAATGGGCAACGTTTCGGGCCGAAACCCTTCTTCAGACTGATGGGTTTCGGCCTGAAACGTTGCCTATTTCCTTCGCTCCATTGATGCTGCTGCACCTGCTGAGTTTCTCCAGCACTTTTGTCTACCTTCGATTTTCCAGCATCTGCAGTTCCTTCTTGAACATAATATGTGAATGCTTCATTGAGCATAATTCCGACTGGTAATTACGCACTTCGTCCGAGCACATTGTCGCACGCGTCATGCAAACCGTCTTAAATGACCACCTAAACTGTCATTTGGCAACCTAAAAAGCTGTCAAGGTTGCCCGGCTGGCAACAGGGAGAAAAAGTTAAGTGAGAGCCCTGGTCAGGATATCCTGCCTTCATATCCAGCTTTCTGTTTTTCCATTTCTAGGCCATGCATCATAGTCATTAAGCTATTAGTAGTTGTATAAACACAAGCAGATAATGTGGTAGAACAGTTTGGCATCATTTGTGGCAAGAGAATAATCTTATGTTATTTCAGAATTCATTTTATAATTGTAGTCTGCTTCCAGTACTTGATCTTTTTCTGGATTTTGCTGCAAAGGATGATTGGGTTGGAATATTTAACATCGACAATTGTGTATCGTTTTACTTTGCTAAATTATGATTACCCTCTCTTATTCCTCTAAACCAATGAACAAGAAAAATAACTGTGTGTTATGTTGATGCTCCAGCATTCTGGAAATTACTGTGCTGTGACATTTATGATTGTCATGGCTTACTTCAAAAACAATTCATACTTGGTCTAGATTAATGTGATGTTTGAAGCAGACAACATTGGGTTGATCGAAGGTGAATATACATCGAAGATTTAAAAACAAAACAAATTTAGAACTGCATTCAATTTTTGGGGGGGCGAAGAACATCTATTGGATATATTATTATAAAGAACATATTATTATAAAGAACATATATTGGAGGTTCTGGAATGAGTAAACATTGGAGCAGGGAGTTTCAAGGTCTTTGAACAAGTATTAAAATCTGTGCATTATAAGGCTAAAACTATTACAGGGCAGATGAGATTGAAAATACTTGAAACATTTCTACTCTACTTTATGATACAAATTGGTCTTCTATACCCCAATTTAAAAGTCAAATTAAGCACCATCTTTCCCCACCCACCATAGTTAAATTTATTGTGCCATCTTTACTGATGTAAAGTTTCATTCAAATAACTAAACTTATAACTAGTAAAGACAATTAAGGCAGATTTTTGTCAGCTGGAATGGGACAGATAGTGTGTTGGAATATCAGTAAGGGGGTTCATATCATGTTCTCTATGTTACATGTTTATGCCAAATTATTTTTTAATTGCTGGATTTTCTGAAGCATCAGCATTAGTTTGTAGGAACACAAAAGTACTGGAGAAACTCAGTGGGTGCAGCAGCTTCTATGGAGCGAAGGAAATAGGCAATGTTTCGGGCCAAAACCCTTCTTCAGACTGATGGGGGGTGGGGGTGGCGGGGAGAAGAAAGGAAAAAAAAGGAGGAGGAGGAGCCCGAGGGCTGAGGGAGAGATAGGAAGGGGAGGAGACAGCAAGGGCTAACAAAATTGGTGGGCATGAACATTGAATTGGACCCCTCAGCAAAGAGTAAACTTGGAAGGGGAAAATCTTCGGTATCAGAGGGAGAGGTTGACAGCGTGACGTGGCATCGAGATCGAGTGTTCGTGAATTGTGTGCTAGTGCTTTCAATCATTTTGTAAATTGTAAAAAATAGCTTTCCGTATTCTCCGGATTTTGTAAATATTCTCTGTATGTAAATAAATTTTAGAGTAATTAAAAGTTAAGATTTAGATCGTGTTAAGTCCGCGGACCATCATTGTGTTGCTGCTTGTGCTGGTGTTTACAGATTTAAAGCTTGAAGCGAGAGTGTGTTCAAGTTAGATATTCGTAGTGTTTAATTTAGATATCCATATTTGTTTAAGTGTTTTGTGAGAATCTGAATCGGGGTTGTACTCCTTCGATCGCTGCGTTGGGGGAGGAGTCATCCTGCTGATTGATTGTACCACGAGGAGGATTGGTTAAAGTGGGGTTTACTGTATGCTTCTCAGTTACATTGGGGTGTGTTTGGGTTATTGATAATCGGGGGAATATTTTCATTCTTAGTTATAGTCTTGTTAGTGTGATTTGGGTTTATTTGTTTGTGCCAACTTAAAGTTAATTGAGAGAGAGAGAAACTGCTGCATGAGAGACTGTGAGTGGGAGTTAGACCCTTTGTTTGAAAGTTTGGAATTGAATACAGCAATTGTGATTTAACTGATAAGAGAGTTGGGAGAGATTGAATAGGAGCGAGTGGTTTGAATAATTAAACAGGAGTGATTGGGAGATACAGGAGTGATTGGGAGATAGTTGAAAGGAGGCGATTGCTGAAGTGGGTTTGAATCGGAAAGATCATTACGCGTTGTGTGAGAGAGATTCCATTGACCTTAAGAGTCTGGGAGAAGTAGTGAGAGAAAGTTGTGTTAGTCTCTGGAACTTTTCTTTTGCAATTTGTGTTTTGTCCATTGTTCCAAGATGGGGAATGTCTCTGAGAAGGATCGATCAAACAGATTGGAAAGCCAGATAAGGATAATTTGTGGGGAGCTTCCAAATGAAGCGGATAGACTGAGGGGATTATAGGGGAAATTAAACGTGCTTTTGAAAGATCAACTTTGGCGGTTGGGGGGAATAAAGTATTTAATCGGGATAAGCTCTATAGAGACAATCGTTAGAAATTATGGGAATAGTGAAGAAGCAAACGAGTTAATTCAGATGTGGAAAGCGTTCTGCACTAAAAGAAAAAATAAAGAAATAAATTGTTTTACTGTCCACCCTTAAGAATGGCGGCTGGTAAATTGGGAATAGGAGAAGATAATATAACTGATCCTTCTCAGGACATTTCAGAGCGGGGACAAGGGAAATTAATAAGCCAACAGCAGGAGCAAGAGCAGGAGAGAATGTCGTGTTTTGAATAGGAGACTGCTGAAACGGCTCTTAAAGGGAAGGTGCCAATGGACATTAAATCGGGTAAATTGGGTAAGAATGAGAAAGGGTCTGCACACCTTGAAGGGAATAATATGCCAAACTGGGCAGAGTTCGTCAGAGTAGATATAGAGGCACAGTGTCTCTCAGAGAACTCTCATGTTCCCAAATCAGAGGATCTGTGCGCAGCTTGCGAGCGGGGCACAAGGGAGGAGTCAATGTTAACTTCGGCTCCTCCCCCTAAATTTGAATCTAGCATGGAAACATTGGGAAGAGATCTTCTATCTCCTGGGATTGCCCCACGGGTGGAGAATAATAAGGGAAACCCAGAAGCTAGAAAGAAGACATCATCGACATGGGTGCTGAAATTATTTAGGGATTCTAGTAGTGAAAGAATAAAAGAATCCTTCTTGAAGTACCGGGATAAAACAAATAGCCTTTCAGAGGGTGAGATTAGGGGAGAATATGGATGGATTGGTCTGGACATTAATAATATTATGGTGTCAGAACAAGTCACCACAGAAGAGAATTGAGTAAGAACACCCCGTAGACAATGTGTTTGTAGGAAAATGTTTGTATCAGGTATAAATATTCCCCAGACCACAGACAATCAGACATCAAGGCAGCCTGGTTCAACAGCAGCACGGAGATTAGAGGTCTGAATAAAAGAGATAAGAACAAATGAGAATAAGGAGGAAGAAGACCTTATGGCCTGGATAGACCTCCCATTTACAGAACCAACCTTTCCTTGGTTTGGCTGGCGAGGTTGTAGAGCAATCCGGCCCGATCAGTGTTTTAATTGTGGAGGACATGGGCACTGGAGTCGGTCGTGTCTCATGAGAGAATATCAGCAGGAAGGAAGGGGGCAGAGAAGGAGGCCACGGGGTCACGGAAACCGATGGAATCCAAGAGAGCACCGAGGCTCCTGTGACCCTGAAGGTAGAGGACGGGGACACTGGCAGGGGGATCAGGGGGAAGAGACATACCGACAGTCCAACCCATTTCAATAGCTCTGACTTGCCAGTTAGCAGCAATACCATTTGATGAAAATTAAAATGCGTCCTCACCTGGTCTAAGGAACAGTACTGTACATTGAACAGGGACATCACCCCTTCCAAACAGGAAACGATACATCAAATCTGACTCCCAGAGAACTCTCACTAAAGAAGGAAGTACGGCAAGGAAACATAGTAGCTAGCGTGGGAAGTGATAACAAATGAGGAATGAAAATGGGTCCAGGGAGCAAAGAAAAAAAGTTACTGTGCAGGAGGAATGGGAGTGGGGAAAAGAAGATATTGATCTAATGTATTGCTGAGTTTTGTGCCTGCAGGATAGTATGTCAACAAGAGGCTATCTGGGGAGTGAGGTAAAACAATGCACAGATCCTTAAGAACGTGAAGAAGGCAGCGAAAGATAATGTAGCTGAAAAAAGTGACCAGCAGGAAGAATTGATACTGGCCTGGCCCTTTAAGACACTTGAGAAGGCCAGCAGGCAGAGCAAAATGCTCCTCAGTATCTCCACTACCTAGTAACAGACACCATCATCAGAAAGGAGGAAGAAAGGACCAAATTATGGGGGGTAGAAATAAATTTATAAATTTTGGATTTGGTCTAGAAATTGCGGTGATGAATTGGAGGGACTTTAAAATGTTCAAGATTTGGAATAGACTTATGGAATCTGATTTAGGACTAATTGGAGTTTGATTATTAACTGACATTGTTATTATCTCGTCCTCAGAAAGGCGGACAAAGATGGAAAGGATTGTTCAAAGGGCATCAAGAAGGATGGAACTTGGGAAGATCTGGTAATATGGAATTATTTAGGGAATATGAGAGTTGAATTAAAATCGGAATTAAACTTGGAACTTAAAATGGGAATTGGAATTGGAATATAATTGGACATGGTCAAAAGAGGAACTGTGAGCAATAGGACTTCCCTTTGAGAGACCGGATTAAGAAATTATTCAGTAGTTGAGAACTACTTCAGTAGTTGAGTAGTGGTGGAGGCAGGTTATTCAGTAGTTGAGTAGTGGTGGAGGCAGGTTCATTGGTATCATTTAAAAATAAATTGGATAGGCATATGGATGAGAAGGGAATGGAGGATTATGGTATGAGTGCAGGCAGGTGGGACTAAAGGGAAAAAAATTTGTTCGGCACGGACTTGTAGGGCCGAGATGGTCTGTTTTTCCGTGCTGTAATTGTTATATGGTTATATGGTTATATGAGAACTGTAAAAGCGAGAACCCTAGACAACGAACAAAGCCAATAGAATAAAAGCGAGCACCCCTAGGCAGAGAACGAAGCCAACATGGTAAAATCTAATATAGTAATAGCTAATAGAATAGAGAACCAACATAGTGGAGAATTAGCATAGTAATTAGTTATCATCGTGAAGAGTGCATATATTAATGCGACAAAATGGAGGACAGACTTCGTTAACTAGGGGGAAACTTGGATTATATTGGGAATAGCAGAGTAGCAGAGCCGATGGATATTCGCCCGATGGATTTGAATTGTTTAACCCTCGATGGTAAAGAGGCTTATATTATCAAGGTGGAAATAAATTGTTCCTGGATTTGATATTTTTGATTGGACAGGACGAAATTAATAGTAAAGAAATTGATTGTTTAACTTCGAACAGGTGTGAATTCCACAGAAATTGGAAGGGAATCGTATTATCGGCTACAATGCTGTGGAATGAGAAGAGAAAATGGACATTGAAATTCGAATAGTAAATTGAAGGCTGAGACTGAATTTGGTTAAATTGGAACATTTATCATGGTTTGCTTCAAATTAAAGTCATGCCTGTAGGGGAACCTGGACTGAACCCAGCTGAAATTTATATGATTACCGGTCACCAGATATATGTAGTAACACCGTGTGAGTATGAAGAAGGATATTTAGTGTCGATCCTAGAATAATAAAGAGTATGTTAGGGAACAGATAGGAATAGGGATATAGTACAATATAATAGGTTAAATAGCGAATGTGTGGGAAAGCATGAGTGCATAATGGTAACTTGCTTTGTCCCAAGCTTCTTAGGATTTTCTAGGCTTTAGGTTTGACTGTGGAAGGTGATGGAAGACTGGGCAGGAACACGGATGGAGGGAATTCGTGCCCACAAAAACTCGGGAGGTGAAGACTCCTCAGACAGGACTTGTGAAGTCATGCCCATGAAAACTCGGGATGCTTTACAAGATTCTGAGAAGGAACATCGTCTTGTGTTACTGATGGATGGGAAATGTAAAGCACACTTATGTATATCTGGTTAGCTGATTATTGAGCCACGTTGGTTATCATTAATGATGGGCTATCATTATGATAAAAGGATGGAATGTTAATCCTGGCTAAATTGGACCAACTCTGACTTCAAAATAGGGGTTAAGTTTCAAGGTTGCTGGGAAATGTGGTCAAATTGGAATTACTCTCTGCAGAGCTGGGACAGGCTGCGAGAGGTGCCAGAGTGTCTGGAGCCGAGACAATTTGCAAGCAAAGAATGGGAAGCCTTGCAAACCCTGTCAATCTAGTGCAAAAAGCATAGAATGGATTGGATGGCTGCAAACCAGATATACACCTTGTAAATAGTTGTAAATAATGTTGCAGAGTCTGACTTTGCTAATTGTTGATTGGATAAGGTGTTGAGCCTTGTCTGCGTTTTCTGTTAATCAGGGTAAATGTTTCCAAGTTGACTTCATCTCGAAGTCCGTTGTGAATACAATGTATTGAACTGTTGTATCATTGGGTTAGGGAAATGCCAATTATGTATGGGGTTAATCGATATCTGTAATTGGGTGATTAAGAGACCACCTCCATGTGGTTCGTCCCCTCGAGGTCTCGGGACATATAAAAGTCTGTGATCATGAGGCTCAGCGTTGATCTTCTGGAAGAGCTCTCAGGACCATGTACCCTTCCGGAGTGCCTCTGTCTGAGCGAGGCCTAGAGGGCTTGAACAGGCAGACGCAAGGATCGAACCCTCGGTAGGATAGGTACAGTGTGGGATCTGTAACGCACTTTTGGTAAAATAAAATTTAGTTGATTCAAGTGCTTGATTCAGTGTTTTTACTGAAACTAGACTGTGGGGAAGCTTAGAAATGAGTAATTATCAACAGTATTAAATAATTGATTTACGTACATAAACTATTCCATCAATAAGGGTCCCGACCTGAAACGTCACCTATCCATGTTCTCCAGAGATATTGCCTGACCCACTGAGTTATTGAGTTCCTCAACAGTATGTGTCATGTGTCTTTGTTTCGCAGCAATACATTTTTTTTTCAATTTAAAGGAATTTTGTTTTTGACATGTGCATCCCATCGCGGTATGATTTACAGAAACGTGCAAACATTGCATGTCTAAAAGCTCTACATCAACTATAATAGATACAAAATAAATTTATAATAGTTAAAATAAATTTATTGGTATCCTTCATCGAGCTTACTTTCTTGTAAGTCTAGCAAAATGTCTCATCTACAATACAGTATTAAATAACATGAATTTATTTTTAAGCTAAGCATGTCAACAGACATGATGAGGGCTGGAGGAGGAGCTGGTGATCATTATGCCCATAAAGGAATTTGGAAATTGGTGTTCCAGAAGAATGGGGTTTCAGCTAATCACTGGGCCAAGGGACTTGAGGAATTGAATGGTTGAGGCCTAATGGGGTCACAATCTAGGAATTGTGAGTATGATTGCTTGACAGGGGAGAAGGGAAATTGCTACTGCACCTTGAATTGCCTGGCAAAATTGCTGAAGTGATGTGGAATGGCCCACAAATGGTCATTATCAGATTTCACTCCATCCAAGATAATTTTCAATCACATGGTACAGAAATAAACAGAGCTAAGCAATGCACTTTCTAAAAATGTCAACGTAATATTTTTCAATCCTATCCTTTTTAAAAATAAGCTTTTATGCTTGTTTATTTTTAATGGGCCTATTCAGCTGCAATGATTTGTCTTTTATGTTAGTCTACTCCTTAATGACTTCATTAATTTACTTACCAAAATGTAATAGCTCACATTTGTGCATGTTAGAATTGTTAGTAAATTATGAGCTTTTCATGCCTTTTAATCTTGTTGCAAAGCCCTGTCCTCGCCCTGTCAAGTTTTGTGTTGTCTGTACACTTAGGTGGTGGTATTTTGATCCTGAAGAATAAATTAATATTTATAATTGGTATTTATAAAATGGTAGTCACATAAATTTTCATCAAAATGGTTCGAGGTCTGATAATGCGGCATCCTAGATTTCACAATTTGCAATTTTGAATGACATTTTTAATTGCTTTTTATCCTGTAGTTTCTGTCCTACAGTCATTTAACTAGCTATCCTCGTGTCCCCTGATTCTACTTGCACCATACGCAATATCCCTTTATGTAATACCCTTTTATATGGCCCTCTGACTAAAGGTTCACCATTTGGGTCTTGAACCTAATACTTTTCACATTATTGTGTCTCTAAGCTGTATTTGGATCGCGCATTACAGTTGATTCCTAGTAATTATATGCATGTATCATTTACTGAATTGTAAAGCTTTTGTTTATCAATCTAACAATATATGCTCACTATTCTTTTAAATAATTCTGGTGATCTGGTAGAAACATACAAAAATAGGAACAGGAGTTGACCATTTGGCCCTTTGAGCCAGCACCGCCATTCAATATGATCATGGCTCATCATCTAAAATCAGTACCCCGTTCCTGCTTTCTCCCCATATCCCTTGATTCCTTTGGCCCCAAGAGATAAATCTAACTCTCTCTTGAGGACATCCAGAGAATTGGCCCCCACTGCCTTCTGTGGCAGAGAATTCCACAGATTCATAACTCTCTGGGTGAAGAAATGTTTCCTATTCTCAGACGTAAATGGCCTACCCTTTATTATTAAATTGTGCCCTCTGGTTCTGGACTCCCCCAACATCGGGAACATTTTTCCTACATCTGGCCTGTCCAATCCTTTTAAGAACTTTATAGGTTTCTATAAGATCACCTCTCACCTTAATTCCAGTGAATACAAGCCCAGTCGACCTATTCTTTCATCACATGTCAGTCCCGCCATCCCGGGAATTAACATGGTGAACCTATGCTGCACCCCCTCAATGGTAATAATGTCCTTCCTCAAATCAGGAGACCAAATTTGCACAAAATGCTCCAGGTGTGGTCTCACCAGAGCCCTGTACAACTGTAGTAGGACCTCCTTGCTCCTAAACACAAATCTTCTCGCAATGGAGGCTAACATGCCATTAGATTTCTTCACTGCCTGATGTACCTGCATGCTTACTTTCAGTGACTGATATACAAGCACACCCAGGTCTTGTTGCACCTCCCCTTTTCCTAATCTGACACCATTCAGATGATAATCTGCCTTCCTGTTCTTGCCACCAAAGTGGATAACCTCACATTTATCCACATTCTACTGTATCTGCCTTGCATCTGCCCACTTACCCAACCTATCCAAGTCACCCTGCAGCCTCATAGCATCCTCATCTAGGACCCACAATCCTGTTTATATCAACGGGACAATGGTGGAGAAAGTCAAAAACTTCAAATTCCTGGGTGTGCATATTTCCGAAGATCTTTCCTGGACCCAACACACTAATGCAATTATAAATAAAGCACACCAACGCCTCTACGTGGATGTGAGCGACAAAAATTGAATCTTTTTTCAATTACATTGTGCTGATTATTAAAAGAACTTTTAAATCACATAATTGTATTTGTAATGTTATGTTGATTGTTTAAAAGGTCAGTACCGATTTACTTGTACGATATTATTTTACTTATGAGCGGGATGAATGAAGAAACAAAAAAGCTGACAACTTTCTTTTACTCAAATTCATTTATTTGAATGCAGTGCCTCAGACAAATAGATGGGAGGAGGTATAAAGAATAGTATAGATGGAGTAAGAGAAAATGAAGGAATGAGCTGGATTACTTGTAAGAATTTATGAAGCAATGTTGGAGGGCTCGAAGAAAGCTTTGTTCAGTCAGTACCTTAACCAATCCAATGAATCTTAATCATCAGGAATTGTGGTCACTGATAAGTGGCTTGTCAGCGCTGAGGTCTCCATAAGTGGCATCTTTGAAGAAACTCTTGTTTCTTTTTTCTGCACTCTGATTTGAAAAAAACCCATCAGGATATGAAAGAAATAAGAAGACTGTGGAATTCTTAGATTCTATTAAAATTTGGATGACACAGAGATGATGAGAATAACATGCAATTTCAGGAAGCTTGCCGTAAAATAAAGAGGAAGAAAAATACTGCAAGAATCTGAAGGTCCAACATAAGCTTGAAACCAAAAGAACGGGTTGTGGGTGTAAAGAACGAAGGAGGTGCAGCAACCACAACATCAGTGGATTCTTCAGGATTGTCAAGACCATCTACAGCCTCAACGTCCCAACAACCCATTCTACCGAGAGTCAGGAATGGATGGGAGCTCATGGATAATATCAGAACCTGTGGGTGGATTTGTCCAGTTTTACCTTCTTTGCAGAACGTTTAATGGTGTGATGAAATTAATTGTTTACTCCAAGTAAAACTGGCTGAACATACAGCAAGATTACTGGGAATAATTCATAATAGTTATTATGGTAAATCTGAGAGTGTTTGTAAAGATCCAAGAAGAAATATTGAGAAAGATTTTGTAACCTTCTAACTTTGTTCTTTTAGGCACAATCTGGCAGAAAGGATGTCCCCTGCTGTAAGGGTAAGAATATGATAACATTTTAAAGGAAAATTCCTAAAATGCTGATTATTAAAGCTATTTAAATTATTACTTTTTACAGGCTTCAGCGGGTATTTTTGAATTGCTTGATCCAAAAAGTATTCTTTTGAGGACTTTTAATGAAATATTTTACTGTTAACTTCAACACAGATTAGGTAATTGCCACCGGCAGCTGAGGCGGCCAAATCATTGGGTATTTCTAAAGCGGAAATTGATAGATTCTTGTTTAGTACGGATGTCACTGGTTAAGAAGGGAAGGCAGGAGAATGGTGTTGAGAGGGAAAATAGATCATACGGTCATGAGTGATAGGAGTAGAATTAGGCCATTTGGCCCATCAAGTCTATTCCACCATTCAATCATGGCTGATCTATCTCTCCCTCCTAACCCCATTCTCCTGCCTGCTCCCCATAACCACTGACACCTGTACTAATCAAGAATCTATCTCTCTGCCTTAAAAATATCCACTGACTTGTGTTTAAGAAGGAACTGCAGATGCTGGAAAATCGAAGGTACACAAAAATGCTGGAGAAACTCAGCGGGTGCAACAGCATCTGTGGAGTGAAGGAGATAGGCAACGTTTCGGGCCGAAACCCTTCTTCAGACTGACTTCCTCCACAGCCTTCTGTGGCAAAGAATTCCATAGATTCACCAACTTCTTACTAAATAAATTTCTCCTCATCTCCTTCTTAATAGATCAGCCGTGATCGAATGACGGCGCAGATGCGATGGGCCGATTGGCCTAATTCTGCTCCTATGTCTTGTGATCTTATGCTGATAGAAATATCCACCAGTTGTAAATCTTAAAGAGTTTGAATAAATTCTAACTGTTATAAGTAAGTAACATTTACTGTACCTGGTGCATGTGACAATAAAGAAACCATTGAACCATTGAATTTTATTCCTTATGTTTAAATTCATAGCAGCTCTATTACAATCTCATGCCCTTCCCTCGGTCATGGTGCCAAGCCAGGTTTCCTCAGGTTTTATGGGTGTAAATGTGTTTGCCCATCACAGTATTTACCTGCTTTTTGATTTGGCAAAGGTATATTTATATTATTATAACTGTCCATTGGTTAAGAATCAGGGCCAAGTTAAAACCAAACCTTGTTTTTTGTGTAGGTAGGGACTGCAGATGCTGGTTTATACCAAAGATAGACACAAAGAACTGGAGTAACTCAGCGACTCAGGCAGCATCTCTGGCGAAAAGGAACAGGTGGCGACCCGAAACATCACCTGTTCCTCTTCTCCAGAGATGCTGCCTGCCCCATTGAATTGCTCCAGAGCTTTGTGTCCCTTTTTCTTATTCAGTTTCCCGGTCTCTCGGATGGTTTCTGTAGTTGCTTCATCTTCCATTCTGCCCTCTGTGCCTCTGAGGCCTCTCTCTTCTCCCTTGATCAAACATCTGCTCAATTTCTAATCACTGAAATTCATTCCTTGCTGACGCTGTCAGTGATTTTCTCCCATCTAACACACTGTCTCACTGAGTGGGATTTTAGCCATGTGTCTACTTTGGTGAGTAAGAGATTTAAGTGATGCAAGGACAACAGGATAATATAAAGAACTAAACAAATGTAATTTTGCCAGGCAGTTTGCAGCTTTAATATGTGGTAGCTGATAGCGACTCATGATGATGATATCTGCTGTTGGTCCATTGCATGAAGAACTTTGGCAGAGTCAATGGGCTGAAATCTCATAATGATTCTAAGAGGCACTCACTCTCCCAAGGTTAAATGCTGCAGAATTGGTTAGTGAAGGGAGACCAAAGAATGTAACTATGAATGAGGCCGATCTGCGGATTCAGAAAGGCAGTATTGGAGAAGCATCAGGCCTTGCACTTGTCCAGTAGGCACAAGATTATTACAGTCAGTGGCGGACTGGCCAGGGTGTCAGCTTGCCCGATGGCAAGTGGGCCCCTGATGAAGTGGGCCCCTTATATCAAGTGAGCCCCTGATGAAGTGGGCCCCCTATATCAAGTGGGCCCCTGATGAAGTGGGCCCCCTATATCAAGTGAGCCCCTGATGAAGTGCGCCCCCTTTGTCTCCTGGCAACCAATATTTTTAGACCCAGTCCGCCACTGATTACAACCTGTGTGGAACAGAAACAGCAGGGAGAATGAGCAAAATTAACACATCTTGTGGCCACAGAGAGCCAAGTTGGAGGAGTTAAAAGCAATTGGTTGTGGTGGCTCAGCAACCATTCGTTAACACATCATGTGGCCACAGAGAGCCAAGTTGGGAAGTTAAAAGCAATTAGTAGTAATGGCTCAGCAACCATTCACTGCAGCTGTATGGGTGTGGAGTTAGGGCATTTCCTCAGGACTGAGAGGAATTTGCAGTGGGAGGGAATCTTGAGTTGTCGTGGTCCATGTAGAAACCAGTGACGTGGTTAGAACTAAAGAGGTGGTACAGCACCTGTAGGCCAACTTACAAGCAGAGCCGCAAAGATGATGCTTCCTGAGCTATATGTGAATTGTCCATTCAGATGGGCTACACTTGAGTCTGGCCAGGACCAATGTCAAGAGCCAAGTGTGTTTTATAGTAATTTGTACGGAAACCAAAAAACGAAAGTCTTACTTGCAGCAGTAGTACAATTGTAAACTGTAAAGACAGTATCAATAAATAATATAATACAAAAAATAGAAATGCAATAAATAAGCTCAATATAGTGTAAAAAGAACACAGTAAAGCCCAAAATCCAGTGCAACCCAGGTAGTTCTGAGTTTAGTTGGAGTTCATAGCATTCAATAGTCTGATTGTTGTTGGGGGGGGGGAAAGCTGTTCCTCAACCTGGACCTCACAGTTTTCAGAATCCTGTACCTTCTTCCCGATGTCATTAATGAAATGAGAGTGTGGCCATGGTGGTGCGGGTCCTTGATAATGTTGGCTGCCTTTTTGAGACATCACCTTTTATAGATCTCTTCGATTGTGGGGAGATCAGTACCCATGATGTACTGGACAGTGTTCACCACATTTTGTCATCTCCTTTGTTCCTGGCATTCGAGAGAAGAATTGGAAAGTAAAAGAGAAAAGATGAGTAAAGGGTGTGTAGTGTGGCCAAGTAAAATATGGATAATGTCAGTCAGTAAAAAGGTGAAGCATACAAACATATACAGTAAGTATAACTGCAATTAGAGGCACTTCAATGGAAAATTGTAAAAATACAAATTTAAAAATTGCACGGAACATTTCACAACTAGCTGGATAAATAAACTAATAGTTCGAATAGGAAAAAAACCCACAAAGTGCTGGAGTAACTCAGCGAGTCAGGCAGCATCCCTGGAGAACATGGAGGCGATGTTTCGGGTCGGGACCCTTCTTCACGCTCTGAACACTAGAAAAAAATGAGTATGATCCAATAGCCAGTTCAAAATGACGAATGTTGGGAATAAAGTGTAGTTTACTTAACTTTTAGAAGAGATAAGCAAAACGAGAGGAAAAGAATGGAATAAAGGAATTGAGAAAAAGTGATTTAGGCTCAGACAATAGGGAGAATCAGTTAAGATCAACCTAAGAAAAGGACGGAAAATATTATCAAGAAATTAGAAGTGCATGTAACAAGGGCGACAGGGGGTGGAGGGGCAAGGGGATTTAATCGATGTGTAATCAGGCAGATTAAATTAAATTGTGTAGTGGACAAATTCATGAGGTGTATAGAAGTTGATTTTTCAGATCATTCTGTGGAGCCAACAACAAAACAAGCTATTTTAGACCTAATATCTTGGGTAAACTAATAATCAGGTGGTTCGGGATGCGTGATCATCATTTGGTAGATTTTGTTAAATCAGAAATCAGGACCTTAAATATAAGAAAAAAACATTAAAAGCGTAAGGAGTGAAGAGGGAAACTACATTGAAAGATGTGGCAGTAAACCCTTGTCAGGTTTTTTACCGGGTGCTCCGGTTAGCTCCCACATTCTAAAGACATTTGTAAATTAATTGGCTTCTGTAAACTGTCACTAGTGTGTAGAATAGAAATCCCTGCTATGTAGGATGGTTCGATCAGTAAACGGGTGCAGTATGGCTGTAGTGGATACACCGGATCACATCTTCCAAAATTATATAGAATCTAGAAACCAAGAAATTTAATGCCACTATTTAAGAGAAAAGGTTCGATGTTCTGAAGTCATTGTCTCATCCAACACTCCAATCTATTAAATAGCTCTTCTAGATATCACCAGCACGGTTTCCACGTTTACATATATATATTGGAAGCATATCTGCAGTAGTGGCTTGTTTCTTCTCTACCATATCTTGTCCTTCACCATATGTTTTTATTCATCCAATTGGTGTCTTTTTAAGATACCATCCAGAGTCTCAAACATTTGTTTGACAAGTCATCAACATTCACTGATTCTTCTATTACCTCTCAACTCTTCAGATTCAGATTCAGATTCAGATTCAATTTTAATTGTCATTGTCAGTGTACAGTACAGAGACAACGAAATGCATTTTCAATATAAACTCTTCAATATGTCATAAGTAGAGCCAGGATTTTGCCATTAATGCCATGTGCCTTTTCATGTCTGTTTGATGATTTCACAAAGATAACGCTTTTCACGATCGAGTGACTAAATCAGCCTTTTTTGGCCATTTTGCTAAAAGGTCGTGCTATTTTCTCTAATTGTACGTGATTTCAATGGCGTTTTCTATGTTAACACGTTAATATTTATGTTATTATTAACGTGTTAACATAGTATAACTTACAAGAAAATTTCCACCACCGGGGCAAAACCAGGGGCGCCATCGTTCATTAGTTCGTGCCGCTGCCCACTGGTTCAGCCTTCTCCAAGATCTATTTAAGAAAGAACTGCAGATGCTGGAAAAATCAAAGGTAGACAAAAAATGCTGGAGAAACTCAGCGGGTGAGGCAGTATCTATGGAGAGAAGGAATAGGCGACGTTTCGGGTCAAGACCCTTCTTCAGACTGATGTCAGGGGGGGGCGGGAAAAAGAAAGGAAGAGGCGGAGACAGTAGAACTAGAAGGAGAGCTGGGAATGGTGAGGGGGAGAAGACAATGGATATCTAAAATTAGATACCGGCGGGGTGTAGACTACCCAAGCCAAATACCCAAGCTTGTCTCCTCACTACATTTACTGCTGGCTCCAGACGCAAATCTGAGTTTGAGTGATCTGTGCAAGGCATTCATTGATGCTGGAATTCCACTGTAGAAATTGGAAAACCAATCTCTCAGTGGTTTTATAGAGAAATACACAGAGGAACATATACAAAGTGAATCATCGTTACGGAAAAATTATGTTGACAGCAACTTCAACATTGTTGTGCAGAAAATTAGAGATGAAGTTGCATGCAACAAAATATGGATCTCGGTAGACGAGCCAACCGATGCTGCGGGGAGATATGTTGCTAATGTGGTCATCGGTACACTGGAGGCAGGTCAACCATCAAAGGAGTATTTGTTGACATCTGAAGTATTGGAGAAGTCAAACAGCTCAACTATTGCTCAGTTGTTTACATCTTCACTTGCTGTACTTTGACCAGAAGGTATAAAACACAGGAATATTCTTCTGTTTGTGACTGATGCAGCTCCATACATGAAAAAGCTGCTCGTGCTCTTAAAGTTTTATTCCCCAAAATGTTGCATTTGACATGCTTAGCTCAAGGACTTCATGGAATTGTCAAGCACATAAGTAACTTGTTTCCAAATGTCGACCACCTAGTTTCTAATGTCAAGAAAATCTTCCTCAAAGCACCGTCACGTGTGCAGTTGTGCAAGGAAATGGCACCCAAAATTCCGCAACCTCTTTAGCCCGTTTTGACTAGGTTGGGTACATGGCTCCCTGTTGTACTCTACTATGCAACAAATTTTGAAAAGATAAAAGAATTTGTCAACTGTTTTGAAGAAGAAGAATCTGCTGCAGTCATGATCGTCATTGAAATCCTGCAGAAAATGTCCCGCCACCGGGATCTTGTGTTTATTGCTTCCAATTTTGCAAACTTCCCACAAGCTATCACTTCCCTTGAGAAACGTGGCAAAACATTAGCAAATAACTTGCAGGTTCTCAACAAAGTGTAACTGACAATATCTGTAAAATTCCTGGCGATGTAGGTAAAGAGAATTTGAGAGAGTGAATTTAGCTAACAAAGATCTTGAAGAAATACAAAACATAGCGAAAGTTCTCAAAGGTAGTTGTAATGCACAAGATATCGACATGAATATAGCGTCGGTAGCTTGTTTCTGGTATGCACCAATGACCTCAGCTGAAGTAGAAAGAGATTTCTCACAAATGAAGCATATTCTGTCTGGCAGACAGCATAGTTTTGCACTAGATAATTTGCTAAAAATGCTGCCCGGCAATTTTGGTCATTTAATGTAGAATACCATTATATTATCATTTGTAACCATATTTTGGTGGTGGAAATGCATGCCTTTTTATTCCTTTTTTGTCAATAAATGTATTTTTTGTAATTTTATTATGCCTTTTTTCTTGCCCTTTTCAGAGTTTTTTAGCGCCTAAGCATCCTGCCTCTAGTCATGTGATAGGCGCTGAATTAGGCTATTCGGCCCATCAAGTCTATTCCACCATTCAATCATGACTGATCTATTTCTCCCACCTAATCCCATTCTCCTGCCTTCTCCCTGTAACCCCTGACACCCATACTGATTCAATGGCCTCTATGCTGTCTGAAGTAGCTTTTATGACATTCTTGGATGATTCGTGTGGGTTCTCCAATTCAAAATTTGGAAGATCAATGCCATTACTTTTGTCACTCAAAGACACTTATGTCAATTATGTCTTCTCTACTGTTTCTCTTTGAATCCTCTGCATCAGAAGATATGAGTACAAAAACAAGGATATCTCATGACATGTTTAGGGCCTTGATGAGATCCCCTCTGGACGTTGTTTGTAGTTTGGTTTCCTCGTCTTACTTTTGTAGACTCAAAGTAGGTATTTTATTTGTTACTTTAACTTCCTTCCCTTCCTAACTTAATGCAGCGTCACAAAACGTATCTCCCTCAGCTGCCCCAAAGAATAAAAGAGACAGAGCGAAAGAGAGAGAGATGTGTCTAGAAAATCAATCATGCTGGAAAACTTGGTCTGGAGCCATGATGTGCCTGTGTCAAATTGATCAAGTGGCAGTCACAACAGAAGTACACACAGGCATTTTATCAACGTCAAGCTAACTGCGCTATTTACAGCATATTTATGGGATGTTATTTTATGTCCTCTTATCAACTGCTGAACCTAACAGACAGATTTGAAGACATGACTACATTGCTGATAAGGGGGAAGTGTTTCAAAACAATGCAATTACTCCACTTCATGGGGAGAACTTGCATCAAGCTGTGGCAGACTATTGAAGGCACAGCTTATCCCACTTTTCTGGTGTTATTTGAAGAGGTTAGACACAATTTGTATCTCCAGAGGCTGTGCAAGATGGCAAGCATGACTGGCATTGTTGGACAGCTGGAGTAATATTCACCAGCCCTAAGCAACGTTTCTGTCTAAAATGAGGGATTACGTACATAAGTGTAAAACATGGGACTCTGACTCAAGGTACTCGTGACATATCCACAGCTTGGGCATATAGCAACATTTGGTCAAGATTGCAGTTTGTGCATTTGCTGCTGTGACAAACTTTTTAAAGTTGCAGCATCATGCTCAACATTAGATCACCTCAATAGTCTTCAGGGCTGCTGAATGGTATTTGGCAAACTGATCTTTATCCTGCAGATTGACAGGTCAATGGCACTTCTTATTACCTCCCCCTGTCCATTAACTCGCCACAGAACTACATTGTATAATAACGAAGGCCAGTATGGGTCCATGTTACTTTGTAGAATACGTGGAATATTTATTGTTTCAATGCAACTTCATTCTGATTCCGTCACCTTTCTTTAATTGATGACTGTAGTGGCGCTGCTTCTTGCACTCGTGCAGAACTTAAGTTTTATCACCTTTGCTGTTAATTTTCCACCTTTTGGCAACCCTCTGTGTCCATTTCTGATGATAGGTTAGCGATCAGTATCCATTATAAATCAATAGATTAGCTACAGTTTATCCTACCACGCATGTAATGAGTCTATTTTTGAAGATGGACCAGTTTTCCATCTTCACCTTGTTTTATATAGCATATTCGGGGGTGAATAGAGGAGATGCAATGCCTACCCTTTTATTTTCACCTTTCCAAATGTCCTCGTCTCTAAGCACTGCAATGAAACAACAATTTATTTGCAATGTTCGCAAAACATTAGACTATGTTCAGTTCACTCAATGTGATCATTCCTTCATTGAGGAAACTAAATGCGGATTGTGTGACTACGTTATCGGCAAGGGTGATCCTGAATTTTCAGATATCTGTCAATTTAATTTTCCATGCCACTCCCTTCAACCTAGAGTATTACAAGGAAGGCACAAAGTGTTGGAGTAACTCAGTGGGTTAGTTTTACTTATTACAAAGATGCTCAAGGAACAAGCCATCAATTTCTGAATTAACACATTGCACTTTTAAGCTGCACATATTAGTTGTGTTTCTCATATTGTATTGTATTGTATTGTATATCTTTATTGTCATTTCCTGAGTATTCGCATACCCAGAGGAAACAAAAAAACGTTGCTCAACCAGTGTCCATTCAGTGTGCATGAAAAAATAAATAGAAATAAAAAAATACATGTCATGAACAAATTTAACACTCTACTAAACATTCAACAGCCGTTCCGACCGGCAGCGGCACAACAGTGGCTCTGCTGCAGTGTGGGGGTTTGTGCGCGATATTTGGCAGGGGGCAAAGTCCATTTAACAGTCTTATAGCCTGTGGGAAGAAGCTGAGGAGCATCCTGCTGGTTTTGCAGCTAATGCTCCTGTACCTCTTCCCAGATGGGAGGATGGAGAAAATGTCATGCGATGGGTGGTAAGGGTCTTTGATGATGGAGATGGCTCTGTTGATACATCTCTTCCTGTATATGTCCAGCAGGAAGGGGAGTGGAGCACCAATAATCCTGCTTGCGGTCTTCACTATCCTGTCCAGTTGGTGCCGTTCGTACGCCTTGCAGCTCCCGAACCAGGAAGTGATGCCGTATGTCAGTGTGCTCTCGACAGTCCCCCTATAAAAAGTCCGTAGGTGTGTAGTGGGGAGGCCTGCTTTACGTAGTCTTCGGAGAGGGTGAAGTCGCTGCTGGGCTCTCTTGACCAGAGCTGTGGTGTTGGCCGTGGACGTCAGGTCATCAGACAGATGTAGTCCTAAGAACTTCATGCTGCTTAGGACTACCAGTATTCCGTATTTTTTTTATCTCTTCTGGTATTTCAGGCTTCATTTGTTTCCATTTACACCTGCTCTAGAAATCTCTTCATTATCCTCTTTTTAACCAACACCATTGCTACATGTTATCATATCTCTCCTCATCTTCACATATCATCTCTTTTATTTTGTTCACAATTCCTCCATCCTCTTTTTATCTATTTTTTTTCCAGATTATAGTTAATTTCCTCAATGTTAAATCTGTCTTGTGTAGGAAGGAACTGCAGATGTTGGTTTAAACCATAGACACAAAAAGCTGAAAATCTGTCTTTCTTTCCACAGATGCTGGCTAACCTTTAGAGAATTCTGTCTTTCTACAGAAGGATATTTCGTACATTTTGAATGACTTGTATTCTATTTTGTTTTCGGTAACCCTCCTGTCATGAAGTGATGAAATGAAGAAGTTAAAAGGATCAAAAAGGTTTTCTAGGAAAGAACAAAAAAAGGATGTTAAGAAGCAGCCTGCTAAATCCATGATGAACGGTAATCTATCAGCACTAGGTTATTTCACACGATATCAGTTTCACTTGCGCAGACCGATTTCAACCATTTTATTTTTTGCTGTACTGAAGCCTGAGTATTGCTCTGTAATGCAATATTTTATGCATTTCAGTTCTCTTTCGAGGGATAATGAAACTCCATTATACCTGAAAATGAATTGGCACTGAAGAATACGATTTCACTTGGGGCCATGCAGGAAAGCAGATTGAGAGAGCTTTCACCTAAGGGTCTGATTTGATTTGAATCTTAATGTCAATGGAAAGCAACCTGTTTCTCCTGATCTTCAGCATGAATCTTTTCAGTTCTTTCTTTCAACTGCCTAATACAGAAGTTTTGTTTTGTTTTTCAGTTTACCACTCATGACATGGCTTTGCAAAATGAATCAAATTTCCAGCTTAAACCTGGGATTCCAGTTCTTATTTTAATTCATTATTTAATCTTCTCAAGCTTTGATTTTATTTAATATTTAAATTTAAATTTAATATTGACTCTCGCAGTTACATTTTGGACATTTACTTGGGTCTGTTGCTGTATCAGATGACCGCAAGTTCTTTATTTTGATTTCTAAATTCCCTTTTCTGAATTGTACAACATGATTCCAATTAAAATCAGATTTTCTTGAGCAAATAATAATTAGTATTGTCACATTTGCTTGAGAAATCGAAAATGGATATGGTGATCTGTGAACCTAATTCCTACAACAAGTTAAGAGATAGTCAGCATTTGGAAATCCATGTCTGAAGTTAAGCTGTATAATGTCTGATTTTTATTTTTTGGGTGCCAGTAAACCTCCCACTATAATTACAGATTGTGAGTTTACAAATATGCCATGATTTGATTTATGCTGCAAGTTGAAAAGCATGTGTTTATGAAATCATGACTCCGTCTATATGTAACTTTAAATTGACAGCATATTATGTGCTAACCATGCATGGGTAAACTAGAATTTTCACAGCAGGAAGAACTGTTTAATATATACTACTTGAAAGCAAACTTGTGCCTTCAAGTTTTTGAATTGTGACACAGGGCATTTTTGGAAAAGGTAAACACATGTGCGAGTTGTTTGTTGCACCCCCTTATGGAGAAATAGCTGAACTGGCCCTCAACATGATAAAAGAGGAGACGGGGAAGAGAGAAATGTGGGGGCAAACACATGAGCAAGTAGGGAGAGGAAGAGGTTGAGAAGAGCTCGGGGCAGAAGGACATTTCAAGAGTAGAATTCATATGACAACTTTTCTGAAGGTCAATGCTAATGCAAAATGGGTTTCTCCAAGTAGATCTTCTTGCTTATATGATGTGCACAGCCCAAAGTTGTAGGACAACTTGTTCTATTTGATCTTATTTGATTGTGCCCGCCGTGTTGATTTCATTTGTAGAAACGGCCGACCACGTGAAGGTTACAATCTTCCACCCCCTCCAAGTAGATAGGATCAAAGATCTGCCACATATTACATGCCAAGTAGTGCCTTGGCCACATTGCCTGCAATAGTTATAGTTAAACCCGCCTTGCACTGCTTTTGCAGACACCGGTTTCAGCTCCAAATTTGTTGTGTTACTGCAATAGCAAAGTGCTTCACATAGATTGCAGGCAGCATCGAATGCACCATAGTGATATCAACAGCTCGACCTAATAGCACAGAATTTTACTGGAACTGTAAAGTATCATTTCCTTAATGCATAACTTCTCTGCAATCACACCTAGAAATTACAATAGTGGTTGTAAGGCATTTGTGGCGAATCTCTGGAATTTTCTGCCACAGAAGGTAGTTGAGGCCAGTTCATTGGCTATATTTAAGAGAGATGTGGCCCTTGTGGCTAAAGGGATCAGGGGGTATGGAGAGAAGGCAGGTACAGGATACTGAGTTGGATGATCAGCCATGATCATATTGAATGGCGGTGCAGGCTCGAAGGGCCAAATGGCCTACTCCTGCACCTACTTTCTATGTTTCTATGTGAAGGTCTGGTGTACCTGTCATTTTTACCCACTTTGCGAGACAAATGGGTGGACAAAATCCCCATACGCCGGGCTCCTAACTCCTGTCAGCTTTGCAAAAGAATGTCAAAGCTGGTACAATGAGGGGCATAGAGCTGCAAGAAAGGTAGTGAAAACTGCCATTGTATACTCAAACAACAATTTAGGTGATTGTATTGGCCAAATGTTGCTGGATGCAGCAAGCCCCAACAAAGCAAGGGAGTATTGGAGTGCACCTCCAAACAGCTCACAGGACTCTAAGTTGAAATTCTTTACATAATAAGTTAACATATCTGAATGTTGGAATTAGAAACAATTGATATAACATATCTCCAGCTGTAATTGACTGCATTTGGAGAGAGGTGTCTTGCGTTAGCCAAGTGACGTTTTTATAGGCTTGCACTTGATCATTTTAGTAATAGTGCATTGATAATTCTGCTTTTTAAATGATATGCTGCCCATCTAGCTTATTGACCTCCTTATTACCTGCTGCTGAAGGGATTTTTTTTCTGAGGTAGTGTTTTGTAGTGTGCATATAGTTTTACAAGCAAAATTTGAAAGAAAAATTCAATAAAGTCAATTATTCAATATATGTCTTCTATTCCAAAGTAAGATCATTATTTTATCCTAGCTCTGACTTGGTTCTACTATATTATCCTCTTGACTTGATTACCGTGCGCCTCATAAGGTCTGATCTAAACAAGATAAAGTTTGAATGATTTTATACCTGCACCGTGAGCAGTGTGATTAAGATGCCGCAATAAAACAACAAGAAAAGCAATTCAAAAGAGATGGAGAAACATCTTGAAACTTATCCATTATTATCTTTAATAGAATATATGAGGCAGGATCTTTAGAAATGTGCAGTTACCTGCAGGGCATGTGTCAGCGTGATCCAGAAATAAAGAACATGCTGGAGATCAAACAGAGGTATATTTGTTCTAGTGCTCCATGCTGGACCCAGCAGTGGCTGATGGGCCAAATGCGCTTCACATCTGGCTCCTCAGCTGCCTGTCAATCATTGAAGTATCATCTATTGAAATCTAAGGACTACCCCAACTTTCAGTAACATGGTGAGTGATTTGCTTTGGTATCTGACGGCATAAGATGTTGGAAGTGTAATACATGGAGATGCTTAATTTCTGCTCCTGACGACAAGTCACCACTCGGGCCCAATTGTCCTGCGGATTGGTTGTGCAGCAGTGCCAGTGGGAAGTTGGATGTTGCTCAGCTGAGAAAGTTAAGATCAACTGTGTGCGTCCTGCAAGAGGTGACTCTAGTGTGATACCGCCCATAATTCCTTAATACAATATTAGAAGCAAATTTGGGGGCGTGTACTTGGCTCCATTATATCAGTGAATAATAATAATTGGACATAAGCTCTGGAACTTAATTTACTGAACACTTCCCACCATCCAGCCTGACATTATACTTATGTTTAGTTTGTAATGAGATTCATTGTTAATCTCTTGTTCTACCTTGAATTTCAATGATTTTTACAACGAATTCAGAATGCTCTACAGCGAATCTTCTGAAAATTTAAAATAACTACAGTGCCCTCCATAATGTTTGGGACAAAGACCCATCATTTATTTATTTGTCTCAGTACTCCATAATTTGAGATTTGAAATAGAAAAAAAATCACATGTGGTTAAAGTGCACTCTGTCAGATTTTAACAAAGGCCATTTAAAAAACTCCATACACACACTTGTAGTCAAGATTGAGCCTGGGTCCCTGGCGCTGTAAGGCAACAGCTCTACCGCTGCTCCACTGTGCCGCCCTGTGCAATCTATTTGAATTTAGTTTATTGTCACGTGTACTGACGTACAGGGGAAAGCTTTTGTTGCGTGCTAACCAGTAAGCGGAAAGACAATACATGATTACAATCGAGCCATTCACAGTGTACAGATGCATGGTAACTTCACGTTGACAGATCTTGATCAGTTCTAATTAGCAACAATGACTATCCTTGATGACTATCAGCACTGGGGCACCACCATGACTCTCGGTCGATCTATTAATTGGCCACTGTATATTACCCCTAGTTCACGTTATAGGAGTGGAATTAGGCCATTTGGCCCATCGAGTCTACTCCGCCATTCAATCTTGGCTGATCTCTGCCTCCGAATCCCATTTTCCTGCCTTCTCCCCATAACCCTTGACACCTATTCTAATCAAAAATGTGTCAATCTCTTCCTTAAAAATATCCACTGACGGCCTCCACAGTCCTCTGTGGCAATGAATTCCACAGATTAACTCCCCTCTTACTAAAGAAGTTCCTCCTCACCTCCTTTCTAAAAGAGCGCCCTTTAATTCTGAGGCTATGACCTCTGGTCCTAGACTCTTCCAGTTGTTGGGAATGTGGAAACATGGACTTGATGGCCTGTTGCTGTGCTGTGTGATTGGCTCTAAAGCATCCCTGCTGACTAAGGTAGATTTTAAAGATTTTTTTTCTTCAGCTCTATTCGCTGAACAATTTTTTAAAAATCATGCACTGATTGAAAATGCAATTTCCAAAGTAACTCTTCATCTAAATTATTAATTTTTAGTACTAAAAATGAAGTTAGCTGAATTAGATTATCAAAGGCAGGTTAGTCGCAATTGTCTTTGATGCATAGAGTTCTACCAGCTAAAGTTCAGTTTCCTGAAAGCATCCTGGATACCCACTTGAAAGTGAACATGTTGGGATAATGCCAGGCTTGGGTTCATTCAACAATGCTAACTATAAGACGCAATTGGTGCAACCACTGATTGTTTCGGCCTTTGCACAAAAATTGTTGCTTGGCCTCTGAAGATCATCTTATTAGCCCTACTGGAGGGAAAGTGAAAAATAATTTGTAAAAAAATTGTTTGCCATACTAAAATTTAAAATTGCAAGATTATAAATCACTTGCCTATAAGGTAATGATCTCAAAGTGGATCTCAGTTTACAATGTATTTTTTGCCCATTATTGTAGATATAAAAATGAGTACAACTTCTTCAGACACAAAAGAAGCAAACGCTTTGGACATCTCTGCAAATCCTGTTGAACCAACCACAAGTAATGCAAACAGAACTTTAGAACATAGCAAAGGCGCTGATAATTTAACTGATACTGAAAATGACGATGATGATGATGATATTGATGGTAAAAGCAACTCGAGAGAAGAAAAAACGGCACCAATTGAGTTGATGGGAGAGGTAAAATAATAGTTTATTTTTTTAATAAGCTTCTAATTGTGTAAGATATTAAATGTAACCTAATTAGGTAATAATAAACTTAGTGCCATGGAGTGCACTCTACGAAAAATGGTCAAAGATACGAATTTGGGATTAGATAATTTAATATAGTTGAGAGACACTATGCGGTTACATTTTGTGAGGAGTCGTATTCAAAAAATTCTGGAACATTCAACGGGTCAGGCAACAGATTGTATCAAAATGGGCCATGTCATCCATCTCTGAATTTGATTCATTTTTTCCCTCTCCAGTAGCACAACCTGACCTGTTAGCCATTTCTGCAACCTTATATTTTGCAACTGCAGAGATATAGCCTGTCCCGCTGAGTTACTCCAGCATTTTGTCTATCTTTACAACTTCTACACTTCCCTATCAATGTTTTCAATGCCCAAATGACCTAATTTCTATAGCTTTTACATAACATATTCACAAGGACCGTATTCTTTCTCCCTAACTGCTTCCATTACCCATCCGCCAGATGATCTTGTTCTATAGATAATGCATAAGGCAATCCTTGCCTCACCTGATGGTGATTTCCTTTCTCTTATCATCCCTTCCTCACCCTTCTTGCAATTTAATACACTTTTTTTACCTTCCCAAATTCTTGATGAAGGATCTTTAACCAAAAAACATTAACTGTTTCTCTTTCTAGCTATGCTAACTGACCTGCTGAATGTTTCCGGCAGTTCCTGTTTTTATATACTGATTTCTAGCATCTGCATTTTTTAAATGTTGCATCACATTAGGCAGTATCCAATGTAAAGACCTGCCTGGTTAGTGGACCAAGGTAGGGTGTCAGCTGGGAAAAAAGCCTTGAAGGTTGGTATCTGCACTTTGAAATAGAGACCGTTTCCTTGCAAAACATTCAGGCATATTCACATTTGTGGTTAATGTGTTGCTCAATGTCAAAATCCGATTGCAAACAATTTTTTTGACGTCAAGAAAATTTGAAGTGAATGGTTGCTTGTGAACTCCTTAATTTGCAGTCATCAAGCCAAGATGAATATTTCCTGGGTCTAAAATTAAAGGTTAATTTTAAACTTAAAGCACACGGCATTGGGGGTTCAGTATTGATGTGGATAGAGAACTGGCTGGCAAACAGGAAGCAAAGAGTAGGAGTAAACGGGTCCTTTTCACAATGGCAGGCAGTGACTAGTGGGGTACCGCAAGGCTCAGTACTGGGACCCCAGCTATTTACGATATATATATTAATGATCTGGATGAGGGAATTGAAGGCAATATCTCCAAGTTTGCGGATGACACTAAGCTGGGGGGCAGTGTTAGGTGTGAGGAGGATGCTAGGAGACTGCAAGGTGACTTGGATAGGCTGGGTGAGTGGGCAAATGTTTGGCAGATGCAGTTTAATGTGGATAAATGTGAGGTTATCCATTTTGGTGGCAAAAACGGGAAAGCAGATTATTATCTAAATGGTGTCCGATTGGGAAAGGGGGAGATGCAGCGAGACCTGGGTGTCATGGTACACCAGTCATTGAAGGTAGGCATGCAGGTGCAGCAGGCAGTAAAGAAAGCGAATGGTATGTTAGCTTTCATTGCAAAAGGATTTGAGTATAGGAGCAGGGAGGTTCTACTGCAGTTGTACAGGGTCTTGGTGAGACCACACCTGGAGTATTGCGTACAGTTTTGGTCTCCAAATCTGAGGAAGGACATTATTGCCATAGAGGGAGTGCAGAGACGGTTCACCAGACTGATTCCTGGGATGTCAGGACTGTCTTATGAAGAAAGACTGGATAGACTTGGTTTATACTCTCTAGAATTTAGGAGATTGAGAGGGGATCTTATAGAAACTTACAAAATTCTTAAGGGGTTGGACAGGCTAGATGCAGGAAGATTGTTCCCGATGTCGGGGAAGTCCAGGACAAGGGGTCACAGCTTAAGGATAAGGGGGAAATCCTTTAAAACCGAGATGAGAAGAACTTTTTTCACACAGAGAGTGGTGAATCTCTGGAACTCTCTGCCACAGAGGGTAGTTGAGGCCAGTTCATTGGCTATATTTAAGAGGGAGTTAGATGTGGCCCTTGTGGCTAAGGGGATCAGGGGGTATGGAGAGAAGGCAGGTACAGGATACTGAGTTGGATGATCAGCCATGATCATATTGAATGGGGGTGCAGGCTCGAAGGGCCGAATGGCCTACTCCTGCACCTATTTCTATGTTTCTATGTTAATGATTGTGTTCAGAAGATCTTCCTAATGTGCTTTTATCAGTTAGAACTTATTCTAACTATACTAAATGAGCCAGTTTTAACTGGTCATTTGTCAATACTTTTCTGAATAAAATGCAACATAATGCACTAAGTACTCAAATTTATTTATATCTGATATCTTCTTGGGCAAAAAAAAGTCATCCTTTGACTGGATTATATGTCTCATCATCTGGTTCCATGCATTTATTATAGTTACCATCATTGCACTCTGCTATCTAGATTATGCCAATGGGTGATAATACTCACACACATTGTAGTGCTGTATGTGCTACATGCCATTGCTCCAGATCTCAGTCTTTCTAGAGCCTCATTTTCAACAGTCATAGAATTGTTATAACGCAAAGGAATCCAGTCAACCTTTTAAGTTTATGCTAATTGAGGAATATGTCCCATAGTCCCACTATCTCCCCAAAACTATTATTATTTTTCAGGTGCTTATCTAATTCCCTTCCTTAGGCATTGATTGATTCTGTTTTCACCAACTTTACATATCGTGAATTCCAATTCATAACCACCGTCAAAGTGAAATATGTTTCCTCATACCCCCCCATATATCTTTTGCTCATTAAAAAAAAAGGTTCTCAAACCAAATATTATTGAGAATATTTTTTCCCTATTTTCCCTATCAAAACTACTAATGATTTGTACACTCTCAACAACTATTCCCTCAACTATCTTTATTCCCAGGGGGAATAACTTTGGCTTATTTTGAAATCCTTTAACCTATAGGTATTTAATATGAGCAGATGTCCTAGAACTATGATTGAAAGTCTGCCTATTTAATTTAACCAGTGACAGCGGTCAAATTTCAAAAGTTTTATTTAGAGTAATTTTTCCCAAGCAGAGGCTGTGTATTTATTTGTTTGAGAGAATGAGACTGAAATAGACAATACACAATAGGTGCAGGAGTAAGCCATTTGGCCCTTCGAGCCAGCACCGCCATTCACCGCCATGGCTGATCATCCTCAATCAGAAATGAATGAAGAAAACAAGGCAACTATACAATTAGCTTTTGTTAGTTAGTTTTGAATTGCAAAACACTTCTTAAATGTCAGGCACATTAAGCTCATTTTATTTATCACATCATATTTTAAGTGCCTTTAAAAATCAAATTTGTCGAATGTTGAGGATGAGCACAATCTATTTTTACCAATTTGATTGGCTTCTACTCAATATTACCATAGAATTTGTAACAACTTTGAGAGAGGTAAAGAATGAAGTAGCATTGAAAGCAACTGAACAATGGAAAACCTAGATAAAGTGCATATGGAGAGGATGTTTCCAGGAATGGGAGTCTAGGACCAGAGGGCACAGCCTCAGAATAAAAGGACGTATCTTTGGAATGGAGATGTGGAATTTATTTAGCCAGAGGGTGGTGAATCTGGAATTCATTACCACAGATGACTGTGGAGGCCAAGTCATTGGGCATTTTTAATGTTAGGATTGATAGTTTCTTTATTAGTAAGGATGACAGAGGTTACAAGGAGAAGGCAGGAGAATAGGGTTGAGGGATAAAAATAGATCAGCAATGATCGAATGGCTTAGCAGACTTGCTGGGCCGAATGAATAATTCTGCTCCTATTTCTTATGATCTATGAACTTATCACGATTGTATCTAGAAGTTTGAAATGTTGATCTGAG
This sequence comes from Leucoraja erinaceus, assembly GCF_028641065.1. Classification (NCBI taxonomy): domain Eukaryota; kingdom Metazoa; phylum Chordata; class Chondrichthyes; order Rajiformes; family Rajidae; genus Leucoraja; species Leucoraja erinaceus. The sequence continues at coordinate 25,721,582 of NC_073383.1, forward strand.
GAATGTAGTGAATCCTGAGCGGCAGCTGTGGAATTTCAGTTAATATAATTAAATAAACCTTAAAGCTGAAACTACTAGTGTCATAAAAACCCATCTGGCTTTCTCCTGGGAATGAAATCTGCTGTCTTTTCATGATCTGGCTGACATGTAACCCCAAACCCACAGCAATGTAGTTGACTCGTACTTCCTTCAAGAATAACTTCTGCAAACTTCGTCGGTTCACTGACAGCGAGGGTTAGGTAATGAGTGCAGCTGAGGCGGCTAATTCATAGTTCCAGATAGCCATGTTTGATGTTGACACGAGAGACTGCAGAAGCTGGTTTACAAAGCACACAAAGAAGGGTCCCGACCACAAATGGCACCCCTCTGTGTTCTCCAGAGATGTTGCCTGACCCACTGAGTTACTCCAACACTTTGTGTCTGTTTCCAGTGCTGCCTATACATGGTATTTGTGCATTTTTCAGGTGCTCCTATTTCTTCCTGCATTCCAAAAGTCTGTAAACTGGTTGATTAACTAGCCACCGTAAATTGCCCATAGATTTTAGGTGAAATAGATTCTGAGAAGGAGCTGTTGGGGATGTGGGCAGAATATATGGGTGAACGTAGGGTCACTGTAAAAAGCGTGGTTTATGGTCACTGCAGACTCGGTGGGCCAAAGTGACTTTTTCCATGCTTTATTTATCTGACTCCTTTACAGCATAATCCTGTAAATGATTTAAAAAAAAACACTGGAGACTGAATGAATTAATACATAGCTTTATCACACACACGTAATCCGAGCATAAACAGTGGAAGGACCACGCCCCTTCAAAAACTACCCACCTGCCAATTCCATCAGGCACCACCTGCCCCATCTGTGGAACAGCGTTGTTCTTCCGTTGACTTCATTGGCTGGCAAGCAGAAAACAGAAATTTAGCATAAAAAGTAATGAGTGGTGTGCTACTGCGATTGATGCTGATGCCTCAATTTTGTATATTTTTGTATAAATGACTTGGAGGATAGCACTGGAGGTTTGGTTGCCATCATTACAGAGCCGCAGATATAGGTGGGAAAGTTAGTTGCAAGGAGGATATATGGGGGGCTGAAAAAGGGATGTAGATAGGCTAAGTGACTGGACAAAGATCCAGCAAATGAAGTAGTAAATGGTAAGAAAATATGTTATGATACACTTTGCAAGGAAATATAAAAAGGAAACGTGATTTTTATATTAGGTATGTTGCAAAGCCTACCTGAAGCGTCGCTGAAAATCTGTCCCAGCCCGTGTGCGCGATTTTGGCGCCGTTTAGAGGGGGGCAGGTTTAAAACGCAATTTCCCCTAGGCTGTTCAAATCGAGGATGTTCAGCCTAGTTAATTATTAACGAAAAATCACTGGAAGATTCCGTCGCTTTAGCTATTATTACTTTTAAAGGCTTTATCTAATTGTTATAGTAGTGTAAAAATTAACCTCTAAACCCCCGACCGCCGGCAACGGGTCGGATCTCATAGAGCAGAAAACAGAATGTAGGCTGTTTATTTTTACATTAAAAAGGGCTTCTTAAGATCCCTTTATACGAAATTTAAAGTTGCGAGTAGCTAATTTTGGGCCCATTATATCCCGCAGTATTTTTCTGGGCATTTGAGAGTACAAATCTAGCGCAATGTGAACGTTCTAAACCAGCGTGTTCACAGGATCCCACTAGAAAGCTGATTTAAATTGACTTTAATTTACAGCAATTGAACACTAAATTCCTTCCATTTGGCCTATAAATTAATGTAAATGAGATTTAAAAATCATGTTTTATTGTGAATTATTTGTGAATATTATTTGGACACTTAGGCTATTTAAAAATGTTAATCATTTATTAAGAAATAGATAGATGTTTAGATCTAGTAATTGAAGTTTGAAATGAGCTCCAATTGGGTAACTAACTAATTATATGCTTTAATTTCAGGTCATCCAAGTAAGATTGTTTTATATTTGTTTCAGAATGCTTCAATCTATGATAACTGAAAATTTCATTCAGTTCTCTTAATTTTTAAGAAAGTTATGGGCTTTTGACTGTCCACGATCACAGCTTTTTTGTTATGTCCATAGAAAATCAATAGGGAACAAGATGCTAATTTCCGAGTATGAAAATGGCCATAACCTTTTAAATACTTGAGATATGAAAGTGAATTAGGTGTCAAATTAAACTTCTTTTTATGCTTTATCTGATGGGATAAATTGCAGACTTGATTTTTTAAATCTCGAAATATTGTAACATTGGTATTTATATGATGAGGCATTTGTAAAGCTCTAGATGTAGAGGGATCCAGGAGCATCATTCACAGAGAGCTAGTCATTAGGAAAGCTGATGCTGTTGTTGTTTGTTGCTCGGAGAATTGGATTCAAAAATAGAAGGGCTATGCTTCAGTTAATATAGTAGAGTGGTGAGACCATATTTGTGCACAAACATTGCTCTCCATTAGAAGAAAAATGTATTGGCAGTCATTCAGTGAACCCAGTGGGAGCTATAGAAGCAGATACAATTATAACTGTTAAAATACATTTAGATAGGTATATGGATAGCAGGCAAATGGACTAGATGGGTTAGAGGGCCTGTTTCCAATGTGTACAACTCCATGACTCTTAAAGGTTTACCAAAGTAATAAGGCCATGTTGTCGTGTGAGGAAAATTTGGACTGATCAGACAGACTTGTATTTATTGGAGGTGAGGAGAGCAGAAGTGGACTTGATTGAACCATATTAAATTCTTAAGTCTTCACAGGGTGCATATGAAGAAGATTTTTCTCTTGTGGAAGAATCCATCAAAAGAGGTTCCTGTTTAACAACATGGTTTAAGATAGAAATGTGGCAACATTTTTTCTCTTCAAGGCCAATCTAATTTTAAGCTCCATATTCCTGTCCACCTGTGGTAACGTTTCAAGCCCTGGCAACATTTTTCCTCTTGAAAATTCTGAGTCTTTTTACCCTTCACCCTCAAAGGACAGTGAAAGCAAGTCTATCTCCAAGTTAAAATGGCAAAAATCTTGCTTTCACTATCCTTTGAGAATGGGAGTTACAAAGACTCAGATTTTTCTAGAGGAAAAGTGTTGCCAGGGCTTGAAAGGTTACTACAGGTAGACAGGAATATGGAGCTTAAAATTAGATTGGCCTTGATTTTATTTATAGCAGACCAGGCTTGAGGGGCGAATGGCTTACTCATGCTTGTAATTCACTTATTCATAATAGTCACTTCAGGACCGACAACCATATAAAGTCTGTCTGTCTGTCTGTCTGTCTGTCTGTCTGTCTGTCTGTCTATCTATCTATCTATCTATCTATCTATCTATCTATCTATCTATCTATCTATCCATCCTGTGGAACCAAGTCATCCTCAATGCCGAGGCACTGCCAAAGAAAAAGTATTTCTTGTATTTTCTTTTTGACTGACAGATTCTAGCAACTCAAACTGTACTTCACATCCTTCAGTTACTCCAGAACTTTAGTTTACAGTCCATCATCCCAACAGTTGTATGTGCTTGCAAATGCTATACATCTGAGTTTTACCCAAGTCTAGTATCTAGTGCTAAAGTCTACATGCTATCAAAGACTAGGATTGTCCTCAGTATACTAAACCTACCAATCATTTACAATATTGATTAACCACAAAGGCTAGAAATGGCGCTCACTGCTAATACTCTCCAACATCTGAATATATTGACATTAATCCTTTGTATGATATTTGTCACTGTGAGCATCTTGCTTCAATGAAGGGGGAAGGAAATTGATGTAGTATTTTACCAGAAGACTATTCTGGACAAAATCTTGAGCATAGTTTTTGATGATAACTAATTTTAAATGTTTTCCTTTATTAATGATAGTTGAAAGTTTTATCGTTAATTATTATAAAGAAACAGCCCAATTGTCCCTATCCTCCTGAATCATATCCTAACCTCATGCAGATATATTTTGTAATTGAGCAAAATGAAAGACTGCTGAGAATCATGATGGTTGATACAACATCTACTTGGAAGCAGGCTACCACAGTGTTCTCACTTCCAATGGATATTGGGATGAAAGTTTAAACTGTATAATATGTTCAAGGTGTAAGATAGTACTAGTTTTTTCTAATGAATTCAAATATTGGTGGAGTAAATATTCCTCTCTGGGCAGTTTCTGAGTTAGATGAAACTGTGGTCTGTTATTTCCCACCTCCAATTGTTTACATGTCCTGCCAGCATTCATTTTCAAATTAACTCTCCCGCCCATATACCCCCACCTTGCTTTATGAATGGGGATTTGTTCCCCAGTTCAGTAAGGCAATGACTGCTGTCATTCCTTCACTGTATCCCATTTGCAAGGACTATTCTTCAAGGACCGAAAACATACCAAATTGGAGCTTTTCGTTATTTGGTTTCCTTGCTATTGTTCCCAACATCATTCAGAATGGTCATAGCCTTCTGTGGGATTTAGAATGAGACATGCCGAGGTCCCCTGCTGTAAAAGTATTTCTTTATTTGCTTTTTGACTCCAGAATTAACTTGGAGTACTTCATCACAAGCAGTTACTCCAGAACTTTATTGGTCCATCATCCCAAAATATGTGCTTCATCCATTCAGATTCATTGTCCTCAGTATCTAAAACCAATCATTTCTATTTGATTAAACAAGAAGGCTAGAAATCCTCACTGCGATACTCTCCAACAATCTGAATATATTCAGATTCAGATTCAATTTTAATTGTCATTGTCAGTGTACAGTACAGAGACAACGAAATGCATTTAGCACTCTCCCATTGAAGAGCGACATTAGCAAACGATTTGAATGAAAAAATAAATAATAAGGGGAAGGAAATTGATGGGGGGGGGGGGGGGAAGGCTGATCTGGACAGTCACCGAGCATAGTTTTTGATGATAGTAGAGTGAATTTTTTCCTTTATTAATGAAGTTGAAAGTTTTATCGTTAATTATGCTAAGGTTCGGCAACGGACCCTATCCTCCTGTATCCTAACCTCATGCAGATATATTTTGTAATTGGCAGGGTGAAAACAGTCCAATCATGGGGTGAGAGCAGTCTACTTGGCGCAGGCTGAGCACAGTCCGCTCACTTCCGCTTGATTTGGATGAGACTCAATGGATAATAGTTCAAGGTGTAAGATAGTGATAGTTTTTTTCTAATTTTTCACCATTGGTGCAGTGCCTTCCGGTCGGGGCAGTTTCTGTTGCCATACCATACTGTGGTCTGCAGTTGGTAAGGATTGCTCTCGATGGTGCCAGCAGCGGTAGAAGCCCAGAACGATTCACCAGGATCTGAGGAGACAGATGGACCTTCTTCAGTCTCCTCAGGAATGAAGAGACGCTGATGATCCCCTTCTTGATCATACCAAGTAGAGGTATTGTTGGGTGCAATATTTCCCATCGGAGATGTATGACTCCCATTGGAGATTTACCTGAATGCGGGTCCCCTGCTGTTCTGGTTCTTGTTGCGTCCGTTAATGTGAGAAATTATCACAAGCAGGATTGGCATCAAATATTTTAGAAACAACGACACCACTCCAATTAGTCTTGAGTACATTCAAATTCCCTGTGAATTAAATGCCTCCACCATTCTCAGTAGCCTGTCATGATGTTAAATGCTTTCTTCTATTGGTTTTGGGTACAAAAAACTTCTTAGGCACAGTGATTGCAAATTAACGAAGGAGACCTCATCCTGCAGGAAACATTTCAATTTTGTCATACATTTTCCATCTTATATTCAAAATTTAGAAATGAAATACTGCATAAAAATACAGGGATACAGTGACAAGTTAAAAGTTGATAAATATTAAATCCATTGCTGTATTTTAAAAAAAAAATCAGTTTACCTACATTTTGCCAACGTATCCAATACTGCCCCAGTATCAAACATCTTTAAAAATATATTTGCATGAAATAACAACTTTACATTTGTCCACAATGTTATTTGTCAAAACTGAAATTAAATGTATTAAACTTTTATTTTATATATCAATGCTCAATGTTCTAAATTAATTATGCCTTTTGCTGTCAATTGTGTGGATTAGAGGGGAGCAAACATGACCCCTACTGGAAAAAGAAGAGAGAAAACAAGGAGAATAATAAATGAGAAAATTATGCCAAATGTTGATACTTGGGTAAAAATGTAATAACAGAACATCTGAATTATAATAATTGGACTGAACAGAGTCTGTGTGGATTTATGCTAAAATACCGTGCATGATTACTGGAAGTGCTTTTAGAAGGCTTGCAAGAAGGTCCAAAATATGAGGCTGGTCAACAAAGTTATAGTGCAGAATTGGGTGCAATATACTAATATGGTTGGAGATATGGTTATCAGACAGAAGGCAAAGAATGGGAATAAATTAAAGCCTCGTAATGCTTTGATTAGTGGCGTACTACTGGAATCATTGCTTGGACCCTGGCTGTTCATGATCAAGAGCAGCGGATTGCAAGGGGGACCAAATGTCATGTTTCCAAATTTGCTGAAACTAGACAGGATTAGGGAAGAGGATGTAAAAGACTTCAGGTGCAAGTGGACACAATGATGGTGGATGGAATATAATGTAGAAATAGTATGCACTTGCTATGGAAAGCAAATACAATTTTATGTTTTAAACAGTGAGTGAAGCTGAGTAGTGATATTCAAAGGGACCTTGTTGACAAGTATCGTGTTCGGATTTGATCACCCTGCTATAGGGAAGTTGTTGTTAAGCTAGAAATTTCCAACCATCAAGCATTCATTCACATTAATTCAATTTTTCCCCGTGCTTTTTATCCCTATTTGATTACCGGGTCAAAATCAAATGAAACTTTTGTGTATTGATTAATTTAATTAACAGAGTAATGGAACCTTTTCCATGACATTGCAGCTGTGAGTACATTACTTTACAAAAATTGGGCTGTACTTATTGTGTTTTTGTTTTGTTAGTTCTTGAAGGCAGTAATGGAACGAGACTACAAGTTGTCAAGTAAGCTTTGCCAAATGAGTAAGTACAAAAATCGCTTCTGGATTTAGTAGTAATGTCATAAGGTTTTTGATTATTTTCTTGGAAATTGTGTACCAAAGCCAAATTTTGCCAAATGTTGGTCAAAACCAAATGGTGGTCAATTATCTCTTCTCAGGGCAATTAATCAGTCGTGATAATAACAGTGTTCTTTTTAAATGTCTAATCCAAATGAGGACTATAGGTGACTGACAGCTAGGCATTTAGCGTAGGAAGCCTGCTTTGACCAAAGGAATTTGCTAATCTGAGTCCCAGCGGTGTTCAGAATCATATTACATTCTCAGGTCCCATTGAGAACCTGGAGCTCCATGTAAAATGCAAGAGCAAGTGGTCTTGAGAATGTAGCTGATGTGGGAACATGGGGTAACATATCTTATGATCCATATTGTATATTCAGGGAGCTCATGTGAACCTTAAGCAGTTGATGTATTTGCCACATTTAATCTGATTATTTGCATGTAAGGTTGTATCTTGAAAAGTAAAGGCTATCCCCTTTTTCCTCAGCTTGTCTTTCCTGTCTGTGCTCCAGCGAGTGTAGCAGAGCACATTTTAAACCATTCCTTTAGTAGATGCCTGATGTCGAATGCTATCAGAGCCCTCCGGGTATAAATCCAATGTCTGCACCACTCCAGGGGCAAACTGCAGTTTTCTGCAGAACAGGTTGCGTGTTTTATCATATGCTGATCTTCATAACATGATCATCAGGAGGGTTCAGCTGTTACTGTCAAACCCTCCAGCAACAGTCATGGGGAGAGCAGGAGCGGGTAGAGCAGATAGCAGAAGAAAAGAATGATCCATGGCAAATTGGACCCAATATTGGACATATTGGACCCAATATTAGCTTAGTAATAGAAAGCAGCGAGGGTGATGGTAAAGGGTCACTTTTGTGATTAGATATCTGTGGTGTAGCACAGCATTGTGCTGAAACCCAAAATGTTTGTTATAGACACTATTTAAATATGAATAAACTAAAATAAACTAATCAATGTAGAAGATGGGATTAGTAAATTCACAGATGACCTGAAGTCTGGTGGTGTTACTGAATTCTGAAGAGAAAAGCCCGAACAATAGGTTAAATAGTTAGAGCTATGGCAGATGGAATTTAATCCAGGTAAATGTATGGCAATGCACTTTGTGAGGATTTGATTGATGAGCAGAAGTGGTGATGTCCAAGATTTTCTGAAAATAGTAACATGGGGCCACTACCTGCATTAGTCAATATATAGTCACGAGTCAATAGTATTTAATTGTCATATTACATTCATCAGGACCGAAAATGTACTTGCTGTAGCTTTACAGACATGTTAAATGCAACAACACAACAAATACAATAAATTATAAGATATACTTAGTAAACCAGATCATAATAGTGCAACCTTATAGAAAGTCTATAGTAGTTCAGTGCTGCTGTAAGGTTGTGCAGGATGGTTTCTAGAGTATGATAGTTGATGGGAAGAAGCTGGTCTTGAACCTGGAGGTAATGGTTCACAGGCTCTTGTACCTGATGGTAGCAGTGAAATGAGAATGTGGCCAGGTGGGTGTAGGTCCTTGATGACACTCGTGTGGCAACGCTCCCAGTAGATCCCTTCAACAGTGGGGAGGTCACTGCCTGCTGAGCAGTGACAAAATAATGTGGAAGATAAAGATTAACAAGAAAATGACTTTCTGCCTTCAGCTGTCAATCAACATTGATGATTAATGGAAGACTCCATGGAGATGGTCTCACCCATAATCAAGATGGTTTCTCAGTACCTCCAAAAGGATCTTTCAGTCAAATTTAAAAAAAAAAGTGTTGCAGGAACTCAGTGGGTCAGGCAGCATCTGTGGAGAGAAGTGGACAGACGATATTTCGGGTTGGGACTGTTCTTCCGTGAGAACTAATTCTAAGTAAAAAAGAAATAAGCTTGGAAAATCCTCGACTTCTCTCTGAATAGTTCACACCTTTTCAGTATTTTTCTGGGGACCATCTACTCAGATTCATCTACAAGAATATGAAAGTGTGTGTCTGCAAAGCAATGATCCTGGGTGCACAGCTTCCCTTTAAGGTATAGAGCCCCCAATCTCAAGTAGCACTGAAACAGGTTAACAGTGCATAGCATTGGCCACAAATTTGGAATTGCGTGCTAACAAACTGAAGGAAGCATTGTGTAATGAAATTGGGCATAAATATTTTTGAATGGATTTGCGACCGAGCATCATATGCAACTGGACCAACATAATTAGATGTGGATCCAATGGCATATCTTGAGCTCCAGGTTGCTAGCCTGTTTAACTCCCTTTTCCGTTTCCACACTGACCTGTCTGTCCTCGACCTCCTCCGTTGCGGGTGGAGCCAGATTCAAACTAGATGAAGGGCACCTCGTATTCTGCCTGGGTAGTCGAATCTACCCAGAACATCTGGCTTACACATTTTTTCTAAACCTGACACCCCACCTCCAATTCATTCAATACCAGTTTCTTACCGCTCCCCCCACCTGGTTCCATCTATCTATCACCCCCACTCTCAAACCACTGGATCCCCTGTCTGCCCACTATCCCTCCTTTATCTGGTTCCACTCGCTAGATTTGTTCCTTATCAGATTCCATAATCTGCAGCCCTTTGTCGTCTGCACATCACCTCTCAGCCTCTAACACTGTTTAAAACTTCCTCTCCCTCACCTAGCTCCATCTGCCCATCTACCCCACTACACCTGAATCCACCTGCCACTTGCTAGATGCTGCAACACTCCGCCCCCTCACCTTTTTATACAGGCTGCCTCCCCTTTTCACTCTCATTCCTGTTACGGGGACTCGACTCAAAACGCCGACCATCCCTCTGCTTCCACAGATGCTGCCTGACATGTTAGTTCATCCAGCAACTTTACTTTTTGCTCCTAAATTTGTTTTGGTCACTTACAGCAAATGAAAACTGACCCTCAACCAGTGCCCGCTTAATAAAAGCAGTAATTGCTGGAAAGACTCAGCAGTTCAGGGAACATCTGCAGAAAGAGTTAAAGTTTCAGGTTGGATAACCTTTGCTAGAAATGTGAAAGGGAAAGAAAATTTAGTTTAAAGTTGCAGAGATGGTGGGCAATGGGATAGGTAGGATAAAGGGAATATCTGAAATTGGATGAGGCCGGTATTGCTGTGGGATAAATTGCAGAGGCCTTTTGATCACTGGAATAATGGAGCAGGTAGAGAATGAGTATAGAAACAAGGAATATTACAAAGAACTTTGTCTAATACTAGACCAAGTGGACCCTGTCACACGGGAGGCCTGGTCCCCCAAAGCAACCCTTTCCCCCAACGAAAATATTCCACCGCTCACCCATAACCCCCACGGGAGGCCTGGTCCCCCAACGCAACCCGTTCCCCAACGCAATATTCCACCACTCACCCATTTTCCCCAATGCAACCCGTTATCCCAACGCAATATTCCACCACTCACCCATGCCCCAACTGCGCAGGGGCATCTCATTTCCCCTTATTCACCCTCCCTCTTTTTAAACTTAAAAAAAAATGCAATTGCACTTGCTGCAAGAAAAAAAAAATGCAATTGCACTTGCTGCCAGGACTCAGTGTCCAGAGATTTGCAACATTGTAGCGGGCAGGGCTACAGTACCATTGTGACATCATAGCTGTTAACTGCCAGTGCAGATGGAAGAAATTTTTCTCAAAAGTGGGATTTTGTAAAGTTAAAAATGTGAATAACTTGTAAAATATAACATCAATCTGAACGAAACTTGATAAATATAACCCGTTTCCACCACTCACCCGTTCCCCCAACTCAATATTCCACCACTCACTCATAGCCCCAACTGCGCAGGCGTAGCTCATTTCTCCTCATCCCCCAGCACTCCCTCCCCCTCCTCTTCACCCTCCCTCTTCTTTCCCCTCTCCTCCTCTCCTCCACTCTACCACTCCCTCCATCACCACCACTCCCTCCCTCTCCTTTCCCATACCTTCAGTCACTTCCTCCCTCCTGCCATAAGTCCTCTCCCTTCCCTACCCTCTCCTCTCCCTCTATCTGTTTAAATAACATTAAACAACAATCGGGTCCTTGTCCCCTCCCCCACTCACTCCCTCTCCTTACAACAATATAACAAATCTCTCATTACACTGGCAGTCCTGTTAACATTGTAACAGTGGAGTACTGCTGACAGGCAGTTGATGTAAATGAGATCCCATTGTGATGTCATGAGTGTAACGGCCACTGCAACTTCAAATGATTTTTCTCAAAGTAGATTTTGTAAAGTTTTAAATGTGAATAACTTGTAAAATATACCATCAATCTGAATGAAACTTGATACAACGCACCACAGGACAATGGTGAGTAAGGTGGTCCAATAATTGCAGCACTATCGTGTCCCATGTTGGCATAATTCAGGGCATCAGGGCATGAGTCACAGACAGACACATAGACAGACAGGCAGCCTCACAAACAAACAAGATGAGAGTTTTAGAGATAGATAGATGGATGGACGGACGGATGGACGAACGGACAAGAAAGAACTTGCTAACAAAAGTTGTCCAATGGTGCATTGAGATTTCAAGCAGAAATTCCACTGCATTGTTCTTTAATATCTTAAATATTGATAATATTAATTGAATTTAGTTCTTTATCCTATTTGCAGTTCTCCTTTATGAGCCTGAAAACCCAGAGGCCAAACAATTCAAGGAACTTTTGGAAATAAAAATAAAGTTAGGTAAGCTAAATAAAAGCTGTTGGAAATGGATTTGATTTGAATCTTCAATGGAAAGTAAGCCATGATATAAAAATCATCATTTAAAAAACATTTTCTTTTGATTACATGTTTTTATTATTTATACATGCAGCATCTGTGGAAAGAGAAACAGAGTTAATGTTTTAGATTTAAAACCCTTTGTCAGAACTGCGAATGTGAAAAAAAAGCTTTAACTGTGAACTATGTTTTGTTTTTGTCTTACATGTAGTAATTATCTTGAAAGAGAGTATTTAATTGACCTGTTAGATCATATTTTAATTAGCATTTTTGAAATGGTACATTGCATTTAGTAATACAGAATTTGTAAATGGAAATTAACCTTTAAAAATAACTTTTCAGTTGTATGTGCATCATTGATTATCTGATTTTTTTAAATGCTAGTAAATTTTAGAAATTGTATCACTTTTATTGAATCTGATGTTAAAGTAAGTGTGTATGTTTTGACAAACGTTGCATGGAATCTTGAAGAACGGAATTAATTCCTTGCTGTTTAAAGTAATAGATGAAGATTATACAGTTAAACAAAAAATACTTAAATGATTTGAAGATATTCTGTGATGAATAGTGCAAAGGATCATATTTGTGATAGGGATGATAGATTCTATGGCCTCCATGATGACATAATACAGTTTTCAAAATGTGACTAATTCTGTATTAATTATAGTTGGTTCTAACTATCTTACAAAATTTGAAACTGAAAGCTTATTTAAATTCCGAAATTCCAATTTAGTTGAGCTGCATACATTCCAATTTCAAAATATTGCCTGAAATCAACAATAAATAGATTCTTCATATGAACACGTTAGACCCAGTGATCTTGCTGCAGCATACAATAAAATTTGGCACGTTCCCTACCTTGATTCACCTTTCCCATCCTGTCCCCATATCTTTTGAAAGCTTTGATCATTACATACGTGTTGCATATTTCTGTATATCAAAACTTCAGTCCACTTCCCTGCAATATCTTACATCAATTTAAAAACACGTGATGACAAATGATTACAAAAGCAGTTGAGATTTAGCAGGCTTTTTTGCAACTTTGATTCAACTCATATCATATATGGCTGCCTGACTATAGATTATCCAAACCACAAAAATGGTTCATGATAGTACATTAAGTTGAGAGAGATGAGCAGAGTGCCTTTCCTCATTCCATTGGACTTCTAAAAAGCAAAGGAGATTTATTATGAAACCAAAGTTTTCAACTAAAATTAATTACCATCTGTGCATTGCTGATTGTTAGCAAAAGTAAACAGAGAGAAAGTAGGTAAGATTTAATTGATCACTTACTTTACAATTGTTCTTTCTCAGAGAGTTGGATTTGGTCTGGATTTATTTTTCAAGATGGTTCTGAGTACACCAACCAATGAAGAAATAGTTATTTTTTTCATTTCTTGGAAATGTCGATGAAATCACCCAGAGTCTTCTTCTTCTTCTTCTTCTTCTTCTTCTTCTTGCGTATGGCGTGCACAGCCTAAAGTTGTAAGACAACTTGTTCTGTTTGATCTTCTGTTTGTGCACGCCAGGTTGATTGCATTCGTTGAAACGGGGTGGACCACGTGAAGATTGCAATCTCCCACCCCAATCCAGAGTCTTAATTTAGAGGAAATACAACCTTAATGTGTGTAATTTATCTTGACAATTTAATCTGTGGAGTTCGGGTAGTTTTCTCTCCACAATATCTAGAATTACTTGCTATTCTGCAGGTATGGTTTAGCCTGAACTTTATGCAGCTGTTATATCACTACTATCTCCTTGTATTCTAGTCTTCTCAAAATAAAAGCTAGCATTCTACTAGCTTTTGGAATTATTTTTATGCACCCATCCATAATTTAATGATCTTTAAAACTGAAGTCCAAAATATTATTTGTCCTGCATTACTACAACCTCTTTATCATTTAGAAATTACTTGGTTTAACCGACTGGGTCAGAAGGGAATGAAATGATGTTTGCCTATACTGTTTTAAAATTTGCCTCAGTTTTACCCATTTAATTCATCTATTAGGATCTTGTTAGTATTTAATGCTAACATCTATGCTCTTACGGTGCCGTGTATCTTTGTGTCATTGGTAACTCAGTTACACAACAATCTATCTGTTTGAGAAAGAACTGCAGATGGTGGAAAAATCGAAGGTTGACAAAAATGCTGCAGAAACTCAGCGAGTGAGACAGCATCTATGGAGCGAAGGAATAGGTGACGTTTCACCCGCTGAGTTTCTCCAGCATTTTTGTCCACCTTCAACATTCTATCTCATCAGCTAAGTTGTTTATAAACATTGTGAGTTAATTGTGGTCCCATGTGGGATAACGCTCATCACATCTTGCCAATTTGGACATGTTCATTATCCCTGCTCCCTTTCTTTTGCCATTCATCCAATTTGCTTGCTAATTTGAACAATTACGATCAGGGGAGTTCCTTAGGAAAACACTTTTGACTATTCAACCAAGGTATTGCCCATTTTCCCAAATTAAATACGGCTACAGTGTAGATGACTATCTCTAATTATTAGAGGATTGTGCGTTAGCCATAGCGCTTAGCAACCTGGTGCTGGGAGTCCCACAGCAGTGGAGAGAAAAAAAATAATTGCCAAGGTACGGGATTTAGATGGTGGGTGTAGGGTTCAAGTCAAGTCAAGTCACATTTATTTATATAGCACATATAAAAAACAACTCTCGTTGGCCAAAGTGCTTTACATTTGTTATAAGAATAGCACAACAAAACAGACTACATACATATTAACATGTAGCCCTCACTCAGAGGACATCAGGAAAGACTTGGAAGTATAGATAAGTCTTTAGTCTTGACTTAAAAGAGTCGATGGAGGGGGCAGTTCTGATGGGAAAGGGGATGCTGTTCCACAACCGCAAAGGCGCGGTCGCCCCTGAGCTTATGCCTAGACCGTGGGATATTCAGCAACCCCAAGTCGGCCGATCTGAGGGGCCTGGAGGTGGAGTGGTGGGTGAGAAAACATTTTATGTAGGTGGGGGCAAACCCATTGAGGGCTTTGTAGAGTAGTATTTTGAAGTTTATAGGGGGCCAGTGGAGAAGGCCAGGATCGGGGTGATGTGGTCCCTTTTTTGGGTGCCCGTCAGGAGTCTCGCTGCGGCGTTTTGGACCAGTTGCAGGCGGGACAGGGAAGATTGGCTGATGCCAGTGTAAAGGGAGTTGCAGTAATCTAGGCGGGAGGAGATTAATGTGTGGATGATCTTTTCCAGGTCATCAAACTGGAGGAATTGTTTTATTTTAGCTATCATCCAAAGCTGAAAGAAGCTAACTTTTACCATGGCATTGATTTGTTTGTCAAATTTCAGTGCTAAGTCAAATATCACAGGGTTGGGATGAGTAGCTAAACTAAAGCCTTTAGTCAGACCTACATAGCAAAGGAGAGCATTGCTGCAACACTTTGAGTGATTTTGGAGACTGGTAAATATTAGACAATAGACAATAGGTGTAGCAGTAGGCCATTCAGCCCTTGGAGCCAGCACCGCCATTCAATGTGATCATGGCTGATCATCCACAATCAGTACCCCATTCCTGCCTTCTACCCATATCCCTTGAGTCCGCTATCTTTAAGAGCTCTATCTAAGTTTCTCTTGAAGGCATCCAGAGAACCAGCCTCCACCGCCCTCTGAGGCAGAGAATTCCATAGACTCACAACTCTTGTGAAAAAGTATTTCCTCATCTCCGTTCTAAATGGCTTTCCCCTTATTCTTAAACTGTGGCCCCTAGTTCTGGACTCCCCCAACATGGGGAACATGTTTCCAGCATGACCAAACCCTTCATAATCTTTATACGTTTCAATAAGATCACTTCTCATCCTTCTAAATTCCAGAGTATACAAGCCGAGCCGCTCCATTCTATCAACATATGACAGTCCCGCCATCCCGGGAATTAACCTTGTGAACCTACGCTGCACTCCCTCAATAGCAAGAATGTTCTTCATCAAATTTGGAGACCAAACTGCACACAATACTCCAGGTGTGGTCTCACAAGGGGCCTGTACAACCTCAGAATGACCTCTTTGCTCCCATACTCAACTCTTGTTATGAAGGCCAATATGCCATTCGCTTTCTTCACTGCCTGCTGTACCTGCACGCTTACTTTCAGCGACTGATGAACAAGGACCCCCACATCCTGTTGCACTTCCCCTTTTCCCAACTTAACACCATTTAGATAATAATCTGCCTTCCTGTTTTTGCCACCAAAGTGGATAACCTCACATTTGTCCACATTAAACTGCATCTGCCATGCATCTGCCCACTCACCCAACCTGTCCAAGTCATTCTGCATCCTCATAGCATCCTCCTCACAGTTTACACTGCCACCCAGCTTTGTGTCACCTGCAAATTTGCTAATGTTTATTTTAATCCCTTCATCTAAATCATAAATATATATTGTAAATACCTGCGGTCTCAGCACTGAGCTTTGCAGTACCCCACTAGTCACTGCCTGCCATTCTGAAAGGGACCTGTTTATCCCTACTTTTTGTTTCCTGTCTGCCAAACAATTTTCTATCCATGTCAGCACCCTACCCCCAATACCATGTGCTCTAATTTTACCCACTAAACTCTTATCAAATGCTTTTTGAAACTCCAGGTACACCACATCCACTTACATCTACTTACAGTATATCCTCAAAAAATTCCAGAAAAATGGTCAAGCATGATTTTCCCTTCATAAATCCATGCTGACTCGGACCGATCCTGTTACTGCTATCCAAATATGCCGCTATTTCATCTTTTATAATTGACTGCAGTCCCATGGTGCTTTCGAGAGACGGGAGGGCTGTCATTTGTGGGCTTGCTGGTGCACCTTGCGAGTCGGGGTGGGGTCGTGGGACTGCAGTTGGAAGCTGTGGGCCAGGGGTGGACTGTTGTTTCGTTATCACATGACCTTTGTTGGCCCGGAAAAACGGATAATCCAAAAAATGAAATCAAGGGTGTGTGTTTAACCACGACTGTGCGCCCATATTATACTCCAACTCCATTTACAGGTTTGCAGATGACACCACTGTAATGGGCCGGACCTTGAACAATCCCAAATCAAGTTGCTGGAGTATCTCAGCAGGACAGGCAGCATCTCTGGAGAGAAGGAATGGGTGACGTTTCGGGTCGAGACCCTTCTTCAAACTGATGTCAGGGGTGTGGGTAGGACAGAGATAGAATGTAGTCGGAGGCAGTAAGACTGGTGGGAGAACTGGGAAGGGGGAAGGGATGGAGAGAGATGGAAAATGAGGGCTAATTGAAGTTAGCGAAGTCAATGTTCATATCGCTGGGGTGTAAGCTACACAAGCGAAATATGAGGTGCTGTTTCTCCACTTTGCGGTGGGCCTCACTGACAATGGGGAGGCCCAGGACAGAAAGGTCAGATGGGGAGTGGGAAGGGGAGTTAAAGTGCTGAACAACTGGGAGATCAGGTAGGTCAAGGCGGACTGAGTGGAGGTGTTCAGCGAAACGATCGACGAGCCTGCGCTTGGTCTCGCCGATGTATAGCAGTTAACACCTGGAACAGTGGATACAGTAGATGAGGTTGGAGGGGGTGCAAGTGAACCTCTGCCTCACCTGGAAAGACTGTCGGGATCCTTGGATGGAGTCGAGGGGGGAGGTAAAGGGACAGGTGTTGCATCTCCTGCTGTTGCAGGTGAATGTACCTAGGGAGTGGGTGGTTTGGGTGGGAAGGAACAAGTTGACCAGGGAAAGGTCTCTACGGAAAGCAGAAAGCGGTGTAGATGGGAAGATGTGGCCACTAGTGGGATCCCGTTGGAGGTGGCGAAAATGTTGGAGGATTATGTGTTGGATGTGACGGCTGATGGGGTGGAAGGTGAGGATAAGGGGGACTCTGTCCTTGTTGCGAATGGGGGAAGGGGGCACAAGAGTGGAGCTGCGGGATATGGCGGTGACCCTAGTGAGAGCCTCATCTATAATGGAAGAGGGGAACCCCCATTTCCTAAAGAATGAGGACATCTCCGATGACCTGGTAGGGAAAACCTCATCCTGGGAGCAGATGTGGCGTAAACGGAGGAATCGGGAGTAGGGGATAGAGTAAGGGATTGAAACATATAAGATTATTAAGGGATTTGAAATATATAAGATTATTAAGGGATTAGAGGCAGGAAACATGTTCCCGATGTTGGGGGAGTCCAGAACCAGGGGTCACAGTTTAAGAATAAGCGTTTGGCCATTTAAAACGGAGATGAGGAAAAACCTTTACACCCAGAGAGTTGTGAATCTGTGGAATTCTCTGCCTCAGAATGCAGTGGAGGCCAATTCTCTGGATGCTTTCTAGAGAGAGTTAGATTGAACTCTTAAAGATAGCAGAGACAAGGGATATGGGGAGAAGGCAGGAACGAGGTATTGATTGTAGATGATTAGCCATGATCACAGTAAATGGCAATGCTGGCTTGAAGGGCCAACTCCTGCACCTATTGTCTATTGTTTATTGTCTTTACAGGAAACAGAATAGGACAAAGTGTAGTGTAGATAGCTATGGAAGTCAGTAGGTTTGTAATAGATGTCGGTCAATAGTCTATCTCCTGTGATGGAGATGGTGAGATCTAGAAATGGTAGGGAGATGACAGAGATGGTCCAAGTGAATTTGAGTGCAGGATGGAAATTAGTTATGAAGTTGATCAAGTCTGAGTGCATGGGTGCAGGAGGAAGCACCGATGCATTCGCCAATGTAGCGGAGGTAGAGTTCAGGGATGGGGCCAGTGTACACCTGCAACAGTGATTGTATGACATATCCTACAATGAGGCATGCGAGTGCCCATAGCTACGTCTTGGATTTGGAGTAAGTGGAGAAGTCGAAGGAGAAGTTGTTGGAGGTAAGCACCAGCTCTGCGAGGCGGAGGAGAGTATTAATAGATGGAAATTGGCTGGTTCTGCGGTCGAGGAAAATACAGAGGGCTTTAAGACCTTCCTGGTAGGGATGGAGGTGTAGAGTGACTGGACATCCATAGTAAACATCAGGTAGCGGGGGCCTGGAAAACAGAAGTCATTGAAGAGCCGAAGAGCGTTTGAGGTGTCTTGGACGTAGGTAGGGTGGGATTGGACGAGGGGGATAGGATGGAGTCGTGGTATATGAAAATTAATTCAGTGGGACATGAACAAGCAGAAACAATGGGTCTGCCAGGACAGTTCTCTTTGTGGATTTTGGGGAGAAGATAAAATCGGGCCGTGCGGGGCTTGGAAACGATAAGGTTGGAGGCTATAGAGGGCAGAGAGCCGGAAGTAATGAAACTGCAGTTGATGATTTACAAAAAAGACACAAAGTAACTCAGTGAGTCAGGCAGCATCTCTGGAGAAGATGGACAGGTGACATTTATGGTTAGGACCTTTTTTTCAGATAATCTGTGAACTCCACCTTAAAAAAATGTTTGTGGATCTACATTCTAATCTCTCCTGCGATTTATAATGTCATCATTAATATTTATGATATTGACGTATGCCCTTCCCATTATTACAGTGTTGAAAAATAGAAAGAACTAGACTAATTGGGACCCGTTGGGTCCCTGTCACACGGGAGGTCTGGTCCCCCAACGTAACCCATTCCCCAATGCAATATTCCACCACTCACCTGTTCCCCCAATGCAATCCGCCCCCTCGACGTAATATTGCATCACTCACACATAGCCCGCAACTGCGCAGGCACGTCTCATTTCCCCTCATCCCCCAGCACTCCCTCTCCCTTCTTTTCACCCTCCCTCTTCTTACTCCTCTCCTCCTCCCCTCCCTCAATCCCTCCCTCTCTTCTCCCTCCCTCTCCTTTCCCCTACCCTCAGTCACTCCCTCCCTCCATAACTCCTCTCCCCTTCCTACCCCTATCCTATCCCTCTAGCCCCCACTACTCACCTCCCCCTATCCCCCCCACTATCCCTCCTGACCTCCTCCACTGCCCCCCTCTCCCTCTATTCCCACTCCCTACCTTCCCCACTCCCCTCTCCTCCTCCCCTCCCCCAATCCCTCCCTCACCTTTCCCTCCGTTTCCTTTCTCCTACCCTCAGTCACTCCCTCCCTCCATCTATAAACAGCAGCATCTGCCGTTCCTTCCTCCGCAGGTCATTCATTGTTAGCTGTGGTTTAGATCCCGTTGACTTGACGATTGGACCAGTTTGCATCGTGCGCGGGTGTGTGTGTGTGAGTTACTCAAACTCCGTGCAAACTGCTCGGCCACTCTGCAACCCAACTCTCCCTCCCTCCCTCTGCCTACTTCGGCTCAACCACCGCTCGGCCCGTCCCTGCCCGCTGCTGCCGCTTGGCCCGTCCTTGCCCTGCCCACCTGCCTGCCTGCTCGCTGCCACCGCCGGGCTGCGGGGAGGTGGGGATGGTATCATTGTTCGACAAGGTGGGCACCTCGAATTTCGATGAGCTGATGGATAAGATCTCCTCTGAGAAGGCCGTGAGGGTGAGTTACCGCAACGGTGTCGGCGGAGGAGATGAACGCGGGTAGATGGGACCGCCATTGCCCATAGAGGGGGGAGAGGGGTGAGTGATGTGGGAGAGAGAGAGACGGGACCAGGGCCTCCAATGAACCCCCCCCCTCCCCCCCCCCCCCCCCCCCCCCCCCAGCGGCTGCCGCCGGTGGTGGGGGAGACGATAAACAAGTTACAGTGAGGTGCGGAGCGAGGGGTTTGTGAGTGAGGCGGGACAGGCGGGTGGGTCAGGAAGGGGCGTCGCCATCCCGGCCGCGGCATTGACTGACAGGAGAAGAGACCAATCTGGAATGGCGCTGACTGAAATGAATCTGCGCACGCACGGATTTTAAGTTTATAAACCTCGATAACTTTTACAATATACCACTGATCGGAACGTAATTTGTTGCACTCGAGCACGGTCCAGCACGGAGAACGGTCAGTAACCTGGCGAAAAATCGTAGCGCAATAACATACCGTTTTTGCGCAAATAGAAGATGTGGATCACAGACATGTCCGAGACACTACATTTGGAAAACATTAGGCTTGTCTTGGTGGAAAAACCAGATCAATTTCTTAAGACATGGACACTCCTTACCGAATTCTTACAACAATAGTATGGTGCAACACAAATTTAATCCAATGCTGGGTTGGGTGAGACGGGCGAGGGGGGGGAAACGAGGGGCAAGGTATATCTCCACTTTTTTCTTTTTTTTTTTTAATTGTTATTCCTATATCTTTCTGCTACACTGCTTTGGTAGTTTAGGGGATTTTCTTTTGTCCTTCTTCAATCTATTTTTTCACTTTCTACTTCTTTTCTTTCTTGTTTTCTCTTTCTTTTCTTTATTCATTTTCATAATTTAGGTTATAAGGTTAAAAATGAAACTGTACAATAATTGAATAATTTTAGAAGCTGAATGTTTTATCTCTGTACAATTGCTTGTAATAAAAATTTAAAAAAATTAAAAACACCCCGCAAACGGGAAGAGCACAAGATCAGAGTTTTAGTTATGTATATAGATATAGATATAGATGCATCATTATTTATTTTGATTTTTTTTCATGATTTTGAAGATGTTGATTGGGTATTATTTGTAACCACTTTTCCAGTGGGAAAGGGATCTTCATCCCCCATATTATTGTAGTGAATCTGCTTTTTCATTTTATAGATTGGAGTATGGGCTCTGTGCAAATAAAATATGGGCTCTGTGCAAATAAAACTCAATTCACCCTGTTCCTTAATCTTCTGTCCTAAGTATTCATTCACTTTGTTATTGTTTCTAAATTTGTTCCGCATGATTAATTATAAATTAAGTTCTCAATCATCTCTATTATCTCTTCTTTCTATTCATGCTTATGGATGTTGCAATGCCTGCTATTATTTTCTTTATTTTCTATTACCAATGCATTGGAAAAACTTAATCTGCAATAAATTTGTCTTTAACTATGCCTGAATTAACAACTTTCATTTAGATGAAGCTGCATCAACTCATCAAGATGATGGGGAAGAGAGTAATGAAAGTGACAACAGTAATGAAGATGATAGTGAAGATAGCAATGATGAAAGTGAAAGATCAGATGAAGAATCTATTGCTTCAACTGAAAGTGAAAATACATAGACACCAACAATTTCCATTAAAGTATGTTCACAGCACTACTAAATCTTAAAACAGCAAGCTTCATTGTCAATTTGTATTATACTGAATCACTTGCAACAAGTTATGTTCAATTCATATGTTTAAATGCGGTACCCTTAGATGATAAGAGAAAAGTAAAACACCTTAAGAACTTTGATCATCAAACAACTATTTGTAATGTTTGGACTTTCTTGCACATTTAAGTGTCAAGATCTCTCTATACCTGGCTTTTTAGTAGATATGGCTGTAACTATCAATAATCACGTTTCAGATTATTTTATGATGGATTACAAATCAAGTCTTGCTTCCATCCAAGACATTTGTCCAGCAACTACTTGCTGAAATTGAACAAGAATCAAAATTAAAATTATTTCTTGTCAGAGCAGAGGGGGTTTAAAATGGCTTAAGCGTCTTCCATTTCTAATGCACTTGTGTTATGTGATTAAACAGATTTCTACAATTAATGCATGTGGGTCTTATATTTGAAGACTGTGATAACATGTAATTCTACTTCTCATATTCCTTTCTGCACAACAACTAAAGTATCTAGAAAGTCAGTAACTATTTATATGAGCAGTTGGAAGTTTTGGGTTGTCTTCACTTTCAAGTTTGGTCATAAATGGACGTTTTATATCAATGTTGGATCACTTAAGGAATACTGCAATTTAAAAAAAAATGTGTTGGTCAAACCTTGCATTGTTTCGCAACTCGTGAATGTGCAAATGGCTGAGTTTTTGGAAATGCATGTGTGTGTTATCTAGGGGAAATGTCAAATCTGAAAATTTAAACCTAAAATTTAAAATAGGTTTAAATTTTCAGATTTGACATGTCCCCTAGATAACACACACACAAATTTCCAAAAACTTTTGCAAACGTGCAAGTATATCATATCCTCCCATACAGCCACTTTTCTGCCCCAGGCACACATTCTCTTTAATGCTTAGGGTATGATCTAAGTAATATGCAAGATTCTAAAAATGATGGTCTTAAATCTGCAAAATAAGCAGAAATTAAATACATGGAAAGATATTGGATCAGATTAAACAAAAGTGCCATGATAATTTTCAATTTAGAGCAATAATTTTGACAAAAATAATCTGGTTCTGTTTTGTTTTGACTATTTTCATTTAAACAAAAAAATAATTATATGTCAGGGTACCTAGCTTTGACAAATTATTAAGACATTGTGAATGAAATTAAATTCAGCAAAGATGTTGTAATCAACCTGATGATTTTTTGCAATTAGTCCCTCTTCAATTAATTATATACTAATTTATCTCCCTTGCAGAATCTGGCTAAGTAAATCTTTCAAGCAGTTTTCCCAATATGAGACATGGTACAAGAACACAATTCTCAGAGAAGAAATGTACATAATATGTTTGTATGTAATATTTTATATTTTATAGAAATGTACAAAGAAGCTGAAACAAAGGTGTATTTAGCACGTTCTACTGGACAATTTGCAATTATACAATTTGGAAGTTTCAACATTAATTCACTTTGACTGTTAATACTCGAGAAAGCAAATGAATCATTCTAATGACTATGTTTGAAAGTTGTAACTTAGAAGTGTTGAAATTGTTTTAGAGTACAGAAGTAAATGTTAAAGAATTATTTGTGAATCAACCAAATGAATATATATTTAAAGGAAACCATGCAAATAACTTGCATTACTCTTGTTCCAATAATCTGGAATGACAGTAGGATACTAGAATCTTTAGTCATTGTACAATAAGCACAGACTCTATTTGTCATACTAACTTTGCATTTATGATGTATCATGTTGCTATCACCTAATTTTTCTCATTCAATCAAAATATTGAAGAGCTAATATTTTAACAATGGTAAATGTTTCTTTCCCCAACAGGAGGCAAGAAGTATGTATCTCTGTCTTGTGCAGTGTAAATAAATTTATCCCGTTACAAATTAATGCTACAAAAGTGTTGTGTGGTGTACTTTTGCTACCTGGACAAAGCAGGTGGTTCACTTCTGCATTTTGAACTGAATGTTAATAATTTCTGTTCAAGAAACATAAGGTTAGTAACTAGCTATTGGAGCAAAATGCTGCACTGGCAAAAATAGAGTTTTGTAATATTTTCTTGATACCTATTTGTGCATTGAAGAATTAAGATTCATGAGAAGGATGAGAAAAGTTGCTTTTAGAATTTCATGAACTAGTGCACAATAGTTCTATACACCAACAATTACTAGTATCTCGCCACCTAAAATGTTTTGTATTCTTTCTTTGGAAGTGAATTACCTTACCTTTAACCATTTCCCTCATCTAAACCCTGGTATCATCCCGGCGAGCGGTCCTGGACATCGGGCCGCCCGTATCTGCAACTGCGGAGGGCTTGGGGAGACCCTGACCACGGGGAACAGTGGAGGAAGAAGACTGACTTTGGTGCCTTCCCACACAGTGGGAAACTTTGGTTCTGCTGTGTGGGGATGTTTTGTGTTGAATTCTATAGTGTGTTGAGTCCTGTTTATTTTTATTGTATGGCTGTATGGGAATTCATTTCACTGTGCCATCTGGCACATGTGATAATTAAATTTATTTATCTTGTAACTTGTTAAATCTGCCATCTTCTTGCCCAATTGTTTAACCCATCTATCTATTTCATTTGAGAACTACTGGCATCCTCATCACACCTGGGATTTAGTTTAGAAATAATATGCTTTATCTTTTTATCTAAATCATTTATGTAATTAAATGTGGACAGTCAGGATTCAGTGGCACCTAGTCATAGAGCTATTCAACGTATTTGTCATAAATAAAAATGGAAACAAGCTCTTTGACCCAACTCATCCATGTCTACCACGATGCATAATTGATCTAGGCTCGATTGTTTGGCTTTATCCTGCATACCTTACGCCTTTAGTAATAAATAGACCAAGTGGGACCCATTGGTCCCTGTCACATGGGAGGGCTTGACCCCAAACGCAATATTCCACCACTCACCCATAGCCCCCAACTGCGCAGGTATGGCTGATGGGTTCCCGTTGTGACGACAGAGATCCCCGTTGTGATGCGAGTCACGGCAACCCTCCCCAACTGCACCTCGCCAACCCTCTTCCTACCCCTATCCTCCATTTCCCTCATCCCCTCCTTTTCACCCTCCCTCTTATCTCCCCTCCCGGCCTACTCGACTCCCTCACCTGTCCCTCCCTTCCTCTATAACCCCTCTCCCCTCCCTACGCCCACCTCTACTCTATCTCCCTGCTCCCCCACTCCTCACCTCTCTCCTATCTCACTCCCCAACTGAACACAATGTTTAAATAACATTTATCCTCCACTCCACCCCTGTAAAAGGGAGGCGGAGGGGGTAGAGGCAGCACCTACCCAGGTCGTAGAGCAGCAGCCTCCCCAGCAGGCGCCAGGGCCGTGCGAGGGTGCTGCCAGCATGGACCCGAGCAAGGCCCGGAGCGATCTGAGGAAGGTCAAAAGCAGCGGAGGGCCGGCCGATTGTGGCTTCCACGAGGGGAAGCCTGCCCACCTGCGTGACAGATGATCGGGCTAGGGAGACGGAGAGGAGGTCATCCCCAGTGATGGCCAGAGATCGCCAGTTGGGATCGGGATCACCAGCGAAGAAAAGGCGTCACAATTCCCCGAGTCCCTGCGATCAATGGAGGAATTGTAGGTCTCCATAGACGGCCTCTCCCAGAGGGAGTAATGGCCGCCACGGTCACCTTCCCATCGCCCTACCTCGTACCTGCGCGGCGATAACAGTCGCCTGCCGCCATGTTCTAGAACTTCAAGGAGCCCTGCAGAGCGCGCAGCACGACCTGAGCAGCAGTTTAAAAACGCAAAGTGACAAATTTAAAGAAGTAAAAGTTAAGAAGCCAAGAAGTACAGAAGACACAACAGAGGTGACGTCACTCGCAGCATGAGCAGAGGCAGGCAGTCAGATCCATTGTGACATCATCAGCGAGACCATCTCGTTTATTTTCTAAGTTATTTGAGATTGTGAACATTTTCATAAATAACTTGAGAAATAATGCATGAAATTTTCAGATAAGGCAATTTTTGATTTCATGGGATAGATCTCTACTGGAATATGTTAAAAAAAATTCTCGTTAACGCGTCGTTTCTTCGAGTAGATTTGATCACACACAAACAATTACACACACACACACACTCACACTCATACCCATTTTTAAATCACTTTATGACAAAAACTGTCCTGTGAAACAATATAGTGATAGGCAAAAACAAACAAATAGTTCATGGATCACTAAGGGTTTAAAAAAATGCCTGCAAAAAGAAAAACACTCTATATAGATAATTCATAAAATATCGAACTTCAGGAGAGACTAAATATAATAAATATAAGAATAAATTAACCAATATTATGATATGTAAGAAAGAATACTATAATAAAATATTAGAGAATAATAAAAGCAATATGAAAGGTTTATGGAACGTGCTAAATGGTATTATTAGAAATGGATAAAGAAATACAGGTTAGTATTTTATTGAGGATGACAAGACAATAAATAATATAGATGATGCGGTTAATGGTTTTAACAAATTCTTTGTATGACAGGGTGGGTATAATTTGAGAGGGAAACATAATTTTAAAAAAAACTCTATGTCAGAACAACTCTTAAAAGGATGTGCATACCAATCTGTGGGGTGAATTTGTGGAATGGTCTGGAACAGGAGATAAAACTTAGCACAAACATAATTCAGTTTAAAAAGATGTACAAAAACACTTTTTAAAAGGGTATTGGGATGAGGATAGGTGATGGTGAGTGGGATATTTGTTATACTGATTGTATTGGGAAGGGTGATTATAGGGTGATGGGTTGTATATATGACTAAGAGATACTGTAGTACAGTGTATATGAGGGTTTTTATTTATTTTTTTCGCTCTTTTTTTTGTATGGCTTTGTAAACATTTGATTAGTGTATAAATGTAAATAATTTGGTGTACATATGGTGTACATATAGCTGCTAAATTTGTATAAGATAATTATAATAGCAATGTTACAACATTTTGAGATTTGAAAAATCAAGTCTGCAATTGATCCCATCAGACAAAGCATAAAAAGAATTTTAATTTGACGCCTAATTCACTTTCATATCTTCAGTATTTAAAACGTTATGGCCATTTTCATACTCGGAAATTAGCAAATTGCTTTTCCATTGACTTATCTCAAAAGCTGTGATCAAGGACAGTCAAAAGCTCACTTTCTTAAAAATTAAGAGAATTAAATTTTCAGTTATTATAGGCTGAAGCATTCTGAAACAAATATGAAACAATCTTACTTGGATGACCTGAAATTAAAGCATATAATTTGTTAGTTACCTAATTGTAACTAATTACAAAATTCAATTACTAGATCTAAACATCTATCCATTTCTTAAGAAAAGGTTAACATTTTTGAATAGCCTAAATGTCCAAATAACATTCACACAAGAATTCACAATATAACATGATTTTTAAATCTCATTGTCATGAATTTATAGGCCAAATGGAAGGAATTTAGTGTTTAATTCCTGTAAATTAATGGCCATTTAAATCATCTTGCGGATTTTGTGGAACACGATCGATTGGAACATTGCAGTTGCAGTGAATTTAAACCCCATATCGGCAGGAAAAACACTGCCGGTTTGTATAGGGCCTAAATCACCTTTTTGCAACGTGAAATTTTGATTAAAGGCATCCTATGAAGCACGTTTATATGTAAAAATAAACGGCTTACCTTTGCTTTGTCCCGTATGTGAGATCCGTCCCGTTGTCGGCGTTGACGGCTTTAGAAGACGATTTTTATTTTACTCCTGCCATTAAATTATCCAGCGCTGTTTGTAAAAAAACTTGATAAAATGGATGTCAGAGCGAATTTTCTTCAGCAGCTAAACAGCCTGACAAAGATCGATTTCAACAGGTTGGAGAAAACGGCATTTTAAACCCACCCCCGTCTCAAAGGCGCCAAAGTCGCGCACACGGCCAGTGGCAGAACTGCAGCATCGCTGAAGGTAAGTTTTGTAACATACCTAATTATAAGCAGTTGAATAACGGGTGGGAATTAATAAGCTTTGGCTTCTTCCTGCTCATTTTCGGACATACAATTTCTTTAATTTATAGATATTGTTTATGACACTTTATAAATATTCTTTTTTTGTTTTTTGTATGCTGTTTCACACTTACCTTTTATTCTTTTGTTCTGTTCGAAATAAAGAATTAATTAAATAAATAAATAAATAAATAAATAAATAGGTTCCTCACTTTTTCACTATTAGTTATTTGCGACAACCATATCTTTATTGGGCATTGTAGTTTCTCCTTTGCCTCTAAGATACCAATACGTATTTATCTATAAATACTTTATCATGAACATTAAAGACATCTATCCACTCATCACAACAGCAGTGGAAACAGCCCCCCCCCCCCCAACCAATGCAACATTATTATTTTTTAATTCCTTATACCACAGAGACTTCCCAGTGAGTCAATTTGAAATTCCTCCCACTACCTTTATACATTGCTTGTAGTATCCAAAACTATACTCAGTCCTTTAAGTTAAGGTTAGAATTACATAAAACAGAGAATTCATAACAGTCCTTAGCTAGCGCTAGCGTGTGATCAGAGTTCCCATTAATTACATCGGTTTCTCTTAGAAATGTGTATTTCCGACGCCTTTTGAAAAAATATATATATATCTTGTTAATTTTATGGAAGTATAACATTCTTTACAGGCAAAATTGTTGGTATTTAAAATTAGAGAGAAACCTTTCTTTTTTGAAAAAAAGTTTCAATTTATTATGATTTGTCCATATGTGTTTTAAGATTTTACTATTTTTAATTGTTTTAACGAGATTTTAATTATTTACATAGTATCAAAATTTATTTCCATACCGGAAATATTTAAGAGGTGAGGGAGGTAACAATAAAGCTTCCTGGTTTGGATGTGAGGATCAACTCCCTCCTTTGCTGATGAAGCATTGTAGGGATCCAGTCTCGGGGCTTGCCACAGAAACCTCATTGCTTTACTCTCAGTTGGAGATCAGTTATTTGCATCCGGAAGGGTTGTAGTATGAAATGATGATACTAGGTCAGCATTAGCCAGCCCATGGTGTGAGCACCTACATTTCAGTGAGAACACTCCTACAAGTTCCAACTTCAATCCCAAACTATTGATTTGGGATTATTGGGAACTATTGATCGCTGTTTTATGTGTATATTTTATATGTGGGCTCCTTCCAGACTGAAATTGTGGTCCTGAATTGGGGAGTAGCTAATTTCATTCTGAAAAGACTGACCCTGGGAAAGGTGGACTGGGAGAAGCTAGTGTGTAGGAAGCTACTGTGGGGGCACAGCATACAAAGAGTCACTACACTCTGGCGTATTACAAACCTTGCTGTATTCATGCTCTCTGAGTAGAGAAGATGCATACAGAATTTAATTAACAAATATCCTTGGCTGGAAACTTACAGTGGGAGAATTTTCACTATGAAAAGTAGACATGCCGAGATTTATAGGCGAGCATGGGAGGATGAGTTGGGTTTACCCATTTCGAAAGATATATGGCAGGAAAGCCTACAATACATACACTACTGTTCTTTAAATGCCAGGCATTGCCTGATACAATTTAAAGTATTGCATATGTTATACTATTCAAAGACCAAATTGAACAAGATCTTCCCAACTGTCTCTCCTCTTTGTGATAAATCTCACTTTCAAGAAGCCACCCTAACTCATTCTTTTGTATCCCATATAAAAATACAAAACTTCTGGACGGAAATATTCAAAATTATTTCTAAAACACTTAAAACTCAATTGGAGCCAGATCCAAAACTAATAATACTAGGAATGTCAGAGGGCTGCCCTAATCTAACGATATTTCAAAGACGCTTCCTTGACTATGGTTTAATAACTGCGAAAAAAACGTATACGATAACAGTCCCCACAGTGAAGATGTGGATCACAGAAATTACCGAGACACTACATCTAGAAAAAATAAGGCTTGTCTTGACTGACAAACCAGATCAATTTTCAAAAATATGTTCTCCTTTTATTGAATTTCTTCAACAACATATTGGTTGAACACAAACTCAAAACCGATGCTAGGGTTGGGTGAGCGGGCGTATGGAAGGGTAGTGGGATATATCTCCGCTTCTTTCACACCTTCGTTAGTTCTGGGGTTTTCCTTTTTTCTTTTTCATGTTTTTCTTGAAATGTTTTCTTCTTTCTTTTCATTTTTTACGATCTAGTTATTAGTTCATAAAATGTTAAAACTAAAGCAATACGAAAATTGTATAACTGTTATGTCGATCATTTTCTTTTTGTACAATTGCTTCTAATAAAAATAAATATTAATTTATTTTTATTTTAAGAAATGTGCAGAAAGGAACTGCAGATGCTGGTTTAAACCAAAGATAGACACAAGATGCTGGAGTAACTCAGCGGGACAGGCAGCATCTCTGGAGAGAAGGAAGTTCTTCAGACTCAGTCTTGGCCCGAAACCTCCCTAGCGATGCTGCCTGTCACACAGAGTTACTCCAGCTTTATGTGTCTATCTTCTGGGAGAGGCTACTGGTAGGTAAATCGCCTGCTATAATCCGTGGGAGGCATTTAATAATTAGATATTCAGGGCCAAGGTGTTCCCCTACTGATGAAAGATAAGTCCAACAAATCTAAGGAATGCTTGATTTCCAGGAGATCCTTAGGCTTTATTAACTCTATGACTTTTGACTTTACCCATATGGACTTTAGGGTCATTTGGAATTGGATAAAGGAAAAAGCTCAAATCAAATTCAGTAAATTGAAATTAGATGAGACCCCATGATAGCACTCAATATGATGATAGCACTCACTGTGTGGGGGAAAAACGCCACTGTTAACATCTGATTTCAATTAGTGTGTGAGATTAGGTAGATCCACTTATGTCTGGACACTTATGTCTTGCTGGCGAGAAAAATAAATACCAATTCCTTTATCTTTTTCTGTCTATTCTTTGTGACGTTCAGTCAATCAAAGTGAAAGAATCCATCACAAATAGACCAGAAGGACATATTTTTAATCGGTGTTGTCTTATGATGAGACTTGCTCTTTTCCACTGAATGGACTAATCCAGTTCCTGTTAATTATTGATGAATTATTTGAGTCCTAATGCGTGTAATTTGCCTACTGAGTGGCACAGTGGCGAGCGGTAGTGTTACTGCCTTACAGCGCCAGACCCGGGTTCGATCCTAACTATAGTTGATATAGTATATAGTCCATATAGTATATATGGAGTTTGTACATTCTCCCTGTGGCCACATGAGTTTTCTTCGGGTGCTCCGGTTTCCTCCCATACACGTAAAGGTTTGTAGGTTAATTTGCTTCTATAAATTGTAAATTGGCCCCAGTGTGTGGAATAGTATGAGTGTATGGGGTGATCGCTGGTCGGCACGGACTCGGTGGGACGAAAGACCTGTTTCTCAAAACTCTACAGTCTACTATATTATTAGTAAGAAATCAGTGTCATGAGATATAGTAAAGTGTCAGATAGGTATATGAGTTGGAGATACATCGCATAAAAGGTTAGGAAGATAGATTGAAGAATTTTAGAGACCAAGAACACCTATATCTACAGTAGAGGAGCTACAGAAATGGGCGGAGAAATAGCAGATGGAATTTAATCCGAGCAAGTGTGAGGTGCTGCACTTTGGGAGGTCAAATATAAGGGGAAAGTATACAATTAATGGCATGACCCATGCACAGAGGGATCTTGAGGTTCAAGTCCATAACTCCCTAAAAATGGCAGCACAAATAAATAGTGGTAAAGAAAGCATGCTTGCTTTATTGGTCAGGACAATGAGTATGTCAGGAAATTTTGATGCAGCTTTATAGGAAGAATGTGAAGGAATTGGAAAGGTTGCAGAGGAGGGTTACCAAAATGATACCTGATTACAAGATAGACAAGGAGAAACTCCGCGGGTGAGGCAGCATCTATGGAGCGAAGGAATTCTTCAGACTGATGTCGGGGGGGGGGGATGGGAAAAAGAAAGGAAGAGGTGGAGACAGTAGGCTGTGGGAGAGCTGGGAAGGGGAGGGGAACGAGAGGGTAAGCAAGGACTACCTGAAATTGGAGAAGTCAATGTTCAGACCGCTGGGGTGCAAATACCCAAGCGAATGATGAGGTGTTGCTCCTCCCAATTTGTAGGAATGTTACAACATTTCGAGATTTAAAAAAATCAAGCCTGTAATTTATCCTATCAGATAAAGCATAAAAACAACTTTAATTTGATACCTAATTCACTTTCATATCTTCAGTATTTTAAAGGATATGGTCATTTTCATACTCAGAAATTATCATCTTGTTCCCTATTGCTTTTCCATTGACTTAACACAAAAGCTGTGATCGAGGACAGTCAAAATTCCATAACTTTCTTAAAAATTAAGAGAACTGAATGAAATTTTCAATTATAGATTGAAGCATTCTGAAACAAATATGAAACATTTTACTTGGATGACCTGAAATTAAAGCATATAATTAGTTAGTTACCTAATTGTAGCTAATTACAAAATTGACCGGTGTGACGGAAATAGTAATAAACACCCAGACTGCCTTGAAAATTCAAAAATGTGATATTCTCAATATCAGAACTTTAATATTATTGTATTATATGCTGTAAGTCCATAACAGATAGGTAAATAAATTACAATTTCTAGCAAAAGACCAAGTCTTTACGGAGAAGATTGGTTGCTAGCTGGTACATTGGCATTTCATAATCAGTAGCATCATCATACTCCTCAGATTGTAACCAATAAGCAACTCTGTACAACTTGCTTTTCCTCAACTTTTCAATTTTGGCAGTGTAAACTACAAGTTTTTGGTCTTCAAACCATGCATGACATGCCTTCCTGCCCACTACTTTCCTATTAAGAATGTCCTGGAGATCATCACATTTGGAGTAGTCCAAATTCAGATAATCTCTGCGAATGCTGTCTAAATCAGTCTATTTTGCTGGGCATTTGGATTGACAATTTTGCATTTCTTCTTCGGAGACATCTGTTTAAAATGTAAAGGGAAAAAAACACTGAACAGCATTAACGGAAACAAGTTAATATTTGCCGTTTTAGAAAAAAATGTAGAAATGTTGAAGTTAAACGCTAAAACAAATAGTAAATACCCATCAAAAAAATCATATTCATGTTTCATCAAATCAATTAAATTCATCTAAATTCAATTACTAGATCTAAACATCTATCCATTTCTAAAGAAAAGGCTAACATTTTTAAATAGCATATCCAAACAACAAATAACAAACTGATCCCATTCACACAAGAATTCACAATATAACATGATTTTTAAATCACAATTTGTCATGAATTTATATGCCAAATGCCAAATGGAAGGAATTTAATGTTTAATTCCTATAAATTAATCCAGAAACATCCACTCTCAAGATAATCAAAATCATTATTTTTTAAACAATACATCTGACCAAAACTGTACTCTGGATATTTTGCATCAAAATATTGATCATGGATAGACAATAATATAAAATATAGGTGATTTAGATGTTCTTATGACATGATTGTGCAAAAAAAAAAAGAATTTTATTATCTTGAGAGTGTTCCATGTTTCTGGAATGTGATCGATTCGAATGTTGCCGTTGCCATAAATTTAAGCCCATATCGGCAGGCAAGACACGGCCGATTCGTCTGGGGGCCTAAATAACATTTTCGCATCATAAGATTAAAATGAAACTACACCAAAAAGCAGAATAATATGTTAAATAAACACCATACCTTTTGTTTTGTCCTGGTATTGCGATCTGCGATGTTGAAGGTGTTAAAGGTGTTTTTAGTCTCGTTTAACTTCAATGCAGCGATTAAATCATCCAGCAATTGTTTTTTAAACCCGCGAACGGAAGCCCGAGCCATTTTTCTTCATCAGCTAGCAGCCCGAGAAAATCCCTCTCCGACAACCGGGGCGGGGAGGGACCGGGCTGTGGGGCAGGGTAAGGGGGGGGGGGGAGGGGTGTGGGAGGGGGGCGGCGAGCGTTGTGGAGCCAGAGAGGGGGGTGTGGGCGGGTGGGGGAGGGGGGTGTGGAGGAGGGGGGGGGGGGGGTGTGGAGGCAAGGGGAAGGGGAGCATGGAAGCAGGGGATGGGGTTGTGGAGGCGGGGGGAGGGGGGTTGTGGAGGCGGGGGGAGGGGGTGTGGGGCGTGGGGGGGGGTTGTGGAGGCAGGGGCGAGGATGTGGGCATGGGGGGGGTGTGGAGAGAGAGCTTGGAGAAAAGACGGGGGTTGTGGGGGAGAGGGGGATATCACAAGGGAGGGGGGCAGGAGCCAGCAAGGGGGACCAGAGGGGAAGGGGCTGGAGGACTCACAGCGGGCAATGTGGACTCGCAGCCGGTGCTTGTCACTGGACGTTCTCCTCTGCCGGGATCAGTCTCCGTTTTCCGTTTGGCGACATCTCCGACTCCGCGCCGGGCCCGGCCGGGTTGGGCCGCATCTGGTCCCTCCGAAAACTGTGCCTGGTTGGAGATCTCCGCCGGCCATCCAGAGCCTTCCTCAGCTCCAGTAAAGACATGATGGCGGTGGAAGGGGCGGACCGTCCCGCGGAGTGACAGGAGAAAAGATCGATCTGCACATGTATGATTTTTAAACCTCGCTAACTTTTACAGTAGACCACCGATTGGAATGAAACTTGGTGCAATCACAGCAGAGGAGAACGGTGAGTAAACTGGCGAAAAAATCGTAGCGTTACCGCATACCGTTTTTGCGCAAATAGAATGACCAGGCAAAGCGGAAGATAACAAGATCAGAGATTTAGTTATGTATAGATATGCAGGCATATATGAGTAAACTTTGGCATCATGTTCAGTGCAGACATTGTGTGCCGAAGTACTATAATGTGCTATATTTGTGTTATATTGTTCTATGTTATATTTTTGATCTGGGGATAGGTCAGCAGGTTTTAAAAGAGTTAAATTAGTGGTAATAAAATCAGAGATGATGTTGCTAAGAATTAACCTATGGAAGGCTGAACCACCAAGATTCAGATGGATTTTCATCACACCAATCCCTATGCTGCTCAAATAGAAAGTGAGACAGCCAGCTGTCCCCAACTCAGAAGAGGTGAGAATTCTGCTGTTATTGCCAAAGCTGTGAATGTATCAGCAATAAACCAAACCAACTATCTTTGAAATAATTAGACTTGCTTCAAGAAGTTATAAACATATCACCTGGTTTAACTTTAACTCTCTTGTTGGTCTTGTTTTGGTCTTGACATTTAAATGAAATATATAAAAGTAGGATGCAGATGTTGCTGAGTAACTGTGATACAACGTAACCTATTTAAGTCCTTCAATTAATGAAAGTTGATTTCATGATACCTGTACAATGATTTTTTCCTGTTTAACGATATTGCCATAAGTTTTATATTGAACTGTATATGGGCTATCTCACCGCCACTCTTTCAATCCAGATGAACAGTCTGGACCTGAAATATTGACTATCCATATTTGCTCCACAGATGCTGCCTAACCCACTAATTTCCTCATGCAGTTTGTATTTTGATGCCGGCTGCCCTTGGTCCTTTCTGGCGGTGTTTGATTTGAGACATGCTATTGGAGTAACTGAAGCATATAACTGCGGATTGTAGATGGTACACATGGAGGCCAAAGTATGGCCATGGTAAAGGGATTGAATGTTAGGGTTAGCATGGAATGTCTGTCAAAGAAACTGTTGTGATCTAAATGGTGTCCAGTTTCTAATCCAGACAAATGGAAAATTACGTCTTCATGTTCCTGTCTTGTCCCAATCAATGGAAATCTTGGGGGAGTCAGAAGGTCAGTCATTCAACCCAATATACCCAAGTATCTTATCTACAATATTATAGCCTCAATATTAATGTGGCTAGTTTGTGGAAATCCAACAATGTTGAAAGTGGGGGGGAAGTGGGTTTTATGCATCTGATGCATCAAACTTGATAACCAGACATGGTGAAGTTAGAGAAACATGAAGCAGAGTTATGAATGGGTTGAAGTTTGCTATGGGTTTGAAAAGCAAGCCAGCAAAAGTGGTCAGTGAGCAACTAATTGGCGGTGTTGACAGGTGATCTATGGGAGGCATTCAAAGGATATTAAAAGTCGGATGAAACAGAAAAAGAGAAGGGTTTTGGTTCAGTTAGAGGAAAAAAAATGAGAGATGAGGTCCTACAACAGTCTAGAATATGTATGAGATATTTACAAATAGGAGAATGAAGAGGGGACATTAAATGATACTGGTGTGCAAGGGTAATGAAAATTCCAAAGCATTTTGTAAGTAACTTGAGATCAAGACGATAATGAGAAAAAGGGTAGGCGGTACCAACCAGAGATCAAAGGGCAACCAGCAAATGGAGCCAGGTATAGGTGGGAAATTAACTGAACACTTCTCATCTGTATTTATTACTGAGAAGAAATTGTTGTTAGAGAATTTAGAGATGCGGGAGATGGAATTCTAGTAAAGATATCTATTATAAAGGAGGTATTGGGTAATGGTCTCAAATGTTCCCAGGACCTGATGAGATTTATCCAAAGCTTTTATGATAGGCAAGGGAACAGACTGACATACATTTTCAAGTCTTCTCTGCCCACAGAAGAGATGACAGGATAACAGCGAGAGGGGTAATCGTGTTCCAGAAGGGCAACGGGGATAAGCAGGTAATCAGAGGCCACTAAATATAACATCAGTGCTGGGGAAACTATTTTTTGAAGTTCTAGGTCAGAATTAATCTACACATAGGAGAGGCAGGGATGCGTGGTTTTATTAAGGGGACATCCTGCCTGACTATTTTTTATCAAGGGGATAACTAACCGTGTTAATGAGAGTAGTGCAGTTGACACAGTCTACATGAAGTTCACTGAGGCCTTTGACAAGGCCCTACATGAATTGTTGGTCTAAAAGGTAAGAGCTCATGTATGAGTTCCAGTGAAATTTGTCATCCGAAATCTGAAATTGGTTTGTGTCAAGGGTTGGTTATTTGATTGGAAGATTCTGATGTAGTGTATCACAGGTATTGGTGCTGGGATATTTTCTATTTGTTATAAATGTCAACACCCTGGATGTGAATGTGGGAGTTATGATTAGTAACTCTGCAGATAAAATATGGTCAGAGGTATTGATAGTGAAGATGGTAATGTTCAGTTACAGAACAATTTTCTGATGAGTTGGTGAAATGGGCAGAGCAAAGGCAGATGGGAATCTAATCCTAAAAAATGTGAGGTGATACATTTTCAGAGGTTCATGAAGCTATCGTATACACAATGAATGGTAGGGCTCTCAGAAGTCCTGAGGGACAGAAGGACCTTGGTGAACATATCCAAGGATCCCTGAAAACAACAGTAAAGGGAGATAAATTGATTAAAGTGTTTATTCTTGTCTTCATTGGCAGGGAATGGAATATATGAGAAGGAAGGTTATAGTACAACTATATAAAATATATGTTAGGCCACAGCTGATGTTTTGTGTGAATTACAAGTTTGCATTGTGTTGGAAGGATGTAATTGCACTGGAGAAGGTGGAGAGGAGATTCACTAGGATGTTGCCTGGGATGGAATGTTTCAGCTATAAGGAGCGATTGGATAGTTGCTGGATTTGTTTTGTTTTGGAGCAAAAGGATGAGGAATGATCTGATCTGAGATGTATAAAACTATGAGGGTGATGGATAAGAAAGATAGTGAAAATTGTTTCCTCATGGCAGAGGTGTCTCTGTCCAGATAGCAGAGGTTTAAGATAAAGAGTAAAAGATTTAGAGGGAATTTGAGGAAAGAAAATGCATTTATAGTGTGGCGAAAATGTGCCACTCGTTGCCTGTGTGGTGGTGGAGGTTGGCAGATGGCAAAAAATATTTATACGGGCATTTGAAATGGCAAAAGGCTAAGAGCCAAGTATTAGGAAATAGGATTAGTATGGATAGGTACTTGATACCCTGTCTAGACACATTGTTTCCATACTCTGTGAATATGGGATTATAAAATATTGGCAGCACCTCGCAACTTGCCATTGACTATCTCATAAGAAGGGTTGATAGCACACTGTTCAAAGAGTCAAATCTGTGGCTTTGCATGGATTTTTGAGGGGCATGATTATATTGAGTGAATTTTTTGCAAAGCTAATAAGGAACATTTATTAAAGTAGATAGACACAAAAAGCTGGAAGTT
This sequence comes from Leucoraja erinaceus, assembly GCF_028641065.1. Classification (NCBI taxonomy): domain Eukaryota; kingdom Metazoa; phylum Chordata; class Chondrichthyes; order Rajiformes; family Rajidae; genus Leucoraja; species Leucoraja erinaceus. The sequence goes on from NC_073383.1 coordinate 25,759,483, forward strand.
TCGGGTCTGAAGAAGGGTCTTAGCTCGAAATGTCACCCATTCCTTCTCTCCAGAGATACTGCCTGTCCCGCTGAGTTACTCCAGCTTTGTGTGCCTATCTTCGGTTTAAACCAGCATCTGCAGTTCCTTCTTACACAATGATGAAAGTAGCATATTTGATATAGTTTGCATTAATTTCTACACTAAACACTGCACCGTGTGTAAAACTGGCAATAAATGCAAAGGTCTAATGATCAAAGGGGAAGTGACGTGTTGGATCCATGTTTGACTCAAGATGGGAAGTTAAGGGGAATAGTTGATTGGATTTTTATATCTGAAATACTATTTGCAGAGGATTTCCAGTAATTCCCCTGCTAGGCCGCTTCTGGTGTAATATGTCAACAGACACTGTGTGTGAGTCATGATTATGAAGTTTGTACATGCAACAAAGATTGGCTGTAAAAAGTAGCAATGGAATTCAAACTTACTGCAGTCCGAGTGTTCCCCAACCGGAAACCATGCCGGAACCATGAGAAACATTCCCAGGTGAGGGCCAGGCCTGTACCATACAAACCAAATAACCCTGAGTGGTACAAGAAAGCTCACTATGATCTTTGCAAAGCTATCAAGAATACCAAGAGACAATACCAGGACAAACTTGAGTCCCAGTATAATCATTCAGACACCTGCAGACTGTGGCAAGGGCTGAATACTATAACTGGCTGCAAAGCGAAGTCAAGCAATGTTGCTGTTGATAATGCGGCACTACCTGATGAACTTAATTAGTTTTAGATCAAGGAGGTCCTACTGCAGTTGTACAGGGCCCTAGTGAGACCGCACCTGGAGTACTGTGTGCAATATTGGTCTAATTTGAGGAAGGACATTATTGCTATTGAGGGAGTGCAGCGTAGGTTCGCCGGGTTAATTCCTGGGATGGCAGGACTGACACGATGAAAGAATGGGTCGACTGAGGTTGTATTCATTGGAATTTAGAAGGATGAGAGGGGATCTTAAAGAAACATATCAAATTCTTAAAGGATTGGACAGGCTAGATGCAGGAAAAATATTCCCGATGTTGGGGGAGTCCAGAACCAGGAGTCACAGTTTAAGAATAAGGGGTAGGCCAATTAGGACTGAGACGAGGAAAGACTTTTTCACCCAGAGAGTTGTGAATCTGTGGAATTCTCTGCAACAGAAGTCAGTGGAGGCCAATTCACTGGATGTTTTCAAGAGAAAGTTAGATTTAGCTCTTAGGGCTAAAGGAATCACGGGATATGGGGAAAAATCAGGAAACATCTCTGTAACTGGATCCTTGATCTCCTGACCAACAGACCACAATCAATGAGGATAGGAGACAAATCATCCTCTACGATAATTCTCAACACTGGTGTCTCAGCCCCTTTTCTCCTTGTACACCCAAGACTACAGCCAAATAAAGGTAAAACTCAATTTACAAATTAGCAGACCACACTGCCATAGTGGGCCGGGTATAAAATAATGCCAAGGTGGAGTATGGGAAGGAAATTGAGAACATCGTAGCCTGGTGCCAAGACAACAACCTTTCTCTCAATATCAGCAAAAAAAAAGAGATTGTGATCAACTTCTGGAAGCGAAACAGTACGCAGATACTGATGACGTCGATTTAGAGATGGCTGAAAGCTTCAAGTTCCTAGGAGTAAATATCACCACTAACTTGTCCAATACCAGCCATATTGAAGCAATGGCCACGAAAGCACGGCAGTGCCTTTTCTTCCTTAGAAGGCTGAGGAAGTTCGGCATATCGCCAACAACACTCACCAACTTCTACAGATGCGGCGTAGAAAGCATTTTATCGGGATGCATCATGGTTTGTGAACAGCTCCATCCAAGACTGCAAAAATGTGCAATGAATTGTGGACGCAGCCCAAACCATCACACCAACCAATCATCCTTCCATTGATTCCATCTACACTTCATGCACTCTCAGCAAGACCACCAGTCACTCCCTCTTCTCCCCTACCCCAGGTGACTGAGCCATCCTATCACCAACTAAAGAGCGGTCCTGAGCTACCATCTACCTCATTGGAGACCCTTGGACTATCTTTAATCGGACTTTACTGAACTTTATCATGCAATGTTATACAGTTCTTCAGCCCACAATGTCCATGCCGAGCATGATTCCAAATTAAACTCATTTCATCTGCCTGCATGTGATCCAAATCCCTCCACTCCCTGCATATCCATTTGCCTAGCTAAAATATCCTATCCTCTCTGCCTCCACCACCACCGATGGCAGCAGGTTCCAGGCACCCAGCACCATCAATGTAAAGAACCTTACTCCACGCATGTCCTTTAAAATGTGCCTCTCGCACCTTAAAGCAATGCCCTCTAGTTCTTGACATTTCCACCCTGTGAAAAAGGTTCTGATTGTCTATCCTATCGATGCCTCATAAATTTATATACTTCTATCAGATTTTCCCTCAGCCTCTGGCGAGCCAGGATGTTTAGGCGCTAAAAAACTGAAATAGGCAGGCAAAAAGGCATAATAAAATTGCAAAAAGCATAAAAAGGCATTTATTTCCACCCCCAAAATATGGTTAAAAATGATAATATAAAGGTATTCTACATTAAATGACCAAAGTTGCCTGGTTGCACATATTTACAAGCAATTATTTCAAATTATCTGGTGTTAAATTATGCCGTCTCTCAGACAGAATATGCTTCAGTTGTGAAAAACTTATTTCTACCTCAGCTGAGGGCACTGGTGCATACCCAAAACAAGTTACAGACTCTATATTCATGTTGATATCTTGTGCATTACAACTACCTTTGACAACTTTAGCTATGTTTTGTATTTCTTCAAGATCTTTGTTAGCTAAAATCACTCTCTCACATTTTCCTTGTATATCTTTACCTACATCGTCAGGAATTTTACGGATATCGTCAGTTACTTTGTTGAAAACCTGCAAGTTATTCACTAATGGTTTGCCACATTTCTCAAGGGAAGTGATAGCTTGTGGGAAGTTTGCAAAATTGGAAGCAATAAACACCAGATCGCGGTGGAGGAACTTTTTCTGCATGATTTCACTGACGATCCTGACTGCAGCAGATTCTTCTTCAAAACAGTTGACAAATTATTTTGTGTTTTCGAAATTTGCAGCATAGTAGAGTACAGCAGAGTACCATGTATCCCACCTAGTCAAAACGGGCTGAGGAGGTAGTGGAATCTCGGGTGCCATTTCCTTGAACATGCTTTGAAGAAGAATTTCTTGACATTGGAAATTAGGCGATCGACATTTGGAAACAAACTATGTATGTGCTTGACAATTCTATGAAGTCCTTGGGCTAAGCATGTCAAATGCAACATTTTGGGGGAATAAAACTTTAAGAGCACGAGCAGCTTTTTTAATGTTCGGAGCTGCATCAGTCACAAACAGAAGAACATTCTCGTGTTTTATATCTTCTGGCCAATGATCAGCAAGTAAAGATGTAATCAACTGAGTAATAGTTGAGCTGTTTGACTTCTCCAATACTTCCAATGTCAACAAATACTCCTTTGATGGTTGACCTGCCTCCAGTGTACCGATGACCACATTAGCAACATATCTCCTCACAACATCGGTTGTTTCGTCTATTGGGATCCATATTATGTTGCATGCAACTTCAACTCTAATTTTCTGCACAACAAAGTTGAAGTTGATGTCAACATGATTTTTCTGTAATTATGACTCGCTTGGTATATGTTCCTCTATGTATGTCTCTAAAAAAACTCTGAGAGATTTGTTTTCCAATTTCCAAATGAAATTCCAGCATCAATGAATGCCTTGCACAGACCACTCGAAAACTCAGATTTGAGACTGGAGCCAGCAGTAAATGTAGTGAGGAGACAAGCTTGGGTATTTCGCTTGTGTAGGCTACATCCCAGCGATATCAACATTGACTTCTCTAATTTTAGATAGCCCTTGTCTTCTCCCTCCTCCCCCTCACCCTTTCCAGCTCTCCTTCTAGTCCTACTCTCTGCCTCTTCCTTTCTCTTTCCCAACTCCCCCCCCCCCACATCAGTCTGAAGAAGGGTCTCGACCAGACACGTCGCATATTACTTTTCTCCATAGATGCTGCCTCAGCTGCTGAGTTTCTCCAGCATTTTTTGTCTACCAATGATTTTTCCAGCATCTGCAGTTCTTTCTTAAATAGAGCTTGGAGAAGGCAGCGGGCAGCGGCATGAACGAATGAATGACCGATGGTGGCGCCCCCGATTTCGCCCCGGTGGTGGAAATTTTCTTGTAAGTTATACTATGTTAACACGTTAATAATAACATTAATATTAATATGTTAACATAAAAAACGTCTTTGAAATTGATGGCGGCAGTAACCCGACTTTGGAGGTTCGGCGGCGGGCCCAGTAGATGACATCGTCGGGAGCTTGCAGGTCACAGGTTGGTGACCTGTTTTTCTGGAGCTCCCACGACAACAGCTTCTTCCGCTGGACTGGAGGGCGGGAGCTTCGACCACCCCGGGCCACGGAGATTGAACCGGCCCGTTCGTGAAGCACGGTTGAGCCGTGGGACTAAAGCACCATCACCCGGTGGGGGTCATTGGAGGCCTGGATCGCCACAGCGAAGAGGGAGAACAAGGAGGGAAGAGACAAAGACTTAAGATTTTTGCCTTCCATCAAAGTGAGGAGGTGTCTGGTGAACTCACTATGGTGGATGTTAAATTTGTGTTAATTGTGTGTTTTGTTACTTTATTATATGTATGACTGTGAGGCAACAACATTTCGTTCAGACCGAAAGGTCTGAATGACAATAAAGTTTCCAAGATCCAAGAAATCACGGTACAACTAGAGAAAATAGCACGACCTTTGAGCAAAACGGCAAAAAAAGGCTGATTTAGGCACTCGGTCATGAAAAAGGCATTATCCTGGTGAAATCGTCAAAAAAGGCATGAAAAGACACATGGCATTTATGGCAAAATCCCGGCTCTACTTATAAGTAATACCCTCTAATCCAGGCAACTTTCTGGTAAACCTATTCTGCACCCTCTCCAAACTCTCCAAACTCTTCCTGTCATGGGACGACTAGAACTGCGTACAATATGTATGGCCGAACTAAAGGTTTTACAAAACCACGACTAATGTGATTAAAAAGATGATGAAATTAAGATGAAACAGTCTGAAAACAAAGAGATAATGGACATTTCTAGACCAGCAAGGAAGAGATGTAGGTGATGCTCGGTGTGGAGAACATGTGCCCATGACTCTGCATCTTATCACCAGGCACATCTTTTCTAGTAGCAGTAAGAAGGTAGCAAAAGGTAAACCTTAGGAAAAGATGTCAAGGATAGAGATAGGTTGGAGGTGGAGCAATGCTAGCAACATGGACAGTACATGGACAGGAAAATAAGTTATTACTGTAGATGTTTCAGCAAAGACTGCAGACTATAGGTAAATCTAAAGTTGCACATAGACCTTCCCTCTGAGTTGGATCAGAAAAGAAAGGTATTAGAGATAGGTTAATTATCTCAAAAGCTCAAAGTTGAAGGAAGAAAAATAATGGCACACTGCGGCACATGCAGAATGATGGCACAGTGGCGCAACAGTAGAGTTGCTGCCTTACAGCCAGAGACCTGGGTTTGATCCTGACTACTGGTACAGCCTGTACGGAGTTTGTACATTGCCCTGTGACCACATAGGTTTTCTTTGGGTGCTCCAGTTTCCTCCAACCCTCCAAAGACATACAGGTTTGTAGGTTCATCGCTGGTTGGTGCAAACTCGGTTGGCCAAAGAGCATGTTTCCACGCTGTATGTCTAAAGTGCCAACACAATCAATGTGTGTGTTACTCATTACTTTGAGTAGGGGCAGTGAGTAGCCATGATTATACCTATCTAAACATGAAGGTGCTTGGAAATTAGGACCATAGTTATATATGGTGCCAACATACTCAGTGATTTTGTAAGGGAGAGGATCTTTGCAGTTATCAAAAATGTTAAAAATACTCAAGGACAGGTTTTTTGAGAAGAGGATTCTCTGAATCTCCTTAAATTCTCTCCCCCGTGCTCTAGCTTTAACAGATGTGTTGGATTCATGAACATTCTTTACAATTTTTAGATCATTTAATTGAGCTGTTTATGTGCATCACTGTGTCCTTCTTTCTCTGTTCAGTCTGGTTGAGCCTTAAATCTTGGTCTACATCTCTATTGATCATCCTCTCCTGCTCTTTTTGAAATAATCTTATCCACAAGGCTGATCTATTTTTCTTTGATTCCCCCCCCCCCCCCCCCCCCCCCCCCCCCCCCCCCCCACCCCCACGTTCCTTATGAATAACTTCTTTACTTGGGAATTGCCCCTTTTCTTTCAGAACTACTTGCCACCAGTCATAGTTAAACCAGCAATAAAACTGTCTGAAGAAGGGTCTCTACCTGAAATGTCACCCATTCCTTCTCTCCAGTGATGCTGCCTGTCCCACTGAGTTACTCCAGCATTTTGTGTCTATCTTCTATTTAAACCAGGATCTGCAGTTCTTTCCTACAAATAAAACTTGGGAAATGGATTAACGATTCCAGATCCACTAAAATGAAAATATGAGGCTGTTTCTTGTCAAATGAGTAATAAGGACTACTATAAACCATAATAAAACCAGAAATACAGGAAATACTCAGCAAGTCAGGCAGCATCTATGGAGAAACTGAGTTTTTTTTTGTCATTGCAGAACTCAGCATGTTCTGATAGGACACAAAGTGCTGGAATAAATCCGCAAGTCAGGAAGCATCACTGGAGAATGTGGAAAGGTGACGTTTCGGATCGAGACTAACAAAGGGTCTCAACATGAAACGTCACCTATCCATGTCCTCCAAAGATGATACCTAACCTGCTGAGTACTCCAGCACTTTGTGCCCTTTTGTGTATTAACCAGCATCCACAGTTCCTCGTTTCTACATCTCAGCATGGCTTTTTTTTTTTAATCGGATTTCCAGCTGCTACATTTTTGTTTTGAAAATGAAGCGAATGAAATGAAAATGAAGAGAATGAAATGAACATTTTACAAGAACGTCAGAAAGGATTTACTCCTAAATTGCTGTAGTACTTTAGTTAGTTCACGTAACCTTTCAAATGTTATTCTAAACCTTGATTTCGAAGTCAACATACCCATTGGTGATGATGAATTTAGACCCATTTTGTCAATAACCTTCCACGTGAGTTTTGTTGGGGCCCTATCAATAGCACATCTGGAGACCTGCACCATTGTCCCAGACTAGGGGAGATTATGTGTTCGGCACGGACTAGAAGGGTCGAGATGGCCTGTTTCCGTGCTGTAATTGTTATATGGTTATATGGCTGTGCTTGACATTTGATAACGCACCACCAATCATCGCTTCATGTCATGGCCCTTGTAATTTCTTCAATTAATGACGGAACGTGTGTGTCAAATGTTACATATGGCCTGAATATCATTCAATTCGATTTAAGAAGATTTCTGCCAGCCGAGGAAAAAACATAGTAAACCCCTTTAATGTTAAAGGTACAAGACACCTGAAGCTTTCGGTGTAACACAAGTGTTACATATTGTTCTCAATTGCATATCTGTTAGCTGCCTTCACAATATGAATGCATTGTACAATGTGGGTGTGGTAGATTGGCGTAACAGATATATGCATGGATGTGAAACATTTAGCATTCAAAACATAGCAAGGAATTAATTGTTGTTACCGCGCTGTGCGTCATCACGGGAAATTGCAATTTACGTCAATGTAATCGAACTGATTTCTCTGTCTATGGACAAATATGCCAATAGTTTCTGTATTGCCAGTGTATAATATTGAGTTGCAGCTCTCTGGTAGGTTCGTATTTAAAACTGAAGTCAGCAGATAACCTAGATTTGACTGATAATTAGAATTTCAGGCTTGCAAAATAAGAAGATGGGGGACATACGTACCACACTTAACCCTAAATTCGGCGACCGGAATTGGTGTAAGCGGAATGATAATGTCCTCCAACGTTCGTAATGATTAATATCTATGTTGATTCAAACACGATTAACAATATAAACAATACTGTCTCCAATAACACTTGATCTCGGTGAAGTAAGGCAATGGTTTATGACATGCATGATGGTACGCGTCGATATGCTGATAAAATATAGACTTATTCCAGCGAATATACAGCTGTTATTAAAATTGAAAACGACACCTAAATTTCAAAGTATCCGTGGTTGAAAAGGTCAAACGTTCCATTTCCCCTGATGTGAATGTTCTTTGCCCTTCCAAGAGTCACAAAAATAACATTTCTGATATTTGATTTTCCGATAAGATTACGGTGTTCACGTTTGGGACCGTTTCAGTACATCATTGTTATTTGTGAGAGAGCAAAACTGTTATTTTTTCGACCTTCATGGAAAATCCAAGTATTTAAAGCATGACAACCTTTGTTTTGGTGATTCATTGGGTCGGTTTTGCTTCAGTTTCTTGCTGGTATATGAATTATGTGTGCTGTGAGGCTTGTAACAAAATACCTAGCGCAAATGAGATGGCACAGTTCATTTTTGCATGCAAAGTTTCCGTCCCGAAATTCCCAAAACAGATGCGCATAGGTAATCCTGGTTTGCAAACTGTTCTTTATATTAACATCAAATCCTCAAAATTATATGAGCATCTTGGTCAGCATGGACCAGTTGGGCCGAAGGGCCTATTTGTGTGCTGTACGACTCTATAGGCATTTCAGATCGAATAATTTAACTTTTAAAGCATGCTTTATACCCCGACAAACACCCAAAGAAACCAACTAGTAACCCGTGAAATACAGTATTAGAATAATATGAAGAAAGTGGAATGTCCGATTATTTTCATGGTTATAACGTCTTTCGTCCCTTTAATTCGCAATTTGTCCATTGGTCAAACCCATCGTTTCATTCGCGTGTGACTAAATAGAATTTGCGAAATAACCTTCCTGCCTTGATTGTGCCATGTCCATTTGAGGAAGTATTTCCTTGTTAGCAACAATATTTTTTGGGTCTCTCGCAAAACATCGTATGAAATTGGAAGTCTCGAAGTAATTGATCATGGTCTCGTTTTTTTTTTTACAACAGTTCGTTCATCAGGTGGCCCTTACTTTTCTTGGTAATCGAGTTCAAAATCCACTGACGTTCGCCTTTAAACCACCCTTGTCTCCTTCTTCCACAACCAATTAACTTACAGTTTCGCCAATTCTTTTATTTCGCCAGCCTACTACTTGTCGCGACCACACTAATTTAATATTTCACTTGCATGTCTCCCCAGTTTCCTACGCGATTGAGAATGTATAACTTTTTAAAATATGGTTATTACGTCGTTTCCTTTTCCAGTTGTCACGAATTTAAATTATCTCCCATCACGGGTGTATGCATACAATTTTTCTTCCAAAAAGTGTAACTAATGAAAGCTGTGATGGGTTCGGGTTTGGCGAGACGCCTCCAGACATACTCTTGACATTTGGATGAAGCAAGGACTCAAAGGTTTGTCAATCTGGAGCGCCCTCTCCTGGTCAGTTTCATTTTCTATTTAAGACCTTGTAGGGAAACATTGCTTCCAAATCAAAATACAAATAAAACCCAAACACGTCACGCATTTGATAAAATATTCTCAAAGAATAATAGAGAAAAGAATAGGTATTATTGTTGTTAACGTTGCTGATATTTAGGCAGTGACGCAGTCGTGCGTGGCGCCAGGTTGATTATTCTTATGTTACAATAAACTTGCATCAATAATTAATCGATTAAACAACCCACTAAAGTTCAAAATCCTTGCTATAAAGTCTGAATTTGCTTTCCCTTAGTGTTAGATGCTCTCGATGCTGCATCTTTCTCTACCATTTGTTAGCTATTGCAACCTTCGGGCGCACCTGCTGCGTGCTTAGGATTCTCAACATGGACTAATACCCCAGAGGCACTAAATGTACCTGCTGAAAAGTCACGTAACTCGGGCGAAACAAAGCAACCTGGACAGTGTTGGCGTGACACATTTTGGAGCTGTGGAGGTGATGTGTGACTCATTCCTGCGTCGTGTCGGATAAACGGGCGATTCACACTTTCAAAGCAGCAAATCAAACGTACTTCTGAAAAAAAAAGGTCATACTGAATGGGATTTTTTTTTTGTTCTTGATTTATATTCCGACATCGTTTTCCTTGGAGTATTATAAGCGTCCTTCATGCTGACGGAAACTTGCATGTCTACAGATGTAATTTAGTTGTTGGGAGCCAATTGGTTGGAGACTGCAACCTGGGCATCTTCGCGACACGGTAAAGTCCTCCTCGTTGCTTACCTGAAAAATTAAATGTTCTTAGAGACTCCTTTTCTTGTACGAGTTATTTTACTAAAATTCGCGGCTAACTTTCCCGTGCTCCTCCACATGGACGGATTATATATTTGGGTGGTTTAAAATCTCAGTGGGTAAGTACAACGTCTCCAGTTTTTTTTTAAACGAATGGAATTAACTTGAATATGAAACATACTGTTTTCCACTGATTCGTCCAAATTCATAAATCGAGTGTTGGGCGATCATTGTGTGTCACAAATTCGACTGTACTTTGCGAGGATAGTTACTGTGTTAATTATAGATAATGGGAGTGTGGCTGATTAAAATGATATCAAAGGTCAGATTGGTCTTTTAATGGCATGGTTACTTATCGAAAATTTGTTTCTGGTCACGGCATTGATTATTTTACCATTCGGTTAAATCGTGTCGGGCGATATTTGATCACGCAATGATCATTACTCTTCATCGGCTAAATCAAATGTTTTTGCATAAATTAATTCAAATTGACAATGGCCATGATTGCATTGGTGAATGACAATTGATGTGGCATTTTTGGTGGGTGACATTGTCCTGCTGGATGTCCTTTGTGATCAAGTGCAGAATGTAGGATATCAGGCGGCGAAGCAAAGGCAATAGAAATTATTTCACTCAATGTTTTCAATGAGATCTTTGATCAGATGTGCCAAACATTTTGACGCGCGATTCCATTAAAGTGTCTGACCTATATCGAGCCTCGTCCTTTTAAATGGTTTCTTGAATTATTATTTGCTACTTTCCCATCAATATTGATTGCAACATTGCTTGCGTGAGACATGTCTGTCTGTACAGGCGCGACTCATTGCTTCTCCCACCTTCCGTGAGAGCATTTTAGCGCCCTGAATGCTAATAAAGTAAAATGTTTGAAGGCTGGTCTCAAAGCCACTCGCCCTGTCTCTCTGCCTCACATACGCACAGCGGCTTCCGAAGAAAACAAACGAAACTTATTACTTTCCTTGCAGAAGCCCGCGACATCGTGTCAGACATTGAGGAGAAAGGATTCTAAAGAAGGCGTCAACCCCATTTCACCCAGGACTTTGCATCTGCCAGAGCCGATGGCATCCTCCGCGCCTTCATCCTCCGGTGCCGGTCCAGATCCCAACTCAACGAGTTTGCGGCCGGGAGACAGAAATACAAGTAAGCGGTTTCTATCCAATTTCAAGAAGATCTCGCCACAGCATAATTGCCGAAGTGCCCTATTGTCGTGTTGTTGTATGTAGAAAATCTATGAACAAACATTGCAAAATCTGAACGCCATCTCAGAAATGTTTAAATGAATATGTTTCAGTAATACTAAGCAGCATTGACGTTCCCAATACCGTTGCGTGATTTATGCCTTTGTGTTTATTTAAGTGCAGAGTTTAGTCGTTTTAATTTATTTTTACACATACAGCACCTGGAGGCTGCGAAGTATTTTCACTCTGTGCAAATAAGCATACAGCTGTAGGTGGAAAAAAGAGAGACACCGTCTGAGCTGTAATTTCAGAGGGATTTGTGCACTTTGCTCATTATCACAGACCCTTTTAGTGGTGATTTTGAGTGGACGTGTAATTATACGAGGGTGAATACGAAGGCGGCTGCAACACCTAATTGTAGCTCTTATGAATTCGCTAATAGCTCCGACGACATACAGCGAAAGAAAGAACTATTGAGCTGGGCACGATGAGAATGGCGCTAATAGATCTCATCAGTCTATTACACTGCCTCGATAATTTTGACATCAGGTACAAATAAACAAGTCGGATGACATAATCTGCACCAACAAAGAAAAACTTGCCACAAACAAAGATGAGTATTGCAATCATTACACTTGTGGTATATGTGCCCTGAAGGGGCTCATGTGCTACCAGGCGAGAATATGTATTCCATCTGCCAAGAAGCATTGGAGTAACCTAGATTTCGCTTTGTCCATTGTCAAGCCTTAAAATCTGGAATTGAAACGATGCTGCCTTATCTCAATATCTTCATATTTTACCTCCGCATCCCGCCTCCGTTCCCATCCACGAGTCGCCGTCTCTCTCTCTCTCTCACACACACACACACACACACACACACACACACTCACACACACGCGCGCGCACACACGCACACACACGCGCGCGCGCACATACACACGCGCACACACACACACACACACACACACACACACACACACACACACACACACACACATACACACACACACACATACACACACACACACACACACATATACACACACACACACACACACACACACACACACACACACACACACACACACACACACACACACACACACACACACATATACACACACATACACACACACACATATATACACACACACACACACACACACACACACACACACACACACACACACACACACACACACACATACATATATACACACACACACACACACACACACACACACACACACACACACACACACACACACATACACACACACACATACACACACACATATACACACACACACACACACACATATACACACACACACACATACACACACACACACACACACACACACACACACACACATACACACACACACACACACACACACACACACACACACACACACACACACACACATACACACACACATATATATATATATACACGCGCAATCACACACACACACACTAATCTCCCCCATTTTTTAGTTTTAGGCATAGTTCGCCTTGTAGTTGAAGGGAAGCAAACGGGTGCCATTCATATTATATCGAATTTACCATTCAAATCAGTTTACCTTATCTTGTTAAAGCAAGATTTAAAATATGTACGATATAGACTGATATACATTCACGACGTCATTATTAGCAAAGTATGTGGGTCAATAAACGCTTGCTGTACCTGTAGTGAATTTCGGAGTCGGTAAATGTGAAGAGCACGTCGTGTGCATGTTTGTCCTTTCCTCTGTAATCGTGTTTCTTGCTTGTCCTAGTCTTATATCATTAGCTCGTGGTATGCTTTATCTCACAGTCACTGACCTGGGGCTCATTTGTCTGTCAGTGCTTTTTCACGCAAGTGTCAAGAAGAGGCTATCCTCTGGCTGTCAAGAGTCACGAAATTCTCCAGAAGAAGGGCAGAGCCTGGCAGAGAAATCGTGCTCATCTGGCGCGGCCACATTTACAAAGAGACAACCATGGAGGGTTCGGGTGCATTCGGGAAACAATTTCCACATCTTTCACCAAATCCAAACAGATTTTCTGTTAACTCCTCCTGGCTCTATTCTACGGAGCTGAAATTCCCATCTAATCACTTGTTAATGTAGATGAATGACATCGCCTTCCATCGAAAAAATATCTGCAACCCACAGAAGTGGAACCACTGAAACTTGCAGTGTGATTTTTATTTTAGTTTATTACTGGTGGTTAAATATAATCACAAAATATAGCTTTATTTTCCAATCTATAAGTTAGATGTTACTTCGCGCTTTCTTTAGAATTCGCTTTTGAAGATATATTTATTTTGGGGGGGATTTCATCATTCGCTTTCGCTCCAGTTGCGTAGCTACATAGCCATCTTTGTGATGCTATTAGTATTTACACGCCCCATATACCCGGGCTCTGGTGCTGCCAGACTAGGGAGAGACTTCCAAATTGCCGCTTCACTCAGCCGTTAAGATCAAGGAGAAATATATGTCATGTTCCTAATTTTTAATTAAATGCATCGATATGTGCATCCTATAGGCTGATTATATTGAGGGCCGATTTGCTATATTTAAAGCCTAATGATTATAAATGTTCTCAATCATATTTCTTACTCTCGCGTATAACCCCCAGAACACTCCTTGTAACTCACCACTCTGGGCTGCACAGTCATGCGGATTACTTGGTTAGATTTTGAAATAAATTGCCACACGAATCATTAACTTGCTATTATTGAATATCCATTAAAATGGATACTCAGTAATAGGGTAACGCATAAATGCAAATGAAGGCGTGTGTTTGAAATATATAAACGAATTACATTCGTGCAAAACAGGGTAATATTCCCTGGCTGGCAGCTAGTCGTCCGGAGCAGAGTTAGTCAAATATCATTTTTCAGCCAATTAAGTCCTGGACTGCTCTCCCGACCTCATTTCACGCTGGTTTGTTTTAAGCTCGCAATTTGCCGGAAGTGTGCCAACATTTATTAGATAGTCAGTCCTTGGACGACCTGGTTTGTTATTCAAGGAAATACAACAAAGTAGGAGAAAAACGGGAAGCTTTTGTGCCGCCACATAAAAAATGATGAAAAGAACGCCAAATATTTAACACGAAGCTTGCATACTGTATCAGTCTAATTCTGCTTTACATAATGACATTCATTATCTGTCAGGAATGCACCGAACGCGATGAGGATCGCTTTGCAGCTTTTCATGAAACATGTTGGGGAACTAAATCAATGCAAACCTTTTTAGAGTTAGTAGTTATCCTCGGGATACATCGTGAAATCTGTCCAAACTGTTGTTAATTAGTTTCACAGAAGACCAGATCCTAGATGTAAACATTTCTCGTTCTTTCTATTATTTCAGCCTATGACACTTGGTGCGGAGTTGCTCATGGCTGCACAAGAAAACTTGGTCTGAAAATCTGCGGTATGTAATTCTCTATTTGATATAAACAAACAAATCTTTCAAATAGAATTTGGGTAACTTTGGTATGCCAGGGTCAATCAAAAAATATATTTTCGTTATTTGCTTCACATACGTTTTCAATCAAAGAATGGCATGTGTGCGCATCTGGTACACACTTGCCGAATTTAAAATGTATTTGAATGTGTATTTTAGGAGCCGCTGCAGAGTTGCGGATGGACAGCGAGAAAATGGGATTAGTCCAGATTAGCTTTTTTTTTGTGGTTGTGGACTTGTGGGTCTCAAATTATGTTTGGGCAATGTTTGGGCATTACGGTTAGTCAACTTTGTGTTATCGGCAACTTATGTTCGGCAACTTTGATAGTTCAACCAATTTAACAACTGACATCCACAGCAAAGACCTGACCGACCAAACCCAATGAGGACCAGTTCTTTGTTTTGGTATTGCTAATTGAGGCAAATATCAGAACAATGTTTGAGATCATCTTGAAATAGGATCATTGAGGCTCGGGGTCTTTCTGTACACTCAGGTTGAGCGTCTTGTAAAATATCTTATCCAAAAAGGTAACATCCGTTACGATGTAGCAATCTTCGGCAGTACGCTGAGACATCAGCCCATATTATAAGTCTGAAGAAGGATTTCGGCCCGAAACGTTGCCTATTTCCTTCGCTCCATAGATGCTGCTGTACCCGCTGAGTTTCTCCAGCTTTTTTGTGTACAGCCCATATTATAACTTCAGATAGCCCTTGTTTTCTCTCACCATCCCTTTGCCCTTCCCAGTTCTCCCATTAGTCTTACTGTCTCCGCCTACATTCTATCTGTGTCCCACCCCCTTCCCTGACATCAGTCTGAAGAAGGGTCTCGACCCGAAATGTCGCCCATTCCTTCTCTCCAGAGATGCTGCCTCACCCTGCCTCACCCAGCATTTTGTGTGTAGCCCATATTATCAAGTACCCGGTGAAGTAAAAGATCACCAGTCAAATATGTTGGTTAATAATGGAAAGTTGTGGCCAATTTACTAGCAAGTGAATAGATTTATCAAAAGTTCCAATAAACACGCCGTGAAATCTATGAAATATCTTCTGTTTTTTGCAAAACAAGGTTAGCTCAAAAAATATAATCCTTCATATAATTCCCTTGCCTCCCAAGATCATTTACTTTCTGTACAATACAATATTTGTAGTTTTCAGTGAAATGTAGTTGACTTTCACCCCCAATGGAATGGAAACCATCTCACTCATGTCTGACTTCCTTCCGCCTAAACTTTAGAAAGGACATTGGAATAAAAACCTAAAGCAAATGGATTATAGCAGTCCATAGTGCAAAATAAAATTGCTTCTTATTTCGGTCTTAAGCAGAGCTCCCATTTTTTTCATTAGATATTTGTACAATTCCTTCCATAATTCACACTAAAGAAACGGAAAATACACCTTGTTTTATTTTACAGTCTGAGCAAATTTATAAAATAATGAACTGGCATAAATACACCAAACGCAACAATGATTATATTTTGAGGTACAATCTATTTGCAGTCTAATCGCTGTGCGGCGAGGCGCAAGGTTTGTGGAAACCCGAGCGTGAATATAGAATAATCACCAGGAACTCTTGTGTTCCTCCTAGTGGAGGGGGCACGAATAACACGTGTAATATCTAGGTCCTGGTATATTAAAATGAAACAGAACATGCTGGAAATAGTCAGCGATGCTCTCTCTCTCCATCTCACTCTCATATAAACAAAATAAAGTACATTATTGTTGTATTTTATGATAAGTTCTCCTAATGCCAGCAAATAATTGCATTCTGATTGCACTGTGCAACCCCAGAATTAACGAATTCATCTGTTGGGTGATAGCGAACTGCTTGTTCCATAAATGCTTGACTTATTTCCTTCTAATTGTTACAAAAAATGTTTACATCATTTGCGGGAATCTTGAGCGAAACACAGTGAAGGATCCCTACCCGAAACGCCATCTATCCATGCTCTCCAGAGATGGTGTTTGACCTGCTGAGTTACACCAGTACTTTGTGGGTTTTTTTTTTAATGTTTACAGCACAATTATGGTAACACCAGGAACTACAGGTGCTGGAATCTTGAGCGAAGCACAAAGTGCTGGAGGAACTCAGGAGGTCAGTCAACATATATGGAGGAAATGAGTCTTCCGATCGAGAATCTTCTTCAGACTTTATTCCCTCCAAATATGCTGCCTAACCCGCTGAGTTCCTCCAGCAGTTTGTGTTTCGCTTTTTTTCAACGCTGATTTATTCCCTAGAAGGGTGTGGTGCGCCTCTCTATAACTAAATTACCGTTTATCCATTGTAAGAGATACGGGTTTTCAGTGTGAATACTAACCACTGAGTGAATATTCATGTTGATAAGAATGTATAATCCGAGTATGCTTTGAGCGATGATAAACGAGGATATTGTATTGCATTGACTGAGAAAATTGGCATTTTTTAAAATAATGACCAATGAATCCTCCAGCCTCAGCAAGACGAAAATTAACAGTAAACAACCTAATTAATTTGGCACAATTAACCTAGGGGAGATACATTTAATCATGCTCGAACTATGGAGAGATCGATGATGATACATTGGAAACAGATTAAAAAATTGCTCGAATAGCCATGGGATTTTTATTGACCCTAAATTAGCTTAATCTTCATTGTCGATGTGTGTCATTATAATTTCTCTCCTGCTGCTCAACTGATATTTTTTTACTTTAGAGAATCCCGACAGCCTGCATTACTTCACCAATTCTCCCAACTCTTCCACCTCTAAACCCCAAATCTTCTTTGTTTGTCATGCTGTGGAGCTAGCAATTGGGGACATGCGTTCAGCGTGTGCTGAGTCTGAACTATTGTTCTAATGTTTACCAGCTCGGTTAAAGCTTGACTACATTGTGTTACCTGGGTCAAATGAACTTCAATACAAATGCACTGCGAATACCCACTCTACGAGGTAACTCTTCCTCCACAGTCAATCAGTCTGAAGAAGAGTCGTAACCCGCACCTATGCATATCCTCCACACATGCAGCCTGACCCACTGAGTTATTCTATCTCTTCGTGGTTTCTTTGTAAACAAGCAGCTGCAGTTCATTGTATCTCCCAGCAAAGTTGTTTATTTTAAGATTTATGACCGCTTTGTTCTAAGAAACTTCTGAGCCACAATTTCCCTTCACAAAATATTTTTATTTTTTAAGCTATCTTCATGAGATGAATTTTATGTTCTGATGTTAACCATCTTTGGCGAATCTTCTCCGTAATGTTCAAAATATTATTGACAAATGCTTCAGTATTTTTGCCAGACAGCCAAACAGAGTCTCCACTCGAAAAGTCGGCTGTCAATTTCCTTCCACAGATACTACCTGACCAGCGGAGTTCCTCCCGTAATTTGCGTTTTGCTCAAGATTCCAGCATCTTTAGTTCCTCGTGTCTTTAGAGTTTGCACCCGAAAGCTGAAGGAACTACTTACAAAGAAAAATAATTCGGACACAATGGTGTAGAATAACTGTGGCGTGATTACGGTTTAGGAATAATCAATATAAACGGGTGCGCCGTCTGGCGGTAAAATATGCCATGACTTTAGTCGACTGGAACTAATCCAATCTGACATCAACCTTCGCCATCTCTAGATTTTGTGTACCGAATTTCGAATTCTGCTTCTAACCAAATCACACACGCTTTATTGAATAGCATTGCAGTTTAGACAATTGGTAGCATCACCGACTGGCGAAAAGCAGATTTTGCTGCAGTATTTCTAGTTATGACGCTGAATGGAAGAATATATATATATTTTTAATGTTGTCAAACATTTTAGGGAGCGGGAAGGTTATCTTTTCAAGCCGCCACAAGCAAAGGGAATATCACTCCCTGGTCTAGAGTTTTAAAAAGCTGCGCTCCGTGCACTTTGATGACAGAAAGGCTTTTCATAAAACCCCCAATTGTAGAATATTCCACCCACTGAGTTAATCACTTTTTCACAGCAGTGATTGTTATTGTGGGCACGGAATCGATCAAATATACTACCGTTTTGAAAGCAAAAAAAAACTTATTGTTGAGAAGAAATTAAAAACTATGATCTGGTATCGTGGATTTGCAGTGCCTTTTTTCTCCGGATTCATCAGCCTTATCTGCCCAGGCACCGCCTTCCTCCGGGAATAGATTAATGGAAAACTTATTAAAAGCCTATTCGTCACCTCGCTGTTTTCTGAGATAGCGCGGCCAGCGAACACAAACTCCCGAAATTACAACATAAAAGCAGTCTAGCCTGGATAAATGAACAAGAGCAGCACTGGTTGTTGTCGGGTTAGTTATGTCGTGTTAGGTTAATAATACGCTGGCACTTTTGCGGTAGACGGGTTGTATTTCGTGCGACCGTTTTAACAGACAGCTGCCGAAAGGGAATTAATATTGGAATTGATGAATGGGTCCCTGGAACGTGGAGATGATGAATTATACGAGTACATGTCAAAGCTTGTATTATATCAAGAAAACCATCGTTTGCGTACATAGAAGGCAAGCATTGAAGAAAACTATTCAATTCTCCCTGCTGTTGAAACGGGTTGTTCCGCGCGTTTTACATAAAACTTAAATCAGGGAGGTTTGCTGGTCAAATGGTTAAAAAAATCAGACGTGTATTAATTTTCTGGTGGAATCGTTACAAAGGGTTGAAACTCGACATCACTCTGGTTTCTGAGATTTGAAGATGTCATTCCATTTCAGCAAGTTCTGATTGCAATTGCCCTAGAGCTAAGGTAGAAAAAGAAATCGTGGAGCTGATCTTTCACATTTAGTACAGCCTTTTCCCATCGTTCTGACAATTCTTGAAATTGCAAACGTTTGAAGCAGTTTTGCTACAATGTAAATCACTGTCAACTTGCAAACCCGTCTCTCAGGTTAAATAATTATTTTTAAATAATACAATCTTAGCCGAATTTATGTTGTTGCCTTGAACTGACAACCGTATTGACAAATTACTGGGAGTATTAGATCTTAATTGAAATGTTGAAACGTGTGTTATTTCATGCTGTAAAGAACTGGTTTAGAAATGAATCTGAAGATCTCAAGTGCATGGGATTTAAATCAGAAGATAGTGGTCGCGATGCGGGATGCCTCCATTCATCATTGTTCCTTCCGCTTTGACAGGCTGGAAAGTTTGGCCGGAGGCTCTTTCTGACTTGGCTGCAGTGGCTGCTTCTGGCCGTCTATTATGTCGGGTTTATTTAACGAGAATTCGCCAGTGCACTAAAGAACGAATATTTGTTTTCGCATGGTCGGTTTTGTGCTGACGACATCGTGACCTCAGCCTCCTACGGGCAAATATTCCATATAAATTATCTGCTGAGGTTACAGCGGGACTCTAATAAGCAGTCTCTTCCACTTAGTATTCGACATCTTGCTATAATTACCTTAGAACGAGACAAAACGTTGCAATATGTTTGGGAGTGGAAGGAAGCAATCTCTAACCGATCTTTCTGGTACTGATGTAGGTTTTTTGCAAAGGACGAACAGCATCGAGGATAAAGGCAGGACAGCGAGCTCACTGAAGGATCGGCAGTCCTCGAAGAACGTGAACACCAGTGAAAACAGCGACAGGAGCTCGTTATTCAGGCGCGCGGAAACGGACTTTTCTAATCTCTACGCCAGAGGTAACGCCAGAGAATGTGGGATAAGCAAGTTTAGTGAAAGTTTAGCCGCAAACATAATCAGGAGAATTGAAACCGACTGTTCAAATCTTGGGATGATGCTGTGTAACGTGGATTTTTTAATATTAAGTTGGAGTTTTCCGTTTTCCGGATTCACGATTTTGAAATCCAGTTTGGAGTTTTTAAATGTTATGGTTATTGGTCATTTATTATTTAGTGACGGCTATCATGGATTTGATTAAAAAAAATTATGTTTGCGTTTTCAACAACTTAATGTTACAACTATCGTTATTGCATAAATAGCTTGTGTGTAAAGTCTCGCCGGTTCGATCAATTTTTCCTAACGTTTCATGTTTATGTTTTGTTGTAATAAAAATGAAGTTTATTTGCAAAGCTTTATTTTCCAGACTTGCTGCCAGCCAAAAATGGGGAAGAACAAACCACACAATTCCTTCTGGAAGTGGTCGACATTCTTCTCAATTATATTAAGAAAACTTTCGATAGGTCCACTAAAGTGCTGGACTTCCACCACCCACATCAGCTATTGGAGGGAATAGAAGGTTTTAACCTGGAACTCTCGGACAACCCTGAATCTCTGGAGCAGATACTGGTTGACTGCAGGGACACACTAAAATATGGCGTTAGGACAGGTAAAAACCTCAATATTCTCCATGGTTCAAGGCAATTAACATTTGTCCATTGGGCTGCGCGATGGCACAGCGGTATAGTTGCTGCCTGACAGCGCCAGCGACCCGGGTTCGATCCTGACCACGGGCGCTGTCTGAACGGAACGTGTACCTTCTCCCCGTGACCGCGTGGGTTTTCTCCAGGTGCCCCGGTATTCTCCCACACTACAAGGGCGTGCAGGTGTATAGGTTGTGGAAGAAGGAATTACGGATGCTGGTCAAACCGAAGACACAAAAAGCTGGAGTCAGGCAGCATCTCTGGAGAAAAGGAATAGGTGACTTTTGAAGAAGGGTCTCGACACGAAACGTCCGCCATTCCTTTTTTCCAGTGATGCTGCCTGGCGCATTGAGTTACTACAGCTCTTTGTGTCTGCCTCAGATTAATAAGTTAATTGGCTTCACTAGAATTGTAAATTGTCCCGAGTATGTAGGATAGTGCTAGTGGACGGGATGGTCGCTGATCGGCGCCGACTCCGTGAGCCGAATGGTCTGTTTCCACGCTGTACCTCTATAAAGTCCACTTGTCCCAAAATGACCACTTTGAGTAAAGCGGGAAATCTCCATTCTTTCATGGATCAGGAAAGTGTCGCGAATTAGAAACTTGTGTAGATCATTCCCAGACACTCATTCTTCCACGTTGCTGTCGAATAGTTTTTCTCATGTGTGTTTGTCATGCAAAACGGCCGAGCAGAGCACGGCAGTCGCTTGTGTAGGTGTGTAATGGTCGATTGTAGATGGTCGTGGCATATATCCGCCCTCGGGAAATGAAACAAAGACATGCTGCATCCGAGTGATCATTCTATCCGTCCACAATTGTCAAATGGATGAATATTGTGTGAAATGGGAACTGTGTGTTTGCTCGTACAATCCTTAAATAGACTTAAATCATGCCTTACATTTTGTGAGATAGATATACTGACTGGTGCCATTTTCTTATCGTGAATGGTAGCAAGAAATATTGTAATTTGCTCCATAAACGGATGAATATCCCGTGGAGAGTACACTGCGAGAAGAATGTGTTACATATATAACCTTAATTCTCCTTCATTATAGATCAGTCATCGCAATGAGACGGAAAGACGATCATTTCCCCATTGGGGATTTATACCTAAATGTTTACAGTTAGTCAAAATTTGTCTAGTCGGAGAGGACGTGTGTTTCCCCTGTCATCTACTCATCCGCGCGGGTAGCCTTTTGGGCAAACGAGTGTTGATACTGGCCGCAGGCGTTCTCTCGCTCCCTTTCAGTCAGCGAGTCGGGTTGTTTTGTTTTGCTAAGGATGTGGTAGTTCAATAATTGCCACTGACATAAATTACATCGTACTCATTCCGAGCCTCATCACGTTGTAATTAACTAAATCCACTCAAGCGTTTGACTGATCGCAACGCGACAGAGATCCATAAAAGTCACTGACTATATCGAGGTTCCCCTGAACCCGGCGTGGAAGATAATGCACATGATATTAACAAAACATCATGCATTTCTTTGTGAACAGTTATAGCTATTTGCTAACAGTTACGAAAAAAAATATTTCGTTTCAATGTACAATTAGTCTCTCCAAAGACGTACACGTTTGCAGGTTAACTGGATTGGTATAATTGTAAAATGTCCCTAGTGTGTGTAGATCAGCGTTAGTGTGCCTGGTAGACCCAGACGAAGTGGGCCGAAGAGTCTGTTTCCACGCTGCATCTCTAAACTCAATTAAACTAAACGAAACTAGTTGTTATATTCAATGGTGCAATTCAGACTGGAATTGCACGATCGGGATATTCGACCGAGACTCGAATTAGGACGTTTGGAGCTAACGTATCTTATCTGACCTAGCTATGGCAAGAGTAAAGAATTATACTTTAACCATGACTGACACTACGTGGGCGCTTTGACTTCGAAAGTTCACCCAGGAGCAAAACAAAAACAGAGCGTGAATTTAAATAGGGTGACCATGTTTAAAATAACGGAATAATACAAACCTCATTACTAAGAACTCATAAAAAGCGAGCCATGTCAATATCACTTTGTATAATACAAAACGGAGCCAAGTATGGTAAGTTATTTGAGCATTGTCTTGGCATTTTTCATATCCGAACACTGCCTTCCAAGAAAAGTATCAGAAAGAAAAGACCTGCCCTTGTCTTCTCCTACCTTGCTAGTGTCTTTCTATTGTATCTTGTCAATCTTCTGTCGAGACCCTTCTTTCTTTAATTCAACATTTTTTTAATTATCGGGTGTGAAGAAAACATACTTGGCCATTTTCACTGGGCACAGTAATAAATAAATCACTCCCCCCAGTTCATCAGTTTTATGGTATAAAGCCAGTCAGCATGTTTCAAACTGTGAGCAATTCACGTCAAAGGCCAGAATCCTCTCCCGTAAATTGTTCAGAATGACCCATGTCACACATTAGCTGCAGCTGCAACATTGCCACGAAGCGACGTCAACTGTCCCACTCTATACATGTCAGTGGAACCGGCCGAGTTACATCGCGCTAAAGGCTAGACATTCAAATATGTCCCCCGTGCTCAGAACAGTCGAAGATAATAACAATACATTTAATGTTTAAGAAAGAACTGCAGATGCTGGAAAAAAATAGAAGGTAGTCGAAAATGCGGGTGAGGCAGCATCTATGGAGCGAAGGAATAGGTGACGTTTCGGGTCGAGACCCTTCTTCAGACTGACCTTTTAATGCTTTCATTGTCAACCTTCTTCATTTGTTGCCATTTACAAAGTAAATATTATATTCTAAAGTTAAAGATCACGTTTTACTTCCGAGGTGGAACTGATTGAAATATTTTCCAAATTAAAAAATAAATTTTTAAAGCAATGATTTCTAACCCAAATGAAATGGCATAACTCTCAGCATTGAATATATCATTTGTAATTGCCAATCGCGCGAATCATTGACCAATGAATATAGAGGCAAACGAATTTAGTTTAGGGCCATTTTGATGAATAGCTGAATTTGACAACACATTTTCTTCCCTGTACCTCGATTCGTTGACCCGTACGTGCAGGAGTCAGATCAAGAAACTATAGCTCATAGGCAGGCGGGCTCCTGACTTGATTTTGTGTACATCATTTTATTTCAAAGGAAGGTAATTATCGCTCACGGCACTCAATATCCAATTAGTTAGCCTGCGGAATGAGCACTTCATCAATAAACACTTCATTAAACGGTGGCTACGGGGCTGCTGAGCCTCGCGGAATGCACCACTGTCTCATTCCAGGGTTGTAAAATCACTTACTTTAATAACTTGTTTTAATTTTTTGATAAACTTGAATATTTCGCAACCACACTGTCTGTCATTTGGAGTTGATCGCATCTTGCTGTCCCTACATGACCCCTTGAAAGCCGACTGTTCCTGGCGGGGATCGACTACTCCGACCCAACCGTTGAAGCTTAGTGAAAGATTCAAGGTCCTTTTTGTCTCAATTGAGACTGGTTCCCGGCGATAACCCGTTTAATTCCAGGATAAATGCTGATAATATAGTGTTTTAAATCACTTAGATTGAGAGAAAAGATGTCTGACGAAGGGTTGAACCGCAACGCCACGCATCCCTTCTCTCCACAGATGCTGCATGTCCCGCTGAGTTACTCCAGTATTTTATGTCTATCTTCAATAACTACGATTGCTTTGTCTCTATATTGTGTTTCCAGCATTATATTTCCAAAGCACATATTACATTTATTTGCCAGCGTGCAGGACAGCACGTATAGGTGAGAACTGATGACCCGTACAGAAGCTTGGTCGTAGGTTAATAGGGAGGTAATGCATATAATTGACCTGCTCCAGAGCGATGAAAATATCACATCACAAAACTAAAAAAGGTTTATCGGATTAGAATAGGGAGGGATTCCGATAACCAATACATTCTGCGCGTTTTTGGTCTTTTAATTTTATGGGACGTTTACAAAGCAAATGTTAAGAGGCATTTACTGATAACATTACAATATTAGAATATTTTTTAACGGAGACAGAAATGCCTAATTTGTATTAACCCAACGTGTTATTTTTAAAATAATCCCTCACCGCTCAATGTGTGAAAACGAAACTATTTAGCAGACTTGTTTTTGTATTAAGCTAAGTAAGCACTGGTCAATGTACGTGGAATGTCACCAAGCAGTTGTCGGCATGAGCATCAATCCAGTAGAATATTGGGCGAAGTCCCTTAAATGATATTATTTTCATCACAACTTTATTTTAAATTCCTGCAGGGCACCCTCGGTTCTTCAATCAGCTTTCTTCTGGTCTTGACATTATCGGTTTGGCCGGGGAATGGCTTACATCAACAGCTAATACCAACATGTAAGTTCCAGAGTGACCTTTCTCTTGCAATTTGTATTACAAAAGCGAATCCCACGTGACTCACTCCCATAGTAAACATGAAACGAGAATAATTTAAAAAGTACAGGAAGTGTTGATCTGTACTGTATCACTTAAGGTATAGATTCCATGCGATTGATGAAAAACACTCCAGTATTGGTAGTTGCAACTTCTTCGCTTTACTTGGAATGGGTTTGGGATTGTGGAGGTGAGAGGGTCCGGGGAAAGTACGGACATTTCATTTGATCTGCAGGCAGCCAATATCTGTCGATATCTGTCCGCGGTAGCGCCCAACGTAAAGCTAGTGCTCTTTTTAAAAGAGATTCGAGCCTGACTCTGAGTGGAGTGTAATCACAGTGGAGCGCTGCTTTCGTAGGTCCACAGAGCTTTGCTCCCACCGCAGTTAACGTCCAAAGTTAAGAGAGCACTGAATGGCTTAATTCAACTGACCTCCCAGAAACATCTTATCTACGGGTTTCCACTGGGCTAGAATAATACTGCGTAGAGTGACAACATACAATGCTGTCAAGTGCATTCTATTGAGACCATCTCCATGCTCCTTGGGTTGACAAACAGAGAAGGAGAAATGGGCGGAGTTGTCTATGGGAAGGATATGGGATCATAATTTCAATGCTTGCCCCGGCAAGCGAGTACAGATGCAAGCATTAATAGGGGTTAAAATGTTTGGGAGGGGCTGGGAGTTTGTGATGAGTGGAGATAACTTTAGTCATCCTCTAGAATTGCTGGAACAAACTGCGGTTCATTTTATTTCAAAGTTCCTCTTTTTATCCCCACATAGTTGCCTGTAGAGAAGTTGCCACTTGGAGACATTACCTGTTGGTTTCCATCACTTTCTGTGTGCTGCACAACCCACTATTACCTCACTTCCTTGACATTCAACTCTTTATTCAGCAAAAAAAAAAGTTATGGATGAACCTGATCTTTCTCCAGGTAAACAACAAGAAAACAAAAACCCACCCTGTTCAGTTGCCACCTAAGAACTCTCACTCTTGCCCTGAATTCATTCCACTCCAGGCTGCAAACTTTGCTTGTAATAGGCATTACTGCCCCATATCCCTGTTCAAACCCCACATTCTGTCCATACATAGTTTACCCTTGAAACATTGTCCACCAATATTCCAATTTCAGCCCAGCCATCATCTTATTCACACAAATATTAACTCTTGATTTGTTGCCGATATCCTCCTCATTGTTTAAAAAAAATGCATCTCATCTCAAACACGGCTGCTCCCATTTTATCCTAGAATATCCATAACCTCTTTGCTGCCTTATCTCCAGTGCACTGCAATTAATATCCTCATTGTCATTTCCAAGTCCTGTATGAATACATCCTTTTCTACAGCAATCTTCACAAAATAATATCCTCAAATCTTCTGCCTCTGATTTCCAATGCATTCCATCCTCCCTGCAAAAGACCTTTGATCACCTGGCTCGAATCTAAACTTGGAAATCCCTGTCTATATGTTTATATTTGTACAAAACAAATTACTGTGGATATTGGAAATCTTAAAATAAAAACATAATATAATGGAAATACCCAGCAAGTTATACCGAGAGGAAAGTTAACATTTTAGATTATTTTTTTTAATGAGATCAATTCTGATGAAAAGTCTTTCAAAGCCTCTTTAAAACCTTCTGATTGACTTTCCTTTGATCTATTTCCGTGCTTGACATCCACTCCACTTTATAAACCAATTTGGAGTATTTTGTTGTGTTAATGAGGCTGTAGAAAATGAAAGCTGCTATAATGCACTAGGTAATGTTCGTTCATTTCACTGTACATTAAACCATCTAGTGATTAGGTTAAAGTTTGATCAGGTTATTCTCTCATTGTATTGGCTGCATTTTCTATTCACATTTGCAGTGAGTATAACATAAAGGCTGATTGGATTTCTCTCTTTAGTTGTTAGGTAATCGTTATTTATAATTACAATTGACACTTAACGATTCTCTTGTATTACAGAAACAAAATTGTCCTGGGGGATCATCACCTGGATAATTTTACATGAATAATTGCTTTTGGACTTTTGCACCAAGTTCAATATTCTTAATTATCTTTGCTGGCTGCCTGTCTATAGTTACTCTGTTCAGTGGACTGTCTGTGTGAGTTCAAATAACGGGCATTCCACATCATTTACAATGACATAAACATGTCATATATCATGACATAGGACCTTTCTTTAAATAAAATTAATTGACTTGTACTGGATAAATGGCAGGTATACCTATCGTTTACATCCAGGAAGAAGCATTTCCAAATATCTATCTGGAAATAATTTTGATTTATTTGTCATAAATGAATGACATGTAATCTTTCATCAGAGGCATTGTGATTAAAAAATGATAAGATTGCTCAGAAGAGTTATTATATGTGATATATATCTCATAGGTTCACGTATGAAATAGCACCAGTGTTTGTCCTCATGGAACAAATTACACTGAAGAAAATGCGAGAGATAATTGGTTGGCCCAACGGCGACGGTGATGGAATTTTTTCACCTGGTAAGTAATATGATAGATTTACTTTGGTGGAACTTTCAATTTGTAACAGTGCAGCTATGGAAGATGGATTTTGCTGTCAAGTCAGTGAAGGTAAAAGATACATTTTAATTGAAGCCACAATAAGTTAACAATTATTTTTCAGTTTCCGTTTTCATCCCGTTATCCTATTTTCAATATATTGATATTCAAAAAATACATTTAAATGAGAAAGGCAATTAGCAAATTAGGATACAAATTATCCGATATTCTAAATTCATTAGTCTAAGCAACTCAAACCAAAACTGAAAATTCAACTTTTTATTTAATTGGAAAATCTGACACTTTGAAAAATAAGTTCCATAAAATGACATCAAAATCTTCCTCAAAATCATAGCCTTTTGAACAAAACAAAATTGGTTTAACAGTTATATTCATAGCCTTCTTCGCTGTGTAATGCTTTCACAACCTTTTTTTTGTACCTAGTGTACCCTTTCTCCCTTTTAAAAATCAGAATTGATATGATTTTAAATGGAAGATAGACTTCCATTTGAATTCTATCTACGGTACAAACCAGCATCTGCCGTTTCTTCCTGCACATGTATTAAAATGGACCTTTCCTCCATAACTCTTTTGACCAGGCATGTGAAGTCATCGCACTCCATAGTGAAGATGGGACAACGCACCTTGCATTTATATAGCACATTTAATGGAGTAAACCATCCTCAAGAACTTCACAATGTTCAATGAGTGTATTAGGACGGATTAGCAAAGGATTGATGAAAGAGGTAGAAGGAGGAAAGTGAAATAAATTTTTAGAGAGAGAATTCCTGAGTTTGAGACCCTGGCAACTGAAGGAACAGCTGACAACAGTGGGGAGATAAAATACTGTGGAGTACAGATAGATCAGATTTGGAAGATTCAATTACACAGATAGGTAAAAGTAAAACCTTGGAGAAATCAACAAACAGGCAGATAATTTTAAAGCTGAGGTATTGCTTAACTGGAAACCATTATAGATCCGTAAACCAAGTATTTTTGTGTGAAAAGACAGTGATAGCAAAATGTTGGATAGCTTCATGTTTGCAGAAGGTTGAAGCTGGGCATCTGGTCAGTGTTTAATTAATCAAGTCCAGAGTTACAGACTGTGCAGAATGGGGTCAAAGTAATGTTTCACAAGTGGAAAAATATGCTTTTAGTGATGATGTGGGTAATGAGGTTGGAGACTCACCTTTGATTCACTAATGAGATTAGGATTGTGCACAGCCTGATTAATTTTAGTCTGTTGCCAAGGAGAAGGATAGAGTCAAAGTATGGGGAATGGTTTGTTGTGGAAACCTACGTCAATGGCTTAAATCTTTCTAATATTTACTTCTATCATCCAATGTTGAATGTCATATTACCTGCATCAAGAGTTGTTTGGAATAGAGCAAAGAAGCCCGGGTTTAACATTTGCATTTCAAAAATAGTAAATATTTTTGCCAGATAACAGAATCGTTTTTATTGGTTATTATTCTCACGTGTACCGGGATAGAGTGAAAACCTTTTTGTTTTCTGTGCTATCCAGTCAAATCATGCCATAGATAAATACATTGCTAGTTTAAGAGGGATAGAGAAATTGAATGCAGAATATTGCGTTACAGCTGCAGAAAGCGAAGGAGAAAATGCATGGGTTGCAACAAGGCGGATTAGGAGATCAGAAACGCATTATTAGTATATGAGAGATCTGTTCAAGAGTATGATGAGCATGGAAAATGCTGATCTTAAATAAAGTGGAACATGCTTTCGAGCTTTTGTACCTTCTGCCTGATGGGAGAATAGAGAAGAGGGAATGACTGGGGGATGAGTCATTCTTGGGTAGTTGATTGCTATCCCAAGGCAGCATGAAGTATAGACATAGTTAATGGCGCGAGGTTGGTTTACATGGTACACTGGTGCACAGCTCTTTAAAAATTCCTCGCAATCTTGATCCCTGTGGATACTCCCACCAGCTGGTCCACGTGTGTACTGAGAACAGAACCGGGGTCACCACCACACAAGTGTTTTCGTGGGTTCACTCTCAGGAAGACCGATCAACCGTCTGCCATGTGACCATGGGTTCAGATGCACCCTAGGCTGCCAGGACAGATTCCGCCATTCCACTGTCCTTCTTTTCGAAGCGAGCAAAGAATGCATTGAGCTTGTCGGGAAGGGATGTATTGTAACCAGTGATTCTGCTCTATATCGCTTTGAAGCCCATTATAGCATCAGGTCTTGCCACAATCAACAGGTGACTGTGTGGCAAATCTGGGACTTTGGCAATGTATGGTATTGTCTCTTGACAACCCTGATGACTTTGTTAAGGTCGTACCTAGATTTCCTATATGGTCAGGGTCATCCCACTAGAATGCCTCAGACCTAGACTTCAGCAGGGATGAATCTCCCACATCATCCATAGTTTCCAGATTGCAAACACTCAAATTATCTCTGGTACACAGTCCTCCACATACTTACTGATAAAGTCTTGCTTTAAGTTCATCCAGCTTGCTTTCAATAGATTGGGTGGTTATGGAGTATGCTGAGGAGGGTGGATTTTATGGTGATACTTCATGTGGTCCAGCCAGTGAATCTACACTGAAACCTATCATCTCCATTTCTCTGCATCTCTAGGGCTTGAGGGAGCATAGATGAAGGCCATCCTTGCAGGAGTAAATATGGAATGGCAGTGAGGTGGGTTTAATGATTAAACTATTGTGGCCGGATATGAGGGTAAGGTTGAAAAGTCTGTAAGCTGTAGATATTTCATGGTGGATTGAGGGTCAGAGAGGGGAAAGTATGGATTCTGAAAGTGCATCTTCAAGTCAACAGGGATGGTACAAAAGGAAATGAGATTAGGATGGGAGGAAATGGTCTATAGATTGGTTAGAAGAGTCTTATTTCTGTGTGAGGCAATGGTGGAAACAATGTTACCTGAGATTGGCCATGTGTGAGAGGTATGGACCATGATAGGCGAAAGGTTCAAAGAGATTTGAATAGAAGTGTCTAAGTTGGATATTGGAGCATGATGGTCTGAGTTGGATATTGCAACTCCTGAGGATAAGGTCACTTAAAGTCTGAGTAAGAAAGTCCTGGTGAAATTTGAGTGACTGGCAGAGAATGAGGGTTAAAATGTAAACTGTAATCCTAACCTGGGGTAAATTACAACTAAAAACCTGCAAATCAATTGTCAGTATGCAGAGATGCCATTGTAAGAACACACACATTTCAACAAGTCTTTTATATAGCTGTTAAATTCATGTATTACATTGAATTCTTGAGCGCTACCATTAACAATGGTTGTAATAATGATTGTGAGATTGTTTTTGGTCTTTTAGGAGGAGCTATATCAAACATGTACAGTATAATGGCTGCACGCTATCAGTATTTCCCAGATGTTAAATCTAAAGGGATGACTGCAGTTCCTAAACTGGTCCTGTTTACTTCAGAAAATGTAAGATGAGTGTTCCCTCAAATTTATTTCTGTACTTACTTCTTTAAATGCTGACAAACACTTTCTAACATTAATTATTTTGAACATGTTTGTTTCTGGCAGAGTCATTACTCGATAAAGAAAGCAGGGGCTGCACTTGGTTTTGGTACAGACCATGTGATTTTATTGAAATGTGATGAAAGGTAAAACAAAATACATTTTTTTTAAACCCCAATGGAAATGTATACTGCTGTAATCTGCTAATTTGTGACATAAAGGCCCTCCTCCCCTTCTGTTGTGGGGTAGACTGACTTCACCCCTCCCACCAACTCCCCAATCTTTGGACATCCCCAATCTTTTCCACTCCTCACTTTAATTTCTTGGTTTATATATATTATGTTTTATGACTGTTGACAGACCAATTTCCCTTCTGCGATAAATAAAGTTCTATTGTATCGTATCATTTATAGATATTAGGATAAATGATTTTATACATAGTTTGTTTTTGAAATGATTACAGGGGGAAAATAATGCCAGCTGATCTGGAAACAAAAATTATTGAAACTAAGCAAAAGGTATGTGTGCTTTCTTCTTTCCATTTCCCTGTACTGGATCACTTTTTGGCATTTTCGATGCCTGTTTCTGTTTTCAAACTTTTTATTAGTTAATACAGTGATGTAGCTGGTAGAATTGCTGTCTCCTACCAAAGAATAGGTTTGATCCTGACCTCGGGTGCTGGCAGTGTAGAGTTTGCACATTCTCTGGTTTCCTTATGGGTTTCCTCTGAGTGTTTTGGATTGTACCCACGGGCCAAAACTGTGCGAGTTTGTAGGTTAATTGGCCGCTGTGAATTGCCCTGGTGTGTAGGGAGCAGATGCGAAAGTGGGGACAGCATAAAACTAGTGTGGATGTGTGATTGATGGCTGACATGGACCCAGTGGGCCAATGAGCCTGATTCTCCGGTGTATGTTTTTCAATCAACTCAATCAATCAAAATACAGAAACTTATATTGCATCGTTTGCATTCAGGAGAAATAAAGCAGGCATTTTTAATTTCAGGGATATATTCCAATTTACGTCAATGCAACAGCTGGAAATACAGTCTATGGTGCATTTGATCCCATTGAAGAAATTGCAGATGTTTGCGCTAAGTACAATCTTTGGCTCCATGTTGATGTAAGTCTTACATTTAAAGTTTAACTTCAGCATTTCCTTATTTTTATTTTTGCCAAACAGTTGCAGAAAATAATACTATTTTCACCCATTTCCAGGCTGCATGGGGAGGTGGACTTCTGATGTCCAGAAAACATCGCCATAAACTGAATGGGATTGAAAGGTAATTACAGTTTTTTTTAACTGCACGCAGGCTAATCTATGGGAGTTTGTTGAGTTTATTCCACAAAATCTCCTCATATATTTTTGCCTCAAACTGTCCTAGTGAGTAAAATGGCCTTTTACCTTTGTAAAATATTTTTATTTTATGAAACAGAAAACACAACTTTTAATGGTTGTGTCCCTTTTCCTTGAGTTGTTTGCAGTTTGGTCAAATAAGTGATCTGGTGACTATACGCTGGTAGCGGTGCTGTGTGAAATAAACATTATTTAAAAAAAGAAACACTTCTCACTTCTTGAGAGGTGAGGTTTCCCTCTCCCCTGACTCTCAGTCTGAATAAGGGTCTCGACCCGAATCATCACCCCTATACATACCTTTTCTCTAGAGATACTGCTTGACCCGTTGAGTTACTCCAGCATTTTGTATCTATCTTTGGTGTAAACCAGCATCTGCAGTTCCTTCCTACTCACATGGTGCAACATCTTTTTCTCCCTTTTCTACTTGCGTTCTTTGTTTTTCTCTCACATTATCTATGTTTCCCACTGTCTTTGTCATATATATTGATTTTTTTTTAAAAGGGAATCAATTGGAGCTGCAATGTTAATAAACAACGTTAAATAGCTTGTACTTTTTAATTTATGAATTATTTTGGCGTTGTTTTTAACAGCCCACCAAATCTGGGTGAGTTCAAACTATGCTATGGTATATAGCATGATTTGCTGGTGGCACAGTGGTGCAGCTAGTAGAGCTACTGGCTCACAGTGCCGGAGACCCAGGTTCAGTTCATACCTTGGGTGCTATCATGTGTGGAGTTTGCATGTTCTTCCTGTGACCGTGTGGGTTTTCTCCATCTTGAACTGGTTTCATCCCACATCCCAAAGGCGTGCCTGTTTGTAGGTTAATCGGGCTCTCTCTGTAAGATTGCCTCTAGTAAGAAGAGACTGGATGAGAAAGTGGGATAATATAGAACTGGTGTGAAGGGGTGATCAATGGTTGGTATGGGTTATATGTTCTATTTTCATGCTGTATCTCTAAGCTCTGCTAGATGAATGTGCTACTAAACATGAATCTGATGTTCTGATGGACTAAAAGGGAACAGATAACTTTCTATAATTTTAAGAATACCTTGTGTGTATGGAATTCAATTACATGTAGAGTTTTCTTTATAGGGCCAATTCAGTCACTTGGAATCCCCACAAGATGATGGGAGTTCTGTTGCAGTGTTCTGCTATCCTTGTCCGAGAAAAGGTATCTATTTGAATTAAAATAAAAACTAGATATTGTTTCTTTCTCTCATTGCAAAAGTAATATGACACAAAACATTTGGATCATAACACAACTGTACACATGCACGTTTCCTGATAACACTCATAATCATAAAGCTGGCTTACATAAATGATACAAATTCTTTCACATCTTTAATTTACTCAAACTTTTAGGGGATCTTTTATATTAATTCCAAAGGTAATATTGTTCTGTTTATTGTAAAGGGAAATGCATACATTGTAATATATTGCATGACCAAGATAATATTAGTGGAAATGTGCCGTTTCATTTCAGCATGATTTCCATTGTTCATCAAGCCAATGGAAATGAAACGTTGGCATCAAACAGAACCTCGCTGTGGCACAATGATATACCTTCTGTTAGAAGATTGGAACTCACACATGTTGCTGTTGGGACATCCAGTAAATTCAATTCCTAACACAATATGAAGGGCATTTGCCATAATTTTGTCTTTTCCTGATTAAGGTTCCAAATCCTCATTAGTTTTAGGTGATATTTATTTTTATTTCCATCTAATTCTTGCATCAATTGTTTTAAATACCAAACTAATCCCCCTTTGTTAAGGCAAGGATCCCAGGTTACTCTCTCTCACTGGACTGAATGCGGACTTCTTTTTTACATTTCAACCAGTCTGCCATGGAGACAGATATGCAGGTTCTCTGAGTACAATCCTGTATGGAAGATCAGCAAAGTCATCAGCTTTCGCAAGAATGGATGGTTAATAGCATATCCTACTCAGTGCTCAATAATAATAATAACAGAATTAGTGAATCCTCCAGGGAGATGATGGTACCAATGCTACTTTTGTATCGTGCTCTGGCTGCAAGTCACTTTCTACGTTAGCATGTGTAGGTCCTGCATCCAAGCACACCTCCAAATTACATCTGGTGTCAGTAACTGAGCTGGCATTTATAAATGTGAAACACATTGACCAAATGCCTTCATTTTTTTTCTTAATTTACTGGGATGTAATGTTGAGGCTTTATAAAGCACTGGTCAGAGCGTATTTGGAGTATTATGAGCAGTGTTGGGCCCTGTATCTGAGGAAGGATGTGCTGACATTGGAGAGAGTCCAGAGGAAGTTGACAAGAATGAATCCGGGGATGATTGGGTTAATGTGTGATGAGCATTTGATGGCTCTGGGCAAGTACTCACTGGAGTTTGAGGGGGATCTAATTGAAACTTACCGAATAATGAAAAGCTTGGATAGAGTGGATGTGGAGAGGATGTTTCCACTCGTGGGAGAGCCTAGCACCAGAGGGCACAGCCTCAGAATAATACTTGTGTAACTTGGTCATCGCCCTATATGGTGCGACTCTACATACTTTGGGTATGCAAAACAAAGAATCTCACTGTGACATGTCACACATAACAATAAAGTAAAGTATCATTCTTAAGTGGACCGGAAACATAAACATTGCAAGAATATGCATTGCAATAAACATTGCAAGGGCTTGTATACTCTGGAATTTAGGATGAGAGGGGATCTTGTTGAAACATATAAGATTATTAAGGGTTTGAATACGCTAGAGGCAGGAAACGTTCCCAATGTTGGGGGAGTCCAGAACCAGGGGCAACAGTTTAAGAATAAGGAGTAAGCCATTTTGAACGGAGATGAGGAAACACCTTTTCACACA
This sequence comes from Leucoraja erinaceus, assembly GCF_028641065.1. Taxonomy (NCBI): domain Eukaryota; kingdom Metazoa; phylum Chordata; class Chondrichthyes; order Rajiformes; family Rajidae; genus Leucoraja; species Leucoraja erinaceus. Next base: position 25,795,213 of record NC_073383.1, read on the forward strand.
GAGTTGTGAGTCTGTGGAATTCTCTGCCTCAGAGGCCAGTTCTCTGGATATTTTCAAGAGAGAGCTAGAAAGGGCTCTTAAAGATAGCGTAGTCAGGGGATATGGGGAGAAGGCAGAAACGGGGTACTGATTGTGGATGATCAGCCATGAATGGCTGTGCTGGCTCGAAGGGCCGAATGGCTGTGCTGGCTCGAAGGGCCGAATGGCCTACTCCTGCACCTATTGCCTATTGTCTCACCAAAATCTTTTCACAATGTACAAGGCAGTGGGAGTATGGTGAAATATTTACAAGGATTAAGACAGCAGGACAACCCTCAAAAATGTAAAACAGTCAGGAGAATGCAACCTACTGGATTGGTACATGTAGCACAGGTACACCATTATTGCAGAGTGTACAAATGCACTGGACCCGCTGGGCAAGGTATCTCCAGCGATAGTTTAGGTTCATGGTCCATTCCACGTCATATATCACCTTGACTGGAGCTGCCTTGGTGCTGGGCCAAAAGTTTGAAACTTCTTGCATTAAATCTGATATATCCGAGGACATTGTGGGGAAACTACAGAGGAAATTGCGGGAGCCCTGGTTGAAATTTACAAGTTGTTCTTAAATACAAGAGAGGTGCTGGAAGACTGGAGGGTGGCAAATGTGGTACCTCTTTTCAAGAAGGGCTGCAGGGAAAATGGTGGGAACTATAGGCCGGTGAGCTTAACATCTGTAGTTGGTAAGTTACTGGAGAGTATTCCAAGGGATAGGATATACAGGCATTTGGATGGGCAAGGTCTGATTAGGGACAGTCAGCATGGTTTTGTATGTGTGAGGTCGTGTCTCACAAATCTGATTGATTTTTTTGAAGACGTGACCAAAAAGGTTGATGAAGGCAGAGCTGTAGATGTTGTGTACATGGACTTCAGTAAGGCGTTCGACAAAGTTCCGCATGGTAGGCTGCTCTGGAAGGTTAGCTCGCATGGGATCCAAGGAGAGATAGCTGAATGGATAGCAAATTGGCTCCATGGAAGGAAGCAGAGGGTGATGGTGGAAAGTTGCTTCTCAGACTGGATGTCTGTGACTAGTAGTGTGCCTCAGGGTTCAGTGCTGGGCCCGTTGCTGTTTGTCTTCCACGTCAATGATTTGGATGAGAACATACAGGGCAAGATTAGCAAGTTTGCTGATGATACAAAAGTGAGTGGTTTTGCAGATAGTGAAGATGGTTGTGAACGATTGCAGCAGGATCTGGATCGATCGGCCAGTGCTTATTTGGGAATGTATTGGGTGATTTTGAGAATTGATTGAGACTCTGGTGTCAGGTATGTGGGCATCATGGCATGCCCATCAGAACTGATTGAGATTAATAACAGTCTTGCTACTGGGGATGTTAGTTTGGATGAGGACATTAATATTGGTTCACTTAAGCTGCCAATGGAATTGGATGAATTCATATTGACGGTATTGATGATGCCACTCCTGTGGACAGGGTGACAAGGGCATATGTCAGGGTAGGGATTTTTCTGTCAGGTGAACCATGGGCCTTGTGTCAAGTTAGAGGTCTTGAACTTCAATACCAGTTTCCACAGAAGCATTAAAGTTCACTGATGCTAATGGTAAATTTCATCTTTGATTTCAGCCTCTCAGAGGGTAATGCCTACTTCTGAAAAGGCTACACGAGACACAGATAGATGGAGCTTTAGATATTAATGGAATTTGTGTTAATGCAGGGTTGTGGCACAGATTAGGCATCATTTCAAAGAATAGTAGAGCATAGATGAAGGGCTGAATGGCCTATTCAGTTTTCCATTTCTTATGTTGTCTCTTTTTAAACTTTAAGAGAAAGGTGATAGTTCCACACGATTTCTCACAATTTTACTCATGGGATCCAGGAATTGACAGAAAAATTAGTGGAATGGCAGCTTTTGAGTCCTCTGGTCCTCTTAAGCAAGTTTTAATAAATTCAGACAATAGTGTTGGAATTGGTTGGCTAAACTTAACAAGTGGAGATTTTAAAGCTGTTAAAACCCAATTAAGGTTTAAATTGAAAGTTTCTAGCCATAGAATCAGTATTACCAAAGGGAATAAGAACAAACCATTAAGGCCGTTAATGCTGAAAAGTGTAGCAAGTACATTATTGAGAGTGCTGAAACAGCTGGTTGAACAAAATGCCTATCCACAAAGAAATTAACAACTTCTGGGGCTGAATCCCTCAGTATAACCTGAGAAAGGAACTTCAAGAAAAGATCCAGTAAATGATACTTCCATTATTCCTCAGTGGAAATGTGACCAGATATATGCAACTCTATACTAATTATTTACGATTGATGGGAATGTATCATGTAATGTATTACCTATAATTTTGCATCTTAAACATGCAAAGATTGGCATATGTTTGCACTACCTTGAGTTATTTTGAGCCTAAGGAAAATCAAAGAAAAAATATGCCAACAGTGTCAATTCAGTTATTGCTGTGGGATGAAAAAGTATTTATAACTTTTGACACTTAGCTGGTTCTGTCATTCCACTGATATTAAAAGAACATTGAATAGTACAGCACAGGAGCAGGCCCCTTGAGCCATAATGCCCATGCCGTATGTGATGCCAGGCCCAGCACTAATCTGCCTGCACATAATACATATGCCTCCATTCTTTGCATATTCATATACCTATCCAATGTCTCCCAAATGCCACCATCATGTCCACCTTCACCACTGCCCCAGGCAGTGCGTTCCAGGCACCCACCACCTCAAGTGTAAAAAAGAACTTGCCTTCCACATCTTCCCCCAACTTTGCCCCTCTCGCCCTAAAGCCATGCCCTCCAACATTTAATATTTTCATCCTAGAAAAACGGCTCTAAATGTCTATCCTATCTATGTTTCAAAGGTGTGTGAAATTCACCCGTCATTTATGTGGCTGGAACCTGTCAAATTTATTCAAATTATTCTGGAGTACTGTGAGCACATTTTGGCCCCATATCTGAGGAAGGATATGTGGCTCTGGAGAGGGTCCAGAGGAGGTTTACAAGAATTATTCCAGGAATGAGTGGGTAAGCACATGATGATCGTTTGATGGCCTTGGTCCTTTACTCGCTGGAGTTTAGAAGGTTGAGGGGGGAGACCTCATTGAAACTTACAGAATAATTAAAAGCATAGATAGAGTGGATGTGGAAAGGATGTTTCCACTGGCGGGAGAGTCTAGGACCAGAGGTTATAGCCCCAGAATTAAAGTGCACTCTTTTAGAAAGGAGGTGAGGAGGTGGTAGCAGATTGACGTGAACCACTGAAATATGCCCATTATTATCTTTTCCTCTCATACTTGACTGTGAGGCCACTTAGTTATACCCTTAAATATACCTTACTCTGCGTCTTTTACGCAAGATGTACTGCATTCACACAAACCCCATTGTAAAACCAAGCATTTCTTTCCACATCTACAATGATTCTGGTTTGATAAAGGCTTTTTTTATGAGTCTAGTTCCACCTCCAATGCTCAATATTTTTCATTTTAACTTGAAACTCTTTCAAAAACATATAACAGATATGCCTTTCCCCATTTATTAGAAATACACTGGACACAAGTGAATTATTGAAAATCATTTCCAGCGTGATATGCAATAGTCTGTCTGTTTACTTGGTGTCTTAGCAAATTTGAACCTGCAGCATTCTCCACCTTGAGCCATTTCTACTTGGTTTAAGTCATTTCCTTTGAAACCTAGAAACAATCGATTTAAGTTTGTCTTATCTGTGATATGTGCAGAAAATCTGACCTGACTTTATCTGTTCAATTCGTCTGCCATGCCTTTGTCATCACTTATCTTCCCATTTGTTGCGACAGCCTATTTTCCTCCCTCCAGAACTGTTTTTTAGCAAATCATGCATTTAGCATCTACCCATTAAATTGATTCTTCCACGATATTAGTTTCTGGGTTAGACTTGAGATACAGCGCGGAAAAAGGCCATTCAGCCCACTGAGGTCACGCCAGCCAGCGATCATCCTACCCATTAGGGGCAACTTACAATTTTTTTTTTACCAAATCCAATCAACCTACAAACCTGCATATCTTTGGGATGTGAGAGGAAACCGGAGCACCCGGAGAAAATCCATACAGTTACAAGGAGAGCGTGCAAACTCCGTATAGACAGCGCCCGTAGTCGGTGTCCCTGGTGATTCCCGGGTCTCTGGCGATGTACGGCAGTGACTCTACTGCTACGCACTGTGCTGCCCCATCAACACAGATTGAAACCTGGGTTGATTGCTTCCAACTCAACCACCCCCCCCCCCTTCCCCCATGCCCCCCCCCCCCCCCCCCCCCCCCCCCCAATATCTTGTTTTTGCACTTTCTCTGAATAGTTGGCTTCTGGAAGGCTGTGTACAATAACTGACAAGGGAGAAGCAAAGATGAACTAATAAAATTGAGGTAATTAAATTATTAGAAAGGAACTGCAGAGGATATGTATAAAATTGATCTCAATCGTTCATTTTATTGTCTCTTTTCTATCTTAGTATTCTGAAGACATTGGATGTTTTGCCCGTCCAAATGATTTTCCTCACTTTGAATTTTAACTTTCCTCTTTTCGTTCTTTCTGCGAAGAAAAAAGAACAAATTATATTTATATTTATAAGTATAAATGCACAAAGTTTTGCAGGTTATCGTTTTTTGACGTGAGTGCTGGAAACTTCACAAAGTAAATTAACAATTCAACTTTGTTCACAGGGCATTCTCCAAGGTTGTAATCAGATGTGTGCAGGGTACCTATTCCAGCAGGATAAACAGTACGATGTGTCCTACGATACAGGAGACAAAGCAATACAGTGCGGCCGTCATGTGGACATCTTCAAGTTTTGGCTAATGTGGAAAGCTAAGGTAATCTTGGAAAAAGTCCTTAATTGGCAATTTGACATGTTGCAACATGTTTTTGTACAAAGAGGAGAAGAGTTCATCAGACTTTGCCGGACTTTATATTGCACTAAACATTCATGTTACCCCCTTTATCGTGTATTTGCACACTGTGAATGGCACGATTGTAATCATGTATTGTCTTTCTGCTGACAGGTTAGCATGCAACAAAAGCTTTTTACTGTGCCTGTGATGATAAACTAAACTCAACTCACCTCAAAAAACAAACAACTGCAGTGCTGGTTTACAAAGAGCCACACAGTGCTGGAGCAACTCAGTGGGCCAGGCAGCATCTCTCGAGAACATGGATAGGTAACGTTTCTTCTCCAGTCCGAAGAAGGGTCCCAACCCTAAACGTCACCTATTCATGTTCCTCAGAGATGCTGTCTGACCCGCTGAGTTACTCCAGCACTTGGTGTCTTTTCTTATGCAAACTAACATTGGCATTGATAAATTTGGTTCTCAGTACTAAATAACACCAGTTTGTATTTAAAAGTAACAACTAAAAAGGCAGCAAATAACAAGTAGGAGAATTTACTGAGCTACAGCTGTTGAAAACAAAACTAGAAATCCTGTATTTTAAAAATCTTTGACATCGAACTGATTCACTTGCACAAATCTAGGCCAGTGGGCAAAGATGTTCCACGAATTTCCACATCCAAGATATTCCACTTCCTATTCCCCAAAATGTTGTCTGGAGGTCGTGGCATGTTTGAAAGTGATACTTGCCCTGTAATCCGGGCAGTGGCAGATTTGACAGCGGCTGATGAATCATTTGTACCAACTGGTGCCAGATAATCTGTTAACCTGATGTCGGGCCAGCGAGTCCTTGGCGCTGGCCCGGTATCAGCTTGACTATCCAGCTGATGATGCAGCTGTTGTGTACATAGGTCGATGTATTATCATGCCAGCCTATTGGTCCCGCGACAGAGTCCACGCGGCAGCAGTAAATCGGCTTCACAAATGGTCAATTAAACGCATTTTAAATGTTTACTGCCAAACTCCTGAGCCCAACATGATCCCCGATCTCAGTCCCGGCCGTTTCCTCTGCCCTGTCCCAATACGGGATGGTTTTTAAACCAATGTGTAGAAGAACCGACTAGGGGACAGGCCGTCCTGGACTGGATATTGTGTAATGAGGAAGGATTAGTTAGCGATCTTGTTGTATAAAGACCCTTGCGCAACTGTGACCATAATATGGTGGAATTCTGCATTTGGATGGAGAGTGGCACTGTTAATTCAGAGATTAGGGTCCTGAATTTAAAGAAAGGACACTTTGAAGGTATGAGTCAGGAATTGGCTAGGATAGATTGGCAAATTATACTTAAAGGGTTGATGGTCGAGATACAATGGCAAAAATTTAAAGGCTGTGTGATGAACTCCAAAAATTGTTCATCCCTGTCTGGCGAAATAATAAAACGGGGAAGGCGGCTTAACCGTGGCTAACGAGAGAAATCAAGGATAGTGTTAAATCCAAGGAAAAGGCATATAAATTGGCCAGAGGAAGCAGCAAACCAGAGGACTGGGAGAAATTTAGAACTCAACAGAGGAGGACAAAGGGGTTAATCAAGAGGGGGAAAAAGGAGCATGAAAGAAAGCTTACGGGGAATATTAAAACTAAAAGCTTCATTTGATATGTAAAAAGAAAAAGATTAGTGGAAAATGTAGGTCCCTTACAATCAGAGACAGGTGAATATATAATGGGAAACAAAGAAATGGCAGAACAGTTAAGCAAGTACTTTGGTTCTGTTTTTGGAAGACAAACAATCTCCCAGAAATACTTGGGGACCGAGGATCTAATGGGAGGGAAGAACTGAAGGGAATCCACATTAGTCAGGAAATGGTGTTGGGTAAATTGTTGGGACTGAATCCCCAGGGCCTGATGATCTGCATCCCAGAATACTCAAGGAAGTGGCCCTAGAAATTGAGGATGCATTGGTGATCATTTTCCAATGTTCTCTCGACTCTGGATCAGTTCCTGTAGACTGGTGGGCAGCCAATGTAACTCCACTTTTTAAGAAAGGAGGGAGAGAGAAAACGGGGAATTATAGACCAGTTAGCCTTACATCGGTAGTGGGGAAGATGCTAAAGAGTCGATTGTTAAAGATGTTATAGCAGCGCATTTGGAAAGCAGTGACACGATCGGTCAAAGTCAGCATGGATTTATTAAAAGGAAATCATGCTTGACTAATCTTCTGGAATTTTTTAAGGATGTAACAAGTGGAATGGATAAGGGAGAGCCAGTGGTTGTAGTGTATCTGGACATTCAAAAAGCCTACGCCAAGGTCCCACACAAGTGTTTAATATGCAAAATTAGAGCACATGGTATTGGGGGTAGGGTATTGGCATGGATAGAGAACTGGTTGACAGACAGGAAACAAAGAGTAGGAATGAACGGGTCCTTTTCAGAATGGCAGGCAGTGACTAGTGGGGTGCCGCAAGCTCGGTGCTGGGACTCCAGTTATTTACAATATATATTAACGATTTAGACGAGGGAATTAAATGTGACATTTCCAAGTTTGCGGATGATACAAAGCCGGGTGGCAGTGTGAGCTGCGATGAGGATACTATGAGGATGCAGGGTGCCTTGGATAGGTTGGGTGAGTGGGTAGATGCATGGCAGATGCAGTATAATGTGGATAAATTTGAAGTTATCCACTTTGGTGGCAAGAATAGGAAGGCAGATTATTATCTGAATGGTGTCAGATTAGGAAAAGGGGAGGTGCAACGAGACCTGGGTGTGCTTGTACATCAGTCACTGAATGTACGCATGCAGGTACAGCAGGCAGTGAAGAGAGCTAATGTCATGTTAGCCTTCATTGCGAGAGGATTTGAGTTTAGGACCAAGGAGGCCCTACTGCAGTTGTTCAGGGCCCTGGTGAGACCGCACCTGGAATAGTGTGTGCAAATTTGGTCTCCTAATTTGAGGAAGGACATTATTGCTATTGAGGGAGTGCAGCGTCGGTTCACCAGGTTAATTCAAGGGGATGGCGGGACTGACCTATGATGAAAGAATGGGTCGACTGGGCTTGTATTCACTAGAATTTAGAAGGATTAGAGGGGATCTTATAAAAGCATGTAAAATTCTTAAAGGATTGGACAGGCTAGATGCAGGAAAAATGTTCCCGATATTGGGGGAGTCCAGAACCAGGGGTCACAGTTTAAGATTAAAGGGATAGGCCATTTAGGACTGAGATGAGGAAAAACGTCTTCACCCAGAGAGGTGTGAATCTGTGCAATTCTCTGCCACAGAAGGCAGTGGAGGCCAATTCACTGCATGTTTCCAAGAGAGAATTAGATTTAGTTCTTAGGGCTAAAGGAATCAAGGGATAGGGGGAAAAAGCAGGATCATATTGAATGGCAGTGCATGCTTGAAGGGCCGAATGGCCTACTCCTGCACCTATTTTACTATTTTTCTATGTTTCTATGTTTCTAACCCAATGCTTCCTCCAGCCGCTCACTCCGCATTGCCCCACTCGGGGCTCATTTCCCTCATTACTGTCGGTATCTGAAGAAGGGTCTCAAACCGAAACATCACCTATTGTGTAGGAAGGAACTGCAGATGCTGGTTTAAACTGAAGATAGACACAAAATGCTGGAGCAACAGCGGCACAGGCAGCAGCTCTGGAGAAAAGGAATGGGCGACGTTTTGGGTCGAGACCCTTCTTCAGACATCATCTATTTCTCTTCTCCAGAGATGCTACTGTATCTGACCCGCTGAGTTACTCCAGCCTCATTACTGCCCCCCCCCCTGGACACCGGCGCTCCGTCATTACTGCCTCTTCCTCTGGCTGGAAGCTCCTTCATTCCTGTCTTGACTGCGTCCGAGTGCTCCCTCAATCCTGTCTATCCCCGTGCCGGGGGCTTCATCATTCCGGCCCCTCCTTCTCCCTGGGCCTCCCTGATCGCTGTCTCTCCCTGGGCCCGATGCTCCCTCATTCCTGCCTCTCCCTCATCAACGCTGTCTGCATGCTGTGAGTTGCCAGTCATTGGAGTGTGTGTTGTTTAGTGGAGAAGGATGATAACCCTGGTTTAGAGAACACCAAAGGCGTAAACAATATAAAAAAGGCATGTGGGGGGTGAGGGGGGGGGGGGGGGAGGGTGAGTGAGGTAGTAGAGTGGGAGGTCAGTGCATCTTCTCAAAGACAACGGAGGTTCAAAGGGACATAGAGGATCCCAGTCCCCACACAGAGCTACAGTGCATTCAGAAAGTATTCGGACTCCTTCACTTTTTCCACATTATGTTACATTACAAACTCACCTTAAGATGGATTAAATTCATTTTTTTTATCATCAATCTACGCACAATACCCCAGAATGAAGAAGCGAAAACAGGTGTTTGGAAATTTTTCCCAACAATTAAAAATAAATAACTGAAGTATCACATTTACATAAGTATTCAGACCCTTTGCTATGACACTCAATATTGAGCTTAGGTTCATCCTGTTTCCATTGATTATCCTTGAGATGTTTCTACAACTTGATTGGAGTCCACCAGTGGTAAATTAAATTGATTGGACATGACTTGGAAAGGCACACACCTGTCTATATAAGGTCCCACAGTTGACAGTGCATGTCAGAGCAAAAACCAAGCCATGAAGACGAAGGAATTGTCCGTAGACCTCCGAGACAGGATTGTGTCGAGACACAGATCTGGGGAAGGGTATAAACAATTTCTGCAGCATTGCAGGTCCTGAAGAGCACAGTGGCCTCTGTCATTCTTAAATGGAAGAACTTTGGAACCACCAGGACTCTTCATAGAGCTGGCCGCCCGGCCAAACTGAGCAATCGGGGGAGAAGGGCCTTGGTCAGGGAGGTGACCAAGAACCCGATGGTCACTCTGACAGAGCTCCAGAGTTCCTCTGTGGAGATGGGAGAACCTTCCAGAAGGACAACTATATCTGCAGCACTCCACCAATCAGGCCTTTATGGTAGAGTGGCCAGATGGAAGCCACTCCTCAGTAAAAGGCACATGACAGCCCGCTTGGAGTTTGCCAAAAGTCATGAGAAACAAGATTCTCTGGTCTGATGAAACCAAGATTGAACTGTTTGGCCTGAATGCTAAGTGTCCATTTTGGAGGAAACCAGGCACTGCTCATCACCTGGCCAATACCATACCTACGGTGAAGCATGGTGGTGGCAGCATCATGCTGTGGGGATGTTTTTCAGTGGCAGGAACTGGGAGACTAGTCAGGATCGAGGGAAAGATGAACGGAGCAAAGTACAGAGAGATCCTTGATGAAAACCTGCTCCAGAGCGTTCTGGACCTCAGACTGGGGCAGAGGTTCACCTTCCAACAGGACAACAACCCTAACCGCACAGCCAAGACAATGCAGGAGTGGCTTCGTGTCAAGTCTGTGAATGTCCTTGAGTGGCCCAGCGAGAGCCCGGACTTGAACCCGATCGAACATCTCCGGAGGGACCTGAAAATAGCTGTGCATCGACGCTCCCCATCCAACCTGACAGAGCTTGAGAGGATCTGTAGAAAAGAATGGGAGAAATTACCAAAATACAAGTGTGCCAAGCTTGTAGCGTCATACCCAAGAAGACGAGGCTGTAATCGCTGCCAAAGGTGCCTCAACACTGAGTAAAAGCTCTGAATACTTATGTAAACATGATATTTCCGTTATTTCTTGTTAATTACTTTACAACATTTCTAAACACCTGTTTTTGCTTTTTTATTCTGGTGTGTTGCGTGTAGATTGACGATAAAAAAAAGAATTTAATCCATTTTAGAATAAGGCTGTAACATAACAAAATGTGGAAAAACTGAAGGGTTCTGAATACTTTCTGGATGCACTGTATTAAAATCTGCCCACCTAATTGCTTTATCTGAAGATAGACATAAAATGCTGGAGTAACTCTGGGACAGGTAGCATCTCTTAGCAACGGAACGGATAACGTTTCGGGTGGAGACCCTTCTGATGCATCATCCATATCCCTCCATTACCTGTGAAATATATCCATGTGAACAGTTTTGTGATATTTAGGAGGTAATATTACCATGGATCTTATAATCAATGGCCGAACTGATCTACTCCAGCTCCAAATATAAATGTTCATATTTTTAATATAAATACATTTTATATTTAATTTAGAGAAACAGCATGGAAACAGGCCCTCAGCCCATCAAATCCATGCCAACCATCGATTACCCCTTCACACTAGTTCTGTTATCCCATTTTCACATCCACTCACTGTACACTAGGGTCAATTTACAAAGGCCAATTAACCCACAAAGCACCATGCAGTCACAGTGAGAACGTGTAAACTCCGCACAGACAGCACCTGAAGTCAGGATCGAACCCAGATCTCTGGCACTGTGAGGCAGCTGCTCTATTAGCTGCGCCACTACACCACCTGAGAGATTTTCATTTTAGCAATACCATCAATATCATAAATCGTCAGTATAATCCCCAGTCTGAATGGGGGTGGGGGGAGTATGACACATACCCTCAAATGTTTTACTATAACAATAGGGAATGGAGAAACTTTCTTTCACATCTCTTTGCTGAAAGAACAAGATGTAGACAGAGACTGTGCCCTGTAGTGGGACAGCAAAAGGAGTTGTAGTGGTTGTATCTGACACTAGCTCCAACTTTTGCCTGCAGTTTTATGAAAATGTGTTATTGTCACTAAAATCTGGATTAACTGGGAGGGAAATTTGCCGTATTGGACAGGTGATCCAGCAGCTTTGGTGGAAGAGATAGGACAAAGAAGAAATGAAGAGAGATTAGGAATAATGGACAAGAATTGATAATTCTGAGAGGCATGTGAAAGCAGCGGAATGAAGTTATGAAGTCAGAGAAGCAGTAAAAGCATTCTTTCACCATTTCCTAAGTGTCCAACCCAGAAGAGATTGTGCTGTTGAAACACCTGTGTAATATCAGCAAGTTGACAGACAGGTAATCCTCCTCCTCAGTCAATGTTTGTGATTCAGCAGATGCAACACGACTCAGTGTAGTCTTTACAGACGTAAAATTAACTCTTTATTATATTGCACATGTGAGTTCCTCCAGATGGCCATAAGGTGCAGTACAGGAGGAATAAGCATAATGCCGCTGTGTCAACATTCTACAAAAGTGACACCACAACACTGCATCTATTTGTTTGTGCACGTCGGGTTGATTGCATTAGTCGAAACAGGGTGGACCAAGAGAAAGGTTGAACCATCTGCCCAACATGCGCCTGAAGCCCCGCAAACCCTTCTAGCTTCAGTCAAATCCCTGGAAGACTTTGACTCCAAGACTGAGTGGGCGCAGAGCCTGGAAAGATGCCAACACCAACAACGGAGAGGTCATCATAGACCCCACAGTGAAACCACCGGGTTATGACCTCCATCGCAAGCAATGGCTAAACCTGAACAGAATCCGCACCCTCCATGCAAGAACACCCCACCACCGGCATAAGTGGGGGATGACAGGCAGCCCTGCTTGCGACTGCGGACATCCAGACCAGACCATCCCACACATCGTGAATGACTGCCCACTGAGGCCTTTCCCTGGGGGCATCAAAGCCATCCACCCAGTAACTGATGCTGTCCTGGCCTGGATGTCTACCCTTGATCTACAACTTTAGGAGAAGGAGAAGGTGAAGAAGAAGAAGAAGAATTCATAATTGTTCCCCAGAGAGTTGACCAAATTGTCATGCCTTGAAGAACATAAGGCTTCTTCCCCTATACCTCTTGTCTCCCATTTCTCTTGCCAAATGTTCTTGTTTTTTTTAAACATTCTATTCAGTGCCCTCGTGCTCACTTTATGAAGCCCTTTATATAATTTGCCATGGACTGATACACGAGTCGAACAGTGACTGGTGGTAATTTCAGGTTCTACATAGAACAACAAACATCTCTGTTCTTTCCTGCCTTTCTGGGGTTCTATTTCATCTGGAACTGTAGGAGAAAGAACAAAATTGCAGTGATCGATGTCGAAGCATCTATATCTGGTTGTTTAGGAGACCCATTAACTAAGCAATGAATTCATCCTTTCCCTTTACACAGTACTAGATCTGAAATTCTTTAATTGGTCCCTCAACATACTGATCTAGGAAACCACCTTGTACACTTTCCAGGAATTCACTCTGTACATTGTTAGTTCTAACGTAGTTTGTTCAGATTATATGCAGATTGATATCCGCATGATTAATGTATCACTGTTACACACACCCTCTAATATCCTCACTCATTCCCTGCCTTACATCTTCAACTACAATAAATAACTCCCACAGTGCTTTTTGACCTTGTGATTCTAAAACTATAGCACGTTCTGCTGAGGTAAAATTCTTTAATACCATCGCTAATCTTCCTTTTGGCCTGTCCTTCCTGAATGTTGATTACCTTGGAATATTAGTTCCTAATTTTGGTCATCCTCTTCTCCATTTATTTAATGAAGTAACTCAATTTGAGAAGTATAATAAGTTATATAATTGCTTATAATGTTCAAAATATTTAGCTTCCTTTAATCAACATTAGTACTAACAGAATGTTTTCGTAATTTAAAACCACTATATTGGTTTCATACATACTGAATTTCAAAAATGGTTTTAATTTCAGTGCACTTAATGGTTTAATACCTAATATTTGTTTCTTGGTCATTGCAGGGAACAGTGGGATTTGAAAACCAAATTAATAAATGCTTGGATCTGGCAATGTACCTCTATAACAAGATAAGAAAGAGGGAAGGATATGAAATGGTATTCGATGCAGAGGTAAATATATTGATTTTCAATTTATTTTCTCATTCATTTTAAAAACTGTAACTAACACCTAATTTCCTCCTTGATGCTGATTAAAGATAATAAGCAACGCTTTTTGCACTGTATACCCTCTGATGTAATATCTGTGGCACCTCTTTCAATCACATTGCCTCTATCTTCCAAAACATTGTCAATGGACCCTCCTGATTTCAACAAAACAGTCTTTGTTTTTGAGCAGTTTACATCCAGCATTCACCCTTCTCTTCAAATGCATCTGTTTTGTGTTCAACTCACGTGGGCAGTTCAGGAAAATGAGTTGCAGAAGAATAGCTTTATTTGTTAATGTCTGAGGAAGAACAAAGACACAGTCATTCATATTACGTTTGTTTTCCTGAAAACCCCTTGCATTGTAGGTTCTCTGGATGTATGCACTGGCTTATTTGGCATCATTGGGATGATCCTTAGCAACTGCATTTGCAGTGAATTGAGATAGAAATCGCCATAGGATACATTAGATTACTCAAAACCTGAAAAATCATGCCCTAAATATTCCAAGTGACCACTTTCCATGGTTATTATATAACTGATCCCCAAGGGTTGAAGACCAATATTCAAAGCATATACTTTTGATTCTGCAACATTGAAGGGAACAGTTATATTGTCAGTTCAGTGCCCAAACATTGCACCACAATGTCAGTGGAGCAAAGACCGCTGACTACAAACTGTCTAACTCTCCCATTCCACGAAGACACAAAGAACTACAGATGCTAGTTTACAGAAAATATACAAAGTGCAGGAGTATCTCAGTGGGTCAGGCAGCATCTCTGGAGAACTTGGATAGGTGATGTTTCTGGTTGGGACCTTTGATTGTAGTATCGATATTCAGATGAGAAATGCAGGCTCCGTGTGTTCATATTGTTGTGAATTTAGTGGTGAATCTCTGGAATTCTCTGCCACAGAAGGTAGTTGAGGCCAGTTCATTTAAGAGGGAGTTAGATGTGGCCCTTGTGGCTAAAGGGATCAGGGGGTGTGGGGATAAGGCAGGTACAGGATACTGAGTTGGATGATCAGCCATGATCATATTGAATAGCGGTGCAGGCTCGAAGGGCCGAATGGCCTACGCCTGCACCTATTTTCTATGTTTCTATTGGCCTATTCAGTTGTATATGCAATCATTAAAGCGAGAGATTTTTTTCCAATTTACTCATGTCCATTTCTTTCGTAGCCGGAGCACACAAATGTTTGCTTCTGGTACATTCCACCAAGTATTCGCGAAATGCCAGATTGCGAAGAGAGAAAGGAAAAGCTTCGCAAGGTAAAATTCCAAATTCTGCATGCAATTGTAATTGCTGAGCTACTTAAAATATTGATTTCAGCAGTAAATGTTAACCAATTGTAATAACATGCATGCTTGTGATATCATTTTTGTGATGTTAAACTGTCAGCATGCATGCTTTATTACTAAAAGTAATACTGGAAGTTGTCTCAGACAATACATGTGAATTGTACAGTGCTGAACTGTTCAGTCTTACATCTGCACCGCTTTTGTATGCACTGTGCTTGCAAATGTTGTGCCTGTTTATAAAAATGCTAAAAGCTGACAGGGACCTTACAAAAGCTTGTACAGCACCACAAAAGAAGAAGGCTGATGTTAGGGTTTGTTCTGAGGGACCACACATTTACCCGATATTAATCACTGTTCTGTTAGAGCGTGGATAATGGCAGTAGAGAAGATTAAGCAATTTGATCGTGCTATTCAAAATTGGGTGCTAAAAGATGGCATTTACCCTATCTATTCCTCTCATGATTTGTACACCTCTGTAAGATCACCCATCCTCCTGCACTTCAAAGAATAAAGTCTTAGAACTTTTCCCTATAGTTCAGGCCCTCGAGTCTTGGCAACGTCCTCGTAACTCCTTTCTGTACCATTTACAGCTCAACAATATCTTTCCTATAACAGGGTGACCAAAACTGAACACAATACTCTAAATGTGGCCTCACCAATGTCACTCAACTGTAACATGACCTCTCAACTTCTATACTCAATACTCTGACTGATGAAGGCCAATGAAGGCAAAATTGATAGGATAGTCAAGCTTTCTTGACCATCCTATCAAATTGTGATGCCACTTTCAAGGAACTATGTACCTGCACTCCTAGATCCCTCTGCTCTACAGCACTCCCCAGAGCCCTGCCATTCACTTTGTAGGTCCTGCCTTCATTTGACTTCCAAAAATGCAACACCTCAAATTTCTCTGTATTAAACTCCATTAAGCATTCCTCAGCCCACCTGACCAACCGATCAAGATCCTGCTTACTTACTAATCATGCCTTGTACATTCTCTTCCATATAATTGATATAGATGACAAACACCAATGGGCCCAGCATTGAACCGTGAGCCACACCACTAGTCACAGGCCTCTGGTCCGAAAAACATCCTTCCACCATCATCCTCTGCTTCCTTCCATGAAGCAAATTTTCTGCGAGTAAAAATTGGTCGGCATGAAAAAAATTGATACTTTTTACTCCTAGGTTTAGTCGAAATAGGTCGTGGTAGGTCGGCATGTTATCATAGGTGACCGAAGGTAGTCGAGTCCAATTTTCCCGAGTGCATCGACGATTAAATCGAAGCTGGTCGAAGCTAGTCTTCAACATAGTCGAAGGAGATCGAAGCAGGTCTTCTACATAGTCGAAGAAGGTCTTCTACCTATTCGTAGGAGGTTCTCTACATAGTCGTAGGAGGTGTTCCACTTAGTTGAAGGATGCTAAATTTTTGGCGATACAATAGGACCATGACACTCTCCTAAACTCGCAAATAAACTCGCCATAGTGGGACAGGCCCTATAGGGTACAATCTTATTCTGATGGGGTGTCAAAACAAAAGAGCATTATTTTAAGTTGAGAGGTAAGGGGACCTGAGGGGAATTTTTCTTGCACAGAGAATGGTTGATATCTTGAATGCGCTGCCAGAAGAGGTGATGGAATCCGATAGACAGAGAGTGCTGGAGTAACTCAGCAGGTCAGGCACCATCTCTGGAGAAAAAGAATGGAATCAAATTATGTTTAAGAATCATTTATACAGACATTTAATAGGCAAGGTGCAGAAGGATATGGTCCTGATGTGGATAAATGGGGTTTGTGCAGATGGGCAAAAACATTAGCATGAAAGTGGTGGGCCATAGATCCCATTTCTTTGCTGTACAAGTCTATGATTCCATGATTCAATGAATAGTTCCTTGGTTCCTCTGTGGTTTGCACCATTTTGCAGATTTATGTGCCTTAAGCAGGGGAAATTGTTAATTTAACATAAATTTCAATCATTCATGAACCAGATTGTCTGTAAATACCCTGAATATATTGATTTTGGGAATATAGTCTACTTTGATGGTCCAGTAAGCTACAATTCTTATTTTGCAACCCATAGTTCTAAAAATACTATCTTACCTTGAGGATTGTGAAGCACTCATTTTTTCTTATTTTCATCTTGTGCCTTTCTTTTCCCTTTCTGAAATTAAAATTAGTAACCAACAGTTTTGGTTTTTTTTATATGCCCCTCTTCATCAGGGAAAATTCATCTTTTTATATTTTCACAGGTTGCTCCAAAAATAAAAGCACAGATGATGGAATGTGGCACCACAATGGTTGGATATCAGCCTCAAGGAGATAAAACTAACTTCTTCCGCATGGTCATTTCAAACCCAGCTGTAACGATATCTGACATTGACTTCCTGATTGAGGAGATTGAACGACTGGGAAGTGATTTGTAATTGGTTACATTGGTTCTGTTTGCTATTACTAAGCAATGTTTTATTTTGAAACTGATTAATGTACAATTAATGTGTTATTTAAAGATCTGTGCAACACATTTTAGTACTGTCAGGCAGTATGCAAATCTATTCTTTAGCCAATGATTATTTATTAGAAGTAATTATTTAACCGATACAAAATCTAAATACATATTGTTCCTACATGTGAGCCTCCATGTGTATGTTCCTTTGAAAGAGCTCAGCATTCTAAACTGTGAGTACTGTGGAAAATGTGCAGTGAATCTAACCCTTAGAGGTAAAATGTAACTCTATCATAGTAGACTTACCTAGACTGTGCAGAACCTTTTCGTAGCTACACTGTGTCAGGTGCTTTTTGTCATAATGTAAAATTATGGAGTGTAAAGCACCAAATTTTATTCTAGATGCATTATTTGTGATTTTGGGGTAAGAGTTGCATAAATACTGTAACGGATGGAAACTAAATGTCTTTTTAGAAAAAAAATATTAATTTTGTGTAGATTGTGTATACAAATGTCAACTGATTTTTGTGAAAAGGAATAAGTGTAATAGTTTTACAGTAACAAAACTGTTTAAATCTGTAGGTATATACCAAAATATTTGCTTATTTATATCCAGAAATTTACTGTCTTACAGAGGTGTCTAGTATTTTCTTCCATTTGTATGTACTGTATCTTTATTTATATATGATATCAAAGTTCTAAATAATGTTTATGGTATTTTAGTGTATATGTGAGCCAAAGAATACAGCAAAATAATGGTGATAATAGTATTTCTATTTAGTGTGGCAATTGTGCAGCCTTTAAAGTAATGTGGAATATATAGCTGCACCTGCTGAACACATAAAGTATTATATGAAATTGAAAACTATCTTAAATGTACTGTAGTTTGTGACTTTATTCACAAGTTGGTACGTGAATTTTCAGATATGGTGACTAGATATGTTTTGACTATTGTTAATCTGTTTGGTGTAGAGCTTTTTCATAAGGCAGAGTCCAAGTGTAGAAAGCAAGTTTGTATTTGTAGTTCAACAAACACCTAAAACACAAGAATGGAAGAAGCAAAAGGGCGGTATCATAAATCATTGTCCCTAATCCGTTCTACGAAATGAAGAGAGTAATCATGCTATTATTTTAGAGACCAATTTTAATATTTTAATGTTAATAAGTTTGGATTTGTACAAATAAGGCACAATTCATGCTTTTATTACTGTTGAAGTTTACCCAAGCTTGTCATTTGTTATATTTGTTAAAGAACAGAATTCTTGATAATTTCAATGAGTATTTAAAATTAATTTGGTTTGGAATAGTTTTGGTTAATCTAAACCAAATCACCAAACTGTAGCTAGTTTTTAATCCCTGAGAGCTATACTTTTCAATTCAGAAGTTAAAACGTTTTTTGAGAGTGTTATCTATGTACAATTCTCCCGACAATGGTGTAGAATAAAGAATAAAGTGGGAAAATGTTGTCAAATGATATTACAATAAATCCAGTGTTTTATTATGTCTACTGTACAAGCACTATAACAAAAATGGATTCTAGGAAATAACCGTGCAAACTGAGCAGATAGTCAAGAATCTGACATGTCGTTTTACTTTCACAGCTGCAAAAGGCAAAAGTGAAGTTGAAAAGCTGTTTCTTATCCTCAGATATTGGGAAGAATGTTCAGGTGGCAAACGTAAACAAGCTCGCATGGTAATTTTTAAATATTAACACTGTCCACTCTACACCCATAAACTTGTGTGGCAATAGACTTATCATTCAAGAGAGAAATTACTTTGTAAAATAGGTTATATTTTAATAGTTTTTAATTGAATCACAGCAGTCTATTTTGAAAAAAAAATTAAACATATATACATTTAAGCATTTGGACAGGACAGGCCTAAATTTGAACACATTTTTTCAAAAGACAGGGCGTAAATAAGGTTTTGGTATTAATTAAACATGCACGCTCTTTCAAAAACATATAAATTAAACACGCATAAAACACAAAGTGCTTACACATATATTTGAAATAACGCGCTCAAATTTAAAGCCTGTTTAAATCTATATGTTTAATTTATATGTTTTTGAATTATTCGCTGGTTTTCAGGAATGTAAGCCCCATGTAAAATGTGCGGTATATAGATAGATAGATAGATAGATAGATAGATAGATAGATAGATATAAATATATATACGTAGTAGCACATACTATTCTATTCAAACTAAGCTCTGTTATTTCCTACTAGACTGTGGGACCCTTTGGGTTCCTGTCAAATGGGAGGCCTGGTCCCCCAACACAACCCGTTCCACAACTCAATATTCCACCACTCAACCATAGCCCCCAACTGCGCAGGCGCGGCTCACTTCCCCTCATCCCCCAGTACTCCCTCCCCCACCTCTTCATCCTCCCTCCTTTTTTCCCTCTCCTCCTCCCCTCCCCCATTCCCTCCCTCACCTCTCCCTCCCTCTCCACTCCCTTACCCTCAGTCACTCCCTCCTTCCCTCCATAATCCCCTCCTGCCCCCTCCTATCCCTCTTTCCCCCCACCTCCACCACGCCTCACCCCCCCATCCCCCCACTATCCCTGACCCCCCACTGCCCTTCTTTCTTTCTATTCCCTCACCTCCCCCCCCCCTCTCCTCTATTCCCCCTCCTCACCAACTTTCCCCCCTCTCCGTCACTACCCATTTCCCCCTCCTCTCCCTCCTCACCTCCCCATGATCTTTCCCTCTCCTCCTCCCCTCCCCCTCCCTCCCTCACCTTTCCCCTGCTTTGGCCGAGCCTAACATGACCCCCCAAAAACCTTTCAATTGGGGGAGGGGAGGAGGAGAGGGGAAAGATGTGTGAGGTGAGGGGGAGATGGGGTGGGGGTGGGGAAAGAGGGGGAAGGGGGGGTGGGAAGGACAGCAGAAGCTCGCAGCTCACCCCGCACCTTCGCCTCACTCTGCTCACTTCCTTCCGGTTCAACCGCACCTTCATGCTGGTCGCCACGTTCGCTGCCTCACGCAGTAGCTCCCAGTCCCACTCCGACTTTACTCGGAGACTTCCGGTTCAACTTAACAGCTCCCTGCTCGTCTTGCTAGTCGCCACAGAAGCAGCCCGCACGCTGCTCTCTTCCCACACGCTGCTCTCTCCCCGCACGGCTTGTGGACTAATTCAGCACGGCACACGGACATGAATACGTTTATTGGCTAAGTATTCACATACAAGGAATTTGCCTTGGTAACACATTTTCCAAATTACCTTTCTTGCGTCATTCACAACATATTCCTGCAAGTTTGATTTTAAATGAAATGACACACATGGACTATGGGTCGTTTTTATTCTTTCTTTTGTGGACTTGCATCTTGACTCCCTCAAAAAAGACGACACATTCTGCAGTATTCTGCATCAAAATTGAGACTTACTGTAGATGCATTCAAGGTATTCTCCCTGAACATTTCATTGCCTGGTCTCAGGAAATGGTCTTAATTAGTAGATGCAGTCAGATTCACATTTCAGAAATCATCTTTAATCTAAGTGAAGAGAAGGGAACTGCTGATGCTGGAAATCTGAAAAAGGAAAACTTGGTATTGGAAAAACACAAAAGGTCAGACAGCATCTGTGGGGAGAGTAACTGGTCCAATCGTCAAGTTAACGGGATCTAAACCATAGCTAACAATGAATGTCCTGTGGAGAGAGTAAAGGGCCTGTCCCACTTGCGTGTCCTTGGCACGCAAATTACGCGACGCCGTATGGCCGCGCGGGGCCGGTCCCACTGAGAAGCGCGGAGGGGTATGTAATTGTGTGCGGCATCGCGCGGGGCTCCAAAATTTTTGTAGCGAATGAAACCTTTGCACGTCAACGGCCAGTCGCGTAACTGATGGCCAAAGTGGGACAGGCCCAAGACCCTGGCGCGATGCAACATCTCACCTCCAACAGCAGCAGAAGCAGGCAAACGACCGCCAAGCTCGGCCTGGGGCTCACGGCCGTTGCCGTCCGGATCCGCCCCCACTTCTACTCCCAGAGCGGGGCCAAGAAAATTGAAGATAGACACAAAATTCTGGAGTAACTCAGCGGGACTGGCATCATCTCTGGAGAGAAGCAATGGGTGACATTTCGGGTCAAGACCCTTCTTTCAGACTGATGAAGAGTCTCGACACGAAACATCATCCATTCCTTCTCTCAAGAGATGCTGCCGGTCCCGCTGAGTTATTCCTGCATTTTGTGTCCATCTTCAAATGACGTCACGCGCTACAGATGGCTGTGCTTATGCATTAAATCACTCGCGACCTTTGCGGGACCGTCGCGCCTCAACGCGACCACGAGGTCGAGTAATTAGCGTGCCAAGGACACGTAAGTGGGACAGAGGCTTAACTCTATGTTTTAAATCAATGTTTTGAATTCTGATGAAAGGTATGGCCTGAAGTGTTTATCCCGCTTTTCTCTGTCCACAGATGCTGTCTGACCAGATAAGTATTTACAGCATTTTGTTTTTATCTAATCTAAGTATGTCTCAAAAATATTTTAAAGTTAGGGAATATTAAGGAATGACTTTATAAAATTTTCAACTTGTGTACATGTACACAATTTCCTTGGCATTTTCCACCAGTGTTAAAGTTATACCTCAATTTTGCCATTGCATTTCACTTTAAATAGCTCACACAAACTTAATTGATGACAGAATAATACTGATAGTTTGCAGTGTTCATTTCTGTTAAGAGATGCACTACATAAAGTTTCGTAATATATTTAGCATACTCTGATCAAGCCATTAGTTGTAAAGTACCGAAAATAAGTTACTTGGTTGGGTACAATAGTTTTGTGTCGGAGTAAACTGTGTGTGGACGTGCGAAAATCGATGGAGTGAAACGTCTGTTAATTCTTCGCCATAATCCGTGTTTTTTTTGTGTTGATACACCCGGAACAGCGAATGGGCACGTCTAAAACGTTAAAAACTAGATTGATGAACAGCAGTCAACCACGTCACATGAACTGTTATATGCATACTATCACCTTTTTAGCTACAAAAAGAAACACTGACCATAATCAAACAACATGTTCTTTTTTATAGCTATAGTACACTGAAATCACTGGAGTCTCTCGGCAATAAAATATAAATTCATCAAAATAACACATAAAAATGTCTTTAAGTCAACTGAATTCATGATACCCCTCATGCCCCTGACATGAGGTAACACAGACAGTCCTTTCAGGTGAGGCAGGGGTTCACCTGCACCCCCTCAACCTCATCGACTGTGTCCATTGCTTTCTGTGTGGGTTCCTACACATCGGCGAGATAGAAGCGCATACTGGGCGATCATTTCACTGAACACATGCTCAGTCCACCTTGGCCTACATGATCTCCCAGTTGCCAAACATTTTAAGTCCCCTTCTCATTTCCATACTGACCTTTCTGTCCTGGGCCTCCTCCACTATCAGAGTGAGGCCACTAACAAATTGAAGGAACAGCACCTCATATTTTGCTTGGCTTGGCAGTTAACCCAGCGTTGTGAATGTTGACCTCTAATTTCAATGCATGCTGGGGTTCTACCCTTCCAGCCTGTTACCGGCCCTGCTTTATTCTGGCATTTTGCTACCTCCAGTTCCTTCCCCTCTACTTCAGTCTGAGGAAGCGTCCTGACCCGAAACGTCCTCCATCCTTTTTCTCCAGAGATACTGCCTGACCCGTTGAGTTACTTCAGCACTTTGATTCTATGATATCCTTAGTTTTGTGAGGAGCCAAACAAAATTCAAAAATATCATAATAAAAAAAATATTTGCCCTTTGAACAGTTCTTTCTTAAATATATGATGTACGTTTCAGAATTATTTCTAATGGGGTTTTTTTTACATTTTGGAGGTTTTTACTCTTGTCAAGTTAATTTGTTTTATTATTGTCCATTTTTTATTGTTGTATTTTGACCTTAATTTCTTTTTTTGTGATAATAATTTTAGGGAGTTTTACACTTGTTTGAGCACTCATAGGTAGGTAAAATGGTGGGGACCTGGGGAAATGTTGCATTCTGTAGGAGAATGAGAATGAAAAGTTACTGCCGGATCATTGTCAAACTTCATAAACTTTGTCAGAACAGGGACTGTCAGATTTATTCACAGGACCACTGTGACTAAAAGTAGGTTGGAGTTTCCAAGGCGTGGAATTCAATTTCTATTTCCTCACAACTTTCAATCATCAACCAGGCAGGTTTAGTCTAGTTTGCAGATACAACACGGAAATAGGCCCTTTGGCCCACCATGTCCACGGCAACAGGCAATCCCCATATACTAGCACTATCCTGCACACAATAGGGACAATTTATTATACCAAAATCAATTTTACCAAAGCCAAGTTAACCAAAGCCAATTAACCTAGATACCTGATCATCTTTGAAGGGTGGGAGTAAACCAGAGCACCCGGAGAAAACCCATGCAGTCATGGGGTTAATGTACAAACTCTGTACTGACAGCACCCTTAGTCACGATCAAACTCTGGTCTCTGATGCTGTAAGGCAGCAACTCTACCGCTGCACCACTGTGCCGCCCCATGTCAGGAGTGATATTAAATAATCTCCATAATTTGGCAAAGTACAACACCACAACATCCACCCCTTGCAGGACAAAGCAGGCCAATGATTTGCATCTTGCCAATCATCTTCAATATTGGGCTGGACTTTCTGTTTATTTGTGAGTGAGTGAAGCTTGCCTGGCAGTCGTTGGCCGGAGTAAGTCCATGGCATAACCTTCCTCCAAGAAGCAGGTTGCTGGTTGATGCCCTACATGGGTGACAATCCCCGTCTCCTGAATTGCGTTGAGAGCAGGTTGAGCCATTTGCCCTCCACTCCCACCAACCACTACAGCTTTTTGTCCTGCCCACTACTTATTGTCTAAACCATCAAATAAATTATCAAACCTTTAAAAACTATTGAAAAATAATATGAAAAATAATTAAGTGTATTATCAGGTAGATCAAATGTTATTAAATTGCAGAATGCAACCTAGGGAACCAGAAACAATTAAAGTAATTGACTCGAAAAGTTAACTGTCTCTATCTCTCCACTAATGCCCAATGTAACCCCACCTTTTAAAAAGGGAGGGAGAGAGAAAACGGAATTACAGACCAGTTAGTCTAACATCGGTGGTGGGGAAATTTCTGGAGTCAGTTATTAAAGATGGGAAAGCAGGACATTTGGAAAGTGGTGAAATCATTGGACAAAGTCAGCATGGATTTATGAAAGGTAAATCATGTCTGACGAATCTTATAGCATTTTTCGAGGATGTAACTAGTAGAGTGGTTAAGGGAGAACCAGTGGATGTGTTATATCTGGACTTTCAGAAGGGTTTCGACAAGGTCCCACATAAGAGATTGCGATGCAAACTTAAAGCACACGATATTGGGGGTTCAGTATTGATGTGGATAGAGAACTGGCTGGCAGACAGGAAGCAAAGAGTAGGAGTAAACGAGTCCTTTTCAGAATGGCAGGCAGTGACTAGTGGGTACCGTAAGGCTCAGAGCTGGGACCCCAGCTATTTACAATATATATTAATGATCTGGATGAGGGAATTGAATGCAACATTTCCAAGCTTGCGGATGACACGAAGCTGGGGGGCAGTGTTAGCTGTGAGGAGGATGCTAGGAGGCGGCAAGGTGACTTGGATAGGCTGGGTGAGTGGGCAAATGCATGGCAGATGCAGTATAATGTGGATAAATGTGAGGTTATCCACTTTGGTGGCAAAAACAGGAAAGTAGACTATTATCTGAATGGTGGCCGATTAGGAAAAGGGGAGATGCAACGAGACCTGGGTGTCATGGTACACCAGTCATTGAAAGCAGGCAGTGAAGAAAGCAAATGATATGTTAGCATTCATAACAAAAGGATTTGAGTATAAGTGCAGAGAGGTTCTACTGCAGTTGTACAGGGTCTTGGTGAGACCACACCTGGATTATTGCGTACAGTTTTGGACTCCTAATCTGAGGAAAGACATTCTTGCCATAGAGGGAGTACAGCGAAGGTTCACCAGACTGATTCCTGGCATGGCAGGACTTTCATATGAAGAAAGACTGGATAGACTTGGCTTGTACACGTTAGAATTTAGAAGATTGAGGGGGGATCTTATAGAAACTTACAAAATTCTTAAGAGGTTGGACAGGCTAGATGCAGGAAGATTATTCCCGATGTTGGGGAAGTCCAGAACTAGGGGTCACAGTTTAAGGATAAAAGGGAAGTCTTTTAGGACCAAGATGAGAAAATCATTTTTCACACGGAGAGTGGTGAATCTGTGGAATTCTCTGCCACAAAAGGTAGTTGAGGCCAGTTCATTGGCTATATTTAAGAGGGAGTTAGATGTGGCCCTTGTGGCTAAAGGGATCAGGGGGTATGGAGAGAAGGCAGGGATGGGATACTGAATTGGATGATCAGCCATGATCATATTGAATGGCGGTGCAGGCTCGAAGGGCCGAATGGCCTACTCCTGCACCTATTTTCTATGTTTCTATGTTGCCTGAACTTCTGTGAATTTCCAGCAATTTCTGTTTCTAT
The DNA here is from genome assembly GCF_028641065.1 of Leucoraja erinaceus. Taxonomy (NCBI): domain Eukaryota; kingdom Metazoa; phylum Chordata; class Chondrichthyes; order Rajiformes; family Rajidae; genus Leucoraja; species Leucoraja erinaceus. The sequence goes on from NC_073383.1 coordinate 25,821,075, forward strand.
TTTATGAAACAATTTCAAGTTGCACAGCATCTTGGAAGAAGATATATTACCTTCCCTTCTTAGCTGGATCAAAATCATTACATTTCTTGCTCAGCACCACAGTTGTATAAGCAAGAAAACAGCTCATTATTAATTTAAGGAGGAGCATTTATTGCTGGCCTTGCTGATGAAATACCTTATCCTGTGTTGGAATTAATATAAACTGAGGGAATCAAAATGTGCTCAATTGGGATATTTCAAATTTCATGAGTAATATATCACAAATTCTTATGATCGTCTTAATTTTGTTTGCGGTATGTTTCGGACTTAAAAAATTATATTATCTCCAATCCTTCCCCTATGAATTAGTTCTGTTTTTCTAAAGATAAGCATGAGTATTATTTTCCTACACTGAGGCAGTACTAGATGTTAAAAATGGGAAGGATTACATGGCTTGAAAGGGTGAACCATAAGATATTATGTCATTTAACCACTGGTGTTACACGGAATTTTGGAACCGGTATCTATATGTATTATTTTTAACATATAGTAAGTATCTATAAGGAATGTATCAATTCCAGCAAGGAAGCAGCGGTAGAATTTGTCTACTTTGCACTTCGTAAATACTTCATTGGCACTTTAGGGGTCACGATGGTATAAGTAATATTAAATAACTGCGTTCTTATGTTGAAATATCCACTCAAGATATGCCTGGCTTGAAGGTTTCCTTATTTTTCTTCCCGTGCCCATAGCTTAATAACAGTTTATATAAGAAAATATGACATGCTTCTGTTTTCATATCATCTGGAGATTGTTATAATATTGCAACTACAGGTGCACAACCTTTTATCCGGTGTTCCAGAAACCGAAAAGCTCCGAAAACCGGCCATTTTTTCCAGATGTCGTCTGCGCACCAAAGCTCGTGTTTGGCGCCAAACCTGACCCAAAACGACCCACGGTCAACCCAGGTCTGTACTACTGTAGCGGCTGCCTCCTCCCTGGAGACCGGGAGACGCTTAAACATCTGTAAATCATTGCTTAAATGTTAGTCAGTTAGTTTGGAGGGCTTTTATGTGAAGGGGGGTGAAGGGGTAAACTTTAATTCTTAGTCCCCTACCTGGTCGGAGAGGCGGGGAGCGGTCAATGCCTTACCGGGTCGCTGTGCAGTAAGCTCCGCAGCGCTGTGGCCGGTCTGGCCGCGGGCGGCGCCAGTTGTAGCTCCGACCCCGGCAACTCTACCCCTGGCTGCGAGGCGCTCCAAATCCAGCGCGGCCCGCGGCCGGACGCCCCAGCTCCGCGAATGTCGGGAGTCGGCGACGTCGCAGCGCTGGGATGCGGGCAATGCCAAGCTCCGGAGCGCTGTGGCCGCCGACACACAACATCGCGGAGCGTCGCTGGATTTGGAGCCGCGCAGCCAGGGGTAGAGTTGCCGGGGTCGGAGCTCCAACCGGCGCCGCCCGCGGCCGGACGGAGCCCCCAGCTCCGCGGCTCCAAATCCAGCGACGCTCCGCGAATGTTGGAAGAAGGCGGCCACAGCGCTCCGGAGCTTGCCGCACGGTGACCCGGTAAGGCATTGCCCGCTCCCCGCTGGTTTCCCAGCGCTGCGACCAAAGATCCTATAGCGGAGCTCCTCTAGGATCTTTGGCTGCGACGCCGCCGACTCCCGACATTCTCGGAGCTGGGGCGTCCGGCCGGCCGCGGGCCGCGCTGGATTTGGAGCGCCTCGCAGCCAGGGGTAGAGTTGCCGGGGTCGGAGCTACAACCGGCGCCGCCCGCGGCCGGATGGAGCCCCCAGCTCCGCGAGGTTGGGAGTCGCCGACCAGGTAGGGGACTAAGAATTAAAGTTTCCCCCTTCACCCCTACACCACCACCACCACATAAAATCCCTCCAAACTAACTAACATTTATGCAATGATTCTCCCGGTCTCCGGGGAGGAGGCAGCTGCTCCAGACTTTTCAAGCCGCCCGCGCTACCTACCTAATCTACGCTAAAAATCTTCCATTCTGAAATCCGAAAATGTCCGAAATCCGACAAGTGTCTGGTCCCAAGGCTTTCGGATAAAAGGTTGTGCACCTGTATTAGATTATTTAAACAAGCCATACTTGTATTCCAGATTTTATCTAAAGCAAAATGATATAATGAAGCAGACCAGTACTTACATGAAGGAAATGGAATCAATCCTCCCTATATTAATTTACCCATCACAGAAAACTACAGATTAAAAAGAAATTTGTTAACATATAAAGTTCCTTTGGTTAAAAAAAAATGTTTTCTCTTGCCCTGGAATTCAGCCTTCAATGTTTTGAGATAAGATGTTACACTTCACGGAACATGCTCAGTCTTTTAATCGAAATAGAGTATTTATCCTGCAGAATCCCTCTGATGTAAACCTATTTTATGTGGTGTAGTGAAGCAAATATGTTAACAAGCTTCATCATTATTGTCATGGCAGAAAAAAAAAGATATTGGCTTGTCACTGCTAGCTTCACTACCATCGTATCTTGATTTTTTGACAACTTACAGTAACTAGAAATTACATTTCTCTCTGACATACTGTTTTCATTAATATTTTAAACACATTGGCCTAGCCATCAAAGAAGCTTTCATTATGTGCTAGTTCATGAATGCCTGGTTCACACAGATGAAATGTTTCAAATCGCTTCATCCTTGGCTTGCCCCAAAGCAGACCCTTTCCCCTCATCACACTGCCAATTGTATATCTTTGTCCAATGCCAATCTTATAACATTCTCCACTGTATCGCTCCACCCCATCTTTATGGGTGAACAGTTCTAAATATCCAATGCCATCCGGACAAGGAGAAGAGAAGGATTATTATGAAAAGTGATACCTAATGGCCCCAAAGTGTGGAATACCTTCTCTCAAACTTGTTGTCTTACCAAGTCTCTTTCATTGAGCTGATTTGGGTCTGTATATTTCCATTTATGCTTATGCATTCATGCATATATGCATATTTCCATTTGTTATTGCAGTTCATTGCTTGATTTAATTTTAAAGATCTCAATTACTTAAGAAAACTAAAGACAAGCCGTTTTTGGAAGATATGCAGTACTGTGTGTTAGAAACTTGTAAATAAATATTGGTAAAAATCTATTCCCACCACATAGTAAGGTGCCCTGACACCAACTACATCCCTCTTCCTGGCAGTAAGTAGATGTTTAATTGGATTGTTCACGTCTTTGGCATCGTGTTGGATCCTATTGACTACATATTCACAGCATCCCCTTGGCCAACTGCTCCCAACTGCCTAATTCAAACTTAACTCAAAAGCCACATCATGATTTCCTTGCTTTTTGAATTATCTACTCAATTACTGCACTTCCATTTTCTACCATCCATCAGTTTGATGTCCAACTACTCTAGTTTACACTACCCTAATCACTTGTCATCTCTCTGTTCACTGACACACATTAGATCTTGTTTAAGAACTGCTGCAATTTTTAATTCCTGAAGATCTATACGAACTTGCACATCAATATGAACCACACATATCTGTAACCTTCACAAGCCCTACAACTGAGATATTGGTGCTCTTCCACTTTAATCCTCTTGATCATATCCAAATACCACTGATGGTGAGCTTTCACCAACATGCGCCAACATTTAATTCCTTTCCTAAAACAAATGGTCTCACAAGGTTCCTTTCCTTGGTTCGATTTATGACTATGCCTATTTCCATTTGACATTGGAGGAGGCCATTTTGACCCAACGACTGCATACAATCACAAAGCAGTCCCATCCCCCACGGGTTGGCCATGTAATCATATTGTTTTCACACATTCCCAACAATTCACCCCTACCACCCACTAATACTAAGAGCAACTTACTGTATGCAGGTCAATGAACCAACCAACCAGCAATCGATTCAAAACCATCCTCTGTGATTTTTCTTGATCAAGAAACAACAGGGCAAATCCATGGAGGGTAAGTCTAAGCTTTCCTCGTGAATCCTGGTGGACCAGATTAAAACAAATACAGTAGAGTTTATGTGTAAGAAGGAACTGCAGATGCTGGTTTAAACTGAAGATGGACACAAAAAGCTGGAGTAACTCAGCGGGACAGGCAGCATCTCTGGAGAGAAGGAATGGGTGACGTTTGGGTCGAGACCCTTCTTCAGACTGGGGGAGTTTATGTTTGTTTTGGCTTCATCTGTCCCCCAGATTCTGTTTGGATTTTATTGTTGCCTCCTCATCAGGACATTGAGTTAAAATTACCCATCGATGTCAATGAATCCGGGCAAACATAAAACAGTATAGAAACGGGGAACTGCAGATACCGGAGATGTGACATTTCAGGTTAGGACCCTTCTTCAGGTAAGGACCCTTCTTCAGACTGATTGTGAAGGAACGAGTAGGGGGGAAAGAAAGCTGGAAGGGAGGAGGCAGGACAGAAACTGACAGGTAATAGGTTAATATAGGTGAGGAGGGATCTCTGATAGGTGATGTGTGGACAAAGGCCAGAGATGAGAAGTCAGAAGTTGTGCGACAAATGGATGGAAGAGAATGCAAGTTGTGAAGCTAGAGGAAGGAATTTGCTAGCTAAAGGAATAAAGCAGTTTTCTGGCTTTGGCCGGGTGTCCTTGAGAACATTTTTTTTAAAAGCTGTTACACCTGGACACACAAGTAATCTGGAGGCGACAAAGTGCTGGCGTAACTCAGCGGGCCAGGCAGCATCTCTGGAGAACATGAATAGATTACATTTCAGGTCAGGAACCTTCTGAAGAAGGGTCCTGACACAAATCGTCCCCATCCATGTTCTCCAGAGATGCTGCCAGACCTGCTCAGTTACTTCAGCACTTTGTATTATTTTTTGCAAACCAGCACCTGCAGTTCCTTGTTTCTACAAGCCAGTAACCTGGACAATTTGAACTGTTCAGCCATCCATTTCCCAAGGGTGAGTCGAGTTAAAAGCATCTTTTGAAATTCCTATCATGATCACCTTTTATAACCGCATCAGTACCACATCACTTGAATCATTACGATGAGAAGCAGCAGACCAAAGGATGCACGGGATCGCAGATTGCTTTGAAAAGCACAATCAATTATTTCAAGAGTTAGTCTGACACAACTTCAGGTTTAATCACAAACCATTTAGGTTTTGATCTTCAGGTTTTATCGTCTCATTTTGACAACTTAATTGTTTGTCCTATAACATGCAAATATTTTATTCTATATGTGTAAAAACTTCTAAAATGTTTCACATTGCCAGAATAGAAATTATTCAATAGACTGAATTTCTGCATGACTGTATAACTAATTTGGAAGCAGGTGTTTCAGACATTGGAAATAATTGAAATACAATAAAGCTTTCATCAACAGCCTGTGGACCTCCAAGAAACCATCTGTGATGATCATACAATGCCATCTATATTCAGCGCCGCATACCGGGTAGGTGACAATACAACTAAAACAAGACACTGTAGACATTTCAGTTTATTTTTATTCTGTATGATACAAATTGGATAGTTCATAATTTACTCCCATTTCTATTACATTGCAAAATAGGGCAATTAGTCTTCCAGTTATTGTTGATTGATTTGCAAAATTATTCTAGGGCTGCAGTTTCCTTATCACATCAATCATAATTAGGCTAAGCATTTTTTTTGTACTTTGTTTCTTAAATTTGAGTCAAAACATTGAACGGATAATTTACTTGTATCTGATATAAATAAAACAGTTAATGAAAGGCACATTTCGCTTTTGCGGCAAAGCTAGTTGAGAAGGACACATTAAAATAGTCAATTCACAAGCAATTAATTCAAAAGTATTATAATGCTTTTTGCACAGATTTGATCCGCTTCATCAGTTGCATTAGTAATGCCTCCTCCCTCAATGGAGCTTTGTGCATTGTCTGTGAGTGTGTGTGCTGCAAATGAATGAAGAGGTGCTGAATGTCGATGTGGAGAGATGATGCAAGAGATTTCAGTACCAAACTGGTTATGCAATCCTTGGATCAGATATTGAATCTGCCTGTTCAAGTGGGTTGATGGAACAATGTACCGATGGACAACAAATGCTTAGTTTGACATGGCATACTAGAACTGAGATGGTTAATACTGAATAGACTTTACATTCTAAAAGACACTTACTTCAAATCTTCTGTTATGGAAAAGTGCACAAAGTTAATCGGAAAAGACAAGATCTTAGTTTAGTTTATTACTGTCATGGGTACCGAGGTACAGTGAAATGCTTTCTTTATGTGGCGTGCTATCCAGTCAGCAAGACGGCTATACATGATTACAATCAAGCCATCCACAGTGTACTGATTCAGAATAAAAGGTAGAATGTCAGTGCGAGATAGAGTCCAATTGAGTTTAGTTTTGTTTATTGCCATGTGTATTGAGGTACTGTGAAAAGTTTTTTGTTGCTGTGAGGGTTGCAAGGAACAGGCATAGGCGATTGTGAGGTAGGGTCAGTATAGTTGGAGGATTGCAACTTGTTGGGTAGGGGGATTGGCTGTTGTCACAGTCAGCAGGGGCTGTGGTAAGGGCATTCAGGGCACTTGTCATTGTGAGAGGATTGTACAAGAGTCAGTCACTGAGGAATAGTAAAGGGATTAGGCAGTGGTCAGTATGGAAGGTTGGTAGAAGGGGTGAGGGCCATGGTAAGCTTTTTGCTGGGAAATTGTTGAGGAGGGTTGAGCGGGAGATACATAATTGGTGGATGGGTGTAATCAGGCAAGCAGGAATTGTTTGGTGATTGGGTTTTGAGAGATTGTTTAGCACATCAGTGGTGAGAACATGATTTGTGCTGGGAGGGAGGGATTGGATTTGTGGATTTTAGATATTTAGATCAATAAGAAAGAACGAGCAAAATATTGCTAATTCTCTCTGACAAAGCAACAACACTGATTCTATAAACTAATAAAATAGCAACAAAAACCTTTTATTCAAGTTATTTTTGTTGACGTTCCAGCTAGCCTTAATGAAATATCCAGGTCTGTGACTATGATTACATTTGAAGGAATTGTAGTTTGCCTGATGGGTCCTTGACTTTACCTGATGAATGAATGAATAAGTTTATTGGCCAAGTATTCACATACAAGGAATTTGCTCTGGTGCTCCGCCCGCAAGTGACAACGACATACAGTGACAGTATTACTGACCTGGCCTATTTCCATGCTTTCTCAGGTACACAGCATGAAATAGGCCCTTCACCCAAACGAATCAAGCCTGAGCATTGATCGCCTAGTCTCACCAGTTCTATCTTATCTTATTTTCACATCCACTCGATGCACAGCAGGGCCAATATACAGAGGCCAATTAAGCTACAAACCCGCACATCTTCAGGATGTGGGAGAAAACCTACACAGTCACAGAGAGCCAGTGCACATTCCACACAGACAACACCCAAGGTCAGGATTGCACCTGGGTCTCTGGCCCCTTGAGTCAGCGGCTGTACCAGCTGTGCTATTGTGCCGCCCACCACTTGTGTGGTTTGTATATAAATATGAAATAAGTGTTTCTTCCAGCAGCAATTCACTCCCCAACCAACCGTCAACCGTTGCTTCCTGTCTATTACATTTATTCAGCAACCGTTTTGTTTTCTGTGCAATACCAACTTTAGTTAATGCCCTAGTGATGAAGTTGATCTTCGACAATGTGGGAAAAATGGGCAATAATGAAACCGCTGCCTTTTTACATCCTGCTTTTTTTCCCCCAATTGTCTTTTGTGGATGTGAGCTTTCCATGGGAGGCTAGTGTAATGTGTAGTCTGATCAAGCAAAATCCTTTTCACTTCATAATGAGGTCATGGAAACAAAGCTAAGTCACTATTTGGAGCCTACAGGTTTACAAGTTGCTGATCTCTGTGTAAAGCAGGAAAATTGTCAAATGAATGATATTGGTGAAAGAGTTTCCAAAAATGTGGCTTGAGTAAGTCAGTTTTTTTTTAGCAAGCAATTAAAAAGAAGTCCCCACAGTTGAGAAATGCAGTGAAGGAGAGGGACCTGCTCAGGAAGATTCAAACTGCACTTTGAGTCTTCTTCCTATCGAGTCCACACACAAGATTAGTTGTTCAGCCAGAGCTGAATACACTTTTCTGCTTCTGCATACAACGGTGTCTGTCTTGCCGCTTCTTGCTGCTTCTTGTGCGTGGTGGTGGAATGATTGGTGGAAACAAGGGCCGCGACGTGAATGCTCTTTCCTTGACCCCTGCACTTTGAGTAAAATCAGAAGAAAGTGTGCAGCTGGGAGGAAAGCTCAGGAAAGTTTGCAGAACATTGTTGCCTGGAACTTTCTTTAGACTTTAAACTTTAAAGATACAGTGCAGAACCTGGCCCTTCGACCCACCAAGTCAGCACCGACCAGCAATCATTCCACACATCAGCACTATGCTACACACGAGGGACAATTTTACCGAAGCCAATTAAGCTACAAACCTGTATGACTTTGGTGTGTGGGAGAAAACTGGAGCACCCAGAGAAAACCCACGCAGTCACAGGCAGAACATACAAACTCTATACAGGCAGCTCCCATTGTGAGGATCAAACTTGGGTCTCCCACGCTATAAGGCAGCAGCTCTGCTTTCCACGTAAAGTATTTGGCTGACGTCAAAGAAATCTTGAGGATGCTGCAGATGTTAGACTTCCTGCCTCTCAAGTGGACTTGTGATCCCAAGGTAATATGATTGTTGAATTTGAGGGAGAGGGAGTCTAATTATAGAATGGGCAGCACAGGAATCTATAGGAGGAACACTCGAAGTTGTGTGATTATAATTTTCCTTAGCAGCAGCTTTGAAAAGAACAGGAGTATTGGTGGTACACATGAAAGTTTTGAATCAATGGGAAAAATATCCCGCTTATGGCAAATACAGAGAGATACAGAACAAATGAAGAAAATGTTGATTCCACAGAAGCCCAGGAGAGTACAAGAGGTACAAAAGGTGCAGCTGTTCCATTGAGGAGGTTTCTGTGGATGCAATGACCAGTGACTTGTAAATACGTTCCTGTAATGCATGCTCCGATTTTCTGGCAACTGGTGGTCCGGCACCACTTTTAATTTCGACAAAATTATGAGAGCGCATTTGATATCCATGTGTTCAACCAATTGATTACATAATTTGTATAACAAAATTTGGTCTGTGAAGTGCCCCATAAAAGATTACCGCATTAGATAAGCACCTGTGGACTTGAACGTAATAGGTTAAGTCCAGGGGGTCAGATATGGGGCTTTATGCGTGGGCCAGATATATTGTCAATGCAGAGGGGCTAGGTGCAAGGCCAGGTGTGCATCCAGAGTCAATATCTGGAATAGTACTAGGTATGCAGTCAAAGCTGGGACAATGGGAGTGTTCAGCACTGGGAACCTAAGCAGGTAAGCAGCTATGATCAGGGTAGAATAGGGGGCCAGGTGTAAGGCTGGACTCAGAGTCAGGAATGAGGGAAAGTATGCAACTGGAGCCAGGATCAGGAATAGTACCTGGTGTGCAGTGAGACCCAGGTTGGTCAACATGGGCCAAGTGTTTGATTATAATCTGATTTCCATACATAATTATACTAAGATCATTAATGTGCTGCACCTGTTGATCAGAGCCTGGCTCGACTGTAGAATGTAATTAGGAATGTAATTTAACCTAACCTTATTCATAGCTAATCCAATTTAAAGTATAAATATTGCATTCAAGTGTAAGTTAAAAGACTAGCTACAGAATGCACCAGATTGCACAATTTCAAGCTGAAAAATGCAAAAGCTCCGTACCAATAGGAGGGGGCACACGCCCCTCCCACACCCTCCCCTCCCCCCACATGTGGTAGGGTAGCATGTGGGTAGCACCGCCATTCAATATGATCATGGCTAATCATCCAACTCGGTATACTGTACCTGCCTTTTCTCCATATTCCCTGATCCCTTTAGCCACAAGGGCCACATCTAACTCTCTCTTAAATATAGCCAATGAACTGGCCTCAACCACCTGTGGCAGAGAATTCCACAGATTCGCCACTCTTTTTTTCAAAATATTTTAATTTTATTAGAAGAAAGTACAATCGGATGGCACCAAAGTGCCTAATATATATTTTCATAATACATTTTATGTACAGGTTCTTATTTTTTTTTATTATAATAAAGAAGAATAAGAAAAATAAATTAGATAATAAAGGATGCAGATGATACTAAGATAGGTGGGGTTGTGGGTAATGAAGTAGAGTTTCAAAGTCTACAGAGAGATTTATGCCAGTTGGAAGAGTGGGCTGAAAGATGGCAGATGGAGTTTAATACTGATAAGTGTGAGGTGCTACATCTTGGCAGGACAAATCAAAATAGGACGTACATGGTAAATGGTAGGGAATTGAAGAATGTAGGTGAACAGAGGGATCTGGGAATAAACTGCACAGTTCCCTGAAAGTGGAATCTCATGTAGATAGGGTGGTAACGAAAGCTTTTGGTGTGCTGGCCTTTATAAATCAGAGCATTGAGTATAGAAGTTGGGATGTAATGTTAAAATTGTACAAGGCATTGGTGAGGCCAATTCTGGAGTATGGTGTACAATTTTGGTTGCCTAATTATAGGAAGGATGTCAACAAAATAGAGAGAGTACAGAGGAGATTTACTAGAATGTTGCCTGGGTTTCAGCAACTAAGTTACAGAGAAAGGTTGAACAAGTTAGGGCTTTATTCTTTGGAGCGCAGAAGGTTAAGGGGGGACTTGATAGAGGTTTTTAAAATGATGAGAGGGATAGACAGAGTTGACGTGGAAAAACTTTTCCCACTGAGAGTAGGGAAGATTCAAACAAGGGGACATGACTTGAGAATTAAGGGACTGAAGTTTAGGGGTAACATGAGGGGGAACCTCTTTACTCAGAGAGTGGTGGCTGTGTGGAATGAGCTTCCAGTGAAGGTGGTGGAGGCAGGTTTGTTTTTATCATTTAAAAATAAATTGGATAGTTATATGGACGGGAAGGGAATGGAAGGTTATGGTCTGAGCGCAGGTATATGGGACTAGGGGAGAATATGTGTTCGGCACGGACTAGAAGGGTCGAGATGGCCTGTTTCCGTGCTGTAATTGTTATATGGTTATATGGTTATATAGAAAACCATGAGATATATAGTGTGTGAAAAAGAAAAAAAAAGAATGAAAGAAGAAAGTTAAAGAAAAGAAAATAGGAAAAAGAGAGTAAGAAATAAAAAAAAGAAGTAAGGAGATCATTGTTTATAATCTTGACCAACCCTCGTCCAGTCCTGAATCAGTTAGCTTTTACAATTGTGTTGCACCATATGATTCCAAAAAGACGACAAATGGAGACCAACTCGTTATGAATTGGTCTGATTTATCCATTAGGAGGAATCGCATTTCCTCAAGATGTGCGGTGTCCACCATGCTTGCGATCCACATTTTAAGCGTTGGTATTGATGTGTTTTTCCAAAATTTAAGTATTAATTTTTTTGCTATTATTAAACCATAATTTAAAAATAAATTTTGAGATGTGTTCAATTTATTCCCATCTTCCATTACTCCAAATATAATCATTTCAGTATTAGGTTCCATTCTGATCTTAAATAATTTTGTAAATATTTCAAAAATATCACTCCAAAATCTATAAAGCTTTATGCAGGAAACAAACGAGTGTGTTATAGTTGCGTTTTGGGATAAACATTTATCACAAATGGGGGATATATTTGGATAGAATCTTTTTTTTGAATAATATAATCTATGTAAATGTTTTAATTGAATTAGATTATGTCTTGCATTAATCGAACAATTGTGAATATATATCAAGTACTTTTCCCATGTAACCTTCGTAATTTTCATCATTAATTCCCATTCCCACTCTTCACTAAGTACCTCTGTCGTATATTTAAAATACTATTATATAAATATGATATTATTTTTTGTGTCAGCTTTAATATTCATTGCTTCTTCCAATAAGTCAGGAGATATTTTTGATATCCTTGTATGTATTTCTTCATGAAATCGCAAATCCGAAGATATTTAAAATATTGGTTGTTTTTCAATTTAAATTTTAGTTGTAATTGTTGGAATGATAATAGGTTTCCCATTTCATACATATCCCCGACCCTTTTAATTCCGAAACTTTATTGGTTATATGTTTTATCAATAAGAGATGGTTTAAATAAAGGGTTATTCGTTATTGGCATTAACAATGATATATTTCTTAATTTTAAGGATAATTTTATTTGTTTCCAAATTCTTATTGTATCATGTATAATTGGCTTCTTATATATTGTGTTGTTCAGTTTTTTCGGGGAGAAGAGGATCGTTCCTATATTACAAGGAAAACAATCCTCTTTCTCCATTTTTATCCATTCTGTCTGTTGGGTAGAACTGTCCAACCAATAAATTATATTCTTAATATGCACTGCCCAATAATAATATAAAAAATTCGGGAGTAAAATTCCCCCGACATCTTTTGGTTTACATAAGGGTTTTTTTTTTTTTAATTCTATGTGATCTATAATCCCAAATAAAATTAGTAATATTAGAGTCTAATTTTTTTTTAAAGTATTTTGGTATATATACTGGTATAGACTGAAATAGGTATAATAATTGTGGTAGAAATATCATTTTTATAGCATTTATTCTACCTAATAATGATAAAAGAAGTGTTTTCCAAAATGTAATCAGCATATTAAGTTTATTTAATAAAGGTATAAAATTAGCATTATGTTTTCTAGTAATCTGAATACACAAGTATTTAAATTTTTCTGTTGCAATTTTAAAGGGGAACTTCAGTAAGTGTGTAGATTCTTGAGGTTTAAACGTCATGATTTCACTTTTATTCCAGTTTATTCTATTTTAAAAGTTAGTTAACACACAGCTTGCAGTTAGATGTAAATTAAATTGTGGAAGGAAATTTTGTGCAAATTGAAAGATAAACACTTTCATTGCATGAGGTCAATTATAACGGATATCAGATTATTACACTTTTTGAATATTATATACGATTTGGGCGAGTTTACAGGCATGTTAAGCTGCTGCAAGAAATAATTTCACTAAATAGCTGTTGGTACACATGACTATTGACCAACATCAAAATTCTCAATCTAGTTTTTCAAAATCCCTCTCAGAACATCCTTTCCTTTCTCTGTATATTAAAATGGCCATAATCGGGCATACTCAAAACTTTGGCAATTTTTTAGGACCATTAGATATTCCACATATTTTCAATTCACATTATTTTTTGCAGATGTTACACCATGGATCCAGGGAGAACTACCCAACTGGATAGAGACTTGGCTTCATGGAAGGAAGCAGGGAGTGATGCTGGAAGGTGTTTATAGAAACATAGAAAATAGGTGCAGGAGTAGGCCATTCGGCCCTTCGAGCCTGCACCGCCATTCAATATGATCATGGCTGATCATCCAACTCAGTATCCTGTACCTGCCTTCTCTCCATACCCCCTGATCCCGTTAGCCACAAGGGCCACATCTAACTCCCTCTTAAATATAGCCAATGAACTGGCCTCAACTACCTTCTGTGGCAGAGAATTCCAGACATTCACCACTCTCTGTGTAAAAAATGTTTTTTTCATCTCGGTCCTAAAAGATTTCCCCCTTATCCTTAAACTGTGACCCCTTGTTCTGGACTTCCCCAACATCGGGAACAATCTTCCTGCATGTAGCCTGTCCAACCCCTTAAGAAAATTTTGTAAGTTTCTATAAGATCCCCCCTCAATCTTCTAAATTCTAGTGAGTACAAGTCGAGTCTATCCAGTCTTTCTTCATATGAAAGTCCTGCCATCCCAGGAATTAGTCTGGTGAACCTTCTCTGTACTCCCTCTATGGCAAGAATGTCTTTCCTCAGATTAGGAGACCAAACTGTATGCAATACTCCATGTGTGGTCTCACCAAGACCCTGTACAACTGCAGTAGAACCTCCATGCTCCTATACTCAAATCCTTTTGCTATGAATGCTAATATACTATTTGCCTTCTTCACTGCCTGCTGCACTGCACCTGCATGCCTACTTTCAATGACTGGTCTTGTTGCATCTCCCCTTTTCCTAATTGGCCACCATTCAGATAATAGTCGACTTTCCTGGTTTTGCCACCAAAGTGGATAACCTCACATTTATCCACATTATACTGCATCTACCATGCATTTGCCCACTCACCCAGCCTATCCAAGTCACCTTGCAGCCTCCTAGCATCCTCCTCACAGCTAACACTGCCCCCCAGCTTCGTGTCATCCGCAAACTTGGAGATGTGGCATTGAATTCCCTCGTCCAAATCATTAATATATATTGTAAATAGCTGGGGTCCCAGCACTAAGCCTTGCGGTACCCCACTAGTCACTGCCTGCCATTGTGAAAAGGACCCGTTTACTCCTACTCTTTGCTTCCTGTCTGCCAGCCAGTTCCCTATCCCCATCAATACTGAACCCCCAATACCGTGTGCTTTAAGTTTGTATACTAATCTCTTATGTGGGACCTTGTCAAAACCCTTCTGAAGGTCCAGATATAACACATCCACTGGTTCTCCCTTATCCACTCTACTAGTTACATCCTCGAAAAATTCTATAAGATTCGTCAGACATGATTTACCTTTCATAAATCCATGCTGACTTTGTCCAATGATTTCACCACTTTCCAAATGTGCTGCTATCACATCTTTAATAACTGACTAGCAGTTTCCCCACTACCGATGTTAGACTAACTGGTCTGTAATTCCTTGTTTTCTTTCTCCCTTCCTTTTTAAAAAGTGGGGTTACATTACCTACCCTCCAATCCTCAGGAACTACTCCAGAATCTAAAGAGTTTTGAAAAATTATCACTAATGCATCCACTATTTCTGGAGCTATTTCCTGAAGTACTCTGGGATGTAGCCTATGTTTCTATGTTTCTATAAAGAATGCCAAGATATTTATTATTCCAAGTCTTTTCATACCAATATATAAAATGAGAATACAATAATAAAAACAGTGGCAATTGTACCACAAAAAAGTAAAGCGTTTCCATTCAGCTTTGACTCATTTGCAGCAACCTTAGATGAATGAAGATCCTAATCAGCTCCTGTAAGGTATATTAGTGCTCAGAACAGATTTAACAGTCCCCAGTTGAAAGAACACTGTGTTGATAACCTGTGTTGATAACATGCCTGTGGGCAATTCTGAGTCACAGTCAGTTTGCACCCTGCTGGTAATGTCCATTTAAACATAAAAGTCAAATTAACTAGTGGTAATGATAATTGCATTTTTTACAGCTTTGTTTTAACAGAGCAAGAAAACTAGTGATTAAACAGAAATTTGATCACTGATTTGAGGGTGGAGGAAGACGCGAGGAATAACACAATTTAATTAATTCAGGCAACAATCATAATGTCTACTTTTTTCTAATATTGTCTATTAATAACAGTTCCTACAAAATCAATTTAACATTGATGAATCTACAGTTTAAAAATTCTATTTTAGATATTATAAGACTAATATTTCATAATCATGCACTAAATTCCTTGATTCTGCTTCGCTAGGTTCCTTGGTATAGAAACATAGAAAAATAGGTGCAGGAGTAGGCCATTCGGGCCAGCACCGCCATTCAATATGATCATGGCTGATCATCTAAAATCAGTACCCCGCTCCTGCTATTTCCCTATATCCCTTGATTCCTTTAGCTTTAAGAGCTAAATCTGACTCTCTCTTGAAAACATCCAGTAAATTGGCCTCCTACCCTTTATCTCGTCTGCCCTCTCCAAAGAGATTCTGTCACCCCTCTCTAGGTCGATTTCTATTTGCCATTTTTCTGCCCAAAAGATTGTTTAGAATCATAGAGTCTAGTCATACAGCATGGAAACAGGTCCTTCAGCCCAATTTGTGAATGTTCACCAAGATGTAACCCCATCTACATTAGATCCACCTTCCTGCATTTTGCCCATATGCCTATAAACCTTCCCTATACATGTACTTGGCCATGCCATGATATCTTCATCTGGATCAAATATTAATGAGTAGGAAGGAACTGCAGATGCTGGTTCAAACCAAAGATAAACACAAAAAGCTGGAGTAACTCAACGGGACTGGCATTATCCCTGGAGAGAAGGTTTGTCTATCTTTGAATATTAATGAAATATCTTCAATTCTAAACTAGTTTTAGAATATTTCTACAACACGCAACACTGTAAAATTATCATTTTCTAGTTATTACTAACCATGCAATGAACATGCAAGAATAACAATGTTGGTCTTTGAGAGGACTCTGTTTATTTGACAGTAGGACAGGGCAGATGTTGTCATGATTTTATTGCAAGGTATATGATTGTTCAACCAAGACCCCTTTCATTGAGCAGCTGTCGAAGGGATTTGTCAACACTACAGGCTTCTCATTATTGTTTCCATCACTAGTGTCAATTCATAATCATACTTTATTAGCCAAGTATTTTTTTGCAACATACGAGAAATTTGATTTGCCATACAGTCATGTCATAAAAAGCAACAGAACACACAAATACATTTTAACATGAACATCCACCTCAGTGACTCCTCCGGATTCCTCACTGTGATGGAAGGCGAAAAAAAGTTCAATCTCTCCCTTCTTTGTGCTCCAGCGGTCGGGGGCCTCTAACCTTCCGTTGACGGGACGATCTTACTCCCGTAGCCGGTGGTGGGCCTCCACGTCGAGGAGATCAAGCTCCTGCATCAGGGTGGTGGGGGGGGGGTAGGAATCTCAGCTCCCCCGCACCGGGCGATCAACTACGGGTCAGGGCTAGTCGAACGTCGTGCGGCTTTTGGAGCTTCCCGACGTCGGTCTCAACCTGAGACTGCGAGCCCTTGATGTTAAAGTCTGCAGGCCATGGTTGGAACTTCGCTCCCAGCAAGGAATCGGCTCAGATGGTACATCCACGCCCTGCGGTGGGACTCAAAGTCAGTCCCGACGAAAGCCTCCAGTTTCAAGATGTTAGGCCGCAGAGTGACCGGAAATACGATACGGAAAACAATTGCATCTCCAGCAAGGTGAGAGATTGAAAAAAGTTTTCCCCCGACCCCCCGCATAAAACAAACCAGAGAACATTAACACTAACTTTTAAAACACACTAAAAATAACTAATATAAGATGAAAAGGACATACAGACTGTAGGTGAGGCTGCCATCAAAGCGCCACCCAGTGTAATGGTCCCTCATTACAATGAAGGCCCAATTCTAACACTGGGTCCAAATATCTCCAATTCAGAATAAAATTACGAATCCTACTTCAAAATATTTTTTTCTAGGCAGGCAGTATAAGGACATTGTATCAGCTGTAACTGTTCAATCATTTCTCGAGTACTGTAGTGCTCTGCTCTATTAAGCTTTATGTTCATCCTTGCATCTGACTCGGGTGTATGCAGCACTCCAAACATGCAACCTCTCACTTGCTGTGTAAGGTTGATGACTAAAAGATTAAAGAATTAGCTTGGGTTGAAAGAGAGCAGCTGGTAGAATAGCCAGTCTAATGCAATACCTAGTTGATGATCACAACTCAATTCCACATAATTCTTGATGCCAACAGGTCAAAATTAGGAATGAATTATGAGCATTCTCTGACTTAGGCAAACCCAACAACCATTTCCTGCTGCTTCCAAATGTCCCGTTAAAAATATGGTGAAAGTGTTTGTTCCAGAGAAATAAATGTAGGTGCTTGTCATCTATTTCACACAAGTATGAGGTTGTGACCGATTGATGTGGACAAGAAGGCACAAAGTGCTGGAGTAACTCAGCAAGTCAGGCAGTATCTCTAAAGGCCATGGATAGGAGACTTTTCAGGTCGCCTACAAATATACAGTCATATTTTTTTTAATACAAAACAGCACTTAAGTAATCGGTCTTTAAGAATGCAACAATCACCAGATTGCATTTGCTAATATCCTAAATCTGAATTTTGCTCACACCAGCTGTGTCTCTCGTCCACCTTAACTAAAAATGTGTGAGATTTCACCAGCTATTTGGGCATGAGATGAGACCAGTTTCTGCTCCTTTATCTTCGCTGTGAAAGATGTTGCACCACAATGTGTTCTTTCACAAGGTCCATATGGATAACTCCACCTCCTCATTTCAAAACCACTATTCGTGATGAGATATGATTATATATTTGATGGGAATGGCACCGAATAGGAGAAACCAATCTTCTAATCTTGTGCAATCAAATGTCCTTTGAAAAGCTGTAAGATGAAATACACAATGGACTTCCGTAATAATCCTGAGTCACCTTTTTATTTTCACTTGGTCTTCTTATTGATACATAATGATGACTGAAATGATTCTATTTATTTTAGAATTCTATCAAGATAGTTTGCCATATGCTGTGCCTGATCGGTGTCTGACCGGTGTGAAATCAGAATCTGGCATTTATGTGGGTAAGTGAGTGAAGCCTTTCGTATGCATCACCATGGAGAGTGGTAATGTTTCCAAGACCCCACTAACCCTTCTTCACAATACGCAGGGCCAGCATCAGTGACTACACCGCCCAACACGGACTTCCATCTGTATATATGTATATATGTATGTAGCGCCGTAGAATTTGTGCACCTATTCCCCCCCCCCCCATCTCCCTTCTGTTTTGTTTTTCTGTTTCTTGTTTTTTGTGTAAAATTGTATGTATGCACTGAGTACGAGCAGCTTTCAGTTTCACTGTACATGTATAGTGACAATAAATGGCATATCTGGGGAGTTCTGGCCAGCATGTGCGGCCAGAACTCTCCAGGTGGGGGCGCTGCGAGACGGCTGCCCTGCCAGCAGTGTGTTCGTTATTTCTTCTTTTTTGTTTTTGTTAGTATGTTCAAATGTGTGTTTTAATGTCTTTCGGTGTGTCTTGTGTGGGGGGTGGTGAGGGGGGGGGGGGGGGGGGGGGGGGGGGCAAGGGCAAACCGCTTTCGGTTGCCTTCTCCAGAGGCCTAACACCATGGGTTGGAGCAGCCTTTCCCGGAGTCAGGCCCAGAGTTTCAGCAGCGGGCGCAGTGTAGACTTTTCATCATGGAGCTGGCGAGCCCTTGCCGGGGGTCATCAGAAGGGAGTGCTCTGATCGCTGGCCCGCGGATTGTTACATCCTGAAGCTGTAGTCTGCGAAGCTTCTAGCCACAGGCGCGGCGTCTGGAGCCTGGGATCCCGGAGAAGAGCTACGATCGCCGGCCCGCGGCCTACAACATCATGAAGCCGCCGCGGTCTGCAGAGCTTCTAGCTGCAGGCGCATCGTAGACTTACCATCCGGAGCGGGATCCCTCGCCGGGGATAACCAGAGAAGAGCTCTGACCGCCGGCCTGCGGCCTACAACATCCTGAAGCTGCCGTCTCCGGTAAGAGAGCACCGTTTCGGGACCTCCAAGCCGCGGAGTGTGTTCGACCGTCCCTACGAGAGGGCCTGTACATCCGGATGTCCGTAACGGCGACTGCGGAGGTTTATGGCCCTGACCACGGGTGAACAAGGAGGAGGACTGACTGAACTTTGTGCCTTCCATCACAGTGTAGAATGCTGTGGTGGATGTTTGTGTTAAATCTTATTGTGTATTGTGTGTTCTTTGTTAATTGTACCGCTGCTGGCAAATTCATTTCACTGCACTTTCGGGTGTATGTGACGAATAAAATTAACTATTGATTATTGACTATTGATTATTGACAGTGACTGAGATAGTGTGCAAAGACTTCCAGCATCTGTGGGAAGGGACTGCAGACCGAAGATATACACAAATGCAGGAGTAACTCAGCGATTCAGGCAGCATCTCTGGGGAAAAAAAGACCAGGTGATGTTTCGGGTTGTAATCCTTCTTCAGACTGCCAACCCAAAGACTTCCGACCCGAAACATCACATTATTTTTTTCCAGAGATGCTGCCTGACCCGTTGAGTTACTCCAGCATTTTGTGTCTATCTTCGACTTCCAACATTTGTTGGATTCTGTGGTCAGCACCCTTGAAGAACTGGAGTGTTGGATGATTTTAAGATGTGCTTGGCACTCGTGAAGTAAACCACTTATATAAATGTGATTCAAATGTGCATACACGTAGATATAGAAGTTGTGCACCAATGTTATAAAAGCTAATGGGGGAAATGATTATAAGTTATACATGCAATGCCATTTTAACATGGTTTTCTTGGCATTCCATTTTCCGACCCAGTAAATTAGAAAGATGCATATCACCAATACAGACTTCATAATTTCCATCAATGTAGCAGAGCAATTCTTTGATGTATAAAAGCAGAGAATTATTATCATGGAAATTGTGATTAACCCTAAAATAATTTATAATAAATAAATTTATTAGACCGTAACATTGAAATATTTTGTGTCAGTGACCACACACCAGCTATGCAGGATGATCATTTTCATTGTTGCTTATTAATTGATCTTCATGGGCAATAACCTTCACTATTTGCCGGCCATCAGTCTGCCCAAATGTGTAAAATGGTTTTCAGCTTTGGAATTGAATTTAACTCCAGGTATAATAAAAAGTTATGATTGGTGTAATCCTTGCAATGTAATAGAGAAACTATTGGTCTTATATTATATGAATAGATTTCCGAATGCAATCAAAAATGATCTTTGGCCAATATTATAACGTAACTTTCTGTCATAATTTATTTTAGGTGGACTAGTACTTACAGAAAATGACAAAATAATGATGTAATTAAATTTATTTGCTTCCGATGTTTAAAACATTTTCTTGATTTGAAAAATGAAGATCTAAATAACAGCCTGGTGAGCTACAACTCATGACGTTTTATGCTAAATACTGTAAAATGTGTACATAAACCAAATTGGGAAATATAAATTTATAAGCTGAGGACAATTATGTTCAGTCATTCAGGCTGTTGAACAGCCATTGAACTTGTAAATACATTAGGCACAAAAGTATTGTGACTGGCAAAAATAATATAAAATATTGAAAGTATTCTGAATTTAACAATCCATCAGGGATATGTGCCTTTCAAATGCAAATGTGGAAATCTTAGTTCTGAAAGAAAGCATGCAAAAAAGGGGCAGATATTTTGGGATCTACTTTCTCCAGAATCGCCGTACTTCCTTCTGGAATGCTTATCTTTCCTTATTACTTAGTAGAATGAGGGAAGAAGGTGACATTTTCTCCTTGGATCATTTAATGGAGTACAGTACTAGAACATATGACCTTCTCAGCCCAGCTTTCTCTTATCTTGGATTCGAAAAAGACAATGAGCAGGAACCAAAAAAACTAATTTTCCATATAAAAAAGACACAAAGTGCTGGAGTATCTCAGCGGGTCAGACAGCACGTCTGGAGAACATGGATAGGTGACGTTTCGGGTTGGGACATTTCTTCATGCTGCAAGTGGTGGTGGAGGAGTGGTGGGGGGGAGGGGAGATGCTTCAGGAGACCCTTCGCAAAGAGGGCTGGGCCTAGTACTGAAGGGGAAACTTTGTAAAAGTCTGGGGGGAAGGGCAAGGCAATAGGGCAGATAGACACAAAATGCTGGAGTAACTCAGTAAGGCAGCATCTCTGGAGAAAATGAATGGGTGACGTATCATTTCGGGTCGGGACCCTTCTGCAGAGATGCTGCCTGATCCACTGAGTTACTCAAGCATTTTGTTTCCATTTTTACGGTATAAACCATCGTCTGCAGTTCCTTCCTACACAAGGTAAAAGGGGACTCATTCACCTAGGAGGGTGCTCGTTCAAAAAGACGGGCTAGGCTCAAAGGGGCAAATGGCCACCATCCACTGCACCCATCGACTCCTGCAGACTCCTGCAGCAATATTGGTACCAACCACACCTCCCTGCATAACAACAACTCCAGCGCAACACAATCCCACTTGCCCAACACCAACGTCCCGCCCCAACACCCCTCTCTTCCCCATCACCCGTCCATCGCTGTATTTTCCATATAAAAAAGACACAAAGTGCTGGAGTATCTCAGCGGGTCAGACAGCACTTTGTGTCTTTTTTATATGGAAAACACAGCGATAAACGTAGTGGGCGCGGGTGCCCGATAACCAGTGCCTCAGTGACCTGTCACCCGGGTCCCCCCGCTAACCGGTTCCCTTGATACCTGGTGACCGGTGTCCCAGGTAGGTGGGGGATATTTCCCCCCATTTTATGAGGTGCGGAATGACCTGTATTATTAACCCCCAGTTTTTGGAGGTCGAGCAATAACAAAAATAATAATCACCTGCTCCTATCTCTCATGTAGGCTCTACATTATCTTAAAAATACTTCAAACAAAAAACATTGAAATCATACTTCTGTAATGCACTAAAACATGATTTTAACACATCAAATTTGAAAAAGCCCCTACTGTGGGACACCCTCCCACACCCTCCCTCTGCTCGGTCGCTCAGATCCCTCGCCCAGGTACACGAGGCCGGTGATCAGTGATCGCTCAGCACCCCCACTTTCAAAAACGCTTCCTGGCCCCTGCTCAGTATAGTTTGACTTGGATTTCATCTGGGAATAGAGCTTGGTGTAACTCTCATATTGCCATCTTTGGCACACATTCTCCACATACTTACTGTGGCAGCAATGGATTAAACGTTTAGGTTGGCAGCAGAACCCTTGAACATGGGCCAGTCTTCAGTTTAGAGATACAGCGTGGAAACAAGCCCTTAGGCCCACCAGGTCCACACTGACCAGCGATCCACGTACACTAACACTGTGACACACTAGGGATAATTTACAATTTTTTTTACCAAAGCCAATTAACCAGTTAACAGTGGCTTGTCATTGAAATTATATTATTGAGGTTGCAGCATTAAAGCTCCTCTCTTTAAAAGCAGATTTAAAAATTCCCTTCTCATCTTAATGACATGGCTAGTCAATATTTTGAGTCAAACTGTCTACAAAGATATAATAACAATTGATGAAAAAATCCTCATTTGTCAGATTCATTTCAGTAAGTGGCTGAATTGGTCCTGAATGCTGATTAAGAAAAATCTGAGATTTCAAAGCTCAGCACAGAATCTAACCACTGCTTTTGATTTGAAGGAAAATTATTATGTCCTTGAACACATTGATTGACATCCTGGAGACATTTCCATCTCTTGGCGAAACGTTGTAACATTTGGACCAACTGTCCGTGCTTCTTCCTGCATTCAGGCAGCGACTGAAAAGCACAGCTCTGGAAAAGATGATTGCACAGAGCTTGTTATAGTTTTGGTTATAGAGATACAGCATGAAGGTGAGTCCACAACAACCATTGATCACCGATTCACACTAATTATCCCACAACACTCTAGGGAAATTTATAAAGGGCAATTAACCTACAAATCCACACGTCCTTGGGATGTGGGAGGAGCTGGAGCTGCCGTAGGAAACCCGTGCAGTCACAGGGACAACGTGCAAACTCCACACAGACATCACCCGAGGTCAGGATTGAACCTGGCATTCTGGCACTGTGAGGCAGGAGCTCTACCACTGTGCCGCCCATAAAGCTAATCATAGGAGGGGCAGAAGAGTACTTCGCAACTGCATGGACTAAGTAGACTGGGCGATGTTCAAGGACCCAGCCATGGATGTGAATGAATACGCTATGGCTTGTTACAGACTTCATGAGGAAATGTGCGGAGGAATATTTCTGAGATTTTCCGAGTGTTCCCTAATCAGAAGTCTTGGATGAACTATGAAGTCTACCGATGACTGGATCTCGGACATTCAAGTAGTGATGTAGAGTCATACAAGGTCTTCAGAGGCAAATGAGAACGCAAAGATGCATTTACAGACTAAACTGGAGACTTAGATGGATGAATTTATGTTTATTTCTTCCGGAAACGCACCAGTGGGAACATGGACACTCAAGGAGCTCCGAGCAGTGGCTATGATTGGAAAAACGTAGTCTGAACACTCTCTGTACCTATTGTTACAGCGTCCCCTCTCTCGGATACCTCTCAGATCCCTGTCACCAGCAGACAGGCCAGGTGAGCTGGAAAGGGTGCAGAGAAGATTTTCGAGGATGTTGCCAGGTCTCATGGGCTGAGCTAGAGGGAGAGGTTGAGCAGGCTAGAACTCTATTCTTTGGAGCACAAGAGGATGAGGAGTGATCTTATAGTGGTGTACAAAATCATGAGAGGAATAGATTGGGTAGACGCAGAGAGTCTCTTGCCGAGAGTATGGGAATTGAGAACCAGAGGACATGGGTTTAAGGTGAGGGGGGAAAGATTTAATAGGAACACGAGGGGTAACTTTTTCACACAAAGGGTGGTGGGTGTATGCAACGAGCAGCCGGAAGAGGTAGTTGAGGAAGGTATTATCACAACGTATAAGGATAAATTAAATTTTTATTGTGTATTTGTGTGTTCTTTTTCATTGTACCGCTGCTGGCAAATTCAGTTCACTTGCACTTTATGTGCAAGTGACAAATAAAACTGATTGTATTGATTGTAAATATTTAGACAGGTACATGGATAGGACAGGTTTAGAATGATATGGGTCAAGCACAGGCAGGTGGGACTAGTGTAGATGGGACATATTGGTCAGTGTGGGCAAGTTGGGCCAAAGAGCCTGTTTCCATGCTGTGTGACTATGACTCTATTGGAGGTGAAACCTCAGCATGATCGTGCTGCCACAGCTAAATAAGTTACAGTTGTGTCCAATTACCTTGACACCTCCTTGGAGTTTAAGCTTTGGACAGGTTTCATTATCCTGTTCTCAGAAAAGCAGGTTCAATTTTGTGAATCCCTGGTAAGTTACTGGCTGGAACTGAGCAATTTTATCTACCCCTCCAATCCCCCCCCACACTCCAGAATGGCAATTTTACGGATGAGGTAAAATTCCTTCCGTAGAAACAAGGAACTGCAGATGCTGGTTTACACAAAAGGACACAAAGTACTGGAGTAACTTAGCTGATATAGATAGGTGACGTTTCAGAGTGAGACCCTTCTTCAAAATTGCTGCCACTTCCCAAAATTAGCACATATGAAAATCCTATACTCCCACTATATGTTTTATGAAATGCTAACTGCATTTCGTTGTTTCTGTACTTGTACACTGCACAATGACAATAAAGTTTGAATCTGAATCTGAATGAACACTGATGGAAAAAATGACCTTTGGTCTCCCTTTGGATAAAATAAAAGGATTGTTTGTGTTTGTTTTAAATCCAGAGGTTTTGTTTCTGTTTTAGGTCAGCTATTTATTTGTATCACCCTCCGTGGTTACTTCAGTGTTATTTATATACTATGAAGCTTGATTTGATTTTAATACTAAAAAAAAAACTATGTTCCATTGTAGACTGTGAAAGAGACCTAAATATATTTTAAGATTCCCGTGGCATGCCATAATTTGATGGATATTCTTAATAAGAAGGGCCTATGGCAGACTAAATCAAAGATCCTTGGTTGCAATCTTGAGATATGAAACAGCTGAAGCCTGGGTCAGAGTTAGAAGCAATGTGATTTGAATTTTTGTTGGCTATTTACTCACTTGTTGGAATTTTGTGTGACTATTCTATTTCTCCTAATGATGAAACATGTTAAAAATGTCAGAAATGTGATGATTCTATATTTATCAACCTTGTCTTCCTATCTCCTTTGATTGATGTTTTCAACCACTCGTCTTTTTCATTTTGTTTTTATGATTTTCTCTCACTTTTATTTTCTCTCATTGTTTAGCTTTTCTTCTCGGGTCAATCAATATTGAACATATTTGCAATTTCCCAAATAATGAAGATGGCTCCATCGGTTTGCAGCAAGACCTGGACCACATTCAGGCATTCCCTTTTCATGCTCTTGTTTGCCATCTTGTTGTTCATAAGGTGTAGATTAGAACTTTTGTCTCATTGCTTAGGAAAAGTCTCAAGTTATTCTATGTGGATTCTAACCGAAATTCTTGCCATTGCATGTCTGATTCTGATAGTATTTAGTGACTTCAAACCTTAATTCTGTTATTCTCCCTCTACAGACCTGTTTCATTTCATGTTAAAACTGTGGGGCATGCATTGGGCACCCTGTGGCGAAGTCTCATCTATTTCCTATAAGCATTCCACCATCTACAGGTAACAAATCAGGAGTTTGACATGCATCTTGAGAGTATCCAGTACAAAATAATGTGGTACTGATCCTCTACCCTAAATGTTTATATCCTCTACCGGGGCACATCTGGGTTTATTGTATCCTATCCACAAAATCCCAAACCAGCAGTTCATCAAGGCTTCTTCAACAGCACCACCCCAAACACTGCTAGTTACACATCTTTTTGACAATGAAATATATCATTGTTTCTTCAACCACTGTGTACAAATATTGCAACTCCCTTCACAATAGCACTGGAGGCAAACCATGACTTCTGTAGCTGAGCAACATAGATCATCATCACACTCTAGGAGAAGTTATGAATGAAGAATAAGCATTGGCTTCATTCCATAAATGAATAATAATGGCATTTGTCTGAGTATATCAACTAAACTCAACTACACTAGTATGTTGAAGATATGACCAAAAAGGTTGATGAGAGCAGTGCTGTAGACATGATTATATATCAATTTCAATAAGGCATTCCGCAAGGTAGGTTATTCTGGAAGGTTAGATTGCATGGGATCCAAGGAAAGATAGTTGAATGGATAGAAAATTGGCTTCATGGAAGGAAGCAGAGGCTGATGGCATAATGAGGTTGTTTTTCGAACTGGAAGCCTGTGACAATTGGATTCGGTGGTGCGCCCATTGCTCTCTGTCATCTATATCAATTATTTGGGTGAGAACGTGCAAGGCATGATCAGCGAATTTGCGGAATATACTAAAGTGGGTGGTATTGTAGATAGTGAAGATGGTTGTCAAAAATTGCAGCAGGATCTTGATTGGTTGGGCAGGTGGGGTGAGTAATGGTTGATGGAATTTAACACTGAGAAATGTGAGGGGTTGCATTTTGGGAATTCTAACAAGGGCAGGACCTACAAAGTGAATGGTAGGGCTCTGGGGAGTGTTGTAGAACAGAATTCTAGTGGTGCAGGTACAGAGTTCCTTAAAAGTGCAGTCACAGGTAGATAGGGTGGTCAAGAAGACTTTCGGCATATTGGCCTCCATCAGTCAGAATATTGAGTATAGAAACTGGAATATTTGCAATTTCTCAAATAATGAAGATGGCTCCATCTGTTTGCAGCAAGACACATTCAGGCATTCTCTTTTCATGTTCTTGTTTGCCATCTTGTTGTTCATAAGGTGTAGACTAGAACTTTTGCCTCATTGCTTAGGAAAAGTCTCAAGTTATTCCACATGGATTCTAACTGAAATTCTTCCCATTGCATTTCTGGTTCTAATTAGAATTTAGTGACTTCAAACCTTTACTCTTTTGTTCTCCCTCTACAAATCTCTCATTTCATGTAAAAACCCTGTGGCAACGTGTCATCTACTTCCTATAAGCGCTCAGATTTGCAGTTATAGAAAACGTTATTGAGGTCACATTTGGAATATCGTGTTCCGGTTTGGTCACCATGTTAAAGGAAAGGTGCTGTCAAGCTGGAAATTATGCAGAGAAGATTTATGAGGATTTTGCCAGGACTCGAAGGCCTGAGCTATAGGGAGAGGTTGAGCAGGCTAAGACTTTATTCCTTTGAGTGCAGGAGGTTGAGGGGTAATCTTATAGAGGTGTACAAATCATGAGAGGAATAGACTGGATAAATGCAGGTCAGGATGAGGGGGGGAGCTTTAACAGGAACCTGAAGGGTAACTTTTATACACAACAGGTGGTGGGTGTATGGAATGAGCTGCCGGAGGAGGTAGTTGAGGCAGGTACCATTGCAATGCTTTCAGAAACATTTAGACAGGTTCATGGTTAGGATAGGTTTAGAGGGATATAGGCCAAACAGAGGCAGTGTAGATGGGGCATGTTGGTTGGCGTGGGCAAGTTGGGCCAAAGGGTCTGTTTCCATGCTGTATGACTATGACTACCAGCGACTGTCAAAATCCAGCCTTGCCAATTATATTGATAGCCTTTTCAAATACACCATGAAGGAGATGCAAGAGGCCCATTCGTTGGAAGGTGAACCAAAATGTCACACACGTGACCAGATGACATCACAAAGTAATACATTAAAAACATTCTTGTACGAGATTAATCTTATTCATTGCTATTTTCCTACCTACAGAACTATAATGCGTCTGCTAAAGATATGAACATTCTAGTTTTTTAAAATTCAGAGTTTGTATAATGATATCACACACGTGACCAGTCATATTTTACCTCTGACCTTAAACAAACATTGGCAGCAAAACATATAAGAATTTCATTTGATAAACTGAAAAATATATAAATCATATATACAGTACAAAACAATATATCTGTCATGCTTTCAGAACTAGAAGAGATGTATTCTACAATTTGTCATCTTTTTGGTCGCACATGTGACTAAGAATGGGCCAAGAATAAAAAAATAATGTAAATGCCAAAAATCTGATCATCAAGAGATAAAGAGGAAGAATAGACTTTATTGCCTTCCATCACAGTGAGGAATCCACTGTGGTGGATGTTTATGTTAATTTTTCTGTAGTTGTGTCTCTTGTTGCTTTTTTTTAGTATGGCTGTATGGTAAATCGAATATCACTGAACCTTAATTGGTACTCGTGACAATAAAATACCTTTGAAACATTATTAGAGATAATCATTGGGGGAGTTAGAGATAAACACAGCACGGAAACAGGCCCTTTGGCCCACCAAATCCAGGCCAATCCATTGTTTAGGGCGGACAGTGGCACAGTGGTAGAGTTGGTGCTTCACAGTGCCAGAGACCTAGGGTCGATCCTGATTGCGGGTGCTGTCTGTGTAGAGTTTATACTGTATGTTCTCCCCGTGACCCAGTGAATTTTCTCCAGGTCAAGTCAAATCAACTTAATTTGTCACATACACATACAAGATGTGTAGTGAAATGAAAGCGGCAATGCCTGCGGATTGTGCAAAAACTACAGAACAGAATAGAATCGATATTTACATGTCAAAAGACACAACACAACAATAAATTAGTGCAGTAATTTAGTCCCTGGTGAGATAAGAGCTTACAGATGGCCTGATAAGATGACCTGTGGGAAGAAACTCCATCTCACCCTCTCTGTTTTCACAGCATGACTGAAGTAGCTGGAACAGTCCGTTGCTGGGGTGGTAGGGGTCCCCCATAATGTTGCTGGCTCTGGATCTGCACCTCCTAGTGTATAGGTCCTGCAGTGAGGCGAGTGTAGTTCCCATAGTGCGTTCGGCCAAACGCACTACTCTCTGCAGAGCCTTCCTGTCCTGGGCAGAGCAGCTCTCAAACCAGATTGTGATGTTGCCAGACAAGATGCTTTCTACGGCCAGAGAGTAGAAGCACTGAAGAATCCTCAGAGAGACTCTGTATTTCCTCAGCTGCCTGAGGTGGTAAAGGCGCTGCCTTGCCTTACTCACCAGTGCGGCAGTGTGTGTTGTCCATGTCAGATCCTCTGAGATGTGGACTCCCAGGTATTTAAAGCAGCTCACCCTATCCACAGTATCCCCATTTATCTCCAATGGCGTGTACGTCCTCGGATGTTGTGCCCTCCTAAAGTCCACAATCAGCTCCTTTGTTATTTTGACATTCAAGAGGAGGCTGTTGTCCTGACACCAGAGTGCTAGATCAGCCACCTCCTCCCGGTAGGCCTTCTCATTCTTATCGGAGATCAGGCCCCCCACCACAGTGTCATCAGCAAACTTGATTATAGAGTTGGAGCTGAACCTAGCCACACAGTGTACAGTAGGGGGCCGAGGATGCAACCCTGGGGGGATCCTGTGTTCAGGGTGTATGTCTTCCCATCTTGACCACCTGGGGCCTGGCAGTGAGAAAGTCCAGGACCCAGGCACACAGGGGAGTGTTAAGCCTCAGTTCCAGCAGCTACTCAGCAAGTCTGGTGGGGACTATCGTATTGAAAGCTGAACTGGTCAATGAAAGGCATCCTCACATAGCCCCCCTTCTGGCTGTCAAGGTGAGAGAGAGCAGTGTGCAGAACCTGTGAGATTGCATCATCCGTGGATCTGTTCGGACGGTATGCGAACTGCAGCGGATCCATGTTGCGAGGGAGGAAGGCGCAGATGTGGTTTGCGATCAGCCTCTCGAAGCATTTCATGACCACCGAGGTGAGGGTCATTCAAACAAGCTGGAGAGGCATTCTTTGGCACAGGTACAATGGTGGATCTTTTGAAGCAGGCAGGGACCACGGACTTGGCCAGGGAGAGGTTGAATATTGTGGTGAGCACTGGAGCAAGCTGAGTAGCACAAGACTTAAGTATTCGCCCAGATATACTTAGATTAGATTAGATTAGATTTGTTTATTGTCATTCAGACTTTTCGGTCTGAACGAAATTTTGTTTCCCTGCAGTCATACATATAATTCTTTTTTAAAATGACAAAAACACACAGTCAACACAAATTTAACATCCACCACAGTGAGTTCACCAAACACCTCCTCACTGTGGTGGAAGGCAAAATCTTAAATCTGGGCCTACAGCTTTCCTCGTGTTCGGTTTCCTTCCATGTTCCAAAGGTGTGCAGGTTTGTAAGTTCGTTGGTTTCTGTAAATTGCCCCATGTGTGTAGGATGCTAAAGTGGGATAACATAGAACTGGTATCTGGGTGATCAACGGTCGGCATGGACTCTGTGATCCGAAGGGCCAGTTTTCACATTGTATTTCTAAACTAACCATCAACCACCTATTTACACTAAATGAACACTAATCCAATCCAACTTTATTCTCTCCATATTGTTAACCATTCCTCACAGTATTTACCACTTACCTTCTCAATAGGGACAATTTACAGAGGTTAAGTAACCTTCAAACCCATACATCTTTGGGGGCAGCTGGAGGAAACTGGAGCACCCAGAGGAAACCTACGCATTCTCACAGGGAGAATGAGCAAACTCCACACAGCCAGCACTCGAGGTCAGTATCAAACCAGCTCTCTGATGCTGAGAGGCTGCAGCACTACCCGCTGCAGCACTGTGCCGACTTACAGCAACAGCTGTAGAGAGTAATGTCCATGTCAATGACCTTTCATCAGAATTGGTGATGCATGAGGTTGCCGTTAGAGCTATGAAGCAACTGCATCCCAATAACCTGTGTGGTGAATGCTGCCTTTGATTTTTGCTGAAGTTCTTTAACTCTGACCTTCAAAGATTATTCTGAACATGGGCATGATCTGAAAAATAAGATTTGATTAAGCATAAGTAAGGCTAGAAAAAAGTACAATGTAAAATAAATGCAGCTCTAGATATCAGCAATCGTGGAATGATTGAGTTTTACATTAAAGGAGATAAGAATAGGTCCAAGACAAATGTTTTAACCTGAAATAAGGGCAATTCTGAGGACACAAAGATAGAGTGAGCTAACGTGAAATAGGTTAAGTGATCAATCAATGAAGTGGCAGAGATTAAAGGATAGCTTCTAAAATACTCAATGTAGATGCATTCCAAAATAGACAATAGAAAATAGGTGCAGGAGTAGGCCATTTGGCCTTTCGAGCCAGCGCTGCCATACACTGTGATCATGGCTGATCATCCACAATCAGTACCCCGTTCCTGCCTTCTCCCCATATCCCTTGACTACGCTATCTTTAAGAGCTCTATCTAACTCCTATCTTTAACTAGAAATGAAGGAAAAATTCCACTGGGAAGACCCCCCCCCCCCCCCCCCCCCCCCCGTCTGCTAAAATGAAAGAAAAAGCATCGAATTATGCAAATATTAGTGGCCCATTGTAGGATTGGACAAAACTACAAAATATTATATGATTAAATGAGGCTAAAAATGTAATTCAATATAGTAAGAATCTCCATAAAGTTATAATAAAGACCAATAAAGTGAGAATTGGTTCTATAGAAAGTGAGTCTCGGAAATTAAACAATTAAGAAAACTTTTCTAAGGGAAACAAATTACGACCTTGTCTGCAACATTGAATTCATTGATTAATAAATGCTGTAATTCCTGAACAGTTGGGTAAAAAAAACATGAGTCCTTGTGCATAGAGAGTAGTCCGGTATCAGGGGTTATGGGAAGAAGGCAGGAGAATGGGGTTAGGAGGGAGAGATAGATCAGCCATGATTGAATGGCGGAGTAGACTTGATGGGCCAAATGGCCTAATTCTGCTCCTATCAGTTATGACCTTATGAGAGCCATTAAAGTGATTATAAGCGACTACTAGGCTCAAGAATAGTCACACTAACAATAGACAATAGATAATAGACAATGGACAATAGGTGCAGGAGTAGGCCATTCAGCCCTTTGAGCCAGCACCGCCATTCACTGTGATCATGGCTGATCATCCCCAATCAGTACCCCATTCCTGCCTTCTCCCCATCCCCTGACTCCACTATTTTTAAGAGCCCTATCTAGCTCTCTCTTGAAAGTATCCAGAGAACCTGCCTCCACTCCCTGTAAATTGTTCCTAATGATGTGAGTGGATGAGAGAGTTGGATAACATACAGTGCATTCAGAAAGTATTCAGACCCCTTCACATTTTCCACATCTTTTTTCGTTACAGCCTTATTTTAAAATGGATTAAATTCAGTTTTTTTTTTATCATCAATCTACACACAATACCCCAGAATGAAAAAGCGAAAACAGGTGTTTAGAGATTTTTGCAAAGAAATTAAAAATAAATAACTGAAATATCACATTTACATAAGTATTTGTGTATGACACTCAATATTGAGCTTAGGTGCATCCTGTTTCCATTTGATTTTCCTTGAGATGTTTCTACAACTTGATTGGAGTCCACCAGTGGTAAATTAAATTGATTGGACATGATTTGGAAAGGCACACACCTGTCTATATAAGGTCCCACAGTTGACAATGCATGTCAGAGCAAAAACCAAGCCATGAAGACAAAGGAATTGTCCGTAGATCTCTGAGACAGGATTGTGTCGAGACACAGATCTGGGGACGGGTATAAAACAATATCTGCAGCATTGCACGTCCCGAAGAGCACAGTGGTCTCCGTCATTCTTAAATGGAAGAATTTTGGAACCACCAGGACTCTTCATAGAGCTGGCTGCCCGGCCAAACTGAACAATCGTGGGAGAAGGGCATTGGTCAGGGATGGTCTCTCTGACAGAGTTCCTTTGTGGAGATAGGAGAACCTTCCAGACAGCCAACTATATCTGTATATCTGCAGCACTCCACCAAACAGGCCTTTATGGTAGAGTGTCTAGACGGAAGCCACTCCTCAGTAAAAGGCATATGACAGCCCACTTGGAGTTTGCCAAAAGGCACGTAAAGGACTCAGACCATGCGAAACAAGATTTGTAGTGGCCATTTGGCTTTATTTTGTGTGTCATTAATTATGGCTTTTGCCTTTAAATTTTAGACTGCCTGTGATTATGTGGGTGGGATTTCTTATGTACTCAGTGGCGTGTTTGCTGCTGGGTTTTGTTGCGCAGAAGCTATTTCCTAGTTAGTTTAGTTCGGAGGACCGTAGTGGAAAATATAACTTTTCGACCATGTGAAGTTTTGCCGAGACATGGGAAGTTTTCTAATTTTTTTTAAGCAATAAGCTGAAGTTTGATGAAGTTTAAAATGTACGAGTAAAAGAAGAAGGTTGGATGAATATCTTGCTGTTTTTCTTCAACAATAAAGAAAGTATTAATTAAAAGACTGGGTGATGAAGATTTATCTTTTGAGAAGTTTTGAGCTGAAGGATGTGGAGAAGCTTGCTTGCGTATCGAAACAACATACTCCTAAAGCCATGTGCACTCCAGAGTGGCTAGAGGGCTAACGGAGCGATCTCTTGAATGTTATAATAATCTGCTGCTGCAAGATTCTCTCATCTGTTGAAACCAAGATTGAACTCTTTGGCCTGAATGCCAAGCGTCACGTCTGGAGGAAACCAGGCACCACTCATCACCTGGCCAATACCATACCTACGGTGAAGCACGGTGGTGGCAGCATCATGCTGTGGGGATGTTTTTCAGCAGCAGGAACTGGGAGACTAGTTGGGATTGAGGGAAAGATGAACAGAGCAAAGTACAGAGAGATCCTTGATGAAAACCTGCTCCAGATCGTTCCGGACCTCAGACTGGGGCGGAGGTTTACTTTCCAACAGGACAACGACCCTAAGCACACAGCCAAGACAACGGAGAAGTGGCTTTGTGACAATTCTATGACTGTCCTTGGAGTGGCCCAGCCAGAGCCCGGAATTGAACCCAATCGAACGTCTCTGGAGGGATCTGAAAATAGCTGTGCATCGCTCCCCATCCAACCTGACAGAGCTTGAGAGGATCTGCAGAGAAGAATGGGAGAAATCCAGATGTGTCAAGCTTGTAGAGTCATTCCCAAGAAGACTTGAATAATTGCCAAAGGTGCCTCAACAAAGTATTGAGTAAAGGGTCTGAATACTTATGTAAATGTGATTTAAAAAAAAAAAAAATTTTAATGTCTAAACTCCAGTTTTTGCTTTTTTATTATGGGGTATTGTGTGTAAATTGATGATAAAAAAAATAATTTAATCCATTTTAGAATAAGGCTGTAAGGTAACAAAATGTGGAAATGGTGAAGGGATCTGAATGCACTGTAGGACCAGTGTAAACGGGTGATTGATAGTCTGCGTGGACTCAGTGGACTGAATGGTCTGTTTCAATGCTGTATCTAAATTGAACCAAATTCCTGACTCTTAACGAGTATGATGTTCTTTGAGTGATCAGTTGCGATTAGGAAGATGCTGGGATTGATTGTTTAACTCTTACTCCAAGAGCTGGGAGATTTTGAACGTGATTTTTCAATTTCAAATATAAACTTTATTTGAGATTAGAAAAATATATACAAAACAGAAAATGTGCAAAAAAACTCTTAATACTTTCCTAGTGTCTGTACATTCAATATAGCTAGCATGATTATCAAAGGCACCAATGCAACCACAGTAATGAAAATTACCAGAAGGTGCAGAAGCTTGACAACATGCACCATCAGACTCAGGAACAGCTTTGTCCCCTCTGTTATCAGGCTTCTGAACAGTCCTTCTATAAACTGGGAACTGTCCAATTCAACCTGATCCTGTAGAGGACATTGGACTTTTGTCTATGGAACTGACGCGTAACAATGCTGAGAACTATATTCTGCACTCTATATCTTTCCTCTTGCTCTACCTATTGTATGCGAGTTGGCTTGATTGTATTTATGTAGTGTATCATCTGATTTGATGTGGTTTGCTTCAATGGCAGCAGATGGAGAAAACAGTGCCGCAGAGTGGACTGCGGTGTAGAGGGACCAGGTGTGGAGGGGCCAAGTGTGAGAGGTACTAGAGAGCAGGTGTGGAAGGAGCAAGTACTGGGGGAAGAGGGACCAGGTGCAGAAGAGACAGAGTACAGAGTACTTCGTGCAGAGGAGCCAGGTGCAACGGGAATAGGTGTGGAAGGACCAGGTGTAGATGAGCCAGGTACAATGGGACCAGGTGTGGAAGGATCGGGCGCCAAGGGCAATGGGACCAGGTGTGGAGGGAGCACGGATCAGGTGCCGAGGAGCCAGGGGCAATGGGACTAGATATGGAGGGACCAGATATGGATGGATCGGGTGTAATATGACCTGTATGGAGGGACCAGGTGTAATGGGACCTGTATGGATGGATCAGGTGTAATATGACCTGTATGGAGGGACCAGGTGTAATGGGACCTGTATGGAGAGACCAGGTGTAATGGGACCAGGTGCAATGGGACCTGTATGGATGGATCAGGTGTAATGGGACCTGTATGGATGGACCAGTTGTAATGGGACCTGTATGAGCGAGACCAGGTGCAATGGGACCAGGTGCAATGGGACCTGTATGGATGGATCAGGTGTAATGGGACCTGTATGGATGGACCAGTTGTAATGGGACCTGTATGAGCGAGACCAGGTGCAATGGGACCAGGTGCAGTGGGACCTGTATGGATGGATCAGGTGTAATGGGACCTGTATGGATGGACCAGGTGCAATGGGACCTGTATGGATGGATCAGGTGCAGAGTCGCATCAGAGCCGCGCATGCGCGGTGCCGGGGCGTACTGACGTGTCGGCGGCGGTGCCACGTCAGAGCTCGGCGCCACGTCCCGGGAGAGGCTGCGGGCGGAGCGGGCGGGCGGACGGACGGAGCGGGGCGGCGATGGGCGGCTCAGAGAGCGTGGAGATACCGGGCGGCGGCAGCGAGGGATACCACGTCCTCCGGGTACGTTGCTCTATGTTCTAAAAGCGCTTCCACCTGGCGCTCGACCTGTCGGCCCGCAGCGCCTAGTCGCCGCCGGCTGCCAGTAGGTACGCGAGGTCCCGGCCTCGGCTGCGGCCTGTTCCCCCTCTGGTGGATGCAGCGGATCCCAGGGCCAGTGTCTGGGCCGGGAGGCGACCGGGTGCAAGCAGACTTAGTCCGGCTCCTCGTCCCATCTGCCTGGGACACGCTTCTTCACACAGACATCACCCCTCTCCCTATTAACCAGCAAGACTTCCACTAACGCTGGAATCACAGCACGGTTTAAAGTTCTCAGATAAACTCGAATTTCAACTGGAGTTTATTTATTTTTACATTCAACTTTTAACCAAAAAAAAAGCAAATTAGGGATCTGATGTTCACTCACACACACACACACACACACACACACAGCTTTGCTTCAGCACAACAGAATATAGTAGGCATCAATACAGAACATATCAGTGTGTCCGTATACCATTATATAAATATATACACATGAATAAATAAGCAGATGAAGTGCAAATAAACAGATAATGGTCTATTAATGTCCAGAGATTTGATTCAGTTGAGTTTAATAGCCTGATGGCTGTGGGGAAGCAGCTATTTCTGAACCTGGACGTTGCAGTCTTCAGGCTCCTGTGCCTTCTCCCTGAAGGTGGCGGGCAGATGAGTGTGTGGCCAGGAAGGTGTGGGTCCTTGATGATGCTGCCAGCCTTTTTGAGGCAGTGACTACGATAGATCCCCTCGATGGTAGGGAGGTCAGAGCCGATGATGGACTGGGCAGTGTTTACAACTTTATCCAGTCTTTTCCGCTCCTAGGCGCTCAAGTTGCCGAACCAAGCCACGATACAACCGGTCAGCATGCTCTCTACTGTGCACCTGTAGAGGTTCGAGAGAGTCCTCCTTGACATACCGACTCTGTAATTTTCTCAGGAAGTAGAGGCGCTGATGTGCTTTCTTTATAATTGCATCAGTGTTCTCGGACCAGGAGTGATCTTCAGAGATATGCATGCCCAGGAATTTGAAGCTCTTGACCCTCTCCATCATTGACCCGTTGATATAAACTGGACTATGGGTCCCCATCCTACCCTTTCCAGTTCCTTGGTGTTGCTGGTGTTGAGAGCCAGGTTATTGTGCTGGCACCATTTGGTCAAACGGTTGATCTCACTTCTATGCCCTGACTCATCTCCATCAGTGATACGTCCCACAACAGTGGTGTCGTCGGCGAACTTGATGATGGAGTTTGCACTATGACCGGCTATCATGAGTATAGAGTATGCTTGCCTTCATTGCTAGTGGCATTGAGTATAAGAGTCAGGAAGTCATAAAGAAGCTCTATAAGACTTTGGGTACTGAGCGCAGTTCTGGTCACCCATTTACAGGAAAGATGTCCAAGCTTTGGAGAGGGTACAGAGGTTGTTTTACCAGAATATTGCATGGATTAGAGGGTTTCAGCTACAGGGGGAGGTTGGATAGACCTGCATTGTTTTCCCTAGAATGTCGGAGGTTGAGGGGAGAAGTATATAAAATTATGAGGCATTGACGTGGTGGACAGTCAGAACCTTATTCCCAGGGTGGAAATGTTCAAAACCAGAGGGCACAGCTATTTGTGTGAGAGAGAGCAAGTTTTATGGAGATCTGTGAGGCGTTCTTTTACACATAGTAGGGGATTGGAATGCATTGCCAGGTGTGGTGGTGGAAATGACAAATAAATTGAATCTTGAATCTTGAAGCAGATACGATATTGATATTTAAGAGACTTTTAGATAGATACATGGATATGCAGGAAATAGAGGGATATGATCATGTACAGGCAGGTGAGATTGTTTTAACTTGGCATAATGTTCAGAACATGGGTCGAAGAGCCCGTTCCTGTACTGTTCTATGTTAATAGACAATAGGTGCAGGAGTAGGCCATTCGGCCCTTCGAGCCTGCACCGCCATTCAATGTGATCATGGTTGATCATCCCCAATCAGTACCCCGTTCCTGCCTTCTCCCCATATCCCCTGACTCCGCTATCTTTAAGAGCCCTGTCCAGCTCTCTTGAAAGTGTCCAGAGAGCCGGCCTCCACCGCCATCTGAGGCAGAGAATTCCACAGACTCACAACTCTCTGTGTGAAAAAGTGTTTCTTCGTCTCCATTCTAAATGGCTTACCCCTTATTTTTAACTGTGGCCCCTGGTTCTGGACTCCCCAACATCGGGAACATGTTTCCTGCAAGAAGATCTGGTATCTGTCCAGTATACTTCTGAATTTACACCTTTGAATAGAGACCAATACTGTATATAGTGTTCCAGATGTGTTAACACATGCCTCTATAACAGTGGCAGGTTTTTGTATTCGGCACCTCATAGCACACAATACAATTCTATTAGCTTTCCTGTTACATCCTGTACCTGCTAACTAGCCTTTTGAAAATTATGCAATAGGGCATGTAGATCCTTCTGTTTCTCAAAGCTCTAATCTATCATCATTTAGATGCCATGCTTTCTTAATTTTTTCCTGCCAAAATGGACAATTTCTCAATTTCCCACATTTATTAGATATTTGTTCACTCATTTTCTACCAATATTTCCTTTTAACCTCGTCCTCTTCATGACTTCCTTTTAGAGCAAATCGTCCTCTTCATGATTTGCTCTCCTTGCTAAATGTTGTATAATCAACAAATTTTGAGAGAGAACTTGCATGTAATTTCAAAACAGCCGTAAAGGTTTCCATGTGTATATTAATTGGCTGAAGTGGCTACGATAGTTGTGGGACCTTCAGTCTATTTATAATTCTTCTTAGGCCCCCCCCTCCTCGGTCATAACTGACCATGGGTGTCTCCAGGGTTGGAGGACACCAGTGCGTGACTTTGTTTAACGTGGGGAGGCTGGTGCACAGACAGATCTGCCGGGATCCAGTGGCATGGAATCCAAGACGACCGGAGACCCTTTTCTGCTGCAGCCTTCATCTGCCTTCCCAGCCGTTGTAACGCTCCACTAACGTCAGTCATCATCCTCCGCCTGTTCCACTCGTTGACGTCTTGGTTGGATTTCTCTTTATCAGAATCCTGCCCCTCAACCTTACTGCCATGGGTGGCCCTACCAGGAACATAGCTCCAGACGGCATCGCTCTCAGGATCTAAGGACCACGATAAGGTGACAATCCACAATAGGAAACACCAAAATGGCAGATATCCCAAATCAACTTTTTTTGGCATCAGTCTTCACTGTGGATCAGTCTTTCTTTGGATAACAAATGGACTAATTTCAAATAACATGGATCAACTTGTAAAATGTCTCAATCACAAATGCTAAAGTATTAGAGAAACTCACAATGCTGAGGGCAGAGAAACTGCTGAGACACAATGTGCCCTACATCCGAGGGTTTTAAAAGAGACGGGTGCACAGTGACCAGGCTGCAGACCCACTGGTTGAAAACTCAGGGCTAGCTAAATTCTAGGATTGTTCCTGGTAGATTGGAAAACAATGTGCCTCGCTTGTTCAAAAAGAAAGACAAGATGGGGAACCTATAGACTAGTTAGTTTAGCATCTATGGTTAAAAATTCCATTATTGGTAACTAATTATTTAAGAAAGCTTTATGTCACTCCTGCAATCAGAAGAAGGTACAAGAGTCTGAAAACTATGACCTCCAGGTTCAGGAATACCTTTTTCCCCAACAACCATCCGACCATTGAACATTACAAATGGCAACTAAACCTCAAATAGCAATTTTTCTTGGTTGTGCTGAGTACTTCAGGCTTTTGTTTTGTACTAATATGGACTTTTGTTTTGTTTTGCATTAATATTGAGGTTTTTTATTTATTGAACTTTGTTTATTATGTAATCTATTGAGTACGGTGTTTGCAGACCTGTTGTGCTGCTGCAAGTAAGGATTTCATCGTTCCATTTTGGCACAATGCCAGCACTCTTTACTCTCTTGGTTTGATGAAACACAAATCCTATTTGACAGTCTTGAATTCTTTGAGGAAGTAACGGGGAGAGTTGATGGAGGAGAACCTATAGATGTCATGGTTTTTTTAAATTTCGAAAGGCATTTGAAAAAAGGTCACATGTGGCTGGTGTATTAATCAAGAGCTCAAGGTATCGGAGGATGTGTGTGTTGGCATGGATTGAAAACTAACTGTCACATAGCAAACAGACTTGGAACAAATGGGTCCGTTGTAGATGTAACGTGGGGTACCAAGGGAATCGAGGTGGGTTTAGGCGGACTGAGCAGAGATATTCAGCTGGCGGACTGAGCTGAAACACTGCTGAACACCTCCGCTCATTCCGTCTTAACCTACCTGATCTCCCAGTTGCTCAACACTAACTCCTCCTCCCATTCCCACACTTGCCTTTATGTCCTGGGCCTCCTCCATTGACAGAGAGAGGCCCAGCGCAAATTGGAGGAACAGCACCTCGTATTTTGCTTGTGGTATGAACATTGACTTCTCTAACTTCAAGTAGCGCTTGCTTTCCCTCTCTCTCTCTCCATCCCCTTCCCAGTTCTCTCACCTGCGGCTCATTCTGCGGTGTCCGGCTTTCTGTCTGAGCACTGCCACTATTGTCGGCTTGCGTTCCATTTTGCCTTTGGGCACTTTGTGCAGAGCAAGTCCTTCTGGGTAAGCATCGCCGCCATTGCCGGCTTGTTTCTGATGTAAACTTGGTGATTGTAGTTATTGAAATTACAAACTGCCTTGATTGTACGAGGAACTGAGTACCGAATTGTTTACATAAGTGCGAGTTTATGTAAGTCACAATTGCGCAAGTCGGGGAGTGTGTGTCAGCACCTCACGTTTTACGCGACGGTTAAGTTACTGAAAAGCAGTACAGAATTCGAAAACGCGCAAATTAAACCTAAATTTAGGCTAAAACTTGCGCGCTATTTAAAGAATACAGCGCATAAATTAGATTTTGGTATTAAGACAGCGCGTCATTTCAAAAACATATGTCAAGCACGTAAAATACGAGGTGCCTAAAGTTGCTGTTGCCAAGATTTTCGGCCTTAGTCACTTACTCCACCCATCTGCCAAACATACCACCCCTCCCTTGCCTGTATCCATCCATCGCGTGCCAGGCTTTGTCCCTTCACCATTTTCAGCTTTCTCCCCCCTCTACAGTCAGCCTGAAGAAATGTCCCAGCCCGAAACGTCGCCTATCAATTCCCCCCCACAGATGCGACCTGACCTGTTGAGTTACTTCCAGCACTTTGTGTATTGCTGGAAATTAATCAAAGTATTATTAAAGTTGCTCAAATTTTTGTGTAATTCTTAATACACATTGTTCTCCAATAGTACACCCCCTGTTCAAAACTGTTGTCATCGAGAAACTGTTTTCTTGAGGTAAGGATTGAGAAACTCAGAATAATTTTTAAAAGCAAATGTGAGCTTATCATGAGTTTTGTGAATGTATTGTAAAAGGTGAATCTCTCATCTTTTATTATTTTTATTTTTATGTTAATATTTC
Source organism: Leucoraja erinaceus (assembly GCF_028641065.1). Classification (NCBI taxonomy): domain Eukaryota; kingdom Metazoa; phylum Chordata; class Chondrichthyes; order Rajiformes; family Rajidae; genus Leucoraja; species Leucoraja erinaceus. Next base: position 25,862,540 of record NC_073383.1, read on the forward strand.
AGCAAAAATTATGTTTGTATCAAAGTGACCCATGTTTTGAGGTTAAAAAATGAAAATTATTCTGCTGTCACCTTATTGACTCACTGAAATAATTTGTTTGGTGGTTTTAGTTGATTCGTGTACAATTTTGCAAAATTAGATCTCCAAGATCTTTCAACGTCATTGTCCCTCAGGTTTGCCTCCATTTCTTCCATAACTTCCTATTTATTTCAATCCATTTTGGCATCTTCTCCATATGGCTGTTAGTAAGATAATGAATGCTTTCCTCTAACATTTTTGTAGTGCCTTGTTCTTTCTCGTCACCCTCTCATCTCCAATGTTCACATGATCAAAAGATATATGAGCTTGAAAACTAAAGTTCATGTTCAAGAACAGTTTCTTCCCAACAGGCTATTAAATACTGCAACCTCCAGATAAGGTCTGAACAACATAGACTCTGAGGCATTGGTATTGTCTTTTTGCACTATTAATGTTTGTTTGTTAATGTGTGTCAGTATGTATATACATTTTTAATTTATGATATAGTTTACGGAGAACTATGTTTACGTATTCTGTTTTGCTGACACCTAAGAATTTCATTTTTCTGGGACATGACAATAAAACACTTGACAACCCCGCTGCATCCCTTGTATCCCCGCTCTGTGTAAGAAGTTGCTTCAGCAATTACTTATTTTATCTTTTGGGCTTGCTGAAAGACAAATTTACTGTTCCCCATAAACCTCTACCTCTACCATCTACCTCTCGGTTCTTGGCAGTGCTTTTGTGAGTGATCGTATCCAGTTTTACTGCTCTACCAGTCCTCATAACAACTGCACACCATGATAAATACAGTTTGGTATCAAGATTTAGGATGCCCTCCATTTTTTTTGCGGCACCTTTCTTTAAATCAGTGCCACCATCATCAGACACTTTGTTCTTTGCTACAT